>NW_025765115.1:0-1200000 GCF_003918875.1 Haliotis rubra | reverse complement strand
AAGGGAAGCAACTTTGGACATCGAATGTGGTTGAAAGTACTCGCCTTTTGGTTACCCGATATTTTCCATCTACAGCATATTAACTCTCCGTCAATCTGTCTTTGACATTCTAGACGTTGTGTCATCCAGAGAAGAAACTGTTCAGTTTCATATTCTACAAAAACCGCTAGCGTTAATGCTAAACGGACACAGTCAACAAAGAGAAAGAAAGACTTTGTGGGCCTAAAATAGCATCTCAGAACAGTGCACCTTCTGAGTACCTATGGTAAACTGTTTATCACGTCGCGCAAAGATCTAATGATGTACGTCAAATCAAATAGAGTATATGAACAGGTGAAACATTGACGTAATATGTGCTGTTGCAGAATACAATAATGTAATCGCAGCAACACAGGCAGCAGGCGTTATACAAGTAGAGAGTTTTAAATGAATTAACAACACGTAGGGACTTTCAAGTGATTCACTCGACAATCTTTATGGACAGATGTAAATAGACGGCAATACACTGTATGTATGTACAGTGGCCATGAAACGATAACATCAGTAAAGGCTTTCATCTATTTCCTGTGTTTTTACATCCTTATAAAATTCCTATCATGATGCGAGAATATATGTGTTTCAGATATGTAGCATCAACAGCGAGACTATATTCACATGCAATTAAACGTTCGTATCTAAAGCTTGTGATGTCGGCTGTGGCCTTAAAAAATCGTGGGGTTTTATGACCCAGTACACCATTAGAGCTGATCGCATCGGTGCTAATATAGTAATTTTATAACATAAGCCTTTAAGTGCAAGTTCTAACTGCTGTTGGCACAAGGATCTTGTCAGTTAAGGGTTTAAGAACGCTTATTTCGTTGCTTATAAAGAGCTTATACACCGCACTCATTGAAAACAAAATGCCTTTTCAATAAAAGATATTTCATTGATGTAGCAAAATTACAGTGTAATGCCGTTGATGTTTCAATGGTTTACTAAGATTGGCTTCTTTAGTACAGTGTAATGCCAGTGACTCTTTAGTGGTTTACTAAGATTGGCTTCTTTAGTCTTGTGCAATACCGGTGATGTTTCAATGGTTTACTAAGATTGGCTTCTTTATTACAGTGCAATACCGGTGATGTTTCAATGGTTTACTAAGATTGGCTTCTTTAGTACAGTGCAATGCCGGTGATGTTTCAATGGTTTACTAAGATTGGCTTCTTTAGTACAGTGTAATGCCAGTGACGCTTCAATGGTTTACTAAGATTGGCTTCTTTAGTACAGTGTAATGCCGGTGATGTTTCAATGGTTTACTAAGATTGGCTTCTTTAGTACAGTGTGATGCCAGTGATGCTTCAATGGTTTATTAAGATTGGCTTCTTTAGTAGTGTGTAATGCCAGTGATGCTTCAATGGTTTATTAAGATTGGCTTCTTTAGTATTATGTAATGCCAGTGACGCTTCAATGGTTTATTAAGATTGGCTTCTTTAGTATTATGTAATGCCGGTGATTTATCGATGTTTTACTAAGATTGGCTTCTTTATTACAGTGTAATGCCAGTGACGCTTCAATGGTTTACTAAGATTGGCTTCTTTAGTATTATGTAATGCCAGTGATGTTTCAATGGTTTACTAAGATTGGCTTCTTTATTACAGTGTAATGCCAGTGACGATTCAAAGGTTTACTAAGATTGGCTTCTTTAGTATAGTGTAATGCCAGTGATGCTTCAATGGTTTACTAAGATTGGCTTCTTTAGTATAGTGTAATGCCGTCGATGCTTCAATGGTTAATAAGATTGTTTTCTTCAGTAGCGTGAAATACCAGTGATATCGTAATGGTTTACTAGGATTAGTTTCTTCAGTGGAGCGTAATTTCTGTGATGTTTCGATGGTTTACTAAACTAGGTTCTTCAGTTTTGTAATGCCGGTGATATTTCAATGACTAAGTGAAATTAGTTTCTTCTGTAGAGTGTTAAATGCCAGTGATGTTTCGATGGTTTAATAAGATTAGTTTCTACCATACACCTCGTGTTACTTCAATTTTGAATGTCAGATTCATATATAGGCAAGACAGACGTGATATAACAAAGATATTCAAGGTGCTTGTTCCTCGCCATCACGAAGTAATCGGACAAAGGAGAGGAGACAAGGACTTGTGGTAATTAACTTTGAACACACTGTGGGCAAATAGGGCCATTACCCCTATTACCATTTAACGTAGTGAATGAAATACGGTTGATTATGCATTCACCATTATCTAAAGCTACTTTCCATAAAAACACCCCCATGATGGTGTGACAAGACACGAGCTGCAATGTAAACGACAATAAATACGATGTATGTTTACTATTTCGAGAATAGACAACAGCTTTTCATATTACTCCGGGCCTAACGACAACCACCATCATTGTGTTTGAGTATAATGCATGAGTACCATCTAACAATTACGATCACCGTGATATTAGACTCACACAAACAACGTTTATGTTGTGGAGCCTGCAAAAGCAATTTAGAAAAAAATAGATTCTATCCACCACCAAGGCTTGAGGCTCTGCCTGGGAGCTTTTAGGACCTCTCCGGTAGACAGTCTATATGCAGTTTCTAACGAACCTTCCCTTGAACAACGCCGCATTAAACTTTCACTGCAGTATATCACTAAATTACATTCAAAACAGTCCAATCCAGCATACAATTGTGTTTTTAACCCTCTCTATGAAAACCTGTTTCCCAAACTGTCAAGCCTGGTTCCACCACTTGGAATCACAGGTCGACCTTACCCTCACTAAACTCAAAAATACGGAAGCAAATCCTTTGGTGTTCCAGCAGGAATACAACCAATTACGTTCCAAGTATGACACCCATAGATCCATTTTCACAGACGGATCCAAGGATGAGGGCCAAGTTGCCAGTGCTACAGTCATTGGATCCAAGACCGTCTCCTCTAGGATTCCCGACAATAGTTCCATTTTCACTGCCGAGGCCAAAGCTATCTTCTCAGCTTTGACCTACATTAAACAGCAAAATCATTCCAAAAGCTTCATCGTTTTTTACTGATTTATCATCTTGCCTTCAAGCACTTCAAAATGTTACTTCAAGTCACCCAATCATTCTGGACATTTTAGAACTTTACAACGACCTTTCTACTGCCCAATGTGACATCGTCCTCTGCTGGTTGCCGGGTCACGTCGGCATAGCAGGTAACACTAAAGCCGATGCTGCAGTTAAAGCAGCTCTTGACAAACCTTTATCTCCAGTGCTGATCCTGTACAGTGATTTCAAACTCACTATCAAAAGCTGTACTCGGGACCTCATGCAAAAGAGGTTGGACACTCAAGTAGGAAGAAATAAACTGTATGAACTGAAGCCAACAATTGGTTATACCTTCTTGGGTGATGAGGACGTACTTTTACGATGATGTCGTATTGGCCACAGTCGGTTTACACATGACTATCTGCTGAAAACGGATGGGGATGGATCCCCCATGTGTGTCTCTTGCGATGAGGTTTTCACCATCAAGCATATTCTGCTTGACTGTGTGGACTTATCGTCTGCAAGGGACTCACACTATGATGCAACAAATCTGAAAGATCTGTTCTCCCGCGTGAGCGCTCATCTGATAGTGAACTAACTGAGGGAAGTTGATCTGTATCATAAATTGTAACTGTGTAATGTGACTAACAAATGTGCCTTTAAATTTAGTGCTAACAAAATGAATATACGCCTCATGCCTGTATTTAAATTGAGACTTGTTCTCGTCACTATATGGCTGAAATAATGCCGATGTGACGTAAAGCCCAACTCAACTCAACTCGTGGGTGCTGCTGTTACAAAGCCATCTGGACTATCTTCATACTTTGCGTTTAGATACTCGTCTCTCCCTGGCTACTGAATGAGCAATCTTTCCCCATGTACCGTCATGTCAAATGGGGTACAAATTTCCTATACCCGGCTGTAAGTTGCCAAGGTGCAACCAATGCGAAAACAACACGACAGAACCATGTTATCGCGACATGTATCGCCGAGCTCTAAACCGAGCTGATCCGATTGTAATGTAAGGGCGATAACTCTGTCATTTGTCAATCAGTAATGTCCCCCAAGTGAATGCAGAACAATGCAGCTGTACAGTTAGACACATGGTGATGCACAGTGGACGCAAACACTGAAGTAATAACACATGTTTGTGTACACCATTTGTAAATGCTGTCAACGTACGTATGAAGTAATAGAGTATCGAATGTTTCAGATTACTGTGACAAATAGTGTGGTTGTTTTGTATTGTGCACTAATGTGTTGTCATAATTGTTCTGCAAATAATATGCAAAATGTCCCTAATTTATATGCATTTATTCTTCACAATTCAACATATCAACTTTGAGTAGAGTTATTTATATCTCCAAACATATCAAGGTGTTTGCTTAAATGTACGATATTGAACGATTTCTCGATACATAGTCAAATAAAAATAAAGCGACAGAACCCTTTCCACACCCACAGGATACATCTGCCAAAAGCAGAGTCGATTGTACATTCTGATATTATAAGCATGTGGTTGTTTCTTTCTTTCTTTAACGCCATACTCGGCAACATTACACTATCATTGTGAGATACGATGACAGAGCATGTGTTTATGAATCATTATTAAATAGTGTTGATACCAGGCGTTCGCAAAAAAGGTGAAAAGGAAGCTTTAATGACTGTTGAAAATGCATAATATCTCACCCAAACATATTTTTGTCCATCTGCTTCCCACATACTAATAAACATGCAAGATTAACATCATGAAACTATGGCAGTGCGACAGCATTTGTCCCCTGTGAGACATGTGTTTCTTCACATGCATGCAGTTCAAACATTGATATAACCACAGTATCAACATATGATCCATTTCTAAACAGGCACAATTGACAGAGATGAAATATCAACTGTCAATGGTGCCATGTTTTCTTTGGTTTACGTGCAAGCACTGTCAGGGAGAGAACAAGAGGCAGGCATAGTGACACATTATTCGTAGGTTGTATTCCCAAAACGCTGGTTGTCGGCCACCGACCAAGATAGATGTGTTTCGTTACAAGACTGTTGTTTTATTCACGAAGTATTTGCATAAACGTTTCTTGTTCTTCACAAAAAGAATGAAGAGATCATACAATTAGCTTATAGAATCATTCATAGTAAAATATCCTTTGTTTTTATCTGATAGGCACTTTAATTATTCATGTAGTCTTCATATTGTTTCCAGAAACATTGTGTAACATTCCAAAAATCCACCGCAACATGCTCATTTAGTGAGGGAGATATGCAGCTGGGATTAACGTCGCGGTCATCAGTTTTCCACTCATTTCACCGTAAGTCCGATGTTGCAGGTCTCAGACGTTTACCACTCTGCTGACACTCACGACCAGGGGACGCATCTCTACACAATGAATTGTAGGGAGTGTTCAATGAGCGTAGAATCACCTTCAATGGCGAAACAATAAGTCACATTCGTTTATCACTCTACATAAATATATAGACAATAGCAGTACTCCAAACACGAAAACTCTGTAGTCCCTTGCAGCTTACAGAGGCATGTGCTGTAATGCTAGAGTATAAGATCAGATTTAACGATCTACCACAGATCTATTTTCAAAATCTGTCTTTAGATAGTGCACAGCTTTCTTTAACCTAAGGCATTTTACAACCTTCACCTAAATGAATAATTAATCAAGCAAACATCGAAAGTTCGCCATTGTGTATTGCAGAACCAAGTTTTTCCTTTATAAAAACACTCGAGTGGAATTAAGTATTCATTATAGCTATAATGTGGTTGTAATCTTCTAACAATGGAATGCCGACAATCCTGATCTCCCCCTCACGGCATCGCCACAAGGCTTACATGGGGAAAACTTACTCAAGGTGGAATTTGCTCCAAATATCACATTTGTATTCAAAACCACTTAATTTCCGTGAAATACACAATGCCATTTAGAAAGTGGTCAAATGTAACATATGTTATATTTGGGATTACACTTTCTTTGTAAAGTACAGATTCTATTACTTTTGTTGGGTTGAGTCCCATGCGGGATTCGAACCCACACCCTCAGAGTCAGACACCTGATGGATTCGCCATGGTTACAGAAACAGTCCACTATATTAAAGATGTATATCGTTATGTTCAAATATTGTCACATTTGCAACAGTTACTCTTGTTTAACATTTGACAGGTGCAAATCCAACAGTTGTTGTGAAACAAGTAAAATCTGTTGTTCAACACAGCACAAATTTGGCAAACATAGAACACAGTCGAAGGTCGGCTGAAGGCACATACAAGACAGCTGTATATAGGACACTTGTAGTTAAAAAAAGATCATCAGCAGTTCAACGGTGCACGGATGTGGTTATCACAGATCAAGTGCTAGCCGGTTGACACTAGTGTAGATCTTAACCATCTTCATTAAATAACACGGTTTTAGAGATTATGAAGTAACCTATATGCAAGTACCAGTTGGTTTGAAATATCTCACACAAAAGGAATAATTAAATGACAAGTGCTACCAGCAATTTACTGCAGGACGTGAACCTGCGATCACAAACACAGCTAAGGAAGCCATCCTGAAGTATGCCTGAATACTGCGTTCCTCATTTCAAAACGAGCCGGCCTTGGCCTTGGGTCATAAGAGGAGACTGAGAATGTTTTTATTTTTGTTTTGGTTTTTGCGGTACTGCCGTTAAATCCGTTAGGCCGCCGTCATATGGTAGTTGTTTTGCTGCTGCGCAAAATACAAAGGTTTACTTTTAGTTTTAATACAAATTGTGTGAATCAGTGTTTTTTGTAGCAATGTTCTAGCAATATCACGGCAGGGGACATCAGAAATGTCAGTTGCGGCTGTCCCCGGTAGAGCAGGATTTAAGTCAGATAGACCAAAAACAGCGGAAATAGACAAAAACAGCTAGTCTCGAGTGTCAAGACACATTGAACAGCATGTCATTGCCAGTTGGCTGACGTTGTATGTCGATGATCTTGAACAGCTGCGAAATATTCCACAGTCAGTTCCAGGGCCGGACCTAGGACAACGGGATCATGCTCACACAGCTAATTTCATGTTGTTGGATGCCTGATACATCTACAACTTTGAACGTATGCTAATACAGCTAATTCCTGACGTTAAATGGCAAAATAAATATTGAACAGCCTGCCATTGGCGTTCACCTGACGTTGTATGTCAGATTGACCAGGAACAGCTGCCAAATGTTGACACAGTCAGTCGCATTCCGTTGAATGTCAGCCGGACCTAAAACAGCGGGATGTTGCTGACACAAAGTGTCATGAAATATAATGCTTCTCTGGATCAGTAATCATGGACTTGGACTGAGTTTCACAAAACGTTAGAGTCCCATTTGCGCTGTATCAAGAAGCAAGAACACTGTTACTGAAATTACAGCATTAGGGAATGGAATCCGGATCTTCAGCGTCGCTAAGCTGCACAAACAGATGCATCGTTATAATCTGTTTCGCTAATTGATGTCTCGGCTTGGTAATCATGCGCTGTATTCTCAACAGCTTGGTTCAGTTTCATGATATACATCACTGATTTTCCAACAACCGTGTGTATGGTGTAACGCCTCACTAACGCTTTATGACAGATTCTGAAGGGTAAACGAACTCTGGCGGGGACGAAAGTGTTAAATCGATACGAAAAGTCAGGGAACGATAGCAAACTTTTTCCATCTGATGAAGTGAAATACCAATTGTGTAAACCGCGCAGGCACATTTATTTCCCGCATATTTCAAGATAAACAAGTTGATAAAACATCCAAACAAAGCACACTTGTATTGTTGCCAAGCTTCCTGTGGCATTGTTGTCATGAAGCAGACACCATTAATGGCATATGAGGACAACGTCATAGTCTATCATTGTTGACTTATATTTACACTGGTCGTTTCACAACAAGAAGCTCAATAAATATAACAGACATTCGTCTTCTATAGAGCCGATAATAGTGAGTGGGTGAATTGTGTTTAAGGACCCTTTGAATAGTATTCCAGTTACATCACGGCGTGGCAGGTTAATGTACGGGCGGTGGGGTAGCCTGGTGGTTAAAGCGTTAGCGCGTTAAGCCGTTAACCAGGGTTCGATTCCCCACGTGGATACAAAGTGTGAAGCCCATTTCCGGTATTTCCCGTCGTGATATTGGTATATTTCCGAAAGGGGCGGACAAGATTACTCATTCACTTAATGTGATGCTATTCTCAGAGGTTTAGCACTTTGGGAAAACCAAGAGGCACGAGCATGGTGCCGACAGAACTAGAAACAACCGGAGCAACCTTTGATTCGAACATTACAACCATAGTTTCCGGCATGCCTAAGGTAGGTAACTCTGCATATAGAGCCAATAATGTACCTTACACAAGTTCGAAATCGCATGTCTAACCTAATGTTGATCTTTTCCTGACGAACATATTCATGTGTAATTGTTTCTTGGTACATAGCACACGTGAGAATTTGCATGTCTAGGAAATGGCAGTGAGGTATTGACGAGGTTGAAATGTAAATTCACAGTGGTGATATGACGTCAGTTCGGAACCGAGTGACGTCAGCAAGATTTGTAGTCCATTGTACAAATGTGACAATTAATCCACAATTGTCCATATTGTGTTTGTAAATAATCGAATCCTGTGCATACGACGCAACCGGGTACATACTATTCATATGATTTAAAAATTAAACCAGACGTAAGGAATGAAATTATTTTCCAAGTTATCTATCTGTAAGAACAATTTACTGAAAACTTGCATTTGCTTAATGACGGGTACACGTGTTATACGTGATGCTCGCCTTCGTGGCACTTGCACGTCAGTAATCTAACATCTAATAATATAAAATTAATGTACGGTGCTACCGAAGGGTCAAAATAACCATATAAACAAACATAATTATGATGTGAAAGTAAATGGCTTTGTGAAGAAAGCAAACGAAATTCTTCAACTGATCTGCTGCTGCCCAATTCGATATGGTTCTATTCTACTTCTACAGCCTTAGTGAAGGCATTTCCGTGGTGTAGCTATTTGCGTTGATTTCATGACTCATTTTTGGCTAGGGGTCGGCACTCGCATGAATTTGGTAACTCATTAGTTTTTGTATTTTTCATATTTTTGTGTCGTATAGGAAACAAAATTAATCTTCAAACCGTAATTACTACTGATTGAAGACCCATTCAAACTCTGCAACAGTGAAGTGAGATAAGTGTGCATATCTCCCTCTTATTGAAATGACGTAGTACCACGATGTTATCGACTGCATGTTTGGCGATAACATAAATGAATACACTTTCTAAATTTGACCCAGAATGTCAGACATCTGTTTATCTTTGTTCATGTTTTTCAAGTCCAGAGATCTACCATATTCCTCTTGAGAATGCTTCGTTTAGCTCTCTCGTTATCCAATGCAACCTCTGCGTTTATTTCGGTTCCTGGCGAAATCCCACACATCCGATCGTGCGATAGCAAGGTGTATTATTATAACGTATTTTCTGGCATTTAAGATTACAGAAATAATAACGATAACCTTTAAGAAACTTACTAACATCTAAGACTATAATACAAGCATAACTTCGTCATGAAATAAACTGACGAAGAAAAGAAAGTACACAACTGGTGCTTTTTATTCTTTTTAAAAGGAAACAATGTAAATATTTTGAAAAGTGTTTTGATTGTGACAAGTTACAAACATTGTGTACGTGTGCCACAACACCACAGACATCCTCCACAGTGTTGTTATTTTGATGTCATGAAAATCATCATTTTGTTGAATCTCACTTGCACGTTATACGCCAACAGTGTAAAACACGTCGACTGAGATTGTTAGTGCTATACCTGTTGAAGGCACAAATCAAAATGCCAAGATTATCATCGAGACTAAGCCATTGTATTGTTGTAAAGCCACATTGGAAGAACGTTGTCTCTGCAAGATAGGACGTCATCAGAGTAAGCAGACAAGACAGACATATTGACAGTCTCAGAACTGGAAGACACAGAGTGACCACTCCGTAAGATGACCATGACCTGCACAGTTTCCACCTGCGCAACCGGATGTCACAATGACGTCACCAGAAGCGTTGGGTCACCTCATCAGAAAGAACACTGTGAACAGACGACTGTATGTTGTTGCATCCAGGCCTGTCAACAAATTTGGTGCATGGCATTAACCCGTCAACTTTGACTCGTCTATGATGGATGCGGAACGTGAGGCGCTGGCAATGTTGCAAGTGGGTACGATATATGTGGTGCTTCAGCTAAACGTGCACAATGTTTGTGGCTTGTAAGGCATAATCAAAACAGTTTTCAAAGTATTTACGGTTTTGGGGGTATTATTTGAAATAACCCCTAAAGGACCAGATGTGTATTATTTCTATTGTACGTCATTTATATACCTTGAAATGGTTTGCCTTATCGCACATGGGACATTAAAAGTCGAGAACGGTTTACTTAAGTGTTGCTGTATTATTACTTTAAAGAAAGTACAAGATATGGATCGAAATTAGTATCTGCCGGCATTGTTAGCAGGTAAAGGTTTGGTCTGTATGAACAAACAATAACTGACTGACTGAGTTTGGTTTTACGCCACTTTTAGCAATATTCCAGCAACATCACGGCGGGGACAAACAATAAAGCATCTTACCAAGAAAATAGATCTCCTATCCAGGCCGGCGTTTAAAGAATGTTTTGTGTTGTGTTGTTAGTTTGATGTTTAATACTGCCGTAAGCAATAAACCAGCGGTATGAAGGTGGTCTGGAAATCATCGAGTCTAGACCAGACAAACCAGTGATTGATATCATGAGCATCGATCTACGCAATTGGGATGTTGTGACATACATCAACCAACTCAGCGAGCCTGACAACCCGATCCCGTTAGTCGCCTCCTGCGTCAAGCATGGGCTTCTGAAGATCGTTTGTAACCCGGATCTTCACAGGAGTATTGCATATGCATCGTTAAACTATTGTTGTGTCATTTCTAACAGTATATATCTACACGGAAAGACCTATCACGTTCAGTTGTCTTTAGAATTAATCAGCCGTTTCCTGTATCCCATGTTATCCTAGCCATGAATAGTTTCATGAACCAATTACATGGGGATGATTGTGACACAGGGGGCTCTAACGTTACATGCATACATGTTTAAACATGAACTGTTGATGGCCGTGAAAGAGATCGAAGGAACTTTACAACGGCGGTAAAACGCGAGACACCATGGCGCTGGCATAGCATGGGAAGTACATGTTTTATCTAATTCTTTTATATCTGTGTATGAAAAGTAAGTAATGGTTGTACATCTTTATTAATTCAGTGACGACATTTACGAATCTCGGGAAATGTCAGCACGTAACGTGGATTACTTCAGTTTGACCTTTAACACTTGGATGTGTTCTTCTAATGGACGTATGAAGTATTCTTAAATGACACGTGGTGAGACGAATGGCGCCTACTGGAGGGTATTACACGATGAAGAAATATTTGACCAGATGACACGAAGTGACTCATGTAGCAGTAATGGTTGTGGTGACAGATGAAGCAAATGTTATTTTGCTTCACAGACTTTAAGGATGGTCATCGTATCGGGTTGTAAACCATTGAGCCAGGCAATCCACTTGTTGACAGACAGTGCAACGTCCCATGTTGTCACCTCGATGGCATGCAATCAGCAGGCTCGGCTCTAGGAGAACCATGAGGTCCTTGGAGCAAGGGCACTCTCTAGGGTCAGTCGCCTAAGGCCCTTGTCTTAATATTTTGTATCTAAGGCGTCAGTTGCTTTCTCCTACACCAAGCTGCATGCATGATTTTACTGAAGTATGGTTAAAAGAGCCGTTATACCAAATCTATGGCATTCGCGCTGGAACTGCTAGTTCGAGTTAAAGGTCATCTTTGTAGCACAACACAATGGTGTCAGTAATTTACTTCTGTGACTGTGTGTAGTGGTATCGGCCCAGTAGGGCGCCATGTTCCATGTTATTTTGCCAGACCGTTACGCTGGTAGACACAGAGAGAGATTTTAACGGCTGGAATTAAAACTGTGTGTGACCAGGCGGACGTAAGTATGGTTTGATCCCCAACCAAAGATTAGAGATAAGGAGTTTCTAGTGTCTGAAAATACAGAATCGCGGCTTATAACGGCTTAGCTTAAAAAACACCCGGAAGGTTAACCAAACTGTTGTCACGAGGTCTCGCCATACACGTGCAGTTAAGAAGCAGTATCATACTGTTTGATGTAAATATACTGACTCACTGAGTTTGGTTTTACGCCGCTTTTAGCAATATTCCAGCAACATCACGGCGGGGGACACCAGAAATGAGCTTCACACATTGTACCCATGTGGGGATTCGAACCCGGGTCTTCAGCGTGACGAGCCAACTCTTTAACCATTAGGCTACCCCACCGCCCCTGATGTAAATATAGCTGCCCCCATCACTTTCTACAGTCGACAGAAGCTATGATTCCAGTGAGATATAGACTAATGTTGGCAACACGTCTGTGATCGATTTATACTCAGTCTGTTGATGAGAACTTGCCGACAATGAGCTTCGAACACCGTCGCTCCTGTCGGACGTGCTTCTGTACCGTGATTTACAAATAACGTACTCAAACGTCCAAATGACTAGGCTATTTTAACCAAACCAGAATTATGACGTTCGCTCAGAAAACTTGTGGCATCCTCGCTACGACCCTTAATGAAACCTAACTAACATTTCAATTTACAAAGGGTTTTTCATAGATGAGATTATATTTAGCTCGAGTAGAGATTTGTGAGAAGCTCATTTACTTGTTCAAACAGTAATCCCCACAGCGAGGAAGCCATCTTCAGATATCAGCTTCACAACGCTGACAGTACATCGATCTGTCGGGAGGAAACTCAAAAAGAGGGGGAGCGGAGAAAGTGCTAACACTGCAATAAAATTGTTTTAATTCTTAGATTGACAACAATTTGGAGATCTCTTAATTTTGACACTTTATACACTGTTTCAGGACACCAGCTTGACAGAGAATAATGACACATTCACTCACGACTAGATGGATAGATAGACTTGAGATAGCTGACTAGAGATGGATGGGTGGAAAGATGGATAGATCTAACATGGTGGTAATACGTATCGACCGATAAATGTGGACACAGAAAGACAAGTTGGCCGGTAAATACTAGCTATATATGATATAATAACAGATGTTCATTAATACATGGATAGAGGTATAATCTTCAAAACATGTAGAGGATCATAAACTTTAAACGCTAATACAAAGTATTAGGACAAATATAATTGTTGACAATAAACATCCTGCGCATTAATGTGTGACTTACACCACATCCTATAGTTTGCACGTGCAGCACGCAGTAGCGCCAAACACGTGCGTAGGGTGTTATTTGTGATGGTGACACTTCCAAGAAGGTCGATTAATCTCAACCCAGCTAACTCACAACGTTGTAGTTTATAGATTGGTAACGTCATGACACAACGTAATAACAACGTTGCAAGTTTACGTCGAGAAAACGTTATAATTTGGGTTCCTCACAACGTTATAACAACGTTTCTTATAACTTGGTGTCACGATAGAGTTTTCTGTAAAACTTTTCAATTTGAGATTATTTCTTCACTATTCAGATAAAGCTTCAGAAAACACACGACCATGGTGCCTTGTTTGATACGATATCATCGTATCATGGGAAGCCACACAATGTCAGTCACAGGTTTGTCCGGTCAAGACTCGATTATTCATAGGTCGACATCATACAGCTGACAAATTTGCTAACTTTTGCGGCAAAAAACAAAACAAAACGAAATCCTTTTTTCTTCAATAATCAATTCTCCAGGCAACCTCGTGCTTGGGTAAGATGAGTGAAGAAGGGCATCAATCCATGTTGTGGTGACCTGTTATTGTCTAGGTCAAACCTTTTGGCATAATGCCCCTTTCTGTGTAAAGTGCAGTAAGACAGCGTAATATGGATACTCTACTTTGACACATGATGCCGACTCCAAGCCAACCAGACCTGGTGTTATCCCTGTAAAGCAATCTTGGATTCGAACCTACGACAAGCGGATCTTGGTACAGCTAAGGGATACAATTGTGCACTTTGAGTTACTGTTGTTTGCAGCTGTAGTTCATCCTTCCGCTCTAGAGGGAGAAGTGTAATTATACGCCCTTTTGTATTTCCTTCTGTCTATCTGTATAATATACACACAGCAAGGCATCACACGTCTTGGTGCATCTTGATATCCCATCTCTTACAGGAGAGATGTCATAAACATAACTGTATATTATCACAATATTATGCCCGTTTCATATACCCCGCAGACATTCTTCCAGGCTGTTTTTGTGCTCACTTTTGTCAACACACAAATTGGGGAGTCGTTATCAGGTGATTGCCTTGACGTCTTTTCACTCTAGCAGCTTACGTACATTCTACCCACAACCCATGCGCCTCCCAAAAGGATGGCATACACATGCTATGGCCAGCATTTGCTTCACTAGCATCACGGTTGTTTTCCTTCATTTTAATTAGTAGTATGTTTCATTTTTGACTCACCAACTTCTAGAATGCCGATCAAACAATGAGCAGATAATCGACATCGACTTTGATGTTTTATCGTAAATTTTAGATTTACGTACCGCAGTGCAACCTTGTTTAATGTAAAATCGTGTGTACTTCTTTGAAGTTAATGATCAATCATGCAGTGTGTATAACTTGGTCAGGGGATATAATGATAACGTCCGAACAATCCTGTATATGACAGGAATAGTGAAGTCTGTGAGGTGAGGTGAGGTGAGGTGAAATTGGGTTTAACGTCGTGCTTGAGAATATTTCGTGCATGCGTGTGTATGTGTATGGGCGGCTGCTTGTACTAGCCCAGACTTAAGCTAGTTTTATAGTGCTAGTCCACTGAGATACCATGCCGTAGTGAAGCATGAATACCCCACTCAGACACATTATACTGACTCCGAGCCGACCAGTCCTTGTTGTGCCCATTAATGCCGAGCCCCAGGCAGGGACATACAAGTACCATGTTTTAACGTCTTTTGGTATGACGCGGTCGGAGATCGAACCCGCGACCTTCCGCTCTCCGGGCGGACGCTCTAACCACTACACCACGGAGGCGGTCAGTCATTTAGTGATGGCTCCAAATGTGTGTGAAATAATGATATCATTTAAGTTCAGTCCTTAAACTGTTTACGTTTTGTTCGAATAAAACGATAGGCATTTTCTAAGAAACGGAAACAATTCCAGTATCCAGGTTCCAGTATTAAATTCATGTTGGGTCATTCTAAATTAAATAACCTAGAAGCATCATAACTGAGAGATTCCCAACCGGACATCTTTGTCGTGTTTCAGAACAGCTAGATATGTATTGGATTCCCGACGGGCAATACAAGATCAAAGTGTCAGAAGCCCTTGTACATAGATCCCAGGCAATGTTTAGTTAGTGCGAGTGAAATAACATTTCACATCTCATCGGCAATATTGCCACCATGTAGTGATGAGAAGAAGGTATTCATTATTAAATATATGTCGAGAAAGGACAACTGTACTTTTTAGGCAAGATCAGGTGGAGTGAACATACAAGTTGTCAGCTTGGCATTAAAATATTGATTCAATTAAAATATTTCATACATGAATCCAATTTTGGACTTTAAAGTCAACGAGATAATACATTACCGTAAAGTCATTGTGACACTGATACTGTTCTGTGTAACTCTATGTGACTTTGATTGTGATACATGGTGGTCTGTCAGGAGAAATGTTTTGCAACACAATACAACGAAAATAAGCGTTTCTGACTGTAACAACATTTCCACCACAAGATCTTGCAGCAGCAATGCTACTTATACCTTTACTCGACGGATGCACCAGCCACTTAAATATATGACCTATAATCACAAACCTACTTGAGGAGCTAGAATAAATGTCTTGTGTGTGTATTTTGCTGGTCTTACATGAACACGTTTAGATGTTACCCGGAACCGACATCCCGGCATCGGTGTCCAATAAGCAGCACTTCTTTCAACCCACACTCCGGCACAGCGATGACTTAACATAACATCACTGCCACAGGCTAATTTGCATATCACGTGACCGGACCTTTCTCTTGTTTGTAATGTATAATTGTAATAATAAGAAGAGACTGGACTCACAAAAGCTTTTCGGCGCTCTCTTCATAATGTTTTACATTGTTACATATATATTCTTCCACAACTGCGACAGTAAGGTCTATGACAGTACATATTTAGATATCAAACTGGCTGCATCGTTTGCTCTCCGTCGGCTTCGATGACAGCACGTGGAGCCGTACAACCTATGTATACAAAGGATCGCTACGCAAATCGAAATAGTGTTACCTGTTTTTGGATATTTTCTCAGTGAAACTAAACCATTCTATTAAAGATGTTTCATTAGATGTGTAGACTCGTCAAAAATAAAAGAGTAAAAGAAATCTGTTCATTATATTGAATGGACATTGCAAGATGTGACGAATCGTCACATTTTTCTGTCCTGTGGCAGAGGTACTATGCTTGCTTGCCGCATGGAACTCTGGGTAGGAGAGTGCTTTCAACCTGCACGTATTACATAATCAGGTGCCATCTTGGTGCTACTCCAAATGTCGCTGGAGCATGCACATGCCATGTATACTAGAGCCGCCTTTGGACTAAAGACAAAAATCAGGTTACGAACATACACGTTTCATTTACGTTTTTATTACAATTTACGTCGTAACACTGCTCTTAGATGCAGAAAACGTACATGCCAACCTGTACGGTTAGATATTTTAATTAAATAAATTACACACATTGCCAGAAACTTGTTTTTAGTGCGTCACTGTCTGTTCTGTACAACTTAATAATTGAATCGCTAATTCTTACGTCTATTCTAATTCTGTTTAGAATGAAACGCTGCATGTGAGACGGAGGACCTTTGAAGAAGTGGTAAGCATTTTTCTTTTGTTTCTATTTGTTTAATGCATGTATATTCCAGCTATATGAGGGTAGCCAGCGACAAAAATGAGTCAAACCAGACAAACCAATAACTGATTTTTATCAGGAACGAACGGGGTGTATGTCTAAATGCATTTTTGAACATTCTTTATTTTCATGGTAATCATGGCCAAGAATGTCTACTATATAGAAAACTCCACTCGTTCTTGGGTAGGTGTCTCTGGACCTACTCTAACCCTGAAACCCAACGGGGTGCCAAGTGGTACTTAAACCCACTCTGCCGGTAGCGCCTGCCACTCACACAATTCTTGTTACAGAATTACGTTTAGATCGTTGTCTAGCGCCGCTCATACATACTCCAGTAATATTATGGATGCATGCACATTATATATAGCAGTGTTTTGTCAGCCATGGACGATGAGGATAAAGGGAAGCAAATCAGGTTCAGCCAGATGTGTATGTCTTGGAGAGTTAGTCATTCTGAATATGAATTGATTATTGGGGATATATTTCAAACCAAATAGTACCAGCAGGCGTGTTACTTCAAAATAACTGAATTCCTGGTATTTACTGAAGACTGTTGAGATAAACGTCAGTGTCTCATTCTGACACCATTGCTATTACTATTCACTCCTTTAAATTAGGCATATGTCCAGGAAAAGACTTATTTAAAAAGATTCCGCTGATTGGACTCAGTTAACAGTCGTCACTGAAACCTCTATATGGAGAATTACTGGAACCAGCATTTTTTAAAAAACTACAAAACCCAGTGATTTTATTTGTACGAACAAGTCAGTAATGTCAGTAATAATTCTTGAAAGGAAAGAAACAAAGAGTTTCTGCATTATCTTGCTCATACGGTTTTCACTACCTGCAACCACTTCAGCGCCTTGAGTGAGTGAGTGAGTTGGGTTTTACGCCGCTTTTAGCAATATTCTAGTAATACCACTGCGGGGGACATCAGAAATGGACTGCACACATTGTACCCATGTGGGGAATCGAACCCGGGCCTTGTGCGTGACCACCGAACGCTGTAACCAGTAGGCAACCCCACCACCCTCAACTTCTTGAAAGAAGGTGCTTCAGGATAATCCTCGAATTAGGTCACTGTGACATTTAACGTCATTAAACTCGTTCTGTCAGCATGCCATAGCTGTTCAAGGTCCACGTGCCATTTAACGTTATAAAACTAGCTGTTGACATCCAAGCAATTCCAAGCATTAGATATGCTGCTGGCGTTTTATCCCTTTATTTATTCACAATATTCATTGGAAGGGCATAGGTTGTCGGTTTCAAACCATTTACTTCAATTTGAAAATTGTTAGTGCTTTGTTTAGCCTGTCATTATCAGTGTGTTAAGAAGCAGGACTCTTTGATCCTGGAACTACTATATTAAGCCCAGTTAGGGAAATGAAACCACAGCTTCCCTCGGTCGCGGATCGCCGCTTTCATCTCCCAGCACAGAGCAAACGAGACAGCCCATAAAACCGTCTAGTAATGGACCCCAAGCACATACAATCACAACGAGAACAAATACATCTGCATCCTAAACACATTAACAATTGTATCTTCTCCATTTGGCGCTTGGGAAATAGAAGATGACAGAAAGGGGATCCTTCTTATGGTCACTTTATCCCTGTAACACCTGCAGACGCATACATGAGCTTTAGCGCGTGTCTGGTTATCAGTCCAAGGGGAACCAGATGGAGCAGGACATGGAGATACAAGGTGGATGCCTGAATAATACTTGAAATATCATTAGAAATACAGGAATGTGTAATGTGCCATAATACGTATTTCCATTTAACCATCACGGATGCCAATAACATATTCTGATACAGTATAAGCTCTTGTCAACCCTTGTTGAGGGCAGATTGTGAGGAGCTTCCGACAACAAAAGGCTCTCCCGCATATGTCTGTCATGATAGAAGACATTTAATTCGGGTTTCGAAAACCCTGCTGCGTCATGTGTCTTTGTGAGTCCCTTCTATAGTTTAACCCCATATGGCCTATATATAGCCCATATTAGTTACATTCTGTCGTTTTATGCGTACAGATAACTCATGTATTCATACAACTGGGTTTGAATATAGCTGTTACACTAGCAGATACATCTGTTACATGTAGGATCGTTTCTGTTACAGCTGTCCTATGTGTGATCCGCGGGTCTTCGGTTGATACAGTTTACCTTGCAATGCAGATATGATAAAAGAAATACAATTTCTAGGTTTTCATGACAACCGTGATATGTGGATTAAATTCCACCTTGAGAAGCATGTGTAATTGTTGCCAAATCAAGCCCTATGGAGGTGCCGTGAGGGAGAGATCAGGATTGTCTAGATTCCATTGTAATCAGATTGCAACCACATTTCAGCTATAATGAACAGTTAATTCCATTCTAGTGTTTTTATGAATACACACCTTTGGTTAGAGAAGCTGCTCACAGATTGGTCAAATAAATCTTCCCAGATCTTTCAATCTTGCCTAATACTCTGGCATTATATCACGTGCCATGTGTCAACTGCAAGTGGGATAAATGGGTTCTGGTAATTCAAATATATTGAAAAAAAATATTGTAAAAAATAAGACAAAAAAGGAACAAGACAAAGCGAATTAAGCAGCTTTTACAGGAAATGTCTATATATAGAAATACTAACATGACTCCAGGGGTTTGAAGATTTAATGACTGACTTATTACACCTGGTCGGAAGAAATATATTTATTGAGCTGTTGGATACTAGATATGTGGGCTGGTCTGAGATCGGAAGGTGGGTGGATCGTTCCCAAGGCTGCGTCGAACCAAAGACGCGTTACTTGCTGTTACTACTTGGCATTAGAGTGGTTATTACTGGTCAGACCTTTTTTCGGTGTACCTTTTTGGGTCATCATGCAATGAGCATGGTATCTCAGCGGACACTTTGGCATGAATCGTCAACGCCAGTAAATAAGCAGTTCAGGGGGTAAAGGCAAAACAGCGGGGGGAATTATACGACTGTGTCACTGAAATTTAGTGACGACATCACGTGTCACAGGGTCAACTTGTCATGACCGACCCGTAGCTCTCGACACTCACATTAACACCACGATAAGCCTGGATCAGTGCAGTCAACCCACACAAACGTGCACTTACTTTGCAAAGTGAGTCCAACCAATGAGTAACGACATTTCACTTCACTGAAACATTGTGTAATGTGAAGAATAAAAATTAGAAAATAGGATAATAATACTATTGACGTACTCCTATGCCCATGAATTATTGGCCAATGTTACCTAACTCCGAGCTCTAGTCGACTTTGTTTCGAATTACTAAAACTGTTTTTACATTTAGGCACAGTTTGAGATGACACCTCTGTGAACAGCAAGTCACGTGTTTTGTGACGTCTCAGCGTGAAGGAACGTCGAAAGTAAAATTTCAAGACGTGGGTCATGTCATCCAATGTGCATGGAATATGGTATAAATATGTATTATGTCAAAAATGCTGTAATTATTGAAATGTTTATGCGGCGTGATATACAAATATGACGATAAACACGTGTTGTTTCGCCATTGCAGGTCTGTTGAAATGTGATTCTACCTCAGTGAACATGGTGAAGCACAACTGTCTTAACCCTGAAATACCCTGTGCAGAGTTGCGTCCCGTGGATTTCAACAGAGGTGTAAACATCTGAGACCTGCATTACTTCGGTCTTTCCTCCTCCTTTAAGCAGACAGGCCGTCATATAAGTGGACAACTGTTCACAGCGATGTGAAACCCATGTACATAACTCCCTCACTAAATGAACATGTTGCCGTTCATGGATTCTTGGAATGTTGCAGAATGTTTCTGTAAACCATATGAAAACAACAGACAATATACATATAAGGTACATACAAGATAGAAACAGACATTTTACAAAGAATGATTCTCTAAGCTTATTGTACGATCCCTTCATTCTTTTACAAACAACAAGGAACGTTTATGCAAAAACGTCGTAGATAAATCAATAGTCTTGTAAGAAAACACATCTATCTTGGTCGATGGCCGACAACCATCGTTTTAGGACATAACTTACGAATGAATGTGCAACTATGCTGTATGCATGTTTATTTTCAAGCTTTACTTATGCCGTACTTCAGTGTAACTTTGAAGAGGTCACCAGAGTGTACGTACTTCCTTGAAGTTAGTGATCTAACATGCATTGTTTGTATCTTGGTCCCGGGGATATAATAATAGCGTCTGTATATGCCAGGTATGTCGAAGTCTGCAGCTTAAAGATGCACAATGCGTGTAATATGTATTGTCAAGTCTTTTGGCATCCATATTGGTTTCCTGGGAATGTCTACTCCATAAATAGCATGTGTGCAAATGTATGCTTGTCATACGCAACTGTATTATAAACACATGTAAAGTATGTTAATCACGCTTGTAAGTCCATGTTTGACCTGCAAAAATTACAACGGCATGGTTAACATACACGAGTGCGAAGGAATGCGGACGTGTATTCATTGTATAAGACACTGTCTGAGCTTTGAAAAGAGGATTATGTTAGCGACCCTTGTATTCACCCATGGGTGTATTTCTGCACAGTGTTAGAGAACTGCATTGTACAACTGAACCATGTAGCCATCTGTTTAAACGACCATCACACAAGCCTTCAAAATATATCTGTATTAGGGCAGTGATGGCACCAACTGAAATAATGACATCAATTCAGTTCAGTTCTTCATATTCAAATTCCCCTCGATGTTGGTAAAATATCATTAACTGATAACAATGACAAAAACCAAACAAATGGTATGTTCACAAAGACGGTGATAAGTTTTGTTCTAATAAAATCTTGTTCATTTTTATAAATACATGGAGACATTTCAGAGTTTCTTTTTTACTTCAAATTAGGTTTTTCTATACTTAATTACATCTACAGCGCTACATTTGAAAAACAAATGTGAATTCGTCAGGAATATGGCTTACGAACCACAATGAGGACAAGCCCTATCTGCACTACTTTCACTGCAAGAAGTTTCCTTCATAATTGGAAGCCTCCCAACTGGGTATCTGTGTCGTCGTCCAGGACTTGCACACAGCAAGTGATGCATCTGATTATTACTGAAGAGATAAGATCATTGTGTCAGGAGTCCTTAAACATTGGTCCAAGACAATATCTAGTTAGTGTAAGTGAGTTACAATTTTACACGGCATAGGCAATATTGCAGCCATATAGCGACCAAACGAACGTATTCATTATCAATTTCAGCAGATAAAAGACAATATTTAGTGTTTGGACAAGATTAAGAGTAAACATAGCAGTGAGATGCCTGTCCTACAATAAACGGTCATCCAATTGAGATATTTCATACATGAAACCAGTTGAGGGCTTTTAAGTCAGCGAAAAGAAATTTATATATTACCGTAAAGTCATTGTGACACTGATACTGTTCTGTGTAACTTTACGTGAGTATGATTGTGATACATGGTGGTCTGTCAGGAGAAATGTTTTTCAACACAATACAACGAAAATAAACGTTTCTCACTGTAGCAAGATTTCCTGTACTAGATCTTGCAGCACCAATGCTACTTATACCTTTACCCATCGGATGCACGGCCACTTAAATATATGACCTATAAACACAAACCTTTTTAAATGTCTTGTGTGTGTATTTTGCTGGTCTTACATAAACACGTTTAGATGTTACTCGGAACCGAAATCCCCAGCGCCAGCGTCCTTCATCCAGTGGTTCGTTCAGCCTGCAGGTATTACATAATCGGATGTCCTGAAATCCTGCCATCTTGGTTCGATCCCAAATGTCGGTGGAGTATAAATGTGCCACATCGAATTAAAGACAAACAACAGGTTACTCGTTGCATCATAAAAACGCTCGTTGATGCCGAAAACGTACATGCCAACTTGTAAGGCTAGATATTGTAATTAAATAAATTGGTTGCACCGCAAGGAACTTTGTGTTTTTATTCTGGTCTGTAGACTTTAATAGATATTCCCTTTACTGAAACAGTGAAAAGTTATCTCTGATTCTCACGATGCATCCTCGGTCTCACTGCAGTTGAACGCTTTTTAAATGGCTTTGTGCATTCATAGTAATACCCTGCATGTGAAGCCTCATGGAGAATGCAAGCCAAGTGGTTTGTACTATTTCTTCGATTATATTTGTTCATACATGTTTCGTCAGTCTCATATGTCTGGCTAGCTCAGGAAAACAATGACTGATATTATCTACTGACCGGCAAATACCACATAACATTTTCACGCTGAATGAGTGAGTGAGTGAGTGAGTTCAGTTTTACGCCACACTCCGCAATATTCCAGCTATATGGCGAGGGCCTGTAAATAATGGAGTCTGTACCAGACAATGCAGTGATCAACAGCATGAGCATCGATCTACGCAATTGGGATACGATGACATCTGTCAACCAAATTAGTGAGCCTGACCGCCCGATCCCGTTAGTCGCCTCTTACGACAAGCATAGGTTACTGAAGATCAGTTCTAACCCAGATCCTCACGGATCGTTAATGTCGTTAATGAACGTTAAGTGTATCTAAGATTTCAGCATCTGCGAGTCAGTTAGGGACAGCGCCATGTTGAGTTGTATTACAATGATCGTACATGATGCAGTTCCTCACCACGGAAATGATGAAGTACTGATGAACCTCCATAACTGGATTCGAACAGAGGGTCGTAGGTTGTCTAACGCCAAAGGGACGCAACTCTGACGCTCAGACGGCTGCCCCAAATCAATAAAACAATGAAGTAGATACTTTAATGAATGCCAACTAATTTGAAACAGTATAAGCCAAACTGTTGAACTTCTTTTATCATTTAAGTAATTAATTCTTTAATTTCTCCACAGGGTAATAAAAATATC
Organism: Haliotis rubra; assembly: GCF_003918875.1. NCBI lineage: Eukaryota > Metazoa > Mollusca > Gastropoda > Lepetellida > Haliotidae > Haliotis > Haliotis rubra. Next base: position 1,176,208 of record NW_025765115.1, on the reverse strand, counting down.
GAGATCGTGTTCTCATAATGGCGTTGCTAAAAAGAAGCACCTGTTTATTTCCCTAGAGAGGACAATGAACACGGAACTGTATTCAGACCTCGTTTCAGTGTTTTTAAAATTTAAAAAGATCGTGTTTTTCTGGCTCATAAGAAAGGAACAAGTCTTGCATTTTTACATGCGAATGAAAGTGTTAACCTGCTAAAATGGGTTAGCTGCTTGTTAAAAATGTTTTTGACTTGAACACATTTCAGGAAATGTTTCATTCGTAACAATATCCTAAGTGCAGTGTGTAGTTACCAGTTTCGTACCTTACGATAGGGTGCAGAACTCTTTTTAAATTTGCCTCTCGGGGTAATTATAGACTCTTGCTTAGTATAACTTGTTTCAGTGAAAATTGTGTTTTGATAACACTGGTATAACGGGCGATATTTAGTTTAGTTTAGTCAAAAGAGATATGGCAAGTAACAAGGTCTATTCTGCATAGTGCCCTGTTTAGTCTCGATATCAACATACTGAACTTTAAACGACAAACACAGTTTTAAAAATCAACATAGGCAGGTCCCAACACGTACGACTACCAGGTCCTTCATTGTCATTGATGGCCAAATCACCAACTCCAAGGGGTATTTAGTTGTTACAAGATCGTGGAACATCAAAGCCGCCACCCCAGTGTTCAGGGGATCAACGAAGATGCATCATCGTCTCATCGCGTTTCAAATACTGCAGATGTACGTGCTGCGCCTGCAACATGACAGGGCATCCCTGATAAAAACAATACTCGCGGGATGCAGGACCTTAAAGTACAGTTATCTAAAAAATGATGTGCCTTAGCAACGAGAGAGCCCACATGCCAGCATGATCAACTAACAGTAATGAAGTTTGATAGTTATCGACATGACAGGTCATGTATTTTGTATTACATCTTGCTGGAAAAAGTGAAAAACTGTTGTGTTTTTCGTGAAGAACGCGTTGGTTATTGTTAACGATTTGCAGCATCAAAGCGTCTAGACTGTTGGTGATTCCATTTTTCTCCTATATCACCTCAGAGCAGCACGTACACAATTGAGAAAGTAGTGTTATGAACGACTTCTTATAAATGATGATGATGTTTTGGGCTAGTTTTATTTGAGAGAAGCCATCGATGTAAAACCTGGGGCAATCAATTAGATGATACAAATAAATATTGACAACATTTTGACGGCAATGCTATATTATAAGATAGAAATTATTTAAAAGGAAAAAGAGCAGTCTCCAAAGAAGTTCAAATAACTGTTGTAAATGACGAATGCTGAGATAAAATAATAACTTCAAAGACATTTCAGGAGAATGATACTTATTACATACAAGTGAAGAAATATTGAAATTGCCTAAAAGAAATGAGTTATATGGAACACGATAATAGGTTTCTTACAAATGAAAGTAGGCGGATCAATGTTGTTTGAATGTTCGCTTGAAAAGAGTATCAATAGTCAAAGAAGAGAAAAAATATAATTTGGTGTTGGTTACCGTGGGCCTTTTTGATGGGTATATCAATTGGAATATTCGTCTGGAGCCGGATGGTGACTGGATGTTGAAAAACGTAGAGAGAGTGAGACACTATCTCAGGTTACGGCAATACACGTTGCATTACAAATGAAACTGCTCATAGACGCAGAAAACGTACATGCCAACCTGTAAGGGTAGATATTTCAATGAAATATAAACTGACGTTCAAAAGAAAGTACACACCTGATTCTTTTGTAAAATGTTTTCTTGAAAACAGCATTTGATTCTGCCTTGTCACAAACATTATGCAAGTGTTTCTAAAACACCACAGATATTGTACTCAAATACAACATTGCTAGCAAACTATTGATGGTTTTATTACGAATAATCCCACAAAACCAGGTGTGTACTTTCTTATGTACGTCAGTATAATCTACACATTGCCAGAAACTTGTTAATAGAGTGGGCTCGGGAGTTACCTCCCCTTTGTTTTGCTTCCGGTTTCGGTACGGTGTTGTGAGTAGTTTCCAGATGGTTGTAGTGTGGCATGGTTTTTGTGAGAATTCACTAGAAGTGTATAATAGGTATATAAGGGATGGTTGTTGAGATGTATGAAGGACGACTTTGGATTTACGCTCATCTGTCTGCTAACATCGACGTTTGAATACCGCTCAAGAGGCCTTGCCAGCCATGACAGCTCAGCCAGATTTGTATGTCTTGGAGAGATACAGTCTAAGTAAACTTAGGCTCTGTATTATTCGTTACAATGCCATGCTGAGTCTAACAAACCCTAGTAGAAGGTCGCGTCAGCTAATCTTTGAGCGACCTATGACCGTCCAATCAAACACGAATCGATTTAACCAATCAGACAACGAGTACTTGTTAGTGTTCGGCGGAACTTTCAAAGTGGTTTTTTGATTTTCCCTTCCCTGGTCGTTGACACTGATCTATAAACAAACGAAAATCCGCATAAAACACAGATATTTGACCTGCAGTATATACGCTTATGGGTTTCTAATGACATGGTTACTATTAGCTTATATTTCCGCAAGATGACATCTTGAATATTGACAAAAACGCTATTTTCAGCGACTGTTTACTCACTGCGTCCTCCATGTGTATCACCCGGAAGCGATCGTGTGGAAAATAACATTCGGAATCGTTCGAGTTTTTTAGGTAAAAGTTCAAACAGTATGTGCGAATGTTAACTTTCACGATTTGGTAAGCTGTGTTCTGATTGGTCAGTCCAAAAGGTTAGCTGACGCGACCTTTTACTAGGGTCTGTTAGACTCAGTATAGAAGTGCAACGAATAATTCTGAGCCTAAGTTTACTTAGACTGTGGACTGATAGTCATTCTGAATATGAATTGATTGTTGGGGGTATATTTCAAACCAAATAGTACAAGCAGGCACGTTACACATACGTTTTGCACTACCTGCTACCACTTCAGCGCCTTGAAACAAGGTGTTTCAGCATAATCCTGGAATTAGGTCAATGTGACATTTAACGTAATTAAACTCGTTATGGCAGTATGCCACAGATATTCAAGGTGCATGTGACATATCAAACTACGTGTGACGGCATCCAAGGAATTCCAAGCATTAAATATGCTGCTGACGTTTTATCGGAATTATACGATATTCATCGGAAGGGCATAGGTTGTCTGTTTCAAACCATTTACTTCAATTTGAAAATTGTTAGTGCTTTGTTTAGCCTGTCATTATCAGTGGGAGTAGATGTGTTAAGAAGCAGGACTCTTTGATCCTGGAACTACTATATTAAGCCCAGTTAGGGAAATGAAACCTCAGCCTCCCTCGGTCGCCGCTTTCATCTCCCAGCACAGAGCAAACGAGACAGCCCATAAAACCGTCTAGTAATGGACCCCAAGCACATACAATCACAACGAGAACAAATACATCTGCATCCTAAACACATTAACAATTGTACCATCTCCATTTGGCGCTTGGGAAATAGAAGATGACAGAAAGGGGGTCCTTCTTATGGTCTCATTTTATCCATGTAACACCTGCAGACGCATACATGAGCTTTAGCGCGTGTCTGGTTATCAGTCCAAGGGGAACCAGATGGAGCAGGACATGAAGATACAAGGTCGAGGTCTGAGTAATACTTGAAATATCATTAGAAATACAGGAATGTGTAATGTGCCATAATACGTATTTCCATTTAACCATCACGGATGCCAATAACATATTCTGATACAGTATAAGCTCTTGTCAACCCTTGTTGAGGGCAGATTGTGAGGAACAAAAGGCTCTCCCTGCATATGTCTGTCATGATAGAAGACATTTAATTCGGGTTTCAAACATCTGCTTCGTCGTGTGTCTTTTAGAATCGTGACCTCAGTCACTTCTGTATCAGTCCTAGACAATTACTTTTAGCCTGAAATGGTACAGCTCTTATGTGGTTTCATCAATGTTATGTTTGTGTTGTATCTGTCCAGTGTTGGCCAACATATGGCCCATATTAGTTACGTTCTCTCGTTTGGGTACAGATAACTCATGTTTGACTATATCTGTCCGATGTTTGCCAACACTTGACCTATGACAGCTTTATCTGTACAATGGGGAGTAAGTGAATGAGTATGGTTTTACGCCGCTTTAGCAATATTCCAGTAATATCACGGCGAGGGACACCAGCAATGGGCTTCACACATTGTACCCGTGTGGGGAATATCGAACCTGGGCCTTGTGCGTTATCCACCAGGCTAACCCACACACCCCGACGCCCCCAACCCCCTCTCCTGGTGCAATGGTGAACTGCAGTTGATCTATATTTCTCTACAGGTGTCATTTATATAGCTGTCAAATGTTTTCCTTCACCTGACCATTGTCTGATTGCCATATTGTCTGATTATCTTACGTTGGCCAAAGTTATGTTATGTAGAACAACAGCTTGCTTTTGTTTCACTAAAGCTGTTGGATTGCATCTGTTCAATGTTGGACAAGAGTTGCAAATGGTGGTCCACGGGTGTATCATATTGACTAGAGGTTACCGTCGTGATTCACATCTGTAACATGTTGGTTTGTTTCTGTATTGCCACAGCTGTCCTGTGCTGGATCCCCAGGTCTTCGGTTGATCCAGTATACCTTGCACTGCAGATATAATATAAGAAATAAAATTTCATAGTTTTCAAGACAACTGTGATGTGTGGATATATTCCACCAGTGGAAATGTTGCCAAAACAAGTCCTGTGGAGGTGCCTTGAGGGAGAGATCAGGATTGTTTAGATTCCATTGTAATCAGATTGCAACCCCATTTCAGCTATAATGAACAGTTAATTCCATTCTAGTGTTTCTTATAAACAAATACCTTTGGTTAGAGAAAGCTGCTCACAGATTGGACAAATTAATCTGTCCAAGATCGTTCAATCTTTCCAAATACTCCAGCATCTGTCAATTGCAAGAAAAATTAAAAGAAATAAATGGGTTCTGGTAATTTTGTAATTTTATAAACAAATTATGTAGTTTTTTCAAGAAATGTCTATACATGTATATAGAAATGACAACATGACTCCAGGAGTTTTAATGACTGACTTATTACATCTGGTAAGAAATACGTTCATTGAGCCTGTTGGATACTAGATATGGAGGCTGCTCGGAGATCGGAAGGTGGGTGGATCGTTGCCCTGGCTGTGTCACACCAAAGACACGTTACTTGTTGTTACCCTGCATGTAACTCTTGGCATTAGAGACTTTAAACCAGTAAGTGCAATTATTCTCGCCACCTCACTGTAACATTGTGTAATGTGAAGAATGAAAATTAGAAAATAGGATAATACTATTAGTGACGCACATCTGTGCCCGAGTTCTAGACGATTATGTTTTGAATTACTGATACTGTTTTTACATTTAAGTACAGTTTCATATGACACCTAACGTGTTTTGGTCATTAAAACATGACGTTGTGACGTCTCAGCGTGAGGGAAAGTTGAAAGCAATATCTTCCAGACGTGGAGCATGTCATCCAATGTGCTTGCAATATGATATGGATCTGTATTATGTCAGAAATTATGTATGTATTATGTTATTATTGAAATGCTTATGCGGCGTGATAAACAAATATGACGATAAACACGTGTTGTTTCGCCATTGCAGGTCTGTTGAAATGTGGTTCTACCTTAGTGAACATGGTGAAGCACAACTGTCTTTACCCTGAAATACCCTGTGCAGAGTTGCGTCCCGTGGATTTCAACAGAGGTGTAAACATCTGAGACCTGCATTACTTCGGTCTTTCCTCCTCCTTTAAGCAGACAGGCCGTCATATAAGTGGACAACTGTTCACAGCGATGTGAAACTCATGTACATAACTCCCTCACTAAATGAACATGTTGCCGTTCATGGATTCTTGGAATGTTGCAGAATGTTTCTGTAAACCATATGAAAACAACAGACAATATACATATAAGGTACATACAAGATAGAAACAGACATTTTACAAAGAATGATTCTCTAAGCTTATTGTACGATCCCTTCATTCTTTTACAAACAACAAGGGACGTTTATGCAAAAACGTCGTAGATAAATCAATAGTCTTGTAAGAAAACACATCTATCTTGGTCGATGGCCGACAACCATCGTTTTAGGACATAACTTACGAATGAATGTGCAACTATGCTGTATGCATGTTTATTTTCAAGCTTTACTTATGCCGTACTTCAGTGTAACTTTGAAGAGGTCACCAGAGTGTACGTACTTCCTTGAAGTTAGTGATCTAACATGCATTGTTTGTATCTTGGTCCCGGGGATATAATAATAGCGTCTGTATATGCCAGGTATGTCGAAGTCTGCAGCTTAAAGATGCACAATGCGTGTAATATGTATTGTCAAGTCTTTGGCATCCATATTGGTTTCCTGGGAATGTCTACTCCATAAATAGCATGTGTGCAAATGTATGCTTGTCATTTGCAACGGACTGATAAACACAAGGATAAAGAGGATTATATTAGCATTCACCCGTGGATGTATTTCTGCACAGTATTAGAGAAGTTCATTGTACAATTGAGTCATGTAACCACCCGTTTAAACGACCAGCATTCATGCCTTCAAAAATACTTTATTATGGCAATAATGAAACCAACTGAAGTAATGATAATCAATTCAGTTCAATTCTTCTTTATACTCAAATTCCCCTCGACGGTGGTAACATATCATAAACTGATAATGTTTAGCGTTATATTTCGGGTTATATTTGAAAAGATGTGAATTCTTCAGGAATATGACTGACGAATGACAAGCCCTATCTGCACTACTTTCACTGCAAGAATCCTTCATAATTTGAAGCCTCCCAACTGGGTATCTGTGTCGTCGTCGAGGACAGCAAGTGATGCATTGGATTATTACCGAAGAGATAAGATCAAAGTGTCGGGAGTCTTTAGACATCGGTTCCAGGCAATATCTAGTTAGTGTAAGTGAGTTACAATTTTACACGGCATAGGCAATATTGCAGCCATATAGCGACCAAACGAACGTATTCATTATCATTTCAGATAAGAGACAATATCTAGTGTTTCGACAAAATTAAGAGTAAACACAGGAGTAAGATGTCCGTCCTACAAGATATCGTGATCAAATTAAATATTACATACGGGCTTTAAAGTCAACGAAATATATAAAGAAATTTATATATTACCGTAAAGTCATTGTGACACTGATACTGTTCTGTGTAACTTTACGTGAGTATGATTGTGATACATGGTGGTCTGTCAGTAGAAATGCTTTGCAACACAATACAACGAAAATAAACGTTTCTCAGTGCAAGGGCGTTTCCTCAAAAGATCTTGCAGCAGCAGTGCCACTTATACTTTTACCCGTCGGGTGCAAAAGCCACTCAAATATATTGACCTATAAACGCAAACCTACTTCATCTGCTAGAATAAATGTCTTGTGTGTGTGTGTTTTGTTTGTCTTACATGAACACTTTTAGATGTTACCCGGAACCGACATCCCCAGCGCCAGCGTCCTTCACCCAGCGGTTCGTTCAGCCTGCAGGTATTATATCTAATGTCCTGAAATCCCGTCATCTTGGTGCTGCTCCAAATGTCGGTGGAGTATACATATGACACATTGAATTAAAGACGGGTTACTCGTTGCATGATATAAACGCTCGTTGATGCCGAAAACGTACACGCCAACTTGTAAGGCTAGATATTGAAATTAAATAAATTGGACATTCTGCAAGAAACTTTGTGTTTTTTATTAGGTCACCGTCTGTACTGAACAATTTAATATATATTCCCTTTCCTGACGCAGTGAGAAGTTATCGCTGATGCTCACGATGCATCCCCAGTCTCACGCCTTTTAATCGGCTTTGTGCATTCATGGTAATACCCTGCATGTGAAACTCATAGAGAAATGCAAGCCAAGTGGTTTGTACTACTTTCCTCGATTATATTTGTTCATACAAGTTTCGTCAGTCTGATATGTCTGGCTAGCTCAGTAAAACAGTGACTGATATTATCAACTCACCGGCAAATACCACATAACATTTTCACGCTGAGTGAGTGAGTGGGTTCAGTTTTACGCCACACTCCGCAATGTTCCAGCTATATGGCTAGGGTCTGTAAATAATCGAGCCTGGACCAGGCAATCTAGTGATCAACAGCATGAGCATCGATCTACGCAATTGGGATATGATGACATGTGTCAACCAAGTCAGTGAGCCTGACCGCCCGATCCCATTAGTCGGCTCTTACGACAAGCATGGGTTACTGAAGATCAATACATGATGCAGTAATTCACCACGGAAATGGTACTTACGAACCCCCATTACTGGATTCGAACATAGGGTCGTAGGTTGTCTAACGCGTAAGGAACGCAACTCTGATGCTCAGACGGCTGCCCCAAATCAATAAAACAATGAAGTAGATACTTTAATGAATGCCAACTAATTTGAAACGGTATAAGCCAAATTGTTGAACTTCTTTTAACATTTAACTAATTGATAACTTAACTTCTCCACAGGATAATAAAAATATCGAGATGTCGTGTTCTCATAATAGTATTGCTAAAAAGCGTTACCTGTTTATTTCCCTAGAGAGGACAATGAACACGGAGCTGTATTCAGACCTCGTTTCAGTGTTTTTAAAATTTGAACAGATCGTATTTTTCTGGCTCATAAGAAAGAAACTTGCATTTTTACATGCGAATGAAAGTGTTGACCTGCTAAAATGGGTTAGCTGCTGTAAAAAATGTCTTTGAAACTGGGTGTAAAGTTGCCTGTCCGGGTAACTATAGACTCTTGCTTAGTATAAATTGTTTAAGTCAAAATTGTGTTTTGATAACACTGGTAAAACGGGCGATATTTAGTTTAGTTTAGTGACAAGAGATGTGGCAAGTAACAAGGTCTTTTCTGCATACTGCCCTTTTTACACCCGACATCAACATACTTAACTTTAAACGACATACACCGTTTTAAAAATCAACATAAGGCAGTTCTCAACACGTACGACTACCAGGTCCTTCATTGTCATTGATGGCCAAGTCACCAACTCCAAGGGGTATTTAGTTGTTACAAGATCGTGGAACATCAAAAGCCGCAACCTCAGTGTTCAGGGGATCAACGAAGATGTATCATCGTCTCATCGCGTTTCAAATACTGCAGATGTATGTGCTGCGCCTGCAACATGACAGGGCATCCCTGATAAAAACAATACTCGCGGGATGCAGGACCTTAAAGTACAGTTATCTAAAAAAATGATGTGTCTTAACCACGAGAGAGCCCACATGCCAGCATGATCAACTAACAGTAATGAAGTTTGATAGCTATCGACATGACAGGTCATGTATTTTGTATTACATCTTGCTGGAAAACGTGAAAAACTGTTGTGCGTTTCGTGAAGAACGCGTTGGTTATTGTTAACGATTTGCAGCATCAAAGCGTCTAGACTGTTGGTGATTCCATTTTTCTCCTATATCACCTCAGAGCAGCACGTACACAACAAACACAATTGAGAAAGTAGTGTTATGAACGCCTTCTTTTAAAAAACGATGTTTTTGGGGGCTAGTTTTATTTGAGAGAGGCCATCGACGTAAAACCTGGGGCAATCAATTAGATGATACAAATAAATATTGACAACATTTTGACGGCAGTACTAGAATATAAAATATAAATTATCTAAAAGGAAAAGAGCAGTCTCCAAAAAAGTTCAAATAACTGTTGTAAACGACGAATGCTGAGATAAAATAATAACTTCAAAGACATTTCAGGAGAATGATACTTATTACATACAAGTGAAGAAATACTGAAAATGTCGAAAGTGAAATTAGTTACATCCTACCAAATGAAAGTAGGCGGATCAATGTTGTTTGAATGTATGCTTGAAAAACGTACCGAAAGTCACAGAAGAGAAAAGGGAAACTATGGTGTGTGTTATTGTGGGTCTTATTGATGGATATGACAATTTGAAAATTCTTTTGGAGCCGGATGGTGACTGGATGTTGAAAAACCTAAAGAGATATAGACTCTATCTTTGGTACATGCTTGTAAATTTGCTTATAAATTCCCACTATTATCAATCGTGGTACGGAAAACATTAAAACAATTCACAGGTTTCCCAGGAATGCCCAAACCAGCTTTAAGTGCTTGCTTATTGACGACGGGAATGTAGAGAATAATAACTGCTGCTTTCGAGACACATGTCTGAAAATGGACTTCCGAACGTTTCAGTAAATACGTCTTGTTCATGAATGTGTCCGACTTCTGAATACCCATTCCCCCGGACACCTGTTGTATTTCGTGTTTGTTTACCTACTGTCAAAACAAGGTCACATTACGTTATGCTTACGTAGCTGTCCATAGCGTATTGACCGTCTTCAGACTGAGACATGAAACTGACTCAAACTTCCGACGGAATAGATTGATGAATATCCTTCGAAAGTCAGTTTGGGCGACTCGGAGTTGAGGAATACAAAAAGCTACTCCAAAACTAAGTGTTTCTTATTTCGGCCAACTTAAATATAATGTATTACATCAATATTGAACTGCTGCCTTGCATGCCTGGATGTTGAAAAGATGACACGATTCCTTAAAACGTGAAACGATTCTGATAAGAACCTAATCAGTTCTCATTGCTTCTCGTATGTACAGCGTGGAATTGAAACATTGTTTGCAGTTTGGGTGTTTTCGACAATATTTCCATGCTGTCGAACCGGTATAATAATCTTCTATATTCTTACTCTCTATAACTTTGAAAAATACATTGTGTTTAAATTCAAATGTCCAAAATGTTAAAAGTCCAAAGGTCCATAAACATGAAGTGCATACGACACAGTATAGAACCATTTTAGCAACATATTCATATTTCATTTAATTAATTGTGCTCATTGAATTTGATTAATACCAGCATAAAAGCTAACATGCTGATAGTCAAGACATAATAAGACTGATTGTCCTCTCACAAGAGAACGTTCTGATCAATATCTTGTGTGCCACAGTTTACTGTTATCACTGCTCTACACCTCTTAAGCACAGACTGAGCAAGTCTGCGAATTCTGTCGTTTGGAATTCTCCTCCATTCTTCCTGCAATCGGAAAAAATGTTAGGGGCTGTGGGGTAGCCTAATGGTTAAGCGTCACTCGCCACGCTGAATACCTGGGTTCGCGTCCTCACATGGGTACAATGTGTGAAGCCCCTTTCTGGTGTCCCCCGCCGTGATATTGTTGGAATATTGCTAAAAGCGGCGTAAAACCATACTCGTTCGCTCCTAAGAATGTTACGTTTGAAAATTCGGTCGATATACCGATTTGTTGTCCGATTCCCCTGAACCACTCACATTCACTTGTGTAGGCTTTCACTCACCGCATCATCGCATTCGGAGCAGAACGTTCATTTGGCCGTCGATAGAAACGTTACAAATCACTGAACAAGTCCCACCGCCCGTGCCCACAACCAGCCACATGTTCTGCTGTCTCGGTGGCCCGGATGTAGCGATCTTGTACATGGGTGATGAATCCGGGTCTCCCACTTCTTTGGCGATATTGGGTTGAAGGGAAACGGACATACCGATCCCATAAACGAGATAGGGTGCTCCGGTGTACGTTGAAAAGACTCTCCAGACTCAAGACGTCCTATGGCGATGTTGCAGTTGGCAGCATTAAGGCTTGGCATTTCTCAACCTCCAATAAGTCGAGAAACGTCTACAAAATGTTGACTGACGTTTGACCTTTTGTAGTCTTTGTCACGACACATTGGTACAACGTGCACGTGCATTCTGCTTTTAATTTCCTCTTCTTGATAGTTTCAAGTTGTGAAGAGCTACAAACGTTTAACGCGGCTACTGTTGTGATCTACAGTCCGTTTGGGTTGAAATGAGAACGATGAATGATTCAATAACTCGAAATAGGGATAAGTGCACAAAACCTAAATACGACACATGGTCCTGAAACCTCTGTACCCAACAGGATCTGAAATCTGACGTTTTATGATCGATCGCTATTTTCACGCTTCACCCCGGGGGTGACAAACGGCTGATGGAACAGCGCCTGACTAGCTGGGGTCATCTCACCTAGCTGTGCTGAGTTGCACCTGAACGTGTGTTGGTGCTGTTCCACTAGCCGTTTGTCACCCCTCGGTGTGAAGCGTGAAAATAGCACAATATTACATAATGTTTTCTTAAACTACTGTTTTCCGCGATCTACTGTTCCTGGACAGAATAGTGTATAGCTCAGTAACCCATTTTAAACGATCATAGAAAAGAAATGTTTTTGACATTCATCACCTACCCTCTTCGTTCATCGAGGTTTCTGTGCTTCACATTTTACATTTGTAATATATTTGTGTCCGAAGATTTGTAACTACACTGATCCCTTGTTATGGTGGTGGTCGTAGAATATGTGCCAATATTTATATGTATAAAGTAGATTTGACTGAATTGCTAACGGCTGAAAGGATGGTGTAAATCCAGCTAGGGTCCATGCAGGAAGCAAATGTACTGTAAGTCCCCATGCTCCCTAGTATGGTGATCTATCTTCAGTTGTTGGCAATATATGGCCTGCTTTTATATTGTATTGACTTCTATAGTTACAAGTTTTTAGTTTTCCATACTAGTTTTATATCTACAGCCGTAATCCTCTAGTTGTTTTACTGTCCTTCGTTGACAGGGTTTTATAATTGGACTTTATTTATTACGACTTTATTTATTATTTAAATCCTCGTCACGATATGGCTGCAATATTGCCGATGAGAATCACTCACTTTGTTATGGTGCTTCGGGTTGTTTGGTCAATGCATACAGCAATGTATAAATGATGCATCAAAATCTTGTAATTATCATGGCTACTTACTCATCCAAGACGAATAAATCGCTTTGCAGAGAGGCGTAAAACAACCGGCAAAAGTGGGTACCAGATCTGCCTGGTTAGTTAGCACAATACACACGTTCCTTGGTTTCACCAAAATTTTAAAACTGTACATAAAAGCGACAAAGAGACTTCATTATGAAAGTTTTGACAGCTATAGATACCCTTGTACAATTCTGAGCATGTCATTAGCATTCGTCATTCAGTCAACCACGATACAGTGATGACACCAGGTGTTCGCGAAAATGTATCCTGCCCTACCGGTGTCACCCGTACAAAACACTTAAGCAAGGCTATTGTTCACCTAAAAACACGCGTACGTTCGTAGATTTTGACATACTTAACTAAAGCATTAACAATGTTAATGTATGCATCTGATAGCGTTATTTTAACTGTTTTTAGGTATGTCAGAACAGATACTTGGCTCATTAATAACTCTGTACATTATTATTCAGGAGTTGGTTGATGGCATGCCATCTATCCCAGTTACAGGGATGGATGGTCATTGCACCGGGAATCATTTCCGCCACTGATGCTTCAAATATGGAAATGTCATACGAAAGTTATGATACTTTATTGATGACAACTTCTTTATTATATTATGATGGATCCGGGTTAGAATTGATCTTCAGTAGCCCATGCTTGTCGTAAGAGGCGACTAACGGGGCGGTTGACATATGTCATCGTATCCCAATTGCGTAGATCGATGCTCGTGCTGTTGACCACTGGATTATCTGGTCCAGATTCGATAATTTATGGACCGCCGCTCAATCGCTCACTCATTATATTATGATGCGTCGTTTTGGTGTGGGTTCTTATACCGTTGTCAAGCAACAGCAACGACGCATCATAATAAAGTTGTCATGCATAAAGTATCATTACTTTCATATTATTCATCAACTTATGAAATGCCAATCAAACAGATTATGGAAATGTCATTTGAAAATGTTGCTTACGCCTTGAATGTTGTAATCTTGAGCGAGAGTCGTATAATGCCCTTTGAAATCCTCCTAGAAAGAGCATACCAGTGCAGGCACCAAAGGTCGGAGCTGCTTGAATGTTGCTCGACATAAACGGATTCACTATATTGAAAAGTTGAAGTCATTGCTCTAGCCTTTTTCCTTATCCTTATCCAAAGGTCTAGATATATACTCATGGAAACAAAAAAGAGAACACATGAAAGTACACGTGTTGCTTTTCTCTTTTCCAGATTTCTTCACAAGGTATGTATTGCACTGTGGGTGAAATTCTGGAAATAAATGAAGGAACATTTGTACTTTCATGTGTTGCCTTATTTGTTTCCATGAGTATATATACAGACGGGTTGGTCACACTGGTTTTCTTTACTTCTAGTTCAGGTTTCGTAGTTAATTAGTGGAAGGGAATTATCTACTGGACCATCTCAGATAACAGATATCTTTGGAGCTTGAATAACACTTGGCCACATTACCATGTCTTGACAATGCCAATCGTTGCAAAAATTCCGACTCATAGGCAAAAAGAAACAGACCAGGAAGAAGGGGAGCACATTGTGGATGCAAACTCAGACATGCGTCACTTCGGGTCTATGATCGCACATGATATACCTGAAATACAGTTGGAAAGAGCGTCAAACATATACTGATCATCATTGAAAACGCACCACTTATAAAAGTTCAGATTATTAAAAGCACGTGTAAGGAATTGATATTTTTTGAGTGGATAATAACAGATGGACGACTGACAAAAACAACAACACAGAAAAGACGCTCATTCATTGAAATGTTCCACAGTCAGAAAGGATCAAACACACGTGGGGTCAAATCGAAAAGTCAATATCGCGTGTGACCGCCATTTGCATTGACACATGCAGTTCAACGTCTCCTCATTGAGTCAATAAGCGTCCGAATAGAGTTCTTGAGAATGGCATTCCACTTCTGCAGTAGTGCAGCCTCAAATTCCCGGATGTTTCGCATCTGTTGTCGCCGCGAAAGACTTTGACCAATTTCGTCCCACAAGTGCTCCATGGGGGATACATCTGGCGACTGTGCCAATGAATAACCTGGATGTGTTGCTGGGCCAGATACTGCATGGAAAGTCTTGTTGTGTGTGCCCGTGCGTTGTCGTGTTGAAAAGTATGGACATCTTGGTGGTGACTGAAGGCAGATACGATGTGATTCTGAAGAATCTGCTCACGGTAATAAAGGACATTAACTCTCCCTTGACAGACATGAAGGCAATCCTGTGATTGTAATTTATTCCTTCCCAGACCATGACACTCCCACTACCCAAAGGTCTGTCTGGACCACACACTCATCAGCATAACGTTCACCACGTCTACGCCAAACACGTAATCGGCCGTCAGCATTACGTAGATGAAGACGTGACTCGTCAGTGACTACCACACCATGCCATTGTTGTAAACTTTACTGAAAATGCCTGCTAGCCCATTGTATACGCTCATTACGGTGTCTGTCAGTCAGAATTGGTCCAACGTAAGGACGTCCAGCATGCAGCCCTGTAGCGCATAGACGGCGTCGCATGGAGTCAGCGCTGATGACCCCCACGTCAACCTTGAACTAGTGCAGCAGTCCTGGCAGTCGGCAGTGTTCAATCACTTATATGGACAAGGTCAATATGGCGATCCTGATGGAGCGTCGTAACACGTTGTTGCCAAGGTCAATGAAGGTCACGGGTGCTGCCTGTCTACTGATGTCGTCTATGAAGCCTGACGATGGTAGAGTGGCCAAGTCCAAATTGTCGAGCAATATCCCTGCTGGTGGTGCCAACCTGAATCATGCCTAGTGCACGTTCTCTTTCGTGAGGTGTTAACCTCGGCATCTCTGTCCTCGTTTCACAATCGTTAGTGAAGCAATGAGAATCGGTTCTCATACACCTGCTATTAATGTCACAGTCAGTATGATTTCAGAATGAAATTCGCGCTTTTTTCATGGCGTGGCTGCATGTTGAGTCATACTGTGGATAGGAATTTGTTTCTAAAGCATTTTGTCAACTGGACATGCCCTTCGACTTCATGTTAGTTATATTCATTGATCATTGTCATGCTGAAATCCATCTTGATGAAAATATGGACAATTTTAGACTGGTGCGTTTTCAATGATGTTCAGTATATAAATATTCTGAGAAATCAAAAAAGGAACACAGGAAATTCAAGCGTTCTTTTAGTATTTTCCAGTTTTCATCAGCAGCTTTGAATGGCGCTGTGTGAGGAAATCTGAGAATAAATACAGTACAACCAGAAATTATTGAGAATTTAAAGATTGTAAATTTTTATTTTTTTTCACTAATTACTCACGTATTAAATGTGAATATTAGCATAACATAACTCCAGATTCAAAGACAGGTGAACAGTTAGTATTTTGTCAAGTCACCATGGGCAGCAATGCAGGCTTCAATGCGGCGGGGCATACTACTGATCAAAGAAGTTAGAAAGTCGTGGTCCATGCTGTCCTTATATCGGACCACCTCTTCTTTCATTTCAGCAATATTTGTCAGATTTTTCTTATTGACACTTTCCTTCATAAGTCCCCAAACATTTTCTATTGGATTTAGGTCAGGGCTATAGCTTGGCCAATCTAATAATGTCAGATTTTGGGTCCGAAACCAGGCCTGTGAATGCTTTGAACGATGTTTTGGGTGGTTGTCCTGCTGGAAAATCCAAAATTTTCCATAGAACACGTGAGCAGATGGAAGTAAATGTCCCTCGAGAATATCTGTGTACCTGTTCACTGTTCATATTCCCTTCAAATACACAGAGGGGCGTTGCCCCTAACACAGATATGCCACCCCACAAGTTAAATTTCGGACTGTACTTTGGGCGCTGATACAAAGGTTTTTCAGTTTGTTTGGTCCAGATTTCAGTGTATTAGGAAAGAGCCACACAGAACTTTCATCTGAGAAAATCACATTGTCCCAGTTAAAATTTCTATGCTGTAAGCACCAGTTCAACCTTTGCTCCTTTTGTTCAGGTTTCATGATCGGTGATGGAATTCCTTGACTTTTCTGCCAGCCCATTGCATGCAGCTCAGTTCTAATTGTCTCCTTACAGACAGCCTCTATCAATCATATCCAGCCTTAAGTTTTCTAAACTCCTTCATTTGTTTTTTAGGAACAAGAATACCAAGCCGCCTCCTGTCACTGACAGTCAATTTTCTGCGCCTACCTGCGCCTCCCTGGTGCTCAATGCCATATCCATTTGCAATATTTTACAAAACACGATGAACAGTGGACAACGGGATGCCTGTTCTACTTGAAATCACTATAGCTGATCTGATGTCCTTGTTATAATACTCTAAAATCAACTTTCTCTTCTCTAAATCATCCATACTGAGGATCACTGAAAATGTCGTCTGCTAGCAAGTACACAAAGGGGGGATAACTCTTCACAAACTAATGAAAAAGGATTAACGGAGTTGTCTCTCTTGAATGAAACCAAGCACTTGATAACTGGTCAAGGTTGTTTATAATAGAAATCCAATTAAACATATTCCTAAAGTTCTCAATAATTTCTGGTCATACTATATAGTAACACTGCCATGAAGTGGTGTTCCTTTATTTGTTTCCCTCAGTATGTGCAGTAAAACGTGGAAAGAACTTATGAATGTTTAATTTAAAAAAAATGTTGAACTCGGAATTTCCAAAGCTTACCAAGAATTAAATCAGGGTTTCCTGATATGAAATATCGATGAATTACAGTCAATGGTATTAATGTCGTCAAAGGCAGATGGATATACTGGTGTTGCCATAACT
This sequence comes from Haliotis rubra, assembly GCF_003918875.1. NCBI lineage: Eukaryota > Metazoa > Mollusca > Gastropoda > Lepetellida > Haliotidae > Haliotis > Haliotis rubra. Next base: position 1,158,667 of record NW_025765115.1, on the reverse strand, counting down.
CCACAGCACAGGCAAGTTCAAATCAGCTTAAAAGACAAACCTGCAACTTCAAGCGATAAAGTCCCTCCAAATACATTCGGTCGGCTACATTCACACAAGGACGTGCGTGCTGTTTCCCCAGGAACAAAACTGTTCACAGAGTAATATCTCTGTCACTGTAGTCGTTTCCAAGTCGAGGAAGTTTACGATTTCCATTTGATTGCGTTTGAAGTCCCTTAACTCAGAATTACACTTCCGTGCTCCCTGTAGTATGCAGACGTATCTCAAGCTCGGCAATCGATATGGACGTTGCATGTGTATATAACAAGTCTCTCTTTTTCAGAGCTCTCTTGACTTTATTATATAATGTCTTCTCTTCTTATAGAGAAGGTTAACACTCGGAGAAACAGTGGATAAGTTCATGCTTTTGGTTTGACGCCGCTTTCAGCAATATTAATTAGAAGAATGAGTGCACTTCTATTGCGCTTGTCTCCATAGACAAAGTGCATGCTAAAGCGCTAACATAATTACCCTGGATCAGAGTGCACTCTATTTTCATTCTCAACTCCCTCGGGATCATACAACCCAACCTGCTTTGACAGGCTCTTTAAGGTTAACAGTCACATTACCATCTCATCCAGAGGCATATTTGGAGCAAAGACACTCGCCTAAGGAAACTACACATGTGCTACATGTAGCCCCAGAAACTGTCAAGCTGTCGAAAGCGGTCACCCATCCAACGACTCTTCGCGACTGACGTTATTTAACATCATCAGATGTCGTTTTCTAGATACATCACCAACACCAGACATTGGCTTCCCAGTGTCTACCTGTGTAGAAAGTCGTCGAGTCGTAGGCGTGAATAACGATCCCTTTTACCACTCGGCTAACCCCGTTTCCACAAGGAACAGCAAGTAAGGCTCACGAAGATGTCTAGTGCATATATCTGTTGGAGACATTTGCCACGATCTGGACTACAAAATTGCATCACGTCTTATACGAACATTTCAAAGCATTTTTTCGAACACGTTTTCAGACAAAAGATGGTAATTTTATGAATTACCGGCATGGTCTAAGTGCAACACTGATTCAGAAACAGATTGTATTGTTGTATTGATGGTTGCCCTTTACTGGTGGTGGTCTGTAACTTGATAGCAATGGTTACTCTCCCTTTGAAATTAGTCTGAGGAAATGTCCCTATCAGTTACATTTCATAATGCAGTTAATCGAACACGCCACAACCATATCTCCCCAGGGACGTTAAATGTTGTCATTGCAATTGGCGATGATACCTTCGTTACATAAAAATTGAACTACTTCAGTTTTTATATCGTTAATAGCATGGAGTTGTCTCCACGGGCAAACATATTTGTTATCTCACTCCATAAAATGATTGTTAACCCGTCTCTTTGCTGGATGCTTCAAAGTCACGATAATGTGTAATGTCATTTACAGCGATTTTGAAAGGCGAGATGGAACTTTTGGGTATTATCTGTTTGATGAGATAATTTTATCTTTGATGACCCAGCACCTCGGGGGAATGGGAACCAGGCCGGAGTCTGCACAAGGGAGGCCACCGACACATGGGGCAAGGACCCTAAGGTCAAGGTCAAGGTCGTGAGGTCACTGCGAAAAGGAGCGCGGAATCTGTGTGGAAACATGTATTGGTATTTAAACAGAGGAAACGTGACAGAAAGCAATGTAACAAAGTGAAACTCAGGCTTTATAAGGAGAAAGAAACGTGTTAAGAATAGTACAAATGTCTGACATCATATTGTCTCGTGGCAATATGTTCCTTTGTGTGAGGACTCTTAATAGGGGCGCACATGCAATTATATAGAGTCATGTTCCGTTTTGTTAAATGTATGTTTGTTTTTTGTTTAACGCCGCACTCAGCAATGTTCCGGTCATATGGCAGCGATGTGTAAATAATCGAGTCTGGGCCAGACAATCCAGTGATCAACAGCATCAGCATCGATCTAATGATACCGATACGATGATATGTGTCAACCCAGTCAGCGAGTCGATAAGCATATGTTACTGAATCTCAATTCTAACCCGGATCTAAACGGGGCGTTAAAGGTATGTGTACCATGTGGAAAGGTAAGGTTTGGCATTGTCATAAACAGGTAGTTGTCGCTGGTTAAATATCCATGCATACTATCCATGATAAGTAAAAATATACCGGTATATAATTGTGTTTTAATTTATTGTTTTATTTTGTTAAAAGAATATTTGTAAAATATGTATCATCTGACATAAGGTTTCAAAACGGCTGGTAATGACTTCCTTCGTACGTCCATTTGAAATTTAAAGGTCATTCATATACCGTCATGCTGAGTCAATATGGAAAGTCGACAGATTATCCAAAATAACGTAAACGTTGGATCTAGATGCAACTGCAAAAATAGATACCTACAGGGAGGCGACTTGTATTTCAATCCAGTAGGAACCATACATATATTATAAGATGTTATTTCAGTGCTTAGTTGTTCTGTACCCACTCCAAAGAATGAGGCAGAGTATTAAACTATTGTATCTTAATACGCACATCGGAGAAGACTCAGATTGTCAGATCATTATCTCTTCTGACTAATACGTAATATCGGGGGATACCTACGTCTAGAAACATCAACTCCAAAGTTCCACAGCATAAGCTTATAAGCTCCTAGGGACGTTAGGTATTCTTAAAAACACATGGCGTTATGTATTGATTGACATATATGCTCCTCACAGGATTAACATTCAAGGAAAGTCGCCAACTTGTGAAATGCTTTTTCCCTGATTTTTTTTACAGAATGTGGATGATTTGGGGTTTAGTTCAGCACACAACAGAATTTAAGTGACATCATGGGTGTCAACCTAATACACAGAGAAGTTTAAAATTAAAGCACGTTGCCTACACAACTGAAAAAAATCAATCCGGTGGTATCCAAGAACCGACTCAAAGAGTAACGGACAAGTAGGTAACAGACACAACTGAGGTCAAATACGAGTGGTAACTGAAAATATCTGAGCCTACTAGAATGTAGGTTATACTACACCAAATCAGATTCCGTTCAGCCTTCAGTGCAGACTGGATCATCAGTTTGAAATGTACACCCATCCAGTAATTAAAACTGACCATATTGTTAAATATGTTGTGCTGTCTTTATTACCACAATGACTTATGCTGAATATGTGCAGGGGTATTTTCAAGTAGGTGAGATTTGGTGCGGAACTTGGTTGGTGTGTTCAACTTCCTGTACTCGGAAAAGGAATTGTTTAACCTTGCCAAAATGTGTGTTTTTATCATGGCCTTAAGGCCATGACGACCTGGTTATTTTTCTGAGACAATACAACTTTACTAAGGAAGTCTATGAGAAAACATTTGTTTTTGTGTAACCAGTATTCTACACCAATCACAGTTTGCATGTGTTAAGTAGCATAAACCATGCTTACAGGCATACACAACCAGGCATCAGAGTTCTGCAGAGATCAAAGTGTCTCGGTATTCTTTTTTGATGAAAATGAAGCTAAATGACCATAGCCCTGTCTCCAAGTATCTCGAAGTGAAACTCCAGCTGTCCTTACGAACAAGGCGTAATGGGATGATGGTCTTTCCTGTATTTCCTACTGTTTGGTGGTCGACAGGGGAGTTTAACTCTAAATACCAGGCAGAGCAAGGGAAATATCTGCTTCGAAGAAGTCAGCTGCCAGGGTGTGGCCTCGGATTCCTGACATTCAAATGAAGTCCGAATTGCTGGACTACCTTCCGACCATTAACTGACAATATTAGTCTGCTTAGGCAGCTATATGAACATGACAAGGCGACACGTCTTGAAAAGCTTATGCAAATGACGATGACGTGTTTTCTGCTCTGGCGAAGTATCTGGGCCTCAAGGAGGAAGCCTTATATACCATGAGTTCCAGGTCCTACAGCATCATTGATAGGAGGTCTATGTGTGTGTGTGTGCGCGCGCGTGTGTGTGTGTGTGTGTGTGTGTGTGTGAAGGGTGAGAAGGAAGGGAGGGGTGGATGAAGCAAAGAATAATGTTGAAAAATAATCATCAATTCAGCCACTCCTTGTATGTTAATCTTGGGAGTAATTGGTGTTTTGGGTCTCGCCTGTGATTTCGATCCAAAATCAGTGAGCATCCCGCCTCTGCTTTTGGTTTAAAAGGGGTGTTTAATCCGCCTACAACTATTTACATCACCCACTTACATTAAATTTGATTCAGCTACCGTCACCACAACTCTCCCTCACATGATCATGTAACCATCACCGCATCTCTCACTCACATGACCATGTAACCGTCACCACATCTCTCACTCACATGACCATGTAACCATCACCGCATCTCTCACTCACATGACCATGTAACCATCACCGCATCTATCACTCACATGACCATGTAACCGTCACCACATCTCTCACCACATGACCATGTAACCATCACATCTCTCACTCACATGACCATGTAACCGTCACCATATCTCTCACTCACATGACCATGTAACCATCACGACATCTCTCACTCATATGACCATGTAACCATCACGACATCTCTCACTCACATGACCATGTAACCGTCACCATATCTCTCACTCACATGACTCAATGACTACGGAATCAAACATCTACACTTCCGAATGAAATGTGAGTACTTCCTGCAATGTTTTATCCAAATATCATCCTGCTTCAAATTATAATAGTGTTTACTCTCTCTTTCTTTCGTATAATCTCACCAATCATACACAGAACTTCGCACAATTCTCTTTTCAGAATATATATGCGATCATTGTTAAAATGTTCTTGACAAAGATTACATACAATATTCTGTTTGAGGTACTGATGAATGTTTAGATTTACATTTGATTACTTTGATGCTCCTGAAGTCATTTCTACCGACGTACATGAAACGACTCCATAAAGGACTTGTATTATAAGTTGTTCACTGGTCACGAGGGGGGCATGGGTTGATGTACCCTCGATGTTTGGTTATGTTCCCTTAATGTTAATTTTGAATTGTTTGAAGCACGTGTACAAATCATTTTGTAGCCATCGCTAGATTTTGCTGACAAGAAAAACAGACTTAGAGTTATCTCCCTTCCAACAATTTGCATTCGCGAAACATCGGTAATTTCCGTACATCATATGTGATTCAATGTTATTCGAGATAAATAATTACCTCCACGAAGTACCAAATGAGTTGCCATTGACAACGGGGTACATTGAAATGTTACTCGCTTGTAAGCGGGGTACATTGAAAATAATAGAAGAGCGCTCAGCCAATCAGAAAGCGACATTTGTGTGTGAGGTAAGATAAAAAATAATGGACGTGTAGTTTTCAGATTCAAGTTTGCCTTTCAACTGGAATTAACACTTGTCATCGACAAAACGTATTTTCACTGGACGCGCCATGGAACTTTGTAAAACACGGAAAATACATTAGCATGTCGAATTTCAGCCAACTATATATTTCCAGTGGGATAATCCCATACAACATGGGAGACTGTTCCTTGTTATACTGATTTATGGGTTTGGAACCGTTATTAATGCACGTTTGATACAATTATCTTAGACTCATTGGCTCAGTCTCCGATCTTCAGTGGTAATCCCACAGACGGGGTGTGATCAAATCTAAATAAAGGAGAGAGTCATTGTTTTATCCGCCCAATTACGCTCTGTCACGAAAAGGCATTGATCTTGATATCCGTGTCTTGTATTTAGTCCCGTGTGACCAGAATGTGCAAGACAATATTTTTCCTGGCTCATTCCACAGGGAATTCAGCACAACACCAGTCGATGAACTGTGATAATGGTATTCATGCCTTCGTGTAATTATGGGGCGCTCTTGGTGGCTAATAAGCTCGATATGATTATAAGAACAAAGGAACATTTTTGTTTCTCTTTTTATGTACATATACATTTACTTTTCATTTAACCTAGACTTACAGTCATATATTACTATGAAATAATAGATTGCATACGTATTGTGGAATACGGCTAAATAGATATATTTTATCAATATGTATATTTATATTTTATCAATTGCCAAAAAAATGGGTCATCCCACAGAAATGGTGCAAGATTGGATTAATCGTTACAAGTGGACCGTTTTGTAGTTTTTATTGAAAACACATAATAGTATTGATAATAACCAATTTATGTCGTTCAATGAATACCTGATAAAAACGTAGAATGCAATGAATTAAAGATATGATCAAATATACGCTTTATAACATTTGATTGATACTGATAATGCCATATCAGATGATCAGATAAACAAAGGAAATGGGACATCTCCATAAAGTGGACAGCTGGCTTGTAACGGCATTAAACCCATATAACGGTATACAGACTTCAGATGAATACAGTATCACGTATTAACCTACATTCCAACCGAAGTAGTTACAGGTTACAAGCATACTCCAGCAAAGACTATATGTTAATGTAAGACCATTGAGAACAATCACACTAGATCAACCTCTAGCGTGACCACCCCCATGGCACTAATGCACCAGTAATTCTAATCAAACATCTATCCCTCATCCCGAAGTCCTCCTATGAAGGATGTAGGTAATGCAGGTTCACAAAGTGCGCCGTCTTGCCTACAATGGCGAGCCAGAAGCAGCTCTGATGCCGAACACGAGCACAGGGGGCGCCACTATCATTTAACTTTTTCTGTGCGAGTAAATTATTAATATGAACTGGCATAGGCTTCTTCGGTCTCATGGAAGTCAAAGCCACAAGAGAGCCAAAATAATCTGTAATTGATATTGGCACCTGGTCTAGTAAATCGCGCATGCCACACATGAGCCCGACTTTCAAAGGGATCACATTGACCATTTATTCAATTTTCAGGTAATATAGTAAGCTATCACATTATACCTCACTCTGACCAGTGAGAGAATGGGAAGTTCTCTGAAACAGATTTCGTTGAAGCATATTTTGTTCCCTGTGTCATTCTCTATGTTTATTCTAAGGCTGTTCAGTCTGTAGGTCTTGAACGTTCCTGTGACGATTCCATATGCAGAATTATTCAGGGCTCGTACTGTTTCGATAATCGGTATTAGATAGCTACAATAAGGTCATGAAGCAACAGAAGAGGACATCCTTTCAAGATGAAGTAGAAATGCTATCCCGACTGATGAGTACAATGATAGTCCGATGTTTGCCATTGTTTGCCTGGTTGTGGGGGTGTAGGCTGACTCCGTGGATATGTTTACTTCAAGCCTGATCTCGACGTGATTACTATGCTTGCGGTTATACAAATTGAGAATTATATAAATGTCTAGTGTAAAACGACGTCAACACTCTCACTCCTCATCAGATTATAAAGTTTATGATAAGGTGAATAGATTTCGGACAAGCAAGACGACAAGAGTTTTCAAACTTCTGCACAAGTTTCAAGCGTCAGCAATAGACTTGCTAAGATACAACATATTGTTAATTTATGACACAAATGGAAAAGAGAATTTGGTGAAAGATGTACAGTTATTGTATGAGGGTGGATATATAATCTTGCAGAGGGGAGCAATTTATATTCAGTAATTACTAGTGATATGTGTGAAAGGGCATGCTGACTGTAAACAGATTACTAGTGATATGTGTGAACGGGCATGCTGACTGTAAACAGATTACTAGTGATATGTGTGAAAGGGCATGCTGACTGTAAACAGATTACTAGTGATATGTGTGAAAGGGCATGCTGACTGTAAACAGATTACTAGTGATATGTGTGAAAGGGCATGCTGACTGTAAACAGATTACTAGTGATATGTGTGAACGGGGATGCTGACTGTAAACATATTACTAGTGATAAGTGTGAACGGACATGCTGACTGTAAACAGATTACTAGTGATAAGTGTGAACGGGGATGCTGACTGTAAACAGATTACTAGTGATATGTGTGAAAGGGCATGGTGACTGTAAACAGATTACTAGTGATATGTGTGAAAGGGCATGCTGACTGTAAACAGATTACTAGTGATGTTTTGAAAGGGCATGGTGACCGTAAACAGATTACTAGTGACATGTGTGAACGGGCATGCTGACTGTAAACATATTACTAGTGATATGTGTGAAAGGGCATGCTGACTGTAAACAGATTACTAGTGATAGGTGTGAACGGGCATGCTGACTGTAAACAGATTACTAGTGATATATGTGAACGGGCATGGTAACTGTAAACAGATTACAGTGATATGTGTGAAAGGGCATGCTGACTGTAAACAGATTACTAGTGATATGTGTGAAAGGGCATGGTGACTGTAAACAGATTACTTGTGATATGTGTGAAAAGGCATGCTGACTGTAAACAGATTACTAGTGATATGTGTGAACGGACAAGCTGACTGTTAACAGATTACTAGTGATATGCTGACTGTAAACAGTGATTGAAAGAGTTTAGTTTTACCCCGCTTTTAGCAATATTCCAGCAAGATCACGGCGGGGACACCAGAAATGGGCTTCACCCATTGTACCCATGTGGGGAATCGAACCCGGGCCTTTGGTGTGACTAGCGAACACTTTCACCTCTAGGCTACCCCAACGCCCCGCTGACTGTAAACAGATTACTTGTGATATGTATGAATGGGCATGATGACTGTAAACAGATTGCTAATGATATGTGTGAACGGACAAGCTGACTGTAAACATATTACAGTACTGTCACCAACGCATTTGGTGGTATAGATTTAACAAAACTAATATGACTACCATATCGACATACTGCATCGGTGATATTTTGCATCACAGCTTGAGAATCAGCTCTTTTACCGCTGCATGCACTCTTGTAAGGAATATTACTTTTTTCAGACTTACAACACGCAAGATTGACGACACGAGTAGTTTTCAAACTTCTGCACAAGTATCAAATGTCAGCATCAAACTGATATTTTCCCATATGTGTACAGTTCAACAAAACGTCAAGGAAAATCATCTTACTAAAAATAGTAAATTAGCCAAAAACTCTTTTCTCCAAAACTTCATGGTCGGTCTTTTTCAACACATTTGATGTTGTCATTAATCATAATTAACTCGTAATTCATCAAAAGAATAAGAATGCTGGTTGTCATGTTTATGAAACTTTCACAACAGTTTTGCAAAAATGGATAGAAAATAAATTATTGTAGCTGTCCAAAAAGTGTCCTTATAATATGACGTCCTTTTCATCACTGTAACCGATGTGACGTGGCCGTCATTCCCCGAAATGTTTCAAAACGACACAGATGCACTTTTCAATCTTCTATGATACTGACGTTCACGTTTTTCGAAACTTAAACTTTGGTAAAATGAAAAATACACTTTGTCATGTTGTGTGCGGCGTCGCGAAACAGACAGAAAGTTAGCAGTTAGGAAGACAGTTGACAAAAACCACTCCTCACACAGTGAACTCGACACGTGCCTATAAGGCAGGAAGCACAATAATGGATTGTTTGCTTCAAATGAAGGGACTAGCCCATAAACTCCTTAAGAACACAACATCTATTTGCAAAAACACTCCACCAGAAGTCTATATTGGCAGAAAATTTAAATAAATTGCAGAAAAACGTTATCCCATGGTGAATAAATTTCCCGTCGTCGAGCGTATCTGAGACAGCTGCGTGTCACGAGTCGATGAATAAGACCTGAACCTGGTTGAGACCTGAATAATGTCAGCGGTTGATATTCAGTTTTACCGAAAAAAAATAGATTTAATTTTCGGAACGGATATTGAAAATCGGAGGCGCGGATTAGGTGTCAGCAGTAATCTAAGATTACGTCTCGCGTTTTTTGGATGCACTACGGTTCAAATGAATTGAGGGTATGTCTTTTGGGAAGTAGTATATTTTTTTGATTTAAGATATTTAAAACAATCTCCATGATTCAGGAAATAAATTACATTCCATTCAAACATTTGGATTAGAGCTAGATTGGTTTTAATTTCTTATCTCTTTTTGTAACAAATCATCTGTGTGGACTGTTTCTTTCATTGTCCGGTATTGAGTTTCACACCCATACACCTTTCCAGGATATGTAGTTTTCTTATAAATTTCCGAATAATTATATGTGTTGAACGAATACTGGCATCGGCATGGCTGGAAAGTGTGACGTAACCATGGATAACTTCATGTAGAACTTAATCATTAAATTCTCAATCTGACCAGTAGCTAGGACCTCCCTGCTCAGATTAGTTAAACAGAGAGCACTCGGAACGAATATCGGCATATTTGATATTCAATATCTAACTCAAGACGTCCATAAAACGTGATCGATACGTGCTACATTTCATGCTAAACGCTGTAACTGTACATGCTAGTCTGGCAATCTATTATCTCTTCTCGTGATCGCAATAGATGATCGAGTCTCATCCTATCATTCAACGGCACTGCAATAGTATTTGCAACATGCGAGAATAACGCCTTTCGAACAACTGTCGTCTCGACAATTTGGTTGCATCGATAAGAGCCAAGGAGGGGTACATCCACCTTGTGGAAGCACCGCTAATCTGTCTGCAACTCAATATCCTGAATCTATTTCCAGGCCACAAGATGCTATTGTCCTCACGTAACATCAACCAGATAGGTCCTAAACAAACATCAATAAGATTCCTGCGGACTTTGTAGCTTACCAAAACAATCTCCCCGTGTGAAAACAGCTCTGTCCAACCTGACAGAGGTCCAAACTGTTGTGCCTGTGGATGTGTTTGATTGAAGTGGTCAAGTGGGGACTGGTAGATAATTACGGTAGACGGAATGGGCTCAACTCATCAAAGACGAGCTAACACAGCTCAGAAATAAACCCACGGCCAACATCCAAAGTGTTATTGCCCCCAATCAGCTGCTCAAACCGTTTTTATATTTCCCTCGATTACAAACACGCATCATGGCGCATAAATTCTGGTCGTGTCTGAATTGTAGACGACTTTATAATGACTAAGGACAAAGTATATTGGTTCTCTAGTGGCGAATAACCCCGAGCTTATCATCTCTGTCAAAATGTTGTTCTCTGAAAGGCCTTTTAAGCACAGGGTAAAGCAGTGGTGCTGATGCAAAGTTCGAGAATGATCTGGATTTGGATCTCCTGTACGTTTTTAGTTGAAAACAGAACCTAAAATACAGAACCAATATGTAAACATAGCCCTTGAACTAAGTAAATAAATAATACTGGCGAAAGCTAATCCATTTAGAAGATCCCCTACACATATATTTTTGAATGTTTATCAACGGTTATGTGTTCGGCACGTTTCTTGTAGATTGCGCCTCAAAGTATCAATTTCACAGTCTTTTTTTCTGCGTTCGTGAAGATCAGTTCAACGTCAGTTAACTCAGACACAGATATTGACTTTTGTTATTTGGAACACTAAGATTAAGTTTCTCAAACCGTTTACATGTACTCAGTTAAACGTAAGTATATGAGGAATATTTAAAAAAATGAATTATGAAAGATGTTGCTTTTCAAACCATAAATATGACCATGTAATCCAGACAGGTATATATGCTTTACAATCAAAATTGGATAAGGTTCCAAATCAGACATTCATTCTGATTGCGAGAAAACTCAAATATCAATTTATTAACTCATTAAAAATATCTTAACCTCTCCATCTAGTCTGATAGCTGACAAGTATAAATTCCATGAGAAAGAGATACATATATTCCAGGTTAGACTGGCCCACAGGTGGGAATGGTCACCTATCCGTGTGTCAAAGGTGTACTTAAATCACATGTGTAGGAACATATGCAGAGAAGAGAGAACCGCAAGAAGAGGAAGCTGTTTTATTTATGAAACCCGATGACCCGAAGCACGACTAAAGTAAACAACCCTTGCCAAAGTTATATATATGTCTATTTCATTATCAGCAGCCTTGACCTTCAGCGTTATTATCAAACATTGTGAGAGTGATTAGTAGACCCATGTAAGAGAGTAAGTGAACTGATAGCAGGTAAACATCAAACATTAGGCAGCCAGATGGTAGCTATATAAACCTTTTTATAAATCCGTCACTTCCTATGGCTATATCCCTCAAGATGTTTGGAAAGGTGTTTAAGTTGAGCTGCGGAAACACAGCTTCACTTGTCATGCTACGAAAATTGTTTCATCTTGTTTCAAAGAAATCGAAAAAAAGGAAAAATAAATGATCAATTCTCAAGGCCTAAGGTGCTAATACGCAATGTGAATACGAATCAAACTGTACTGGAAGACATTTTATCTTTTAGGATGAAGATTCCGGACATGAAGCCTACTCCTCTTGACATGTTAAATGTAAATCTGAGCATAATGAAAATGCTGGAATGATGCATGTAAATACTGCAATCGCATCACCTAAAAATATGGCAACCACATCAGTTGGTTAATGTTTGTCTAATCATTTAATGTAAATATCCTGAAGTTAGGGAGGTTTATTCTTGAAATGAACTAAAGTCTTTTCGGGTTTGGCTTTGTTTTCAAGGAAAGGCCATGATGGAGAAACACTTCCAAATTCCTCTTTGCGTGAACAGTATGAAGCAACTGGGGTACCCACAAAACACAGTGCACGGACGTACGAACCATTTACCAACCGCTCCATCTGAAGGAGTGGGGGATATATATCGTTTGTAAGCGCGGCAGTAACAACCCCCTGGCGTAGAAATATGTCAGTTTGTCAGAAGCCAAAATATTACCAGATTTCAAGCACTTGCTGGGTAGAATTTATTCGTTTAAAAACCGTTTCTTCCCTATTTCACCCTGTGTGTCCAGGTGGTTCATTTAGAGTACAGTGTATTCCAGGGCATGCATACAGTACAGTGTGTTTCAATGGAAATAAATTATCGCAACAACCCAATGGCATATTTTTCATAGTATCAATATATTACCATTAACCATAGAAAAAGAACTTAAGCGTTAATTTAACTTACTATTTTGATAAATCGTCCCTCAAGGAATAATTAAATGGCAAATCTGAACGCTATAAGACCGAAAACTGTAGTTTATTCATAAAAGCAAACATTGCCTCATTTTGTGGTTCTGCTGACTATAGTTGTATGAGGTTAACAAATGCGGTCATTTTCAAGATTCCAGAACACAATCATCAAGAAACCACCTAACTATTAATTACAGAGCACATTGTAATATCTGGTGTAAACTCCACCAACTGCAATAGCATGCCTGATCCTCCTCACCACCTTCAACTAGACACTGAGGTATTGCGTTCCATTCTTGATGGAGGGCTTGTTCGAATGCGTCAAGATTTTGTGCGGGCCGAATTTGAGTTGCTACTGCCTCTTGAAATCACAAAAGGCACGTGCCTTACGTTTAGAAGATTCTGATCGAAATGTAGTACAACAACCTTGTCGAGTGAGTGAGTGAGTGAGTGAGTTAAAAGTTTACATCGCATTGGCAATATTACAGCCATATAGCGATGAAAACAAGGTAATCATTTTAAAATATCTGCCGACAAAGGACAGTAAGACCAACTAGACTATCACAGATACTTATTCAAAACTAGTAATTAAGTCTAAAATACTTTCACTATAGAGGACGACAGAATACAAAATCAGGCCGCCAACAACTGAAGGTAACAACCTTGTCGAGGATGTCAGTGCTATCTTGTTGTCCTTTTAGATTTTGTCTGATCGTTACAAGGTCAAGGTTGCAGTCATGTTAGAGGCATCCACGTGCCAACAACGGACTCCAGCCAAACAGTACTTGCTCAAAGTTATTCCGTTGTGCATATGCAGTGTTTTTGCGGCGCCAAACATGATCTCGAACAAAAGACTTTCGTCCGACCAGTTGACCCCTTCCCATGACGTCAAATACTACGGACGTCGGGCTTGAAACTAAGCTGGTCGTGCTGCTTTGTGCTTTGGGGATAACAAAGGACGTCTGATAGGTTGTCTGGCCATAACAGTCCCATTTTAGGCCATTTCGGACCGTTCTGTTCGACAAATGACGCTGTGGAAATCACTGTTTTTAACACGCCACTTGACACGGATGAAGTCGTGTGATTCTGAGAAGACTCCCTTGGAGTAATCACTCGCTGTCGACCCGATCCTCATCGGCATTCGTTTGTTGATGTTTCCTGGCCAATCGGCTGATAGTCGACGGATGCTTACCTCTTCTGTGAATTTCATCACTGATTTTCAGGTATCCGTTCCTGAAATGTTCACCGCTATTTTGCCTTTTAACATCCAAAGGAATCTGTTTCTGAGCACAGTCAAGACTAGGTACCTATTTGCACTGACGTACCCGCGTTTCCTAAATGAAAGAGTGTATGGCTTGTTTGAAGTAAATGAACCCTGAATGAACCCTGAATCACAAACAAAACGTCAAATAAATGGTAAATTAGGACCAGGTCTCCGTCGTGTCGCGCATCGCTTTCGTCAAAAGTCTATAAAAACAGCGTTGCTGGATTGTAATTATGCCCCAGCACTATATGACGTCATCAATGGAGGTTCGAAATTGAGGGAAACGTTTCTTTCAATTTTCTAAAACCAAGAAGGAGAATGTATATTGTTTTCTTATAGTTGAAATGTTCAATATCATCACTTAAAATTTTATGCAACGTGTTTGCTAATTTCTGATAACTTTTAGTTAACTGTAGCTATAGATTTAACGAGGTACTGAATAGATAAGAGGTTGCACATGAATCCTTTCCTACTATTTCTGTTGCACGGTTCTTTTTTAAATCTCTATTGTTTAATCTTTTAAAAAAAGTTAATACTTTTATTACAGAACAGGCGACATCCTGAATTGAGACATGGACGTCCACACTTTCTTTTGCCACTTTCCGGAAGAACGGATGCTACCGAAAGGAGAATTTTCTGTGCGAAAAGGCATTAAGTTACTGCCTGAATTGAAAAAAAAAAGAATTGAGTATCTGCTGTGATTAATCAGTGTGTGGCAATCCCTTAAATTAGCATAAACTGTGTTTTCACATTTTATGATCGAACTAGAGTTGGGAATACAGATTTGCAACAAAATGCCGACCAGAGAATAACTAGCTTGAAAACCACAAGTTAACAATCTAGATTTTATATAAAAGCTGAAAACAAAGTATGAACATGATGCTCAGTAAACGTAATTGAAATATCTAAGATGGGTGAAAGTTGTTTCTTAGGTCATCATGTGTGTAGGCTCCACCAGTCTTAGACTTGAAGGAAAGGCTTCCTTGCTCATTGTCCCTCATTTGAAATTTAAACCACTCTGCGCATTTCACATACTTCATCAAAGGTAATGATCGCCGAAGATGGCATGTGAGCGTGACTTGAGACGATCTAGGTAATGAAACTGTGAGGAGTTAGTCCTCAGTTCAGCAAGCCTTGCTTTCCTCAGTCACGTTCAGGGAACACCTCGCCGAATGACGTACATAATTTAAAGTTCCGGTTCAGTACATGAAAGCGACTGTATAAGATGCTATATTCTATCTTGTCTTGATTTCAAACACCAATGGGCTGTTAAAAGACTGTGGGGCATGTTTAGCAGTGTTGCCTTTTACTTTTCTTCACTTTTGTGCTTGGTTTGAGAAAAGGATTAAACATGCTGTAATCTGAGTAAGCTTGTAGCCGGTAACTTAATTACCACCCCCTCCAAAATACACAATCATTATTACACACCCATCCCACACCCTCCGACCCGCCATCATTCCTCTCTGTCCCCCCACATCCCCCACACCGAAAAATCCGAAACCAACAAAACAAGCTTCTCTCATGTCACCCCTAAACTTTACACCAAATGCTCGGAATCTGACGAAATCGTCTCTTACGTGTTAGAAAACGATTTCTGTGCACTTTCCAAAACTTACAATACATTAAATGTGTCACTTTTAAGAATCATGCATGGCAATCACTTGTACAAACACTTTGTGATGAAAATCAATGAATACCCTGGAATTGCAAGTGCATTCTGGTCACTGCATGCATAAAACCCCATGCGTTAGGAATTTGGTACATGTTCACAGGACACGTGGCACCGAGTGTGTTAAAACACATAGTAGATTATTGAAGTGTTTCAATTTTGACAAGCAAACAAAACCACTTAACCACACCCATTTGAAAGGTTTGAAACCAGTTTTGCATGAAACGTGTATGGTATGTGTTCATCGTACAGTCGCTCTGTGGTTGGTACCAACAGACAACATCAGGAACCTACCACCTTTTCGACAGTCAACAGTAACGTCACGACGGAAGGATAAATCGGTTCCAGGCTATGGCGACTTTGACAACCGGCAACATCCTGACCTACCTCCGATTAGTGCAAGGACTTTCAGGAATCGATTACGAGCATCTACGTCATCGCCGGGCACAATCAAGACAATATATTCAGGTTTTATTACAATCTAGAGATTATTCTTCTTCACGAGTCCAGTTTTTTATCTTGACAGCAGGGGTGGCCGACAGCATGCTTATCGACATCGTACAGAACGTAGTCGAGTCGACGTCGTCTGGCACGGCCGTTCTGCTTCGACGGAGGGATGCGTTATATGACAGGACCCCTCCAGAGGTATTATCGATGGTTATATGACAGGTTCATGTCGTGCTATTCTAACAGTGAGTGACAGAATTTAGTTTTACGCCGCTTTTAGCACTATTCCAGCAATATCACGGCGGAGGACACCAGAAACGGGCTTCACATATTGTACCCATGTGGGGAATCGAACCCGTGTCTTCGGCGTGACGTGCCAACGCTTTAACCACTAGGCTACCCCACCGCCCCCATCTCTTAACAGCAACACAGTGCATGTCATCACTTTGCTTGTGCACACTGAAAGGACATCCCCACACTGCCATGACCTGCTGTATCATGTACATTAAACTATCGTTGAGTTAAAGCTTCGTGTTACCCGAGGTTCGATACAACCGGAAATTCATGACTCAAATATAATACTCAGGGACCACGCTATTACGTCGGGACAACCGTTACTTCTATACTTCAAACTTACGTCACAACGCTGAATGGTAGGTCTTGTAACCTAGCTCCTAGTCCCCGTCGTAATATTGCTAAAAGCATCGTCAAACCATCCTTACTCGTGTCTAACTCGAGGGAAGACCGGATCTCATCTCAATACACACCTTTTCTCAGTATCATATACCTACAACAAGAACCCACCCACTTAATAATATTACTCACCCACTCTCATAATCTTATAAATTAAATAATTTCTAATCAATAAAATTAATTCCTTAAGACTATTCCCCCTAAGTCTCAGAGAATGTTTTATCTTATATGGTTCTGATTATCCGCCTACCACTCCAGTATAAGTTCCTCTTAAGTCTGCAATTTATCTGACGGACTTCAAGACACTGGTCGTTCAAATACAGCTGGGTCAACCTGATTCGTGACAGCTACCATCTGCCTTGTCTTGTGGAAAATTTGCGGACATGATTTGTTGTGTTGAAACCCGGGGGCGGTTGGGGAAACATGTCATTCAATTGTTGACGCAAATGCTAGTGTTACGGAA
This sequence comes from Haliotis rubra, assembly GCF_003918875.1. Lineage (NCBI taxonomy): Eukaryota > Metazoa > Mollusca > Gastropoda > Lepetellida > Haliotidae > Haliotis > Haliotis rubra. Next base: position 1,141,282 of record NW_025765115.1, on the reverse strand, counting down.
CGGCTCTTTGCCTGGATCTTGTTGACGAAAGGTGGGTACACCCAGATGACCTCCAGTATCTCCTCATTCAATTTAGTGTTTGGTCCAGACGGCCTAATAAGCTCATCATGCGATCCCCGTACCTTGTATCCGTGGACATCAAACAACGCCCAATTGCACTGTTGTTGTTGCTCTGGACAGGAATCGTTGTCCAGAGGCTTCCATTAAGCCAGATGCATTTTCATCTCCGGTCTATTATGCCTTCTTCAATGTTAAGATGTTTCTTCCCTGAATAGTGAATCTACCATACCAGACAAGTGTACACCGTGGTTCAGAGGTCTGAGCTAAATGCATGGCCATATGTATTAAAAATACCCCCTAGCTATGGATATAAACGCTGTTTAACGTTTCATTGTGATGGTCGATTGTTTGGCTGAATTCGTCTAGCCTATGGCTTCTCTATACACTTATTGATCATTACAGTGTATTCGTCTTTTCTGTTCAAATAACAAATCATACAAACAGCCCTAGTAACCTTAATGACATTTGCGAGAGAGATGTGTTTGACTAGGAACGTCAGAAATTTGTAATTTAACAGACAAGAAAATGCAAAATGTATAGCTATATGGTAACTTTAAGCGTTACATAAATGTTATTTCTTTAAAGAAAAACTAACTTGTTTCACCTTTAAATGCCAGGTGTTGTAATCCATTACATGTGCTGACAAAGATAAATAAAATATGAAAAACTAATTAAAGAACAAAGGAGGCCCAAACCGTGCTCACACCAAGATCCTCGCGAAGCCAGGCTTTCAGCACATTTTCAACATGGCCAATCTACCTCTCAGCACGAAGCACTGCTTTCAATCCAATCTAATAATAATAACAGTAAAGTCATGTATGAGAAGACTGCAGATCTACACTGCTAAGGAAATGATTATGTCTGTAGCTCTGAGAATGGTGATTGAGGCCACACATTTGTTTCCTTGACAACTGGCTGAATGATGAAAGAGAAGCAGGCTGTTCTGTTCCTTGTTACTATCCCCAAATGAAGCCGACCACCGTACAACGACATGTTACTATCCGCAATTGATGCAGATCACTGTACAACAACGTGTTACTATCCCCAAAATGAAGCAGGCCACTGTACAACGACATGTTACGTCCCCAAAATGAAGCAGACCACTGGAAGTACAACCACATGTTACTATCTGTAAAATGAAGGAGGCTACTGTACAACGACATGTTACTATCCCCAATTGAAGCAGGCCACTGTATAACGACATGTTACTATCCCCAAATGAAGCAGGCCACTGTACAAAGGCATGTTACTATCTCACAAATGAAGCAGGCCACTGTACAACGGCATGTTACTATCCCCAAATGAAGCAGGCCAATGTATAACGATATGTTACTATCCCTAAAATGAAGCAGGCCACTGTACAACATGTAACTTTACCCAAAATGAAGCAGGCCACTGTACAACGAGATGTTAATTTTCCCCAAATGAAGCAAGCCACTGTACAGCGACATGTTACTATCCCGAAAATGAAGCAGGCCACTGTACAACGACATGTTACTATCCCCAAAATGAAGCAGGCCACTGTACAACGACATGTTACTGTCCCCAAAATGAAGCAGGCCACTGTACAACGACATGTTACAATCCCTAAAATGAAGCAGGCCACTGTATAACGACATGTTACTATCCCCAAAATGAAGCAGGCCATTGTACAACGACATCTTACTATCCCCAAATGAAGCAGGCCACTGTATAACGGCATGTTACTATCCCACAAATGAAGCAGGCCAATGTATAACGACATGTTACTATCCCCAAAATGAAGCAGGCCACTGTACAACGACATGTTACTATCCCCAAAATGAAGCAGGCCAATGTATAACGACATGTTACTATCCCCAAAATGAAGCAGGCCACTGTACAACGACATGTTACTATCCCCTAAGTGAAGCAGACCACTGTACAACGACATGTTACTATCCCCCAAATAAAGCATGCCACTGTACAACGACATGTTACTATGCCCCAAATGAAGCATGCCACTGTACAACGACATGTTACTATCCCCTAATTGAAGCAGACCACTGTACAACGACATGTTACTATCCCCCAAATAAAGCATGCCACTGTACAACGACATGTTTCTATCCCCCAAATAAAGTATGCCACTGTACAACGGCATGTTACTATCCCCAAATAAAGCATGCCACTGTACAACGACATGTTACTATCCCCTAATTGAAGCAGACCACTGTACAACGACATGTTAGTATCCCCATAATGAAACAGGTCACCGTGTAGTGTGTGTGTGTGTGTGTGTGTGTGTGTGTGTGTGTGTGTGTGCGTGCGTGCGTGAATGCTTACATGCATCATGGACTAGAACACGGCTGTTCAACGACATGTTACTATGTGTGTGTGTGTCAGTGCGCATGCGTGCGTGTGCGCATGTGTGTGTGTATGTGTATGCATGTATGCGTGTTGTATGCATGCATGTTTGTATATATATCTAACAGCAACTGACCAGAACAAGGCTATGAGACAAGAACAATCTCCGTTAGCGTGTTACATTGTCGCCCATGCACAGGGGTGGGATGTCTATGTTAAATCCATAATCTACTTAATTCCCCGAAGATCGCTTCGAAGGGAAAATGGAAAATTGAATTAAAATTTATAAAAAAATGTTTGAGACAGAAAAGTAATATACGACAAGATATATAACACAATTCTAGGCGCCTAACGTTCCGAGGAACGGTAATGTAATTATCTTGCACTGCAAAAGTAGCTGATGACGATTAACAGCATTGTTAGGGAAATTTTACTGACCCTGTAGTGCTTCTGCTGGGATGAATTATAGATTCCGAGTCTCAATGCGATCTGGTGTGTATATCGCAGTGCGTGTACGTTCTCTTAAAGAACAAGATCTGTTAATAACTATACTTATTATTACCACAGTCGCTCCACAACTAATTATCCACTGCCTCAGCATTGTCCAATATCAGTGGCCTATAAATTGGTTTTCGTGAACGGTGCATGTGAATTGTATCTAAAATAGACACTGTCATTAGGTATCTGGCCAATGTCACAGTATACTCTTCATTCATCATTCATACAACTTGTGTAATATATTAGTATTTGTCAGATTTTCATAATAGGTAAGAATGTATTATATTAATATCATTTGAATTAATAATAATAATAATAATAATACATTTGTAAAGCGCCTAATATCCACCTTACATATGCTCAGTGGCGCTAATACAGTGATAAATCTGAACATATATACATAAAACAGAGAATGATTATCTACTGGTACACAGATAGAAATAGGTGGGTCTTAAGCTGTGATTTAAAGGTGTCTTTAGTGGTTGTATTTCTGAGGTTTGGGGGAAGTGAATTCCAGAGTTGTGGGCTGACGAAAGAGAAGGCGCGTTCGAAAAGTCCATTTAGTGATTTTGTTTGAGTCAAGAGAGAGTCACTGGAGGATCTGAGATTCCGCTGAAGTGAGTAAGGGGAGATAAGTTCTTTGAGATAGGATGGAAAGTTTTTATTGTGGAGACAGTCGTGAGTGAGGGCGAGGAGTTTGAAGGTGATTCTTGCAGAGATGGGAAGCCAGTGAAGTGACTGAAGCACAGGAGAGATATGGTCACAGCGGAAAGAACGGGAGATGCACGAAACCTGTTGGTTACTAAGAGCCTATCAACCTAATATAAGACACATCAACTTAAATTTTCAAATAATCAATCATCTCCAGCTAACGTTAGACTTAAATTGAGTATACCAAGTAGTTAAGAGGGAAAAGAGGATTCCATAATACAAGGTCATAACTCTCTCTCGTCCATTTATAGCTGATGGAACATCTGGAGATACTTAGAGAGAAGTCATACTTCACCGTGTATTTCTGTTAAGACTAATGCAAGAACAATACCCAGATACAGATTAGTAAACTTCTGAAACATAGAAAAGAAATTCGCATTTTTGCCCTTTTGGTTAAGAGAAATGGAAATAATTCATCATATGAAGAATAAGAAATTAACGTTGACGCAATTCCAGGAATGTTACAATACTGTTAGTCAAACTGTACAACCTTCTACCTACTAGGACTTACACACACTCGCCGCTATTAGTGTTGCTGTAGGCTATGAGGGCTCTAAGGTTATGACACTTGTAATTAGGTAAAGCGAACCTACGGCTGTATCGAATTAGTAGCTAACCAAACATCATTATAAGTAAGTCTTTCGGTGCAGAAGGCCTCACTTTGCCCTGATTAATATACAAGGAATTTCTGTAATTGTCGTCTGATGGTTGTACCAGAGATGAAACGTGTTAGTGTTCAAACAAGAAGGTTACCCCAGGTTTCCTTCGTTAGGCGTGTGTCGCAAATGTTGATCTACAGACTGGTAGTTCATGTGCATTCTGTATCTGTGGATTCCCTCAGATGACATCATATCAAGAGACGGTCTGGATGTATATCACCGTTCCTGTATGTTACTGCATAGTTACGACGAAAAATATATAGTGAGTGAGTGAGTGAGTGAGTGAGTAATATTTAACATCACATCGGCAATATCTCAGCCATATCGACGAAAAATATATACCTCCATGGCAAAATAGTCTGCTGAACGGGTATCAATGAATGAATGATTTTTTCAGGTGGAAAGGCCTTAGGTCAACTTACATAAATGTCAATTTACACACACGCACGCACGCACGCGCACACACACACACACTATAAGTCGCAATGCTACAACAGAACTAAAGTAAAACTAAAGTATCCTTAATCTTAGTAAGACAAGAAGCTGGTGAGATTACTACATTGTAAGGAATGAATTACGTAGTTATTATTGATGTACAACGGTGTATTTCTCATGTGTTTTTGGCAAAGATCATAATATACTGGGCATTTGTAAAGAAAGTGAAACTCGTCTTCTACATTTTTTATTTACATACTTTACAAAAAAAGATTCTGACATGGAATACCATCGCATCTACCAATAGTTCGCCAATCTTAAATAAATTCGTCGCCGTGCATCGTTTCACTTGGTATTAGGGTTCTATGCAAAAACCCTGAACGGGGTATTATTCATGTATTCAAACAATCATGGATCTATAGTTTAATTCTCTGTTTCTGCAATGCTAAACCCTAGTGTGCAGAAACAGTTCAGCATTCTGTTTCTATAAAGCACAACCATTCAGGAACAGGGAGCATCTGAAGATAAATGGTCTTCTTTTAAAGTCTTGAGTTCATTTCAACATTCAGCTGCCAGTGTCAAATGAAAGTTGAAGGTGAGATTGATCGTGCACTTGCAAATTAACAAAACATGCACCTGGAAGGAGTGTGAGTGTTACATGTAGATCATTAAGACACCGTTAGTATACATAACAATGGGATATTGAATGTGTTGGGATTATAGCTGCTTGTGGAAAACTGAAAGTGGAGGTGGTAATGGAAGTTACTCCACTGGTCAAACCAACTAACATGGGTTTGATGTTGATAAAACATGACCATAATGGGATTCTGGGATTCGGTCCATCGCTTGCGGATCCTGACAAGATTAAGGGATGCAACTCTGTATATGAAGATATGGCACCGCGCAATGTTACATCGGCTACAGTACAATATGTACCACGTAGATAGACCAACCGTATTTCATTGTTCATTCATTGCTTGCTCATCTCTGCCATTAATTCTTTTCTTTCTTCGTATCTTAATTGTGTACATCGATGCTCATGATGTTGACCACTGGATTGTCCAGATTCGAGTATTTACAGGCCGCCTGTATGCAGCTTGGATACTGCTGAGTACAGTGAACAAACACAGAAACAAACAATTAATTCTTTTCACACAACCCCTGCCAACCACTCACAGCAGTAGAACAAACAAAATAGTTTTGAAACAAACTGCTCTAACAACTGGAGCAACTAGACTCATCCGACATCAAATACACAGCTGCGGTGTGGTGCTTGTGTCTATTCACTCAAGAACAATCACGGACAGAGCAGGAAAGATCCATACACGCTGATTTAGCATACACAAGATAAAAAGGCACGATTCAGGGGTCATTTAGATGCCCTAGTCCCCCTATCATGTCCCTAGACACTCTCTCAGGGAGATCAAGAGAATCCGAAGCTTTGCACTGAGAACTCTGACCCCCCTTACTATTCAGACAGCACCAGTGGGGAGCTTTCCTTTTTAAAGGAAGCTACTAGTTGGTTCAATTAGTCAGCTGAGGGTTTGGCTCTTTTACCAACAAGGTGATCCCGGTGCATATGCCGAACAGACGTAACGAGTGTTGATTTTTCACCAACTCTAATTTCTTACAGTTGGTAAGTTTATCTGTAATGAGAACAAGAAAAAAAATGTCATTAGTTTGAAGGAAATACATACCACCAGTAAGCATATAAGCACAAGCAAACTACTAATCACAACAGTAATAATTCGATATTTGGATTTGTACCATATGTTCCCGGTGAACAATTAACTTGCCTTTGCATGTGTTTGTGACAGGTGGGACAGGATACACTCACCCTTCCGTGTACACCTGATATCATCAAGATGATGATAAAGTCGGAAACGTACAATCGACTTCGCCTTTATGGATATTGAAAGGATTTAGTAAAGTTTATTGCAATATTATGCCAAATGCAGATGAAAGCAGCTGATGCTTTTTTAAAAAAAAGAAACGTGATGCTTGCATTCTGAATCTTTCCCCGCAAGCTATGAGGTTCAGGTTGCCCCTCAGCAATACATCCTGATTAAAGCTGTTAACGATAGAGCGTGGGCGTGCGGACCACGTGTATCCAATTACCGTGTTTTCATAACATCTACAATTATTAGGCCCGTTAACGTTTCCAGCTCGCTGAACACAATGCCGGAATGCCAGCCATTGTCAACGCTAGGGCCTAATATTCTCAAAGAATCCCAAAGAAATTTGTCACTCGCTTCGTTCCCAAATGGACATGAAATATGTACACGCGCATGACTTCTACCATAAAATACTTGGACGTCAGCGAAGTGACTTTGAAATGGACTCAGCTGGAGACTTATTTCCTGCATTTCAGAAACTGTAGATGCAGGGCTTCAGACCAATAGTATCACATTAACATTGGTCGGTGCCTAGCACCCAATCTAATTAGGAGTAAAGATATAGTACCTATCTTCTGAGGAAACAGTAATATATGCCACTTGTTGTTCAGAGCAGAGCAAAGATACCATAGGGAATGGTTTGGGTCACCAACTATGCAGAGTGCTATTCCCGTGTAATGATGAAGTCCATCTCGAATAGTCCAGCAATAAAGCACCATGTCAAAAGAGCAGGCCATGGGCTAATTGCTTGGGCTGTAGATGTCAAAAGGAAGGGGTATGCTGATTGGATGTGATAAATATTGGTGTATATGTATGTGTAATAGTAAAGACAATCATGACATTAGCCCAGATGGAAACATTGTTTCTTCTGTATGGGGCTTTCAAGTCGGAAGGAGACTTAATTGATGGGGAAGTGGACGTGGTAAAGTTATCAGGACATGGAGACACATCTTTGGCGCAGGATAGATATTTCTACACGATAATCAGCATCGCAAACAAACGGGCAACGACTCTTAGGCTCAAATGAGTCATTGCTCAATGGCAGACAAAATGAATCGCAGGACAGTAACGTCTTTAACGATTAGGCGATTCATCAAAAGCAAATAAAGAATCGTGTTACTGAAATTAAAGACGAAAGATCGATGAGCTTTTTATCATGTTGGGGAGTGATCACATGATGATGTACTCCAAACATACACCAGAGGAGGTCGTAACTCTCCCGTCTGTATACAACCAAATACACAAGAGAGAAATTCCAGCTTTTTATTTCCAATAAATATGACGAAAATAAACTTATAACCTGATACGTTATTCATTGCATTTAGACAGACTTGATTCGGAACGGTCGTACTGAAAACACTTTCAGAAGCGATTGCTTCGGATATGAATGATTCAGTGTTGATTCAGTTCTACATATGGGAAAGAGGAGAATCTTGTGGCCATGGCCCCACGGTTAAACTCGATAATATACAGGAATACGACATGCGTTTATGGCATGTTTAATGACATTTTTTGACAAGATACAGAACCAATGGTTGCACATTCAAACATTCATTACGAGGACCAATTTTAGACATGCATATCATGGATTTTTATGTAAACTTATTGCTTACTCATTTGAAACTGAAATTTTCATTGTTGCTCATAAATACAAACATTGATTTGTCTGGTTCAGACAAGCCGCTAACATTTGCTTAAATAGTGGTGATTGCGTGTTAAAATAGAATAAACAATAAGATATGTATTAGTTTTATCTTTGACCTTACATACATTATTTCTATTCAGATAGTCATTGCAAACTGTAGCTTGAAGTGTATTTCAAATATTTCACTTCACATGCATTGCTGACAAGATCCGAAGATGAAACGATACGAAGTTGAGTTTGGACCATTGGTGCCTATAATGGACCATTACTGCATACTTGCTGCAATAGGGATGGGAGAGACTCAGTATTGACACTAGATATTCCAGCTATAGCTGCAACACCCACCAATCTTTTTAATTCCAACAATGAGCTTAAATATAATTTCGGCACAATACCCAAACATATATTACTGTGTGTGTAACGGTACTTTTTCTATTCCGTACCATTCCGGTGTCACAGACGACGATTATAGCTACAAATGCTTAAAAAGAAATATAAAGGTTGAGAGATGTTGAGATATTTTGACGCCGGATTTACAACTACAACCACCACATACATCAGTTTACTATTCTAATTTAAATTTCTAACCTGCAGATCCGGGTTAGAATTGATTTTCAGCAACCCATGCTTGTCGTATGAGGCGGCTAACGGGATCGATTGGCTAGGTTAGCAGACTTGGTGGACACATGCCATCGTTTCCAATTGCGTAGATCGATGCTCATGCTGTTGATCACTGGATTCTCTGGTCCAGACACCAGTATTTACAAACCGCCACCATATAGCTGGAATATTGCTGAGTGCGGCGATAAAGAGCAAACTAAGATATATTGTCATCATAATGAATTATGGTAAAGAAACATGCACACATGAAACAGATCGTGTATGTTACCATGAGTAGAGGTATACAATCTAGTTATCTATCATCAGAAGTATGTATTCTAAACCCAGGCACATGGGAACAGGGATCGTTCGTCTCACGCATCCCCTGACCCGCCATCATGGCAGCTAAGTACATGGGATTGGTGTTCTCAGATGGCGTGTCCAAGAGCCCTCCATTGATCCCCAGTTGAAATAGAAGAACTGATAATAACCATACACACAAACGTCTTGCAGGAAACAAAGGATTCTGTCGCAGCAATTCTTAAAGCATTTAGTGAAACTCGGGGACGAACACTCAATCTTCTGTTGTAGATCGAAGAATGCTCTAAAGAATTCTTAGGTTAGCATTTAAGCATTCCAGAATGATTTATGTCTGGTCCAAATTCACTGACGTTCTTGACCCGATCGCCCCTCATGACCGTGGTGCGGTGTGTCGTATTGAGGTTAATGTCTTTTCAACGACTGTTGTAAAGTGCTGAATGATCACGATATAATGCGGTGTGGTCAGTTTAAATTGTCTTGATGGTCTACGTTGGTCAGCACATATGTGTATACACATACTGAGAACATTCCATGCAAAACCATATATCACTGCATGTGGAGAAGAAGCCGAATCCTATCTAGCAGTGCTATAAGACAGGCCAAGGAATCTTGAAAATAACAACAAAATTATTATAAAAGTTGAACTTTACCGATGGTCGTCCTCGAGATATATAACAAAGTAAACGATTTCGAGATAAAGGATTTAGTTCAGTATAAAATTCAGATTACACGTACGGGTACAAATAACATCACACATAAAACAAATGGTAAGAACAGACTTTCAAATTGTTTTCCTGACTCGGAGAGTTGACTATAATCTGCCCCGTCTAAGGTCGGACGAAAGCCTGTGGTAGAACTTCCTTTACTGGGCACCACTACTAATGGAAAATCGTAGCCCAGTTTCCATATCACTGCGAGCATATGTATCAACATTACTTTCACCCCAAATGGTCCCCACTACATAATTACTCGCCCGGACCCCGAGTGATCCCTGGACTAATTAAATTTGGTTGCATCCTGCCTTGAGACCCAGGGTCTGGTAATAATGACTTTGGTTAACTGCCCATAAATGTCACACATGGGACTACAAAAATGTATTTTCATTTGCCATCGGCTAATTTAGAAATAGTCGAGCGATAATGTGTTTTATTCGCATGGTATGAGTGATCATTGGGTCATATTGAAGATGCACATATTTATGTGTGAACAGCTTTAGATAGCTATAATGTGCCGGTGACTAATTATTGTGTCAATGGCCTTTAGAAGTACTTTATAGGCTGAAAGAAATTTGAAAATTAGGCACTTCCATTCACGCCAAGAAGGGTTTAAAAATTGAGGTATTTTTATCATCTTTGGTTCATCAGCTTGTCATTTCACAACCAATTATCTGCCAGTAATTATTGATTTTGTGGCCAAAAATTTCAGACTCCAAATGTGCATTCTTTCAAGCCTTTAACCCGACTTCTATATATCCCGATGTTGCAATAAAGGACACTTTGCTGCAATTAATTACTATTATTTTTTTGCACACAGCACCATGTCCATGCATGCCAACAACATATTGATATTTTGATTAATATGTTATAGTTTAGAGCAACAACAACTGGTGTCTTACAACCAGATTCAAGCGACTCGGATACAAACTGAATTGGAAATTATGTGGACTATCTTCATCCCGAAGGACCGAGGAAACATTGCTTATTATCTTCCAATATTGGCTTGTCCCTTCTTGTCATGTTGCCTCAATGAAAGGCAGAACAGAAATGGGAGACGTCTTCTTTAACACTGCTTGTACACGATTAACAACATAGATAGTTCCTTACACATAAGCCTATACTTACGAGACAAACATACTACATTGGTCTTTACTCCTGTGCAGTTATCTACGCCTCCCTGGGGAGACGCTTGCAATATCAAACCCTAAACTTGCACAGTGTATATTCTTTATTCCGATTGATATGAGATTGGATTGCTCTTTCTAAAAGATCCCGAAACCCTTTGATCATCAGAACAGAAGCAAACGTGTACCCAATGGCGCGAATTGTTGCAATTTGTGGAGAGATGTACTCGTCCAATTGACGAAAGAAACACGTTGGTTGACGTTCCAACGTCAACCATGTACAAACTGCAGCCATACTGAAGATAAGCTGATGAAACACTGCCACGAAGAGCCTTGAAAAAACAGAGCACGGTGTACCTAACACACTGGAAATACTTGTTCTATCTTAAGTCAAGATTTACGCTTAAAAGATGTCAGGAGGTGGTTTGAGTTTATAGCCGTTAACACATTCCGTATTGTTCCTTCCACGGCAAAAAGTGTACAGCAAATATTTATGTAACAACATGAAAGAGTACACGGTATTAACTCCATGGTGTTAATCGACATAAAACACTCTTTATCTCCTAGTCTTCAAAATCGCATATAGCTCTTAAGTGTTCCCAGTGAACCTACGACCGCGAAGTCTTTTTGTCTTCAATCAATCATTGCAATATCTGCAAAACACCTCAATATTTTTATTCAGCAAAGAAGCCGTACTCATCGACGTCCCCTCCTAGTGGCCTGTCAAGGTTAAGTTGTTCGGTTAATTCATTTACAACCTCGGACGATGCAGGGAGAAACAACACGTACCGTGGTAAAGCTTTTGTGCAATTGCTGAGTGATTGTTTGACAGAAGAGCTGTCAGAGTGTGAGAGGAAGAACGATGCGCTTGACGTGAACCTTCAGATGCTGGAAAACCATCGAAATGTTGTAAAGAATCTTTCATCGCTGCATTGTTGTTGGAAATATTCACTTTGATTCCTGTCACGTTTTGAGAGGTGCGATATTATCTCTTGTTAACGGATTGGAAGTCAGAAAAAAATGGTTAACAGTTCTATTAATTCCTACAGTGTACCTGTATCTTTACATGTACTGTTTGAGCCGCAGAGTGAGGTTTACCCATTATCCTTTCTGTCCGTTGTTGCTACCAAGTATGTTGGACAATGGATTAAAATAGGAAAACCATCAACGTCTTTTCCCAACTGACAAAGGTTCAGTGTCTGTATCCCTGTACGTTAAGCATGGCTGAAAATGATATATGTCCGATTAGTTCCACTGTTGACGGCAATATTTCATCCATGTCTTTTAAATTGTCATCGAGCATTTAGCTCTCTTACCAATCAGCGGGACACAAGATGGCAAAACAACACACTCGCCGCAGCCAACATTCAATCCATCAAAGTGTTCCAAAGCCCAATGATACAGTTTCAGTTTTGTTCACTCATAACTGGTTCCACTAAAGATGTCTCTCACGATGAGCATGGGGGCATTTGGGTTAGAAGTAACGCATTTGGACCGTTACTATAGAAATAAAAGCGACAAAACCCTATTCCACATTCATAAGAAATCTGATGCATCAAATTTCGAAATGGCGTCCACATGTCTACCATAAAACTTTCGAAGCAATATCAAGAACTATACTCTCTAGTCGGGATCAGGCTAAAACGGCCCCATAACAAAACGGCCCCAATTTTGCTTGGCTAAAACGGCCCCGGTGTAAAACGGCCCCGATGCTGCTATCAACTATGTTGCTTGAAATGACCCCGTACAATTGCAAAAAAAAACCCGTGAAATATATTTCAGCATTTATATTAACATGTAACATATATTGAAACCAGAAAAAAATCGTAATACACTCCTTGCAGCACACACAGCGGTACCACTAACGTGCTTGACGATGTATTTGTTTTCAATTTTAGTGTAATCTGAAGTTACATAATGGGTATTAAACAGAATAACAACACAGACAATAGACTTCCAATGGTTCTTGCATGATATCAACAAGGGAACAGTTCTTAGATATAAAGTCAGCGGCTGATGGGTCCATGGATTTGGCTGCATCTGGTCAAAAGTTGACCCAGCGATAGGTATCCATCCTTGTAACCTCTCCAGGACTCGAAGATATTTTCCTGTGTAGCTGTGGCAGAGTTGCGCAGGTAGGTTCGAAGTCGGCCTTCTTGGATCATCCGAACCTGCAAGGGCAACAGACTGGCTTCTCTGTGCAATTCAGGGATTAGTCTGTATATGCCAAGGGGCTGATCACCAACTTTACTGTTGATTCGTCTGTGCCAGCCTATTAAGAATACAAAAACAATACCATAATGCTATTCATCAAATATTAAATCCAGTCAAATGTTTAATACTTTTGGGGCATTACATAGATCTTTATTTCTCTTTCATACATTTTAGTTCTCTTGTATATAGGGTATAAATATTGATATACTGAAAGAAACCCACCCTCGACATGTAGGGTGCTTTCCATGGGGAGGCACTCTCTCTGACATCCTTTCAAACAGGTTTGAGATGTGTGAAGCAGGCAGGAACGGCAAAGCCATTAACTTCTTGATGAACTTGTGTGTTGAGTCCTCTTTCATAGATGCAACCTAGTTAAAAAGAACAGTATAAACATCAGTCTTAAGAAACTCTTAATTTAGGTCATTATCAATGAAAGCCCGACAGATTTTAGATATAGTATATTTAAACCTCTTACCTGAAGTCCAAGTTCTTGGTCAATGTATTTCTGTTGAGCTCTCTCAACGATGGTGTTGCCTGATGTATACAGTTCTTTAACTGCTTGGTCTCTCACCTTTTAAAATCATAAAAGAATATATAGTTACTCAATGAGATGAGTAAACAGGTAGCTAATCAATGCAACGAGCTGCTACCGGTAATTAAATCATGATTAGGTTAATCCATTTGATTTCCTTAGGCAATACCGGTAGCTAATCAGTGCAATTAGCTAAACAAACAGATCATAATCACCTCCATTCTGACCCTAATGGTTGTAAGTTGACCAGGTGTTGGAGGATGACAGTGCCGATGGATGCCATCTTCAAACTTCTCACCAGTCTGTATGACAGAGGCTGAACAGGTGGTGGTGGAATTCCGGACACTACAGCGCCAGTACACGTTAGCTCCATATCTTCTTTGCTTCTGCATATTTCCTTGTATCTGAGTGCTGAAATCCCTGTGCCGCAAAGACGGTGTGTCCATAGTTGACAACCATCACAGCTAATGGCGTGCTGGTTTTTCCGAACTGTCTTATTGCAAACTACGCAGCGTTTTGTCATTGTGAATGTACAGTAACCATCTATCCCCACCGATTAATACTGTATATAATTGACACAGAACACTCTGCCATAGTCTTGAGTTCATAGACTTATATTTTATCATATTCATTTAAGTACTATTGCTAATGTTTGTCAAAACACCAGCTCTGTCAGGATTCACTCGACAGAGCAACTGCTACTTCAATATTGTTTTAATGACTGTATGTGTGACTTCATGGTATGGATGTGTTTTTAACAATTTGAATTCTGATTCTGAAATCTAATGTTTTATTTGTCAAACTTAAATTTTAGTGAATATTGTTAGATGATTTGTACAATATTCAGTTTGATTTATATCTTCCACATGTATTATTGGCCTCATGGCCATTTAAACAGAATACAATCATGATGAAAATGTCAAAGTTAATTAATTTAATAAGTAATTGAAAAATATGCGGTTTGATCTATCATTTATGACTAAGGACACACATTGAAATAAAACTGATTATTTTGGGGCCATTTTTTGCAAATATGGGGCCGTTTTTACTTGGGGCCGTTTAGTCATGGGGCCATTTCAGCCAAAGCATTTGGGGCCGTTATAGCCAATTTGGGGCCGTTTCGTCTTGGGGCCGTTCTGCTGTGGGGACGTTTCAGCTATAACCCCTCTCTAGTCGACACCACACACATCTGAGCAGTAATCGCTCTACAGTATAAGTATGTCATCGACGCATGGCGTGCGAACCGTTGTTTTATATGGACTTGTATTACAAATCTCCATCACCACTTATGGGTGCAGGCGCATGGGTCTCATACCTGAGGGAGGCGTATGTTTAGGTGGGCTCAAGAATGTTTCACGCTTTGTCTGTTTCGGAGACTTAATCAACAGGAGGTTCCTGTTATTTTACCACCCACGATCTTCCAGGAAGTAACTTCGGACTTCCAACACGACATATGTTACCGATGATGTGCTGCGTGTGTCCTCCCGGGACACCTGGTGTCGAGACTATAGGGGCTCGACCCAAGGGATTGCCCATTAGGAAGATGAAAGTGTTTCCGACTGGTCTGACAAAACACCAGGAGAAGCATGCATGGGTACCGACTTTAGTTATGGTTTTGTTGGGACGTTGGTATGTATTTTTCAATCATTCGTAGGCAAAGCGTTTCAAGCCATGCGATAAGAGTAAGCATAACTAATTAAGTCACTCAGATTTATGCTGAAGATGGTACCATGCTAATTTAAACTGACGTTTGTTTTACACAAACAGAATTTATATATGGGGGTGGTTGGGTATTCTAAAGGTTAAATTATCGTTTAGTTATGCCTCAGTGTCTTCGTAATGTGTGAAGCCAATTTTCATTCATGAGTTCCCATTCGTGATGTGGTTGGAAAAGAGCTAAAACCGATGTCAATCTTACTGACTTTACACAAGTAAACATGGTGTTATTTGAACCCAGGACAAATAGTCTCCAAATATTCTTCCAATGCAGGTTATACATACATTAAGTAACGGTAAATTAACGATAGCGTTAGTTTAAGGAACCACATCTACTCGTATTCAACAATTCGACAAAAGTGAGGATATGAGATGGTTTCATATGCGGGGATAACCAGACACAAGTAACGCTCGATTTAAGTAACCTCTCTTGGAAAGAGCGACCTTCTTGCATTTATTCTGTTTGTTGATCTCTTCCTTGTTTGATTTAAAGTAACATATCAAATTAAGCGAAGCAAATGTCCTCACGGATCACGTGGTTTGCGCAACAGCAAACCCTGCTCCAATTTGTTTTGACATTAATTGACTTGAAGCTAATGACTAACTGACTCTCCTTGACAGACGTTGTCCAATCAACGTGCCTTCTTCCCTTCCTCCACTTAAACGCAACGGCTGTCTCTGAAATAGACACATGTAATGTACAACAGGTGTACATAGCACACATACAGTTACAAATATATCGTACATATACCTTTCCCTATGTTCCACAAAACCATCAAAGTTTTGACATCACTTACATAGACAACCACTGATTTCTTCCTGGAAGAAACAAGCGCCTTCATCAATCACATGAAAATTATAAATTACCGAAACAGGGAATTTGTTTCTATGAGCGTTGCACTGATACAAAACCTGTAACCGACGCGGACCGACCTGGACGGAGAGAAATAAGATTGATCCTTCCTTTCCCTACTTTATGCCAGTGTACTTGAACAACTAGGGGTCATATACCCAAAGGTTACAGGAATGATTCTAATTAGTTTGTGGGGCGACATCTGCCGGAGAACTCGTATGTATTTTCTAACTACTAGAAACACTACGTATATAAGTCAGACTGTACAACGTGTAGACAACACACAAGAGACTTGTAAATATGATGGAATTGAATCATGATGCGTGTTCTGTCTGCCCTGTGTGATGTGTTTGTGCTTGTTTTCGGGTCTAGACATGATATTGACAGGTAGTCATAAAGACACTGCCTTAGGCTACAAAATAGCTTCAATGGCTTCTGGAGAAATCACTTTGGAAAACTGGCTTAGAATGTTTAGTAAGAGAAAACGTCAGCTACTCACTTGTTCAAAGATCCATGGCTATATTTTTCATCATTACTGTTCTTTTTTACGCACAAGGGAATTGTTGCGGCGATAACCGAGACTGGTTTCACGACGTTGGCCTTTCATATATATTATAACACTTAATGTCTGTGTTGAAGAAGAAATTTGGTTGAGACTCAGAGATACTATTATTTCTTTGCTGGCCAAGAGTATCACAGTTGGTGTTCAAGATAGTGTGCATGACAACATTCTTAATGCAAGGCGGTTTCGAAACCGAAGCTGACGCTTTTTCAACGCCGGAGCGGGTAAATATTGTTTGAAGCAGCAGACAAGAAGTTCCAAATATATCGCGACGCCCTGCAAAATACGAAGTCCAGACCAGGCAAAGCAGTGGTAGAAAGAATGAGCAATGAAGGATCGCACCCAACCAGCAAGGTCTCCAATACATTGTTAAACATGTCGTTTCAAAAAGGTCTTTGGGGAGATTGAAACACTGGACAAGGAATATTGTGACGCACTGCAGATATAATAGATCTTTACTGGTATTTAGTATGTTGTGGGACAAAAAAACTTCGCGACGTCCGTAATTACGATGTGAGAGGTAGACACGATGCCTAGCCTCAAAGAACGAGTGAGAGGTAGTTCACGTCAGTAAGTCGTTCCTCTGTCTGTGAGTGAGAGGTAGGCAAGGTACGTTAGCCGTACCCACAGGTCTGGGCGAAAGGTAGTGCATGTTAATTAGCTGGACCTTTTACGGGAGAGAGATAGCTCACAGTTGTCTGTACCCCCTGTGGCCGTACTATATTTGTCTGGATGAGAAGAACCCTCGGACAATCTCGGACAACCTAGGACAATCCAGTGGTTGAGGTCATGAGCTTCGAGCTGCCAGATTAAATGATGACATGCATCAACCACTGAAGCGAGTCTGACCGTCCAATCCTTCGCCACTTACGACAAGCATGGCTAAAGACCAAACCTGAATCTTCCTAGCCACTATATGTAGGTGTCCTGCATTCAAGAAGAGTTATCGATACTTCCCAAAATACTTCCCTGACAGTGTACAACAACAACGATTGGATGAATGCAAGTGTTAACTCTTCGGATTACTACTATTCCAATACCCACGCTAAAGGTTAGGTACAAATCTGTATGGACAATGCTCTTTCCATGTTACAGATAATAGGTCTAAATTCAACAAGGGGTGTTCTTGGAAGGAGACCAGACGTCTGTTAATGATCGGATATCGTCTTTGATCTGTTGCAGTTCACAGAGCACAGGCTTCCGCTAGCATTATACTATGAATCTTTGAAACCAAATATCTGCATTTCAGCTCAAATTATTCAAATCATTTTACGCGATCTTCTTCAATACTGTAAGGGTCAAATATCATGGTTTTGAAAGTATTTATAAAACTAAGGAGGATTTCTCTCACTTGACAACGCCAGCGTAATTGTCAGTCAGCTAGCTAGCTGGCAGTTTTGAACCCGCTTTCCTGTGATGTTATTCTCTTAAGAATTTGTAATGAGGTTATTTGAGCCAGACAAATACTTCTTTGATAATATGTCAGGAAAAAGTTGAGCAAGGGGAACTTCAGTGCTGACAATCATCATCATCATCATTATCATCATCACAAAAGCCTAAACAATTTCAGTTTTTCGTACGGGGCGACTAATTGGATCCAGTGAACAGATATGGAAGCACATTAGTGCCACAGTTGATATCATCTGCGTACATACATCTAGACGATACCTAGATATAAGTATGACCAACCTTGATGATAAATGTTATTAGACAGTTACGCTGATACGCTTCAATACACAATTTCCCCTTGTTCGAAATGGTTGAAGAGAAGAGCCTTAAGTATTTGGTGGACGTTTTAAACTTTTAATGTTATGAAGCATGTTTTTTCGATCTGAACAAGTGGCTTGCCTTTGCGTGTGTTTCTGACAGGTATTCTGGGGAAGAATGTGCTAAATTTTTCGCATTGGGTAATAACTGTTGGTGATAGTGATTCAGCGATCTGAAGCAGAGGTTAGTGTTCGCAGAGTACATATCGTACAAAAGCATCTGCCACATCAATTGATGGAGATAACATACATTTATTCAATGACACAGAAAGCTGTTCATGCAGCTGACAAACAAATGACAATAGTTAAACTGCTTATATGTCAACTAGAGCAGAACAGATACATACCTGAGTCCAAAATGAAGATTAATTTGACACAGTATAACACGAACGAATTTACTGGTAAGGTGAGTGTGATAGATGTATGTATGTACAACAAGGGTATTCGTGATGATTCATCACAGCTATCACGGCTCAATGTGTGTAAATGTATAACATACTAGATATATGCTTGTTTTTAAATATTGTGCTATGATTGTCATTGTTACAATATTCATTTGATGTTGATTAATAAAGGCCATCACTATCACCTATCTTGCCGGCCCTTCGAACACAACAGCTGTTACTTTGAACATCAAAACAAGAGCTTCATACAAAAGAAATACGCCGTTGTGTGCATGTCGAAAGGATCTTTACATAAAGGGGTTGGGGGTAAACATGTTGCCCTTGCCAGAGATTGTTTCATTCATCTTGAAGCACATGTCACAGTAAAGTGTCGATTGCTAATACCATGTCTTGTTTTTGTATGTGTACACATGCATGTTTGGGAAATGGGTTGGGTGGAAAGGCTTTCCTCAGTGGAAATAAGAACTGAACGTACGTAGCTTATCTGACAGAAGAACGTCAACACACAACGCTTTCGCAACTTTGTTAAGGTTATAGATTGGTAACGTCATGACACAACGTTTGTATTACGTCATTTTATAACGTTATGTTACAGCGTAATAACAACGTTGCACATTTACGTTCAGGAAATACTTTAGGCTTCTCACAACGTTATAACAACGTTTGTTATAATTTGGTGTCACGATAGAGTTTTCGGTAAAACTGTTCATTTGAGATTCTTCACTATTCAGATACAGCTTCAGAAAACGCACAACCAAAACAAAATGCAATTTGACGAATAAACATTGAAGTAAATCTCTGCTTTGTTTCTTATGTACTGTTCACTACTGAGAAAACTATTTAACTATTAACGTTAAAGAGAACGTTAAGACAACGTAAAATATCAAATAGAGCATCAAATAGCGTTAACCTTGTGGCGACGTATAAATTACGTATCACAATGTCAGGCCACAACGTTGTGACAACGTAAATGGGAGTCCACAAAATAACGTTGTAACAAAGAAAGCATAACGTTGTGACAACATTTTGACAACGTGAAATTGTTAGCTGGGAATAGAACGTCAACACGGCCACTGACTTGCATCTTGCAGGGCATTTAGTTAAAGTGATACCGCTTCTGCAGTGCATTTCTTGACACACGTAAATTTCCCATGACATTAAATCCAAGTGTAACATGTAGTTACCGCCAAGATAAGATCCTCTGTCAGAGCAAGATAGACGGGATGCATATATCGACTTTCCAGAAGAAAGGTCTGCATTTTTTTCAGAATCAGAGAGATCTACCGTTGACTCACATAGATCCCGAACGTCACGAACGATAGACACCTTTCTTATCTTCTTGAAACATTTGGATTGAAACAGAAAGGAATTCTGCCCTTGAGTAGCTCAGTAAAGATTTGATCAAGCGAATATGATCCATTTTGGCAGAAAGAAAATACACTTAATCCCATTAAACCGTCCAGCTTTTTCTCTAGTTTTAAGGAAAAGATAACTTAACGAATCTGTATTCATGTGACTAAGCTTTAAGACGAAGTGGAACAAGTAATTAGACCCAGTCAAATTAGGATGGTCTCAGAATCTGGTTTGCTGATAATCAGATTGTCTGTGAATTAATGGACTGAAAGCACATGCCATATGCCCCATAGCTTCGGCTCAAAACTAATTCCAATTAAGACGAGAGTTCGTTTTCAATAAGGGTGTTTGGCTGTGTTTATATCAGCGACTACATCTGGTCTGGTTTAATAAATATTCATAATTCGAATAAAAATAGAATGTCTACTATAAGCTTAACATTTGACTCATTTCTAGATCCTGTTTCCAATAGCGAATCGCGACGGAGTAGAAGAAAGTGTTGCACCTGAGTGTTACAGTGTTTTTTGTGAACAGATAAATCGTTAGCAACGGTTCTCTCGATATGTATTAAGTCACCATGGCAACCGACACATACTAACAAATGGCATTTGCCAAGTTACTTATATGCAATCTTCAACGCTACATTGTCATATCAGTACCCTCGTGTGTCGTAACAAGATCTGGCGACATTGGGTTGCGCCTGATCCCTTCCACGACTCGACCTACATATTACTATGTCGGTAACCATTCGGGATTTGTATTGAGACATATAGCTCTTGAGGGATGGTTTTCGTATTGGTTTTATGTAATTTACGAGTTGAATAGATATCAAACATTTCACACTTGGTTCACTAGCAGCTGGTGCTGAATTTTCCAACTGGCTGAGCAAGAAACCTATACAACCCCTGAACAATGACCTGGAGACAGTAACACAAGCTTCATTTCTGTTACTTTCGTCAACACTATCATAAACATGTCCAACTCACATTTGTTTGTCCCACTTTTCAATATATTTCAGTCTGTTTATTGCCATCGTGTTTGTAATTTGAGAACAAGTTCAGAGTTAGAGTCTCTGCAGTACTTCACACATGAGCAGCTCACGGCGCTGTCTACAGTAGGCGTTCAAGCAGGTAACGTGGTGTATCCGCTAGGGTAGGTATACCATAATTCACATGTATGTAGAATCCGGAGCATTCCTTTGGTGTGTGAGCAGCACACAATCGACCTTCTCAACCATATTGCTAATTACAAGCTCTAGTGAAACCGTCAGAACTCCTATGCATGTTGTCACTGACAAATCGTCCACGACTAAGAAAGTGAGGGGTTTACCTTTGCCATACAAATTACCAACCATGTGGATTAACTTCGTTATATGTCATCTACCTCTTTGAAGAATTGTCAGAATTGTCTGAAGACACGATTCGTCGGTGTTTAGGAGAAATAAAAGTAAATTTTCCATATTTGAAATCCACGTTATATTTGTTGGGTAAGAGATACCTGAGATAATATAGAAATAAAGGGACAAAACAATATTCTACATTCAGTAAATAAAGTAAATTAATCTCTGCTAAAAGAGGCGGTGAGCTAGCCTAGTGGTTATAGCGTTCTCTCGTCACGCCGAAGACCCGTGTTCGATTCCCCATATGGGTACAATGTGTGAAGTCCATTTCTGGTGTTCCCCGCCGTGATATTGCTGGAATAATACTAGTTGCTAAAAGCGGCGTAAACCTCACTCACTCATTGTACGAGTGCGCGGTGACCTCAGTGCTCTACAGCATGCATTGTTGAAAGGTAATCGTAGTTATTGATTATTTGTTTAGACTATAAACAATACAATCAGGTCCACACAATTAAGCTTAAGCTGGTTTGAGATCCGTGGCCTCATACTGATTAATATCTGAATGAGTAATGATCAGCCTAGCGCTTGTCCCTGTTATTGACTGCTGATGAGGTTCTGATCTGATGAACGCCCGAATCGCCGAGCAAACAGATATTATTTTTGATGTGTCTGGATCCGGAAATATGACCTCCTGGTTTCTACAACCTGATTTTCATTCTCTACCTTCTCGATACGGTGAACGAAGTTCCCTAGATGCCTGGATTGAGAATTGTAGAATCATTGACAGTGATCAGTTAATGCATTATTTAAATAAAGAACATCATGAACATCAAATATATTCTTAAGAAAAAGTAGGGGAACTTCATTTTTAATTCACAATCGAAAAAATCGGGAGATATATCAATCAATGTTTATATGATAATAATAAATGTTTTGAGAGTGCATCACCGTTGACACTTCCTTATGACCATAGTTGTTTGTACAGTAATCGCTCTTGAAGGATGATTAGTGTATGACGTAAAATTTGCATGTGTACGATTTTCGTTTTCAAACAAAAAATATGGCTAGAAACAAACACTAGCAAGTGGTGCTGCAAGATGATTGTCAATATTAATGGTCTACAGTGATTTATTGACCTTCTTGAAAACCGTCAAAATCAAGAATGACACCCCATGCACGTGTATGGAGCTACTGCGTTATGCACGTGCATCCCGTGCGATGTGTTTTGGGGTGGTGATAAAGAGATATGGCGGTGCGATCATAAGAAGTCTGTCATTGAAAAGTTTGTTAACGCTTATGGTTCCTATCCAAATTGAAAGTTCAGGTTCCCCTACTTTTTTATACTTGAGTATACTTTACATTTCATATTCTATTTTACTTATTGGTATAGGTTGACATATGCAGCTGTTTCAGTGTGACGAGGCAAGCGTTTCCGACTTCATTTGTATATGTATATATCGGGACTCTCTCCAATCAATATTTTTAAAGTCTCAAAGCTGCGATTAACTTACATGCATTCATACATAGATGCACGCATCCACCCTTCACCCATCCATCCAAACACTTACACACTCAGGCATACATTATATACATAAACGTTTATGAGCAATGATGTAATAAACATGTCATCTGTCTACATGAAGTTAATATTACAAATGCAAACTGTGGTCAGGTTACAAATGAAAATATCTTCATACTTTGGTAAAATTATATTCACAGACACCTTTACTTTTTCTAATGCAATTTGTCAATGTCCACATTTTACGTCCCTGTAAAGAAATTATATTAGCTTTGTTTTGTCTGGAAGATAAATCATTCAGTATTCCGTTGAAATTAAGACATATTATATTCCAGACACGTCTTCGGATGTTTTTGTCTTGTGTGTTTCCTGCAAAGGACGAAGGGCATGTTAAAAGTACATCTATTACTGACGAGTGAATACGGGAAGGCACAAGGGAGACTCCGCGGAGGTTTCCCATTGTTTCACAAAGACGTGCTCACACCTACAGACTTCACAGGTCGTGCCATCTTGTCTGAACAAGCTGTCGGACCTTGCTTGGCTACTCAATAGAACACCTACCACTATAGGGGAATGGAATGGTACGTTCCAAAAGAGGAACCAAAATTTTGCAAACACGTATGTGTTATTTCGCACAATTTAATAATTTAGTAATTTGACATTCAGGAATAGATTTTCCAAAATTTATATTATCTAAATGATCTGATATTATCATTTTAGGTTATTACATGGAAGAGCTCGGCATAATAAAAGAACTTACTTATGTGATTGTTTTTAAAGTAGAAAAAATATTGAAGATTTATTACAGAAACAGTTGAATATTATAGAAACAGTATATTGTCAGTTACATATCTGTGGCTAAAAAAATAATACATTTTGTGAAAGTGTTCACATCAGTAACCTCGAATTTGCGTAATCATGTTTGGTGCAGCTTCATTATATGGCCAACGAATCAGTTTTAAGATAATAAGGAATCAGACATAAAAGACGAGAAGACACGTTATCTTAGCCGTATAGGAATTGCCAGGTAACTTAGTTGCTCAATAATTTTATCAACATGTACGTTTTATCAACATACACATACATTTGCTATACTCAGTAGGAAGGCATCTTGGAAAGGCGTTTTTACTTAATGTAGGCTTAACATTTTGGTCGATTAGTTTAGAGTCCGGCAGTAATTGTATCAGCTTTCAGTGTCTGGGGTTTTGAGTTGCATGTGAAGTGCTATTAGCAAATCTCCCCGAAGGTGTCCTGGAAAATATGTCTTATCCTAAGCTGTTGTAATGTTGTAAAAATTGGGGGAAACTAACAAGTGATTATAGAAATTAAGGAGCTTTCGAGTGATGGTAAGGGTGGATGAGAAAAAGGACGACCAGGTGCTACATGACAATCACCAGACACGTTGGTGGTGTATTGTGAGTGAGTGAGTGAGTTAAAATTTAAAGTCACTTTAGCAATATTTCAGCCATATCGTGACTAAAACTACAAATATATTAACAATAATTAAAGATAGAGTATAAAATCCTGTCAACGAAGGACAGTAAAACAACTAGAATATCACAGATATAAATGTAAAACTAGTAATTAAATCTAAAACATTTTAACTATAGAGGACAACACAATGTAAAAATGGGCTATAGATCGCCAACAACTGAAGGTAGATCGCCATACTAGGGACCATGGGGACTTACAGTACCTTTGCTACCTGCATGGACCTGGTGTATTGTAAGGGTGCAAACAAGAAATATGATAGGGTGTGTAGTCAAAAAATCAACGTATGAGATGAATTGATCACTTACTGGTCATGTCTCCAAAATTTGTCAAGTATTCGTTTGTATGTGGCATGGTCCGAATCAATCTCGGATTGACACTTAAGCACGACGTCTTTCTTGTCCATTCGTCTTGAGGCATCTGTCCCAGTTCGCTTAACGTTTGCTGTTTGCATTTGACGTAGGCGTATAATTGCCTGATCATGTCAAAGACGTGCTCATGGGGTAGCTGTCATTGCATCCACATTATGCCTTGCTTTCGGAGTGGTCATATATAATATGTACATCGAGGGCAAAAGCGTTATCGTCTTGAACAACAAAAACCCATTTTAATTGGGCCGGAAACATGTTCACATGTCTGACTCACTGAACATACTGGCAAACTCTCTCTGAGTTCTACCTGTTTAAAGCATGCCATCATCTCACAGACGTTCATCACATAGTTGACGACGAGACCTTACACATTACATATACATTGCTCAGAGCAATTTGAAAACCATTTTAAGAACCGTAAACATCAAGAATGACCACACACCAAAGTGATAGAGGGTATTCGTGGTCAAACTGCAATGTTTCGGGTGTTTTGGGATGAACTGTGGAGCGTTTCTGGAGAACGTATATAGTTTCAAATTGTATGTAAAATCAGATACTTTTGGATGTTACATTGCATGTATTTGAAATGAGAAGTGAAGTGGAAAGTGGGAATGCTTTATCATGGACACATGTTATTACTGCTGTAACGATTTTCATGAGTAGTATCGGGTTTTTCACATCAAATCGAAACCTTTATGCAGGAAATGTAATATTTCCCTTTCCAACAGCTCCAACCTGTGGTGTTCAAATTTCACAACTGTTAAGTTACAATCGAGCATGATGTCTTAATGACCAGTTCCAAGAGCGGCATACGACTCTTGCCCAGTTGTTCCACCAAGGTTGCAATATTAAATGTCGCGGTAGAGCTAACAAAAACCCCTAAAGGTTTGGATGGAGGACTTTTCCAAATTTGAGGCATCAGTGACAAAAATAACGCCCAATGCAATTTCCTATTTGGACTTGTGGCATACGTCCCCCTGATCATTTGACATGTCTTTGCATTTGGTTATGAAGGGTGCTCCTGGTGGGACAGGACTTTCAATTTTTCGCTAACGGTTGGTATCAACACTATCTGATAGTGATCTTAAGAACATGCTCATGAAAGAGTCCGAAATCTACAGTCAATTTTGTTTTTATCAGAGATTTCTTATGGATGTGAAAAGAATAAGTGCGTTGTGTTTGATGATGTTTGAACACAATTTCAGTAATAGGAGCTTCCTGTATCATGAAAGATCGAAATGATAAAGGTAAAAGACGTTCAACACTGATGTATTGGAATGTCGTGGCTGAACCAAGAATCAGAATAATGGGAATCTGTTATCTCAGGATCCTGGTGCGCCATAGGTGTTAAGGCCCCGTCAAGGCACATGCATGCCAGAAAGTCAGATCCCATTGCATTCACTTTAGAAAGCAGCAGCACATTTGGATTATTGTCTGAGAAATCCCCCAAACAGTATATGGCATACAAACCTGATTGCTATTCAAAAGAACAGAAAACTAAGCAATGTGTCCCCACTTCCTCTTGATATTTTGTCAAACTGGGAAGAATCAGTGTTATGCCCTTAATGACAAAATGTAATTTACGAGTAGTGTCAACCATCGATCACTATTTCATTACTTGGAATAGCATAATGGATTTTCAAAATGTACCCCTCACAGTGTGAAGCGCGCCAAGAATACAATAGCGCTTGGAACTCGTTGACATTTTGGCGCCTCGCATTTTTCCGTGACAACCGAAAACAGTTTGCGCAAGTTAGTTTTCCTTGCTTCTGACAGATTCGTTTTCGTCTTGATTTTGAATAATCACGCGAAAACTGGGCTTGTCGGTTCATATTTCCGTCTTATCTGTTTACAAGTCACGAGCAATATTCATTATTTCATATGGATACGTCAACGGGGAACCTTAACCGTCAGGCCCTGCATTCAGTTATAAATCCGAATTCTGTTGCCCCTTTCAAGAAAACAGACCAATGGTATTGATTCTCACGTTTTTCTTTCATTTACATGGCTCATTTCCTAAAGAAGAGAATACAGTTTTGTTTGTTTGTTTGTACTGGCCCTGCTTTGAAGCAGTGTACACATGTTAGGAAATAATTAAATGACAATAAGAACAAAAAACATGTACAGTAAACAATTACAATGAGAACAGCACTGACAACAATGGTGGTGGGCGAGCTGGCTAAGGCGCCAGGATAGTTATCCATCGAGGTTGAGGTGTCGGAATCGAGCCCACCTGTGACCGGGTGTAAAAACCTTGGAGTCAACTTTGTGTGCAGACTCTTTCAGTTTTGTCACAACCCCTAGTGTACAGTACACAACCCTGTGCACTTAAAAGAACCCACGAATCCGTTGGTATATGACCAGATGGTGGCCACATGAATACGTGCAAACACCTAGTTGCGGGTACAGCAACGTGCAGTAAACTTGGACAAAATACTGCGACTATGTGTCTCAATCCACCCAGCTGTGAATCGGTACCTCGTCAGGATGAGAAAGACACAATAGCTCGGTGCGCCTAGTGGCTGCAAGAGTTGTATACTCCCCAGGTAGTTGAGACTGATAATATGACGTGCCCTTGAGATTGACATCCATTGATCGAGGGAAAAAAATATCAGCTCCTTGAGCATGCACTAGTTGCCTGGATATATGCGCTATATAAATATCCTATAATTAATTAAATTAATTAAATGATGCTGACTACGACGATGATGACGATGATGTGATTGCTGCTGCTGCTGCTGATGATGATGGTGATTGATGATGATCATGGAGGATGATGATAATTTCACTAGGCTTTGCAGACAGACCCTATTTTCTTATTCAACATGACAGATTTCAACTCAATGTTCCCTATAACAAATCAACGGCATGTGATTATAAAAGAGAGTGGCACATTGGGAAGGTGCCAAATACAACCGGACAATCAGCTGATAGGGTGGCTCGTGCAATTACTCCTGCCTCATGACAGATCAGTCATTCTGTTCATCGGAAATATCTCCGATAAAATGACAAACGTGGATCTAACACATGCGAGGGTACCGAATATTGAGTTAAAGGTACATGTGAGACCAGTCTAACTTGCACCAACATCCCAGTTAGATTTACAGTATTATGCATTATTTCTGTCTGCACGACAGCGGCACTGTGCCAGAGAAAGTTTACTCAAAGTATTGCCTTTTGTGATGATGTTTTACTTGAAGATTCTCATATCTACTCAACTTATAAATAAATACTTTCTCGTGAGCCAAACCTGTTTTTCTCATTGGAACAAGTGAGGAAATCCATAAAATATTTTCATGGTTTACTGTCTGGGAGCTGTGGTGTTTCCAATAATGCCTGACAATAAGGTCACTGTACAGGTATGATCAAAACAAAACTAACCAACCAACAGATGCAACCAAGGGTATGAAGAACTCTGGTAATGTGATTTTGAAGACGATAAATCACTTTAGCTAAGGTTACTTGTACCATGAAACTTAATGTATGCATGCTACATTAAATAGCAAGGTTCGTCCGCACTTTAAGTTTAACTAGATGCATTCATTAGTGTCTAGACATGTAAAGCAACAGCAAAGGAGCACTTTTCCCTCTCATTTGCAGGTGTGGTATTCATTCTAAAAATACAGGGCTCTTAGACGAGGTGCAGGAAACATTCTCTGAAATCGCATCCGAAAACAGTCTCTTGCTTTGAAGTTCGTGCAAAAGTCGTACAGTAGCACACTGCCAATGGTTTATTGACATTGTCTTTAACTGGTAGTTTAAAAGCTGTTGTAACAATGGTGAAAAAGCTGACGTTTGGGTTTCAACATTTTTATAGGTTCTATGCGACGTTTCGGTACATGTGTTAGTCACTATGAAAGAAGCAATACAAAAAAGCTGAAATCGACGCACGTGCAAGTCAGTCTTCATTTCTTCATAACCTATTGATTTTAAGACTACATGCTACTGTGGTCATTTGATAAATGCACAATGTTAAACTATTACCTGTTCGCAATATTGTAACATTTTGAAAGAAAGTAACAAACATAATATGAATTATGAAACATATGCATCGGCCTTCATGCGTAAGTGATAATTTTGGTTCGTCTTTTTCAACGTTACGGCTCAAAGCACGGGTCAGTGTTAATTTGTGTTGTGAATAGAAATTCAACAAGTTGGATCCTGAACATATATATTATCAATAATGGTATACGATTGAAACTTACCTTGAAACTCTCAATGGTATCTAAATTGAACTTACTTGTATTTAGTTTAAGTGTCATCCTTTTTTTCACTAGACAGGGACGCATGTCTGCTTGTTATCCACCACCTGTTACAATACTGTTACACATATACTTACGTTTTACTTAAGTCTTAATTAAAGTCCCAAAGCGATAGACACTGTATTTTTTTTATCTTCCTGAATAGAAAACAAAAGTAATCTTCACCTTTCATTCGACCGACTTCACTTATCCTGTAACGGCGTTTTTATGAGATAACACAATTAGGATCACGAGAAGCCCTTTTAGCTCTCCAACCGAACCTTCACCAGGTGCGGCGTTAGAGCACACTGTGCAATTTAACAGATTGGGTACGTTAGCACACCGGAATGTCTGAAATTGTAAATGACAATGGAATGTGGCAATGTTTCAAGAAATTGAGTGTCAACGTTTGTGCCAATCTGGCAAGAGAACTTAACGTAAGTACCCTGTTTCAGATTCAAGGTGTAATGACTAGTCTCTACTGGGTTTATGAAGTGTCTAGGTTGGATTTATGTTAGAGTACAGAGGCAATATTTCTGAATTTCAATGCTTCCAAGTTCTCAATTCAATTTCCATCGTTGCCAGCTTGTGATAATGTGATGGCGATGACAAATCCTGCTTGTTCACCGAACATGAATCCCCACCGCACACAACCGTTGCTAACATTCGTATCTGCTTTTTAAAGTTGAGAAAAGTTATTCACGGTCAGCTTTCGTCACTGGTAAAGGTTCCCACGGGTACCAGCGGAATATACAAGCGAGTGGGAGCTATAAATTGTGTTTGCAAGGTGTCTTGTAGACAGATGCAAGAAGATGATTACTCGCTTCCTTTTACAGTTCATTGCTATTATTAAAAGCCACAAAACCAGTTCTATGGTCATAACAGTATCTGCTGAAAACAGGCTCGACCCCAGCTATATCATAAGCACGTGTTTCAGAATAATCTGCAAACAATGATGATATCAGTTGTTCGCGAAACGGTGGTCGTTTCCTGCCCCACCGCTGGCACAATCACATACACACGTACAGACAAGTCAAGTATTCACTAAAGCATATGTCAAGAGAGGAAATTTACGGCCATTGGTCCAATATTGTTGCACGTCATGATATGGCACACTATAGCGGTTGTAAGCCCATATATTCACTCACTCACTCAAAGTAGAGCATTATTGTTATTGTTTGAAGTCAAGAAACTTTGTCATGATTACTTAGAAGGACTACTATAATAATTTAGTTAACATATATTACGTCGTCGTTCAGTATATTTCTGTTACTAGTTAACAAAGATTTGGATTTCAACTTAGCATCAAGTTGAAACAAACCAGGTATGGCCCCGTGGCATAAATGTAAAAACATTATTAAGTGTTGAATGATTACTCCTGGTCAAACACCATTTTAATCATTAAACATGTCACATGTATCTTTCGGTGATTATCAAAATTATTCATTATCACTTTCCTTGTTTCCATTTTGTTTGCATTCACGCAAACGGCCCCGGTCCTTGTGACTACGCCTTACAAAGATGCTGTTGATCACTGGATTGTCTGGTCCAGACTCGATTATTCACAGACCACTTCCACACAGCTGGAATATTGCTGAGTGTGGCGTATAACTAACCCTACTCTCTCATTCATTCACTCATTCATTCAGAATTCCAGATTAATTTCGAAGTTAAAAAATGCTGAAATAGCAACTGGTTTACATTTACCAACAAGCAACCTGTCGTGCAATGTCAACACAAATTTACTTGTTGTTTGAAGCATTAACATATTTACTTTATATCCATGATCCCTGTATTGATTTCATGTTCACGTCGACATGTCTCTGCCAGGAGTGTATCTTTGGGCTGAACAGTAACCACGACTCCAAATTACCAGACACCCTAAACATCAATAACTTCCCCACTCTCATTGTAAATGTATCCATAATGTTGTAATCTGTGAGATACACATACACACCCAGGCATACATATATACATATTCGTTTAGAAGTTATGATGTTAAAAAATGCCAACAGTCTACATAAACATAATATTACAAATGCAAACTGTGGTCAGGTTACAAATGAAAATGTCCTACAGTACATTTTCATACTTTGGTTGCATTTTATTCACAGACACCTTTACTTTTTCTAATGCAATTCGTCAATGCCCACATTTTACGTCCCTGTAAAGAAATTATATTAGCTTTGTTTTGTCTAGAAGATAAATCATTCAGTATTCCGTTGAAATTAAGACATATCATATTCCAGACACGTCTTCGGATACATGTTTTTGTCTTGTGTTTCCTGCAAAGGACAAAGAGCATGTTAAAAGTACATCTATTACTGACGAGTGAATACGGGAAGGCACAAGGGAGACTCCGCAGAGGCGTCCCATTATTTCACAAAGAGGTGCTCACACCTACAGACTTGGCAGGTCGTGCCATCCTATCTGTACATACCTTGCCGGGCTACTCAATACAACACCTACCACTGTAGGGGAATGGAATAGTGCGTTCCATTTCCAAAAGAGGAACCAAAATTTTGCAAACACGTATGTGTTATTTCGCACAATTTAATAATTTAGTAATTTGACATTCAGGAACAGATTTTCCAAAATTTATATTACCTAACTGATCTGATATAGAATAGGTTATTGCATGGAAGAGCTCATGGAAATAAAAGTACTTTCATAAGTTTTGGTTTTTACAGTAGAAAAAATTGAAGATTTATTACAGAAACGGTTGAATATTTTAGAAACAGTATATTTTCAGCTACGTATTTGTTCCTCAAAAACATCATACATTTTGTGAAAGTGTTTACGTCCTCACGAGTTACCTCGAACTTGCGTAATCATGTTTGGTGCAGCTTCATTATATGGTTTAAGATAATATGGAATCAGACATGAAAACACGAGAAGACACGTTATCTAAGCCGTATAGGAAGTACCAGGTAACTTAGTTGCTCAATAATTTTATCAACATACACGTTACATTTGCTATGGTCAGTAGGAAGGCATCTTGGAAAGGCGTTTTTACTTAATGTAGGCTTATACGTTATCTCGACTATTAGGCACACACAGTACTAAAATTATGAAGATTACGATCCGTTAACTATAACGGATCTCAGCGTCTTCGATAATGTAGATCCTAATCATGAAATTAGGAATGTATATTGACGATACTTCTGCGGGGATAAAGACACGCTATTTACCAACATTTTGGTCGATTAGTTTAGAGTCCGGCAGTAATTGCATCAGCTTTCAGTGTCTAGGGTTTTGAGTTGGATGTGAAGTGCTATTAGCCAATCTCCCTGAGGGTGTCCTGGAAATATGTCTTATCCTAAGCTGTATGCAAATGTTGTAAAAATTGGGGGAAACTAACAAGTGATTACAGAAATGTAAAGAGGTATCAAGTGATGGTAAGAGTTAATAAGAAATAGGACGACTAGGTGTTACATGACAATCGCCAGACACGTTGGTGGTGTATTGTAAGGGTGCAAACAAGAAATATGATAGGACTGTGAAGTCAATAAATCAACGTATGAGATGAATTGATCACTTACTGGTCATGTCTCCATAATTTATCAAATATTCGTTTGTACGATGTGGCATGGTCCGAATCAATCTAGGATTGACACATAAGGACGACGTCTTTCTTGTTCATTCGTCTTGCAGCGTCTGGTCCAGTTCGCTGAAAGTAGCTGTTTGCTTTTGACATAGGCGTACACATCGCCTGATCATTTCAGAGACGTGCTCATGCGGTAGTGGTCAGAACTCGTCGCTTGCCATTGCATTCTGGGGATGCTTTGTTTTCAGGGTGGTCATTTACAATATGTACATCGTGGGCAAAAGTGTTATCGTCTTGAACAACAAACCCCCATTTTTATTGTTCCTGAAGAAACATGTTCAAATGTCTGACTCACTGAACATACTGGCAACTTCTTTCCGAGTTCTATCAGTTTAAAGCATGCCATCATCTCACAGAAGTACAACAGATTGTTGATTACGAGAGCTTACACATTACTGTGGCTAATGAATTGCTCAGAGCAACTGAAGACCATTTTCGGAACAGTAAACATCGAGAATGACTGCCTACCAATGTGATAGGAGGTATTAGGAGTCAACCTGCAATGTTTCGGGTGTATTTGGTTGAAACGTAGGGCGAATCTGGTGAATGTATATAGTTTCAAATTGTATGTCAAATCAGATACTTTTGGATGTAACAGTGTATGTATTTGAAACTGAGAAGTGAAGTGGGAAGTGGGAACACTTTATCATAGACACATGTCATTACTGCTGTAACGATTTTCACGTCCCCATGAGTAATATCACGTTTTCCACATCAAATCGAAATTTAAAGTTTCCCTTTATGTCAAGAAATATTTCAACAGCTCCAACCTGTGTTCAAATTTCAAAACTGTTAAGTTACAATCGAGCATGATGTCTTAATGACCATTTCAAAGAACGTCATACGACTCTTGCTCAATTGTTCCATCAAGGTTACAATGTTAAAGGCCTTTGTAGAGCATTAAAATATATACGTTTTGATGGAGGACTTTTCCAAATTTGACGCATCAGTGACAAAAATGACGCCCAATGCAATTTCCTATTTTGACTTTAGGCATACATTCCCGTGACCATTTGACATGCCTTTGCATTTGGTGATGAAGGGTGCTCCCGGTGGGGCAAGATTTTTACATTTTCGCGAAGTCCTGGTATCAACCCTATTTGATAGTGATCTTAAGAACATACCCATGAAAGAGTCCGAAATCTACAATCAACTTTGTTTTTAGCAGAGATTTCATATGGATGTTAAAAGCATAAGTGCGTTGTGTTTGATGATGTTTGAACACAATTTCAGTCAAGATGAACGATCGAAGTGATAAAGGTAAAAGATGTTCACCACTAGGGTATTAGAATGTCGTTGTTGAACCAAGAATCAGAATAATTGGAATCTGTTATCTTAGGTTCCTGGTGCGCCATAGGTGTTAAGGCCCCGTCAAGGCACATGCATGCCAGAAGGTCAGATTCCACTGCATTCACTTCAGAAAGCAGCATTGGATTATTATCTGCGAAATCCCCAAAACAGTATACAGCATACAAATTAGATTGCTAAGAACAGAAATCTAAGCAATGTGTCCCCACTTCCTCTTGGTATTTTGTCAAACTGGGAAGAATCAGTGTTATTCACTTAATGACAAAATGTAATTTACGAGTAGTGTCAATCATCGATCACTATTTCATTACTTGAAATAGCAAAATGGATTTTCAAACTGTACCCCTCACAGTGTGAAGCGCGCCAAGAATACAATAGCGCTTGGAACTCGTTGACATTTTGGCGCCTCGCATTTTTCCGTGACAACCGAAAACAGTTTGCGCAAGTTAGTTTTCCTTGCTTCTGACAGATTCGTTTTCGTCTTGATTTTGAATAATCACGCGAAAACTGGGCTTGTCGGTTCATATTTCCGTCTTATCTGTTTACAAGTCACGAGCAATATTCATTATTTCATATGGATACGTCAACGGGGAACCTTAACCGTCAGGCCCTGCATTCAGTTATAAATCCGAATTCTGTTGCCCCTTTCAAGAAAA
This sequence comes from Haliotis rubra, assembly GCF_003918875.1. Classification (NCBI taxonomy): domain Eukaryota; kingdom Metazoa; phylum Mollusca; class Gastropoda; order Lepetellida; family Haliotidae; genus Haliotis; species Haliotis rubra. Next base: position 1,106,361 of record NW_025765115.1, on the reverse strand, counting down.
CAGACCAATGGTATTGATTCTCACGTTTTTCTTTCATTTACATGGCTCATTTCCTAAAAAGGGAAAATACAGTTTTGTTTGTTTGTTTGTATTGACCCTGCTTTGAAGCAGTGTACACATGTTAGGAAATAATTAAATGACAATAAGAACAAAAACAATTATAATAAAAACAACATGTATTCTGTTTGTACTGATCCTGATCATGAGCGGCATATATCTCCCTTATAAAAACAGATACAGCGACGGGAGTTACATATACAAAAAGTTAGTAAACTCCTCTACAAGAGAGTACATACATAAGTGTTAAAAGATGTTAATTACAAAGCATAACAAGCAAAACTTAGCAACAGGGGACGAACAGCTCAACTAGATGAGCTGAATAAACAAATGTGCAGGCACTTACAGCCATGTTGCATAAACACACACGCGAGCCGCGTGACAGGTAGCCTAATGGTTATAGCGTCCGCCCGTCGATTCCCCACATGCGAACAATATGTGAAGCCCATTTCTGTTGTCCCCTGTCGGGATATTGCTGGAATATTCCTAAAAGCGTCTTAAAACCATGCTCACTCATTTTCTACTTCAACACGACAGAGGCGGTGTTCAGCTCAAAAGTTCCCTATAATAAACCCAAGGGCATGTTATTATTATAGAGAGTGGCACATTGGTAAGATGCCAAATACAACCGGACAATCAGCTGATAGGGCGGTTCGTGCAATTACTCATGACTCGCGACAGATCAGTCATTCTGTTCATCGGAAATATCTCCGATAAAATGACAAACGTGGATCTAACACATGCGAGGGTACCGAATATTGAGTTAAAAGTACATGTGAGACCAGTCTAACTTGCACCAACATCCCAGTTAGATATACAGCATTATGCATTATTTCTGTCTGCACGACAGCGGCACTGTGCCAGAGAAAGTTCATTCAAAGCATTGCCTTTTGTGATGATGTTTTACTTGAAGATTCTCATATCTACTCAACTTATAAATAAATACTTTCTCGTGAGCCAAACCTGTTTTTCTCATTGGAACAAGTGAGGAATTCAATAAAATATTTTCATGGTTTACTGTCTGGGAGCTGTGGTTATTCCTATAATGCCTGACAATAAGGTCACTGTACAGGTATGATCACAACAAAACTAACCAAGCCAACAGATGCAACCAAGGGTATGAAGAACCCTGGTAATGTGATTTTGAAGACGATAAATCACTTTAGCTAAGGTTACTTGTACCATGAAACTTAATGTATGCATGCTACATTAAATAGCAAGGTTCGTCCGCACTTTAAGTTTAACTAGATGCATTCATTAGTGTCTAGACATGTAAAGCAACAGCAAAGGAGCACTTTTCCCTCTCATTTGCAGGTGTGGTATTCGTTCTAAAAATACAGGGCTCTTAGACGAGGTGCAGGAAACGTTCTCTGCAAACGTAAAAGTCTCTTGCTTTGAAGTTCGTGCAAAAGTCGTACAGTAGCACACTGCCAATGGTTTATTGACATTGTCTTTAACTGGTAGTTTAAAGGCTGTTGTAACAATGGAGTAAAAGCTGACGTTTGGGTTTCAACATTTTTATAGGTTCTATGCGAAGTTTCGGTACATGTGTTAGTCACTATGAAAGAAGCAAGATAAAGAAGCTGAAATCGACGCACGTGCAAGTCAGTCTTCATTTCTTCATAACCTATTGATTTTAAGACTACATGCTACTGTGGTTATTTGATAAATGCACAATGTTAAACTATTACCTGTTCGCAATATTGTAACATTTTGAAAGAAAGTAGTAAATATAATATGAATTATGAAATATGCATCGGCTTTCATGCGTAAGTGATAATTTTGTTTCGTTCTTGTATGTCTTTTTCAACGTTACGGCTCAAAACACGGGTCAGTGTTAATTTGTGTTGTGAATAGAAATTCAACAAGTTGGATCCTGAACATATATATTGTCAATTATGGTATACGATTGAAACTTTCCTTGAAACTCTCAACGGTATCTACATTGTACTTGCTTGGATCCTTTTTTCACTATACAGGGACGCGTGTCTGCTTGTTATCCACCACCTGTTACAATACTGTTACACATATACTTACGTTTTAATTAATTCTTAATTAACGTCCCAAGGCGATAGACGCTGTATTTTTTATCTTACTGAATAGAAAACAAAAGTAATCTTCACCTGTCATTCGACCGACTTCACTTATCCTGTAACGGCGTTTTTATGAGATAACACAATTAGGATCACGAGTGGCCCTTTTAGTTCTCCAGCCGAACCTTCACCAGGTGCAGCGTTAGAGCGCACTGTGTAATTTAACAGATTGGGTATGTTAGCATACCGGAATGTCTGAAATTGTAAATGACAATGGAATGTGGCAATGTCTCAAGACATTGAGTGTCAACGTTTGTGCCAATCTGGCAAGAGAACTTAACGTAAGTACCCTGTTTCAGATTCAAGGTGTAATGACTAGTCTCTACTGGGTTTATGAAGTGTCTAGGTTGGATTTATGTTAAGAGAACGGAAGCAATATTTCTGAATTTCAACGCTTCCAAGTTCTCAATTCAATTTCCATCGTTGTCAGCTTGTGATAATGTGATGGCGATGACAGATCCTGCTTGTTCACCGAACATGAATCCCCACCGCACGCAACCGCCGCTAACATATGTATCTGCTTCTGAAATTTGAGAAACGTTATTCACGGTTAGCTTTCCTGACTTGTAAAGGTTCCCACGGGTACCAGCGGGTGATACAAGCGAGTGGAAGCTATATCTTCCACTAAAATTATGTTTGGAAGAAGATGATTATTCGCTTCCTTTTACAGTTCATAGCTATTACTAAAAGCCACAAAACCAGTTCCATGGTCATAACAGTATCTGCTGAAAACAGGCTCGATCCCAGCTGTATCATAAGCACGTGTTTCAGAAACATTTGCAAACAATTATGATTTCAGCTGTTCGCGAAACGGTGGTTGTTTCCTGCCCAACTGCTGGTACAATCACAAACACACGTACAGACAAGTCAAGTATTCACTAAAGCATATGGTATATGTTCACGGAGGAAGCCCATATATTCACTCACTCACTTAAAATAGAACATAATTGCTATGTAATGTTCGATGTCAAATAACCTTGTCATGATTACTTAGAATGACTACTAAAACGATTTAGTTAACATATAATACGTCGTCGTTCAGTATATTTCTGTTACTAGTTAACAAAGATTTGGATTTCAACTTAGAATCAAGTTGAAGCAAATCAGGTATGTCCCCGTGGCATAGATGTAAAAAACATGATTTAGTGTTGAATGATTATTCATGGTCAAACACCATTTTAATCTTTAAAAATACATGTCACATGTATCTGTCGGTGCTAATCAAACTTATTCGTTTTCACTTTCCTTGTTTCCATTATGTTTGCATTTACGCAAATGGCCCCTGTCCTTGTGACTAAGCTTCACAAGGAAGCTGTTGATTACTGGATTGTCTGAATAAACGACTGATTTACATTTACCAACAAGCAACCTGTCGTGCAATGTCAACACACATTTACTTGTTTGAAGAATTAATACATTTACTTTATATCTATGATCCCTGTATTGATTTCATGTTCACGTCGACATGTCTCTGCCAGGAGTGTATCTTTGGGCTGAACAGTAACCACGACTCCAAATTACCAGACACCCTCAGCATCAATAACTTCTCCACTCCCATTGGAAATGCATCCATAATGTTCTAATCTGTGAGAGTTCATTTATGATTACAACTTTACTGTCGTAGAGTGATCCTATAATTGTAGCTTTGGCTCTTTGAGAATCCTGTCTGTACAGTACTCGTAACCAGAAGGTTACAATGACCCTGAGTAATGTATTATTCAGCATGTATTATTCAATATATTATTGTATAAGGAATAAAGTGTGTGTGTGTATTGAACCTGGATCGTAGCGTCCCAAAAAGTATTTAATAGAGAAACTGAAATTATTCATTACAGTGTGTTTGTTGGCGTTTAATGCTGCACTTAGATACATTCAAGCTCCACGACGACACCATGTATACATGGAAATCAGTAAAATACAGTGATTGACATAATGAACAACGTTTAACGCTGCCGAGGTACTCTACAGACACCAATTCCACATATTCAACCCGAGGACGCTGAAAATTGCTGGAGCGGCGTTAAGCAATAGTCACTCAGTCACTCAGCCTAGAATTCTGACGGGGCAGGACGACATAAACAAACGATGTGAATTCGCTTGAACTCTTTTACAATGCACATGATCTATTGTTTAAGACTTTGCAACCTTATGATACCGACCAAGTAGTGTTTGAGACTGTGTTCTGTTATCGGCACCCGACCAATCACACACGTATTATTATCCCATACATTTTCCGGAAATTTGTCTTTATGGGGTTTAACTGTACTTGTAACATTTTAATAATGGAATGGTTTTTAACTAACATCCTAATCGCCATACATTAATGATAAACAAATAAATGAGGCAATTCACTCCATGTCCAATTTTCACTGCAGCACGTTAGTTCACTTATACCGATAACAACACTGAAGCAAAGCTAAATACAGCTTTTGCACAATCTCCTTTTTAAAGAGACGAAGAACTGGAAATTAAATGAAACAACGGATGAAATGCGTTTAGAAATATTCCCTCCGGAATTGATTGATTGTGTTTTAGTGTTGTACAACTTTTTGATATCCCCAAGCAAGTAAACCCCTTAAAAAGCACATATCTCAGCTGTCAGAAGAACGGGTTCGAATGGAGTGTGTAATTTATCAAAACAACAATTGAGAAATACCCTGTCGTTCCAATAAGGTCGTGTCAAAACATTTACCCTCAGAAGTGGAGTCTGGTTGCTCCTTGTCGTTCTTCAGCAGGATGGAAGGAGGCCATAATTCTGTGAAGTTTGCCCAACGTGTTAAGTTGGTCTACAAAATTCTCTACTGATTTAAAACGAACCACAAACCGATGTAGGGGACTGAAAGGATACGGAATGTTATTGATGCACATAACATTCAGCCGGTGTAAAACATTCAACACGGTGAAGGATTGAATATAATTTGTCTGTGTTGGAGCAAAGTAACATGTCTGCAGAAAGTGATCTGTCTACCTCTACTCGTGTAAAGTATATCTACATAGATAATGGAATGGACGGAACTAAGTCCTCAAGTGAGGTATCTGTGTGTATGACAGGCAGCACGAAACGAAGAAATCAATAAGAACGCACCTTTAACATGAGGAATGGTTCATGCAGAGTCAGCAATATTTTATCCATCCTCTGGGAGACCAATTCATGTTTTGTGTAAAAGAGGTCTGGGTCTGTTAAAGAGATATTTTTTTGTAGTATATGTGCATGCTTATGGTATGAAGCTATTGAAAACTTTATAAACATGAAATAAAAAACAAGATATGTAAGTTTAATGACGTGGTGGTGATAATATAACTTTAAGATGGCATTATTTTGGATTTCGTATATATGGTTATAGATTTATCAACAATCTCCGGAAGGGGGGCCATACAAATGTTCCTCATTAACTTTACTCTTGTTGCATATTCAAGCTCCCCTTTCTGGAAAGTTCGTATAAAGCAGGGCCCGAGTCTTCAACTTTGTATTCAGTCAAGTGTGTTTGTTAAAGGGAGTCAAAGCTCAGGAAAACTGATAGTCCTTTGTTTCCAAGCTGCTTTGAACTGGCGTGTGTTTGCCCGATGCTACAAACGTATTATGTCAACCTGGGAGTTAAACCGATGATATCTTGACTGAACATAGCTCGGTTTCAAACAGTACTTATTGCAATATCCAGATCTACATGTAGGCTGTAGTTGGGTTCAAAACTTTTGAACGGTGTTGCTCTTTAACATAGGCATGTAAACACATGAAGTACATAACGAGGTCAAAGTGTGTATGTATTCAAAATAATCATTCATAATTAGTCTTCTTTGCACAGAGCTGAAAGCCATACTCTGTATGTATACAGAGCGAAACCATTATTACCCCGAATAAGTGAGCACTGGGTCTGTATTCTCACTTCGTTAGCTCATCCTATCGGGTACCCTTTCATTGCTTAGTGAATAAAGGCACATTTCGGACTGGCCTGAAATAAGTGACAGGTGACAGGTGACAGGTGGCATCTAACATGTCCTGTAACCCTGGAAGTTCCCAGGATTCAATGTGCCAACCAATCCCTATCTGCAGCCCACCGCACACCACCAAGTTGCCATGACAACATACAGGTGGATACTGATGAACTAGTGGTTGAATATTTTATATTTTCAATCCATTGTATCTCAGATACACATTTAGACATCGATATTACCTTGTACACATTCGAGTGTGTTTTCAAACATACACAACACCGCATAAGCTGATCTCAACAGCAGTCTCAAATTTACCTAGTACTTGTATACGTGTTTACAAACGGTTAGTCTGCTATTTCATGTTCGGCATAATCCCCCGCCTCCATAATGGTAACACATGGCCGAAAAACAAAATCACAAAATCAAAACGTTTTTGAAACATTTTTACATGTACTTATAACTGTGCTTATACTGGTTCGTATCGTATGATCCAGAAGCCTTGTTAACAAATGTCCGTAATTGTCCAGGAGTCCATAAAACAAAGCCAGGCATATTTTGGAAAGGCTGACTATAGATACGTGTAACTATGCACGGAAAACATCGTGTCGAATATCTCTACAAGAGGGATCCTTATTTCCGCAGTAACGATGGAAAAACCCACGGCCTCACTTAAATAGATCCCCCACAACTGTTTATACACCTCGCTTCCAAGGTAAATATGTATCTCTTCTCCTCATCGTCTTTTATCTCGTAAGAGTAGCATGATCAGGTAGTTTCCCTCAAACATGCTTGTTAATGTGTGAATTATGAGTCGCCAGGGACTTCTCGTTTCACGCTAGAGCGTTATTCAACACTCTGTGTGCTTACAACATTATCAGCCCGGTGTGCCAAACTCGTGTATTTCCTCACATATTTTTAACAGCTAGGCAAACATGAAAGATCGATTTTTGATATGGGAAGAGATCAGTTTGCAGACTTTCCGGTACAGTTTACCCTAATACAGGTGCATAGTTTGGTATTCTTTGTCATCATGTGTTCATTACGTGTACAGAGTTGTCGCAGTTTGAGAAACAATTTACAATTCTGTAGTGAGTGTTTGGTTATAAGCTGATTCAGTGGCGTATAAAAGGATGACGTCTATTTGAATCATCATCCATTACTTGCACACATTTCGAGTGAAATAAAGAGAGCTTTCAACCAGTCTAGACTATTGTCTACGATACTCCTCTTTTGTGACTAGACCACAATTACATAACCTATACGCATATAGAGAGGCCCATAGGATGTGAAGAGAATAGTATAACGAGAGCATAAATATATGGCATCACAAAACAGTCCTATTGTATTATGCTGAAGCTTGGACCCTATAGGATTCATGGCGTATGGAAACCAGTGTATACATGGGTTGTTCAGCATTCAGTGCAAATTGTACAATATGAATGGCGTAACATAGTAATCGCCCCAGACATGTGCTTCAATTGATTCCATATTTCCATTTCAAAAGTCTTGTGGGACGGCGGTTAGCATACAGGCTAAAACATCGGCACGTCCGAAAATCAGGTTCGATTCTCTTCGTACAGTGTGGGTAATATGTTCTTAGGATACCTTGATAGGGCAAGAATATTGCTAAAAGCTGTTTGAAATCATGCTCATTCGCTCGGTAACTCTCTCACTCACACACACACACACACACACACACACACACACACACACACACACACACACACACACACACACACATTCACCCACTCACCCACAAGGTCATCTACAAATGTAAGTAGACGCGAATGTGTGGTGGATCACATCCTGATCCTTAAATTATGAACAGCTAGCATCACGCTTTGTACAGGATTCTATCGGGTTTTATTTATGCTTCAGTATATGAACCGTTCTGATCTGTTGCGTTGCAGTGGACTGACTCAGTTATTGCCAATCCTATACACATACCAAGAAACCGTTGAAGACGTTTCATAATGCCTACATGTCATGTCAATCTACTGCAGGTTAATATTAAGGCAAAAGGTCTAAAACAATGGGACGATAGGAACGCCCAGGTCATACTGAAGGCGACGCTAAGTCCGCAGACTTTGATCTTCTTCTTCGATTACACCAATATCAGTAGGGGCAGACAAAGTTCGGAATGAAAACAGCTTAGTTTGATGTTACTAGCATGACTTGTTCGTAGTGTTGAACCTAGGGTGCAAATGAGCTTATTCTTCGTCTTCAAAGATGCCCTTTCAATGTCAGCATGTATGAAGAAGGCCGACCCTGCAATCGCATTCACATAGACGACGAGAATAAAATTGAAATTAACCTCTTTCAGTTGCACCATTATCCCAAGGGTAGGCCATCGACTCAAATTCAAATACTATACAGACTTGCAACAAACAAACATTTGCGGACCAAAGTGAAAAGCCAATATTCAACAGGGGGCTGATGTTCGTGCATGATGCAGAAGAACATGGCTGTCCCTCGGCGGAAGCTTCTGTTTCTAAGCCTCGTTATAAACACTCCGTAAATTTAATTTGATGTAACAAACCTAACATGTCCCCCGTATGTCTAATGGAATGAAGATAAGGCCATGAAGAACTATCTCACAGATCGTTAATTTAAAAATGACAATCCACCAGACAGTTCGGTATGCACCACGCTGATAAAGACACTCGTTGGCTGAAACTGTGGCACAACTATGTTTTGAGGCAAGAACAGATAACGCTTCCCCTCAAATCCGGACAATCTTGACATTCATACTTCTACTATTCATACCATGATCAGACCAAACCAGACATTTATTGATCACCCTTAAAACACGTTACAGACAAAAACAATATAATTCAAGATGACCCAAATGAGGATGACAAACACATTTTGCTTTACATGGCCTGGGTTTGTAATTCATTAACAATGCTGCTGCATTGATGACATATGCGCCTACAACAGCGATGATTATGTTGTCAGTGGGATGAAAGGTAGCTGTCTTATGAGTTTTCTTATTGCCTACATGAAGGCCACAAAATGATAAAATTCTCTGTGAAATGTTTCTGCTGAAAAATAACCTTGGCAATTCTGTCTTTAGTTGCTCATAATAATAGTATTCTTGTCTATAAACAGACATCAAAACTTGGAACAGTTTGTTTGAAAGATAGTCAGTCAATATTCAACATATTTCAATGAAGTTGAATGGCATGATTGGTTAATAAAAGCGACCGATTGCCTATGACGCAATGGGACGTCTTGTATTTTGGTAAATGATGTTTTTTCCTAACGATCTAATTATCTAAATTGTGAGCCTCCAGAGATGTGAAAATGAAAGTGGATATTTCAATTTAGCGATTGCTGTTCTCAATTCAATTAAATATAAATAAGTCAGGCTCTTTGAGTTCCGAGAGGATTATGTGTCTGTAACCACGTCCTCAGGCGTCTGAGTAAATAACATATTTGTATTTAGTTTCGCATGTCTACAGTGACCTATGGCAGCAATAGTTCCCGCCAAACTTATTACAGCATTGCTGTGGCTACATAATTGAATAAAGAATGTCATTGAAGTCTCAAGGCGTTTCAGTCCATTAGTCTCTGAGGTTTCGATTATTGAAAAAAGACCTTGCGTGTTTAAGAAACATTGTTGTATTTCAGACCAGAGATTCATGTAATCAGTTGATAAAGAAATCATTGTGAGCTATTTTATTGTTCGTATCCTTGGGAGATCGATATCAACATCGTCGACGTTGTTCTAACTGAACGACAGTTTTTGATTAAACAATGACACAGATATAAATTGCCTACTTAGCATGTCGGATACTAATTATCGAATACATTAATAAAAATCCCCAAATATCACATGAATATTCACGTACATACTTATACACATAGTGTCCGCGTGATTCAGTGGTTGTGTAAGTTTGTCAGCAACGACACGTCAAGTGTATGCGAAGGTATGTGAATGTTAATTATCATTGAGACCCAAATCTGACGATATCGGTATGCTTTGCTTTAGGGTTCGGGTGGTGGGATTTGAGATCAACAGACTCTACTTTTTCAAAGCTGGAAAGAGTTGGTCAGTTTGTGAGACGCTACTGGCCGTTGGTGCACACGACGTCAGAGTCCTTACCCCTGACGTTCAGGACCGTTGAGGTGAGGACGTATAGGTGGCAAACAAGTACCCATATGTTCCCATCCCTTCAAAAAATAATAATAGGCTATTCTGGGGTCCATGCAGGTAGCTAAAGTACTGTAAGTCCCCATGGTCCCTAGTATGGTGATCAGCCTTCAGTTGCTGGTGATCTATAGCCCGTTTTTATGTATTGTTGTCTATAGTGATATCTTATTTATGATAGCGTACTAGTTTTAAATTAAGAGCTGTGATACTCTGGTAGTTTTACTGTCCTTCGATGACAGATTTTTTATGTTCAAAATTTATTGATTTTAATGTTGATATAAATTGTTCTCGTCACGATATGGCTGAAATATTGCCGATGTGACGTTAAATATTAACTCACTCACTCAAAAAATAATACGTCACTCGAGTTGGCATATGTCCTCCATTGGAATTCACTAAACAGATCCTACGACTTGGCCCAAAGCTCATCACTACAGCAGCCAACAAGAAAGATAAGCCTGTAATATAGCAGTAGCTGTTGCATGCGCACACCGTCACTGAATCACTGCCCTGTCGGCCGTATTGTGCGAGATAGTTCACTCCGATATAGCTCCGATCATCTGTAAGTCTAGATGGAACATGATTAGTCACTGAACAATGGCTGTACTAACCGAACCCAAACAACCATTACCTTTCCATTCTTCACTGCCGGCAATGGCAACCATGTAGTTTCCAATCACTTGTGGAAGACTATTTTATCCTGCTTTTGTCAGATTGTGCACTGTTCACTAACACATTGTAGATGGCGGCCCTAAACCAATCTGAATATACGCAAGGAATCATATCTCACGTTGTTTTTACGACTATCCCATCCCTGTCGCCTTTGCACATTACTGGGTTGCTGTTGCTGCTGCTGCTGCTGCAAGTCCTCTAACTTTGAAACACGCTAACGGTTGTGTTGAGATAATCGGCTACCTGTCGGGGCAAGTTCACGGCCTTATCATCCCTGTTAGTATTCATTTGTCTGTTTGTTTATGCTATGTCATGATGTCTACTTTACAAATCGATAGTTTCCAACCAGTCTCGGAGCATCGGTAAAAACAAATAATCGTAGCCTGATTTCAGCTTGAATACTGTGCATTTGGACACTGTTACATGTTGATTTCCAAACTGAAACAAAGTGTATCCTGAAATCTGTAGCAAAACAATTCAGAATGAAACCCATCAAATAGCAAAGAAATGTTTTTCAATTAATAATCATATTTGAAAATGAACTTGATTTTCAAAGCAATACCAACACTGATTCCTGCAAATCAATTACGATAGCAGTGCACAATATAGTGGCTGTACAAATTTCAATGGCAGCGGAATTACTACAGAGGGTAATAGCAATCAAGGCATTAATGATAATATTCACCAAAATGCCATAGTGATCAATATTCAAAACAGGCATAGGCTGGATAACCAGGATGAAAATTCATGTATGAGCTTCACACAACTACTCGTTTTGATGCAGTACGCGCTAACAGAGGCTTGCTAAGGTCTTGAAAACCTTCCAGAATCTTCCCCACTATGCTTGATTAGTCTTTGCTGTTCTATGAAGATTCCAGACGACTCTTGAACCTGAAAACGTCTGCATATAACCACATGCACATCACTGCTTACAACAGACAGTAATACATTCCTAACAACTGAGAATAGTTAAAACACAATATGCACTCTAAGGAAATACAGTATTGTTTTCCAAAACATTACAATGCCTCTAATCCATACATTAAACCTTGACAATGCACTAAATATAATTGAAGGTGGTCACTGAACGACCCTGTCCTTACACTCCTCATGTGATTCTTGTTTGTTCTATACGTGTATCATAGCTTAGTAGGAATTGCTGCTGAACACATGTTGTTCCGGTTCAAAATACTGAAGGAAACCCGCTTCCTGTGCTCAATATCAGATATCAATAGCCAACATAACTTTCCAATCCTACTTATAAACACGGATGACGTGTGTAAATCTACTCAGCACTTGGTCTATTAATTTTTTTATGAATTATGGCAGTGTATACTTCTGTTGTCACAATTACCCTTTAACAAGATAGGATCTTCAAAGATACTCCTGCAGGTTCTTCTGTTTATGCAATGCATGCCACGTGGTATTGGGAAGTTTCTAATTAACGTGGACTTGGCTCTCTTTGATGCAATGGCTGGAACTGCTTTAACAACACTCTCTAGAAATGTTGAATATCAATCACAAATGTTAATGACGAAAAATGGCAATGAACTGTAATGCCACATCGTCAACATACATTACCTTGTCGGTTTTTTCATAAACTGTCAAGAAAGTTGACTGATGTTTCTCAACTCTGAGGTTGCTGCTCTACTATTCAGAATGTTGAGCTAATTTATAAAGGGCTTAAGTAACGTACAATTCGGTATTGTGATCGGTTTGTTCAAAGGTAAAAAAACTGTGGAACAGTAGTGTTGAACACAGTCGGGTTCCAGACAAATCCTCATTGAAAGCTTTTACAGGACATTGATGAAAAACCGGTTCCAATAATACAACGTGTAACATGTTACATTGATCGTCACTACATAAAATGGATATTTTGTATTTTTTTATCGCACCCACACATACAAACATAATACTGATCTATCAATATATATGTATATTTATTATTTTCTTCTCTCTCTTTCTCTCTTTAATATACTTACCTCAAGTACACACACCGGACTCACATAAACTTCATTGTACATGTAACCAACAAGTAACTGATGCATTAACATACCTGATATTTTACTGTAATTACACCTACAAGCACTTCCACCATGGATAAACGTAGTCATGAAAAGATAATCGGACAAAAGTGATTAATATCAACCCAACATACATTGAATCTGGAACAGAAACTATCATAAAGTGATATGTACAAAGATTATCAAAATTATATATACGCACATATACATTGTCGAATTAATTATATTTGTCTGTTATTACTTGATTCGGCATCTCTGTGATGTGCAGGGTGCCCAAAATTGTCTGCCTATTCAGGACGTAGTCAAGGTCGTCCTCGAACTCAGGCCACTGTAAGCAATGAAACTAACTCAATTAATAATAATAAATAGCTCCTAGTTTGCATCAATGATTTTTTTCTAAGCTGTAGTTACGAATTGTTAATTCAGCTCAGGGTTTAAACGTATCATTCAATACTTCATTATCCCATCAAGACGATAGATCAAAACGCCTCATGGAAACCATCGTAACAAATGATTCCGGTGTTTCGGTGTTCGTTTATTGAGTGGAGCTGGAAGAAGTGCAGGTGGCTATTTGCATGTCTTAAAACTCATATATCACTCGTATTTATTTCTTTGTTGTCTTGCCTTGACACTTGGGAAAAAGCAAACTCCGGGTCGCCGTTTAATAAAGTTAAAAGCATCACCCCACCGTTGTCATTTAAAAAAATACCGCAGGTCCGAAAAAAGCTCCTTGTCGCTTTCTAGCTGATCGATTTATCTTGAGCACTTACCTCAATACTTGTGTTACTCGTTTTGTCTAGGACAAAAATCAATAAGAACACACTTGTTTATAATTCGAATTGCTAGCAAACTGTCAGGTCAGTTTTAGACGAATCTTGAACATCTGAGAGGTGTAACAGTTGAAAAATCGATTAATGCTATTATGAATTTCAGATCCTTCTACAAAAACAATGAGGCCCTTACGCCAAGACATTAAGCGGGAAGTGTAGGGCAATTGAAAATGGCGGTTTTCGTTTCGGGAGTACTCAAAATATGTGCTTATAAATCTCACGATGTTTTAAGATACGAGTTACAGACACAATGCGTAGTCAGACTCCAGGAACTCAACTCCCAAATGAGTTAATCAAAATTACAAAAGTACATTTTTATGTTCTGTAGTTGTTAATACAGGTTTTATCTATTACATGGGTAAATGAAATAGTTTTTTGTAATTATAACAACCATTATGAAATGACTTTTTATCAAAGATGATGGAATCAGCAGATTTTATTAGCAAAGTTAGGATTGATTATTTTGGGTCCAAATCGTGCTCCTAAACATTGACATCTGATGTTTAACAGTGCCTCTTAACTTCCTGCCATAAAACACTACGAAGCTCCATTAACGTGTTCACATTACGGAGTCTTTGGGGCTTAAAAGTAATTATGCTTTTTCCTCTTTGATATATACAGATGTTCAAGTGTGGATCGTTTTTGTTCAGTTTGTTTTTGTTTTGTGTTTGAATGGCTTAGAAGCAGGAGCATCCGACAAAAGTACCGCACATGGAGTCTGTCTTTGTAATCTTGTAACGAAAGAAACAGTGTTGAGTACTTACTGTACCGGTTGGATTACGCATGAGTCAGGGAAGAAAACCGATTGTGCCACCACAGGCAGAAATTGATACTGAAGTTGGTTTATGCCAACGCTTAGACTTGAATTAAATTTCACCTGATCTGCATGCAGTTACAAAATGACTTATCACTCATATTAGACAGTTACGACTGGAAACGTGGACCTGGGGATCACTTCTCATTATCACCTTAAATATGACCTTGAGGTGACTTGCTAGTGAATAAAAGTAGTGATGAAGGTGCATTTCTCTCTCTCTCTCTCTCTCTCTCTCTCTCTCTCTCTCTCTCTCTCTCTCTCTCTCTCTCTCTCTCTCTCTCTGTGTGATTGGGTGAGTGTTGTGGTTATTAAACTCACAGGTAAAAGAAACGCCTCCATGTATTTTGCAACTCTCAAACAAACAGCAACAACGAAGAGCATCATGTAACTTAAAAAAACAGTTTTGTACGGACAAAAAACGTCGATGCCAATGTATTCCTGGACAACGGAGGCTGTTGCCGTTGTCGACCCCGACGTCCCAGATGATCCCAGTGGTGCTGTGTCGGTGTTATGTCAGGAGAACTTGATGGCCACGTCAAGACGTTCACGTTGTTGCCGTTTGGAAAGGTTCTTGTGACAATAGCTGTATGAGGGATGGCATTGTCATGTTGACACAATGTGGGAATGGTAATAAATCAGGTCGCAAACCATCATCACCATGGGGACGTGGTGTAAGATTCACATAAATAACAACCAGGTCGATCTTCCTGTAGTAGTGTACCCACAAATGCCGCCCCAAACTATCACACGTTCACCATGCAGTCTATGGATACGTACACGTATTTCAGTTTTGTGTTGAGTTGAAACCTCCTTTCGTTGCTGAAGAGAACTAATCGCCAAATTCACTACTTACACTGACGAACAGCCCCGCTACCATCTTAATCGTCTACGTCGATGTTTCAAACGTCAACGTGATGCCCTTGAACGGCTGATAGTCTCAGAGACCATATTGACGGAGTCGTCTGGACAATGTCCTTCTGGTGATTTAATGACGCAGGCTATTTGCGGTGGATTACGTCAGAGTGAGAAATCACTTCCTCAGGTGATGCACCCGGAAATGACTACCTTCCCCTTGAGATTGTGACCCTTGGTCTTCCGGCTGTGTGCTGGGCCAGTTTGACCGATCTGGAGATAGTGGACTTTGCACATTCCATAAACCACGCAACATGGTCCTTGTTGCACCCATCTGCAACATCCAATTCACACTTTCCCTCTGTTCTGCGGTTAGTCGGGGTAGGTTCGTTGTGTTAGTCGAATGGTAGTAGGGAAAACCAAAGGTATAACAGTTCTCATGTTGTCCTCTATTCTCACACTTGGTTTTCGTCTCAACTGTTATGCGTGTGGTGTTTGAGTGATGTGCAACAAGCTAATTTACAAGTTCATGACCAAGTGACGGGGAATGAATACATATATACGTTCGGTGGCGTTTGATTTGCCCCTGGGTTTATGTAAACCCTTTTCAGCATTATTACATAGGAGTATCGACTATATAAAAGATTGATCACTTGGACCGCACGCTTTCTAATCCTTACTTTGATACCCAATGATGTTCACAACCTAAATAACATGGCTTTGGTGGACGATCAGCTATTCGTTTTGATCCAGCTATTGATACAAGCCTTAAAAGCTTCAATGTCATTTGATTGTGTAATCACTTCCACTTCCGCAGCTTCAATGTAAGCGCAAGTAATCACGGAAGTCGTTGTAGTTATCAAAATTATTTTAATAACGTTTTTCTGATCTCAGATTTAAAATTGATTTGAAAAGGATCAGCGAAATATCCATTCATACATATTTGACATGCTCGTAATAGAGACACAGATATATTGTTGAAGGAAGTGGTATATTGTTGTAACGCAAACAGTTTGTTAACGTTCTGATTGCAGAATACGGCGAATACTCACACCGCAGAAGCTCATAAAGACCTATCAAATTCCTCTTATATCAATGACAAACACGACAACTAAGTATCAGTATAGAATGGTTTAACTTGTAAAATGCGCTCAAAGATCAGATAATATTCAACCCAAGAATATGTTTCATGGTCCATATAATATCTGGAGTCTATGTTTTCTTTGTTGGTAAACTTCATTATTATTTTAGACAATAAAACTGACTGATGACCATATATGTTGTTTTAAGTAAACTATGGTTCCTTGATTATAGAATATATTGATTATAGAATCAGAATACATATTCCCATTTCTGTAATCGGAAACTCACGCACTGTCGACATCAGCGAAATTCAAATTACTACAAAAAATGTTACGGCATTCAATACTGATATAATTGGACCTTACGTCCCAAGGCAACTGAAGGAAAAGCAGTAAACAGAAAATCGACGCCTATTGTTGCATTGGAACAGTATAATTATCTTCATCTTGGTTATATTAGACGGGTTTATGGTTTACATTGGGATTTCAGTAATAAGTATTAGGATTTAGTAAATACAATTAAAACCATTGCACATGGCTTCTTTTTATTTAACCTATCATAAATTGAACACGCAGAAATCTTGCATACATAAGTAACACTGAGCATCCTTAAGAGACTTCAAACATGAAACTCGCCAAAGACAATCGTCAACAATAAACTGAAAGTAAGTATCATCAAAGTTGTGAAGTGTTTTTCTGGAGAAAATTGAACAATGTCCATATATTTCGTTGTAGGACGTTTCAATTTTTTCTCGATCACGTCGAATTTGATTTGTTGCATCAGAACCGGTGCAAAGTACCCCTTCCTCAATTTCGAGGAGATTGAATGTTTGATAATGAAAAAAGAGAGATGACATACAACGCACGAGACCCATGCTCATTAAGCCATTTGACTCTGGTAAGTTTCACATCCAGACCCCACCGTCATCTTCCAGTTGTGATACTACAATAGGGCCTAATTATGAGAGTATTCCTGGACTGAAATGAGCCTTGTGTGTAGCTGGGCGGACTCCTGGGATTCGTTACACTCGATTTAGTCCGTCACAATACACACTCAATGTGTTCATGTTGTCACATATAGACGGCTACGTTTGACTGGGGTAGTATTTTGCAGCAGTGCTGTCTGACCAACGTAGACCCAAACACTGTAATTGATCCCCCAACTACCCAAAGCAATATAGCTGGACAGTGTATCGCAGCACATACTTGATCACTCCACAAGTGGAAGAAGGCCTGCACAACATTTGTCACTATTCCATAAACTCAACCAATAAAGTATGTTTAAAGATGGACCATTAACCCTGGCGAAATGATCTGCTGGAGGCAGGTCTTCACAATATATCAGCATTAGCCTCCAAACGCCAGCATAGCGAAAGACATAATACCTTGACGGATACTGCAACTGGACCTGTTTCCCATGGCTCATTCCGGTGTCACACAAGAATGTATCACTGGTTCGTAATTCAGATGACTGAGTAAGACTGGTACAATTAAGGTCATCGATGAAGGCAAAATGAATGACATTTTATAAGAAATACGATTATGCATATTTTAAAGATGCTTTTATTGAACTAATTGACAATATTGAATAAGAAAATGACAGCTTAATGCCATTTGAACTAACCTTTCAACAGCTGAACGAATTTAAAAGTACGCCTCCGTGCTTTCTACTTTTACACAGCATTGGCAACATAGAAAACTTGGAGGGCAGCATATGCCAGTCAAGCGAACTTAACTCCACTTCATTTGAATGAGGTTTTTATCTGTTACATCTGGAGAATGTCAGAAACGTAATTGTCTTTTTCTTTAAATTTCATTTAAAACTGATCCAACTTTGGGATAAAATGTATGAGAAATAGTAATAGGCCTCGTCGTGATTTGAGTGAGTGAGTTAACATTTACAGTCACATCGGCAATATTTCAGCCATATCGTGACTAAAACAAGTTTCAAATTGAACATAAATACATGTAAATTATAAAAAAACTGTCAACGAAGGACAGTAAAACCAACTAGAATATCACAGTATTAAGAATAAAACTAGCATATCTCTCAAAAATTGGACTTCGAATTAGGACAAGACGTGGGCTATAGATTGCCAACAACCGAAGGTAGATCACTACGCTAGGGACCATGGGGACTTACAGTACCTTTGCTACCTGCATGGACACTAGTTGGATTTACACCATCCCCTCATTGTAGGCGATTGTAGGAAAATTTTATCCGAATTCTAAAAGAACAAATATACTGGTTAGCTTAAATTTAACTTTGAAACTTTTGAGACTTACGTACCCTCTCAGGAGGACAATAATTTTACGATACTGTAACCCCCTTCGAGGATACAGCCACTAACAATCGAAGTTGCTAATTTATACTACCATGTTTAAAATATAATTTGTCTATTTACAAAACATATCATTCAAAATGTATGTAATAATTCTACTTCCTTTAAAAAATCGATTATTAAATGATAATTAACATTATAAAAAAGAACTTTTTTGACATTGAAATATTTATCCCTTGTGATGGAAAAATCGTCGTGATTTGTAGATCTGTGGAGTAGCTATAGATTTATGAACAGTATCCGGCAACTGTAATATCACTTGATCATTTAGACTGATTCGAGTCTTTATCTATTAGCCAACCCAAACAATTTTGATTCTAAGACTGGAAACTCACTTTTTATGACTTATATATATCAGTCTAGCTTGTCACTATTTACAGTGTCTAAACCTATTCCGAAAATGGGTACCGGATTTATGAACAGAGCCTATATCGAGCAACAACATGGGGTTATTGCCATTTTGGCAATTTTCCTCACAATGCATGAGTGTTACCCAAGAAATACAATTCCGTAGAGTTATGCAATGCCATCAATTCACACTCGACACAATACGAATTTCATATTCGATATTTTTCAGATATCCTGTCAATACAGTTGATAACAGGTTTGTTTGACTCAGCTTGATCTTATAAGTCCCCATACTTACCCTAGTATGGTAATCTACCTTCTGTTGTTGGCGATCTATAGCCTGAGTTTTATATTGTATCGTCATGTATAGTAAACTTATTTTAGATTAAATTACTAGTTTTAAATTAATATCTGTGATATTCTAGTTGTTTTACTGTCCTTCGTTGACACATGTTTATCATTTACTTCTCATTATTGCAGATCTCTAACTTGATTTGACCCGTGAAGATCCGGGGTAGAATTAATAGGTCTTCAGCAACCCATGTGCTTGCCATAAAAGGGGACTATGCTTGTCGTAAGAGGCGACTAACGGGATCGGGTGGTCAGTTTCGCTGACTTGGTTGACACATGTCATCGGTTCCCAATTGCGCAGATCGATGCTCATGCTGTTGATCACTGGTTTGTCTGGTCCAGACTCGATTATTTACAGACCGCCGCCATATAGCTGGGATATTGCTGCGGCGTAAAACTAAACGCACACACTCACTCTAACTTGATTTAGTCACGATATGGCTGAAATATTACCGATGTGACTCACTCGCTCAGCTTGATCTTAATCTCTTTTAGATATTATTCCTTATTGTTTGACTTGCATAGGGTACCCTTCAGTAATGACATATGAAGATAATTTTTGACAATATTTGTATTTGACCGATATTTGTATCAATGAAACAGTCATAGGTGTCATAATCATTAATGGTTGTCCCATAAGTATCTTCAGCGATATGTTTATACCTTGTCTGAATACTCTGTATATCGTATACCTTGCAGTAACGAGTAAGCATTATCTTCTATCACAGACGCATTGCAGGTGCTGTTGAAATATGTTCTGTTTAATGTGGAATCTGTTTTGGCAGTCATTCTAAACTGATAATTCTCTGGTTTCTTTGTATGCGTACACAGAATACATCCACAGAATTACATAGAATATTGGCGAATATAGAATATCTGCTGAATGAAACATGAAACATTGTTAACTATGTTGAAAGAACATAACAGGAGGGTGCTGCTCTGTTTAGAAAAAACGCAAAGCTCGCAACACTTTTCATCAGATCGTGTATTGAAAAGTAGAAATGTGATAGATGCATTTGAATGCAGTCCATCTAAAAGGGAATGAATATTTAAAACTTGCGAGTTTATATTGAATCAACAGACAATGCTACACTCACAATGTACTTGATCTTACAAAGGTTAACATCTGTATGTCTACCTCGACAGTTTCTGCAACATACATGTATGCTATTTTTGGGATTACACATTCTCAGTAAAGCGCAAATTCTAGCACTGTGTATCTAGTATCATCCGGGAATCGAACCCATACTCTCAGAGTGAGGTACCTAATTACTTTACTGGCAAATTGTAATCCCAGATGTAACAATTGTTTTCATTTGACCACTTTCTGAAAGACATCAAGTTTTCATATAAAGAAAAATCTGTACAAATACTCATCTGATTTGAAACTACTTTGCTGATGTTAGCTGAAAATATAATACTACGTGGGACCCTACGGTGCATTTCACATAAACAGTTAGAATATATATATAATCTTACAATTTATTTATCCTGAGTATCAACAGTTGATGTTTTCACGGCCTACATAAAATGATGGAAACGTGATTGCTAAAATATCGTATACATTATCATAGACCATGTATCATATCCGATTTCTCTGAGACGGTAAACATGCATGGTTAAAGTACCTAAACGTATGTCCATGATATATTATTACATGGTGTTTGAACATCACCATTCCAACAAGTAGAACTATATAACTTACTATAACCAACATGGTACTTCGTCAGCTAAAATCAAAACAAACTGTGTAGTAAAATTGCAAGGCATTTGGCCTGTACCTCTCTGATATTGCTTTTTGTGGCATGTGATCAAGAAGGTGGTGGACTCCATAAAGAGGTCACAAATTAGGCAAGTTAGGCAGAGCGCTCATGGCGAAGAATGGTTGGCTGGGTGACTGGGGTTGTCTCGGTCTTGCTCGATACTGAAACACATGTAACGTGTGATTTCTCCCGTAGTTAAGTGACATATGTCCTTGTTCGTCCAACAACAAATCTGGGAGTGATTCATTTTACACCGCTTTTGGCACTATTCCAACTAGCACGGCGGCATACACCAGAAATCTGCGTCACACATTCTACAGATTTGGAAAATCGAACCCCGGCCATCGGCGTGATGAGCAAAAGCTTTAACCACTACACTTCCCTACAGTCCCAGCAAACGTGTACGAAGTAGAAAGAGGTTATTACTGTTAACATTCTAGCGCCTCACAGGCAGCTGGGTTGTTTCCTCCTGGGGAGCCAAGACTGGTATTTGAGAGCACACTAATCCATTAACCGGGGTAGTAATGATTCAGCGCTTTGAGCATAGATTACACTTTTATGGCTAAAGCGCATTATATATAAATATGTCTACACTGTCTTGCACTGAGTAATTACAATAGCGCATGAAGAAGAAACCAGCAAACCCTTTGCTTCCGGGTGGACATAATACAGGTAATAAGTGCAATATTATTTTCTCACTTTCTCTACCAGTACAGTCACCTAACGAGGGGTTTGTAGAGCCAAATCTAGCAAGAGCTATAACAAGTCAAGAGCCTATTTTTAGCGTTGGTGCAAACCTCTTTCCAACGTCTTAACTACAAATATACATCAGTGGTTTTGCCTAGCATTTTCACTTATACACATCGGTAATCCATTAGGACAATTATAGTGTGCCATCATCAACAGCAGGGAGCAAGGCTGAACCATAAGCCAATACATCTAAATATACCCCCCAGACTTGTGTCAGTTTGCCGGTGACACGTCATTAAGAACCCGCTAGTCGTATGTGTCGTCTGCTGTCTTGGGTACAAACAGACGATCCTCCATCAGATTGTACGCTCATCCATAACCTCATCACGCACAGGGGGCATACATTGATGCATTAATACGTTGTCCGTTGTTCAGACAGCTACTAATTCAACTCTTGGGATGCTTTTGAAGTCGAGGCCTATCATACCTTGAACCGAAAACGAACAACATTTGTCGTGTGATTATTGACGGTCTGTAATCCTTCTCGGACTAACGAGCTACTTAGGTTTTTATTTCTTCCAATCTGCTGGGCAACTGATGGATTGTGCTATGGAATTATGTCACATTTCATAGACGAAAAAATGAAGAAGAGCCAATCATGGTGATAGCGGCACAGAGAAAAATTTCACTTACAGAATATTTAGGTTTCTTTTTTTCAGCAACAGGTGTTGATTGGCGGCAAGTTAACATCAAGTGAGTAAACACAGAAACCTTGTTAAGCGTTTCTTCATTTAACACTGCGATTAGAAGTTTTAAGTTCTTTGCAAGTGGAAGTGATGGAGACGGGAGAGTGCGTATTGTGAGTGATGGGGTTCTCGTGTAACGTCATGGAGCTTGCAGGAAATGTAAACGGTCCCTTTACCGTTGCGAAAATGCATGATCTAATAAAGCTGATTATCAAATATTTTCATTATAGAACCTAAACATTTATCCGCCATAATTATAACGATCAATGCTAAGGAATCAGATTCGGCAGTAAGGCCAGCTCAGTAGCAACTATCCGTGCGCCCTGGCAATTATTTGAGAACATCTTTATTCATGATTGCAACAAAGCAAAGATTAAAAACTGTTATGAATTATTTCCCGACAGCAAGTTGCAAGTTCTTTCTGGCATCAGTAAGGATGAGCTGTCGGTTGAATCCACGGTCAAATAACATCTACATTCTGCTAGATTGT
This sequence comes from Haliotis rubra, assembly GCF_003918875.1. Classification (NCBI taxonomy): domain Eukaryota; kingdom Metazoa; phylum Mollusca; class Gastropoda; order Lepetellida; family Haliotidae; genus Haliotis; species Haliotis rubra. The sequence continues at coordinate 1,083,115 of NW_025765115.1, read as the reverse complement.
AAACCGACGAGCTCCGACACAACTGAAATTAGAATCGTCTAGCTATTCACTAGGGACCAACATTTTTGGGGCGAAAATAATGAACGGCGTCGTTTTGTTAGAATTACAAATAATGAGGAAATCCAATGCTGATTTGATTGAACCTCAGGAACTTCTGAGAGATATTTAGTTTTATACCACCCTGTGAAAAATGTATGCGTGTCCGCGACTGTGAAATCACTTTACAGGACCCGAGAAGTATATGCCTCCCCAGGGATATTTCCAACGGTGAGATGAGGTATCGCTTTGTTTGGAATTATGAGGTTCGTGGTTAGAGATAAGAGGGATAGATGGGGATAAAATTTAATATGCATAGCACAAAAGAAAACCTAAGAAGATTCAGTATCAATTACACTGCGGCTGATGACACCGAATCCTCGTTCTCCCCTTGCTGAAAATGATGTATTGGCTTTAAGTGAATATCTTATTTTCAAGCACATATCTACTGCACATATAAAACAGCATATTTCCTTTATTATTCGATTGGACATTCTAATTTAGTGCAGTCATGTTGTAAAGCCGAGCATTTTCAACCTTGCATGTAATTTATCCACGTTTAAATCTAATTTGAAAAATGAAAAGCCAAGAATACAGAACACATGTCTATTTCCCAATCAGAGATTGAGTTTTCATAAACTAGATTGTTATATTTGAGCAAAATCTTGCTACACAGAAAGATAATGCATGCACGATTATGTTTCCATATCATAACGGTAATGTACATCAGAGAGGTGGATGAAAAAGGTACTACCTAGCACGTTGATTGTATTGCTAAGTAGGTCATGCAATCCCGGAAATAACATTGAAGAGAAAATAATGTACTGAAGTAACCGTTATATATGTCTGTCTGGCGGGAGTGTTCTCCTTATCAATCCTTTCCAGCTTATTTGAATGACCGAGGTTGCTCCGAAGTTCAAAACAGTCAGTGGACTTAATCAGAATATTTGCCGTGGAAGTCCAACAGTAGAAACCTATCGTGGATTTCATTCCATGGTTTGAAGGCCTCAGACTTAGATATATAGAAATCTGGATAGGGTTAAATTGATCAAATACGACTGAGAAATTGTGCAAATCATTTTGTCTCAATTGCTCTGCTCAGTAAGTCCAGAGCCGGAGGAATTGTAATGACTTCCTAGTCAATAGACTGGGTCTAAATATTGATCTATGGTTTCTGCTCTCATGAAGTAAGAGGTTACGATTATACTTAAAAGTATTTCTCATCACCAGTGTGTTATTTGGGTTCATTTCGTCTCACGTACCCTTGATACAGTAGACTAATAGTTCTTAGAAAAATGTCAAATCCCCTGGTCAGTACGCACTTGCAGGGAGAACGAGATAGGGAAGCAAGGATAATGAGAAAACAATGTGTTAGTTTTAATACTAAACGTTCATCGAAACATTCATGCACCTTTGCTGTGACTGATTTGGCATATACGCAACACCAATTAGTTCAAAAAGGAAGTGGACAGAGTTTGGAATTGCGTCCCTTCGTCATGACATGATCAGCTGTTCGTTGATCGAATCCCTAATTTATTTCGATTTTGATCTTTTGCAGCACCTGACTCGTGGTCGTGGGTTTGACGTAGTAAACACCACCTCTCGTCATTACTGGTATTTTCACGACACATTGACATAAACGACATAAACGCCAGCGCACTAGTAGCTGTGTTAAACGACTGCACAAATGGATCAAAAATATAATTTATCCATATATTTGAAACTATAGTTTTGATATCAGTAATTTTGTCATATATTGATTGTATCGATACTGTATTTTCAAACTTTGAACTCGGCGTTTCATTATTTTGTAAAGCCGCCAAAATATTCCATGCAAAACATCACATTAATTGTGATTATAAATTGATTTTTTAAAATTGTATTGACATTTAAAGAAAACGTTATTTATAAGCATGGATTAGAATGTAATTCATAACGTTCATAACAGAAATCGTTAACATTTTCAATTACACGTCATCTAGTCATATCTTATACATAGCTAACACTTGACCGCAAATACATCAATCATGTATTGAGTTAAATTCCATTTCATTGTCCAGATCAACATGAAAATATTTCCTATCAATTCCTGTCAAAACAAATTGCTATACCTCGATCTTAGAAGCGCTAACAAAAGCACAACTTGCCACTGCTCTTTGAAATCACAACCTCTCTTGTCATTGTTATGCTACATCAATCGGAGATTCGACAATTCCATTATGACAGATGAAAGTTAATCCTGCCCAATAACCACGTTGCTCTGATGTGGTGGTTCTCTTGGGTTCTTCAAGAGACGTTTTATGAATAGCCTGCATTTTATCGCACGGTTAGGGTTCTTATGAAGTGTATCTTTTTACATATTTACATGGTGCTGTATACACATTCTTCAAACGGCTTGGTGTGTGTTCTTTCTGTAGCATTGTAGCTATGGTAATAACTTAGGAATCATAGAGATTTGGCGAGATGTCTGGAGTCTTTGTGTAGTGACCTCAACTGCAGTGAGGTCTTTTGTGAACCTTACGCTGACTTTAATGCCTGTATACAGGACTTGTGAGACCATTATACATGTATATACACACATGTGTATGTACATGTGTGTGTAAATCAAGAATATCAAAGACGGTCAGGTTGGACTGAAATAAAGCGTCATACAAAACTTAAAACGTATGCTTATAATTATGAGAAACGATGTCTTTAATCGATACCATTCGTAAAACAATTAGTGGAAAACAAATCCAGATTTATATGCAGGCATTGATTAAATTTGCAGTTAATTATAGATGTGACATACACGTCAAAGAGTATCACGAAAAGGTTCAATGTTAGGAAGAACTGGGTTATGCTTGTAAACAAAATCTGAAACCCGGACGTCCAAAGACTAGAGACGATACCAAACAGATGCAGGAGGATGCTTTGTATTACACAATCATAACTAAATGTTAATTAATTACACATTGCACCTACAATATTTGCTCCGAAGTTAGAAGTGCCATTGTTTTAATATACCTTCCCTTGGGTTTGAGACTTTAAATTGGGTCTGCACTACAAGCTGCAACACAAAGGTTTGATCATCAAGTTTCATTGATATATACAGGCACATTATAATGTTTCCATCCATTCGGGTAATAATCGTTGACGCCTTGATGAGTGTATTCCAACCCATATAATTAACTTGACAGCCTCACCTCAATGACCGGCGCGTGTCAATGTAATTAGTTGACCACTTTATTTGACCAGACAATCCCGCCAATACACACGCCACTGACATCGTAGCTGATCCAAAAAATCCTCAAGGAATTCCTCACATGCAATGGTTCGTTTCAAAGCAAAAAAGTATATTTAATTCATGTGCCCAGTGAGAAGCTTACCTGACATATGATGGAGTGGCTTGAATGAGGGGAGTTTGCTGAAGCCTCAAATTAACCATTAATCATAGATTTGAAACTTCTAATATTAATGACAAAGATACAAGTTAACATGTTTTTGTAAGATGGATTAAGATTGTGATACAATAAAAAGACCCCCTGTCACGTTGCGATACATTATTGAGGACAGAATGAAATTGAGTTGAAATCACACTGACACTTTACAATGAATTATTTAGAACGCAGTTGAAATTGCTATTATTGGTTTCTTACATATTTTTATCAACAGACCGTGGTAATAAACTGGCAGCGGAAAGTCACTTTTTATCACGCAACAAAATGTCTGTGGTGCAACAGGAAGACCTTTGTGGATGTGTACATCACGCACATATACACTTAACGTTAATCTGATGACCTGCAATAACACCTTTTCAAGAAAAAAAGCATTGTGTTGAAACTACATTTATCCAAGCAAACGCCTGGAATTTGTTTTCGCTATCTGAATGGGTTGAAAGGGTGACACAGGGACAGCATAGCATGGACTGGCAATTAGCAGTATACTGAGGACTGACACTAGAACCTATAATGTTGACTGACATCAGAGCCCTGTTTCACGAACTGACACAAGAACGATAATACACTAATGCCTGACACTAGAACAGTATATTATGGACTGACAGCAAAAGAATATACTATGGACCGACACTAGAACAGTATAATGGACTGACACTAAAAGAATATACCATGGGCTGACACTATAACAGTATAATGGACTGACACCAAAAGAATATACTATGGACCAACACTAGAACAGTATATTATGGGCTGACACCAAAAGAATATACTATGGGCTGACACTAAGAACAGTATATTATGGACTGACACCAAAAGAATATACTATGGACCGACACTAGAACAGTATATTATGGACTGACACCAAAAGAATATACTATGGACCGACACTAGAACAGTATATTATGGGCTGACACCAAAAGAATATACTATGGACCGACACAAGAACAGTGTATTGATGGACTAACAGCAAAAGAATATACTATGGGCTGACACTAGAACAGTATATTATGGACTGACACCAAAAGAATATACTATGGACCGACACTAGAACAGTATATTATGGACTGACACCAAAAGAATATACTATGGGCTGACACTAGAACAGTATAATGGACTGACACCAAAAGAATATACTATGGGCTGACACTAGAACAGTATATTATGGGCTGACACCAAAAGAATATACTATGGACCGACACTAGAACAGTATAATGGACTGACACCAAAAGAATATACTATGGACTGACACTAGAACAGTATATTGATGGGCTGACACCAAAAAGAATATACTAATATATATATGGGCACCAAAAGAATATACACTGGACCGACACTAGAACAGAACAATATACTATGGGCTGACACTAGAACAGTATATTATGGGCTGACACAAAAGAATATACTATGGACCGACACTGTACTGACACAAAAAGAATATACTATGGGCACACTAAACAGTATTAATGGACTGACACCAAAAGAATATACTATGGACCGACACTAGAACAGTATATTATGGGCTGACACAAAAAGAATATACTATGGACCGACACAAGAACAGTGTAATGGACTGACACCAAAAGAATATACTATGGGCTGACATTAGAACAGTATATTATGGGCTGACACCAAAAGAATATACTATGGACCGACACTAGAACAGTATATTATGGACTGACACCAAAAGAATATACTATGGGCTGACACTAGAACAGTGTATTATGGGCTGACACCAAAAGAATATACTATGGGCTGACACTAGAACAGTGTATTATGGGCTGACACCAAAAGAATATACTATGGACCGACACTAGAACAGTATAATGGACTGACACCAAAAGAATATACTATGGACTGACACTAGAACAGTATATATGGGCTGATGACACCAAAAAGAATATACTATGGGCTGACACTAGAACAGTGTATTATGGGCTGACACCAAAAGAATATACTATACTATGGGCTGACACTAAAACAGTATATTATGGACCGACTGACACCAAAAAAAGAATATACTATGGACTGACACTATTATGGACTGAGTATATACTATGGACTGACACCAAAAGAATATACTATGGACCGACACTAGAACAGTATACTAATGGAATGACACTGACACCAAAAGAATATACTATGGACCGACACTAGAACAGTATATTATGGGCTGACACCAAAAGAATATACTATGGGCTGACACTAGAACAGTGTATTATGGGCTGACACCAAAAGAATATACTATGGGCTGACACTAGAACAGTATAATGGACTGACACCAAAAGAATATACTATGGACCGACACTAGAACAGTATATTATGGGCTGACACCAAAAGAATATACTATGGGCTGACACTAGAACAGTGTATTATGGGCTGACACCAAAAAGAATATACTATGGGCTGACACTAGAACAGTATAATGGACTGACACCAAAAGAATATACTATGGGCTGACACTAGAACAGTATATTATGGACTGACACCAAAAGAATATACTATGGACCGACACTAGAACAGTATATTATGGACTGACACCAAAAGAATATACTATGGGCTGACACTAGAACAGTGTATTTATGGACTGACACCAAAAGAATATACTATGGACCGACACTAGAACAGTATATACTATGGGCTGACACCAAAAGTGTAAGAATATACTATGGACTGACACTAGAACAGTATATTATGGGCTGACACCAAAAGAATATACTATGGACCGACACTAGAACTAGAACAGTATATATATGGACTGACACCAAAAGAATATACACCAAAAGAATATGGGCTGACACTAGAACAGTATATTATGGACTGACACCAAAAGAATATACTATGGACCGACACTAGAACAGTATATTATGGGCTGACACCAAACAGAATATACTATGGAATATATGGACTGACACTAGAACAGTATATATGGGCTGACACCAAAAGAATATACTATACTATGGACTGACACCAAAAGAATATACTATGGACCGACACAGAACAGTATATGGACTGACACCAAAAGAATATACTATGGGCTGACACTAGAACAGTGTATTATGGGCTGACACCAAAAGAATATACTATGGGCTGACACTAGAACAGTATATATGGACTGACACCAAAAGAATATACTATGGACCGACACTAGAACAGTATATTATGGACACCAAACCAAAGAATATACTATGGGCTGACACTAGAACAGTGTATTATGGGCTGACACCAAAAGAATATACTATGGACCGACACTAGAACAGTATATTATGGACTGACACCAAAAGAATATACTATGGACCGACACTAGAACAGTGTATTATGGGCTGACACCAAAAGAATATACTATGGGCTGACACTAGAACAGTGTATTATGGGCTGACACCAAAAGAATATACTATGGGCTGACACTAGAACAGTGTATTATGGGCTGACACCAAAAGAATATACTATGGGCCGACACAAGAACAGTATAATGGACTGACACCAAAAGAATATACTATGGACCGACACTAGAACAGTATATTATGGGCTGACACCAAAAGAATATACTATGGGCTGACACTAGAACAGTGTATTATGGGCTGACACCAAAAGAATATACTATGGACCGACACTGGAACAGTATAATGGACTGACACCAAAAGAATATACTATGGACCGACACTAGAACAGCATATTATGGGCTGACACCAAAAGAATATACTATGGACCGACACAAGAACAGTGTAATGGACTGACACCAAAAGAATATACTATGGACCGACACTAGAACAGTATAATGGGCTGACACCAAAAGAATATACTATGGGCTGACACTATAACAGTATAATGGACTGACACCAAAAGAATACACTATGGGCTGACACTGTAACAGCATACTGTGGATTGACACTAGAACAGCATTCTACAGGCTGTCACATGGAACTGTGTAAAATGTAATAGTATTTAAGTGTATATTTCGTGCTAACTCCGAAACTCTCATTAGACATACGTCCAGTTACAATCTCATTTTCTGACGGGATCTGATGCTACAAATGATATGTAATCTCAGCTAGACTACTTCCTCATTCTTGAAGTAACCCAGGAGAACTTCCTGGCAGGAAATATAACGGAGACATGCTTTATATTCTTACCGACACTTTGACATCACTTATTTTCTTGAAGATGCGCAAAATAATTGTTTTCGTGTATATGGAAAAAGATATGGGCCGATATCAATCCTCGTGAACACAAAAGGATTCTCTAACAGTGGCGAAAGTAAGTTGAGAGTATCTCCAAAGATCAATCAGCTAAAGATACTCATGTGTAAATGATCACCCAGTCCAGTCATTCTGAACACGCTTTTTCTTCAGAAAACATCTGCCGTCACCTTGATCGCGTCGGTGCATTAATGCAGGCCGAGTTTAGTTGTTCTGAATAAAAAAATAATCAGGTAATAATATTTATGGAATTCATCTGTGAAGGGTGATACAGCCATCACTGAACGGGGTTAAATTGCAGTAAAACTTCATTTCTTGATGAAACGGTTGGTGTTATAGTGGGAACCCCCATGATATTCTTTAAAGATAGTAGTTTACATTCTTCAGTGCGTCCTGGGTCTTTGCCAACGGGATGAGCAAAGATATTTCCACGACTGCACAATGCTGCACATTGCTGACATATGTCACCGGCTGTGCCTGTTTTATATTGTTACCAGCTAGCAAACACCTGACATGATGACCATCAGACAGAGTTCCATAAACACGTGGTCATGATCATCGTCATGATCGTCATCATCATCATCATCACCACGAATTCAGTTATGAAATGTCGAGTGCAAACCGCATTTACAAAACATATGGATGTTTGACATATCCACTTTGATGATTTTTTGTGACAAAGTGTAGCACGGACTGTCAAAGATGCTGTTATTCTAGTTTCCGTCGTGATATTTCAGCATTTAGGTATCATTTTTCATCGCTTATCAACTATGGAAACAAATTGCTTCAACGAGACAAATAGAATATTTATGTGTCTTCCATCGACGTTTATGTGAAGTATTTCTGTCAGACCAATCACACTTTAGCAGGGAATCATTTATTCATGAAAGTCCCGAAGGGAAGGAATCCTAGACCTTTATTTGATAAACAGTTCTCAAGGTTGCTATCAACATTGCAAGACTTTCTGTCCAATGGTCAGAATGTATCATATAGCAATGGATCATATCGGTTCCGACGTGCACCAATATTCACAACTTCAAATGCTAACATATCACATGTTTATTCAATATGTTCTTTGGACCAAACACTCAAGCCGATGCATGTGATGATTGCTTTGATACGTTTGATAACATTTGTATCGATCTACAGAATCTCATCTACTTCAGTTGTGAAACAACGGTGTGCTAATTGCAGTACTGAAGTATACCGACACATCTCAAAGATTAGCACACTCATTGATCTATAGATAGGAGTAATATACCATTTACCTTGAGTTCAATTTGTTTAATTGAATATGCGCCCGAAAGTCACCAGTTTATTCCATGTTACATGTCTCTTGTTGTGTAGAAAGTCTGCATTGAAGAACATTTTGAGTTATTGTTTGTTGTTTAACATCACTAAGCAAAATTCCTACTACATGACAGCGGTTTGTAAGTTATTTGTAAGTTGTTTGGACCAGACAATTCAGTGACTGACTTCATCACCATCCATCTGCGCAGTTGTGCTACAATAACAAACATTAACCAAGTTGCCAGGCCTGACTACCTGATCCGTGAGTGGTTCCTTACGACCTGGGTTGCTAAAGATCAGTTCCAACTCGGGTTGTCACAGGTTATATCTGAATGACGTCATTTCGTGTTTATCATCAATAACAATTTGATCAATATGGAGGAAAGCAATAGTACATTGTTAATATTTGTTAAAAAATGTAGGTATATAATGAAACAAGCGAATAAATGTTTAGCACAGACGCTCGTCCACGTACATTGTTTGGATGGTGTCATGAACGAACGATGCACAAATCTGAAATCTATGAGTTTCGAAGGAAGAAACCTTTCATGTAATCCGCAAACTATTTAATTTAAAATCGATATCCTCTCAGTTTTAAGAGGCATGAACATGGACGTTTCAGTGTACGTTATAGACCGAAGGTCTGAAGGTGTAAACGACGGTAAGGCGTTATTTAAACCAGACGCTCCCTGTTTTTAGTCAGGCCATAATACTATCTGCGTGTGCAACAGACAAGAGACTCTCTGTGAATAACATCTAATTGAACTAACAAAGGAAAGCGAGTGATTAAGGAAGAGCAATGACTAAAACGTAGATTTTGATAAAGAGGATCAAAGAGTTTTAAGTAGAGAGATTGGACAGTTTGATCGATACTACAAAAACACAGAGCTCATTATCATCCCTCTTGTTTTACAGAAATATAGCCGGCCTGACGCACAGCTCAAATATCCACTACTATAATTGTTATGTGTGTAGAAGTGCCTCGAATCTGACTCAACGAACATATTGGTGGTTTCTCTTCACATTCCGTATTGGGTGTAATAACAGAATAATCATCTCAACATCTTACAATAAAGTCATAAATATCTGGCTGATGCAACTGGCAGTTTGATCAGCAGGTTCCCTGTTTTGTCCGCTCTGTGGCGGTTCTTGGGTCGTATTCTACGCCATGTTAATGGCACCTGACAATATTATTGAAAGCATAAACTGTACTTGCAGTATATGTTCTAGTAACGTTACCTCACGCTCACATAAGGCAGTCATCGTACGCTCAGAATCGCATGATGCCAGAGACTGACGATGTGGTCAGTGATGTGAGTGATGGTAACGTAGGTTGTTACCACGTACAGCATGCTGGCTACTAACTTCCCACATAGGTGACTAGGCATCTAGACTAATTCACAAAAAGGGTTAACTGTGAAACCCCTCCATATGTAAAGCATTAACAGAATAGAATTTCAAGTGGCAGGTGAGAATTTGACATGCTCAGGCAAGTCTTCATTAAATATAATAAAAGAAGTTCTAAAACATTTCTGTTGATGCTAAATTTCATCAATAACTTCTTTTATCATTTGGCTATACTATATTTAATCTGTACTGAGGGAAACTAATTTTAAAAGATTAACACAGGTTTAATACAAGCATATGGCATTTGAAAAAAGTTATGCCATGGCATCATAGTCATCAGATATGACCTCATATCTGAAGTCATGCTGTTTGGTAATGAACACATATTTTAGTTGAACATTTATGTTTTACAACAAGAGAACACTAGTGGTTTTTCTGATATATAGTTCTTACATTCACCAGAATGTTGAAGCACTTTCCCATTTTGAGACCACTAATGGATCTCGGCCAATGGGTTACTTGGAGAATAATGGGATAAGTGAGTAATATGTATAAACTAAATTATTTCTTAACGTGTAACCGATGATAAATATAGATAATAGTCGATATGTCATTGGATACTAGTTATGACTAAGTCACATGTACAAACTTGACATGACTGCAATTCAACGCATCATTTATCATGTTCATGATTTTGTTACCGTTGTGCGAAAATGCATCACATAAGGTCATAAAAAAGGAACAAATCTGCCCCTTCCATGACAGCTAAGAAAATGTTCATTTGATTAAAATGTTCAATATCACGAGTCGATTCCCTTGTATGCTATATAGGGTATGTGTCATAGAAGTGATAAACGTTTTCAAAAAATGAGCTCTGCAATTGATTTTTGAAAATCAAAAACGAAATGTTCTCGAGAAAGTAAGAAACCAATCATAAGTACTTTCTCCGAGTGAAGGAGCCTGTTACATGCAAGCGTTCATGCATAGTCAAGCAAATCCAATTTTGTGGTTCGTTACAGATACATATATGGAGTTGGGAACACGAGACGTCCGATTGCTTTCCTTATCCCCAAACATCCTGGTATCTCGGCATAAAGAATGAAGGGAAATATTAACGTAGCTGTAGTCCATTTGTAAGCCCATCGTCAATTTCTCACTTTAATTCCTGACGAAAGTCTTCACTGAAAATATAGATAATATTTGAAACCCCTGTTGGTTTAAAAAATATCCCTTGATATGTCGACATTTCAAATGTCTGATAAATTTTCCATCTGCCCATTTACTGCTTGAAGTCGTGGGTAAGTGTTTACAAGTATGGGTTACTGCACAGACAATAACAATATAACCATAAACGTTTCATTTCTCTCTAAAACACCTACCAAACGTTCTCTGACCTGTTCATGTACTGTATTTGAAAAAAGGCAATGCTTACTTGTTTAATGTAATGCACGTCGACTGGAGCTATAGGGTTCTTGAATATTTGTTGAATACATGTGCCACTGGTTGTTCTTGTCCAATATTCAAGTGAAAGTTTGCAGGCTGTACGATGTATACCGGAGATTTAAAAGACTTGGCATACATAACAAAGCCTAATCAAGTGGGGCCAACATTGTCTTCCTGAAGACAGTAGTTTGACTTGATGCAACCTGCCAAGTGGCACTATGAAGCAAACATATATATACTTGATGATGGAATGAACAGTTTTCCAGTACGTGACAACTGGCGGGCATACATTTGTATCAACTTGTAGGTTCAGTATTGCTGAAGATATTGCTGCTTCTTACCTAACATTATGTTGATCTCTCCTTTTGAAAAACCCATTGTATCAACACTATTTGATAGAAAGCCATAAACACGTGCTTGTGATATCGTTAAAATCATATTACAACGGAGGCGTCGTTCAGCAGGGATATATCACGATTATGGAAAGTATAACTATTAATAGCTCTTAGTCTGGGTGTCTTGAAAATTTTGCATACAACTGAACATGTCATCTTACTATATTGAAATAATGATGTGATACGGCATTTATGCTGTGTGTCTTTTTTCATTGACAAATTGACACTTGACAGCTACAGAGATTACCAAAGGAAGCACTGTCTGAGATGCATGTGCGGTTGACCCAGGTAGCACCGTGCGCCCTGTATTCGGGATCGAATATTTCCAATTAAATCACCCCCCATGTGATATAGCTCTGCATATTACTACTACACAGATAACAGTAAACATGGTGTAGGTCTAAATATATATATATAACTATATATGACAAGATTTGGGGCGTCCGTCTGCATATTTGGATATCATTTTTCATCGTTTATCTACAATTTCTGCAACGGGATGTTTGTTTGTCTTCTACAGACGTTCATGTGGAATATTTCTGTCAGACCAATCACACTTTAGCCGGGTATCATTTATTCACGAAACTCCCGAAGGGAAGGAATCCTAGACCTATATTTGATAAGCAGTTCTCAAGGTTGCTATCAACATTGTAAGACTCTCTGTCCAATGGTCAGAATGTATCATATAGCAATGGATCATATCGGTTCCGACGTGCACCAATATTCACAACTTCAAATGCTAACATATCACATGTTTATTCAATATGTTCTTTGGACCAAACACTCAAGCCGATGCATGTGATGATTGCTTTGATACGTTTGATAACATTTGTATCGATCTACAGAATCTCATCTACTTCAGTTGTGAAACAACGGTGTGCTAATTGCAGTACTGAAGTATACCGACACATCTCAAAGATTAGCACACTCATTGATCTATAGATAGGAGTAATATACCATTTACCTTGAGTTCAATTTGTTTAATTGAATATGCGCCCGAAAGTCACCAGTTTATTCCATGTTATATGTCTGCTTGTTGTGAAGAAAGTCTGCATTGAAGAGCATTTTGAGTTATTGTTTGTTGTTTAACATCACTAAGCAATATTCCTACTATATGGCTACGGTTTGTAAATTATCGAGTCTGGACCGCACAATCCAGTGACTGACTTCATCACCATGTGCGCAGTTGTGATACAATAACATGCCTGACCAGCCAACCCGTTAGTGGCTTCTTACGAGGTCGGCTGCTAAAGATCAGTTCCAACTCTTCACAGGTTATATCTGAATGACATCATTACAATTTGATCAATATTTAGAAAATCAATAATACACTGTTAATGGTTTATAAAGTTCGTAAGGAAATAATCAAACAAGCGAATAAATGTTTTGCACAGACGCTCGTCCACGTACAATGAATTGCGTGGATGTAAGTCAGAATGTGATGCTCAAATCTGAAATGTACGAGTTTCGAAGGAAGTAACCTTTCATGTAATCTGCAAACCATTTCATTTAAAATCGATATCATCTCAGTTTTAAGAAGCATGGAAAAACAGGTTTTATTGTACATTATGGAGCAATAGTTTCTGAATGTGTAAACACACATTTATTTAAACCAAACGCTCCTTGGTTTTAGTCAAGCCATAATACATTCCGCTAACATATCACATGTTTATTCAACATGTTCTTTGGAACAAACACTCAAGCCGATGCATGTGACGTTTCCTTTGATAACCGTACGTTTGATAACATTTGTATCGATCTATAGAACTGACTTGAGATGTGAAACAATGGTGTGAATGCACAACTGATAGATAAAAACACATTTCAAAGATTACCATACTCAGTGATCCATAGACAGGAGTAATATACCATTTACCTAGAGTTCTGAAAAAGTAAGTTTAATTGCATCTGCCCATGAAAAATCTTGGTGTGCCACAAGTTTATTCCAGCTTGAATATATGCCCGTGATGCCTTAATTAATGAGCACTGTAGTTGTTTGCTTGTTGACTAACTACATTCAGTAATATTCCAACTATATGACTGTGATTGGTACATAATCAAGCCTGGTCCAGACAATCCAGTGACTGACGTAATGATCATCGGTCTACCCAGTTATAATATGATTTCACCAAGTTGCAGGCTTGATCACCCAGCCGCTATAGCCGCTTCTTATGACAAGCTAGGGTTGCTGAAAATCAGTTCCAACCTGAGTCTTCACAAGCCATTTATAATTGACGACATTGCTATGAGAATGACCGCGTCATCACATCACATGTTTGTAATCACAAGTTATTACAACTTGGTTCATATTGAGGAAAGAAACCTCGTGCTGTTAATATTTAATGAAGATTGGAAACAAACAATTAAAGAAGCAAATATGAATATCCGCAGGCGTTAGTAAGAATGACATTTATATGTGTCAGAAATGCACAAATCTGAAATCTACGAGTTTCGTAGGATGCTGCTTTCAAGAAAAAAACAGCAAACCACTTAATTTAAAATCGATATTATCTCAGTTTTAAGGACCAAGTACACGATGGCTTCAGTGTACATTATGGAATGAAAGTCTTTGAAGATGTGAACGACAGGAAGGCGATATTTAAACCAGACGCTCCCTGTCTGCGCGTGCAACAGACACGAGACTCTCTGTGAATAACATCTAATTGAACCAACAAAGAAAAGCGAGTGATTAGGGAAGAGCAATGACTAAAACGTAGATTTTGATAAAGAGGAGCAAAGAGTCTTAAGTAGAGAGATTGGACAGTTTGATCGATACTACAAAAACACAGAGCTCATTATCAGCCCGCCTGTCCTATGGAATTACAGCCTGTGTTATACGAGGCTCAGATATCCACTACTATGATGATTATGGATAATAGTATTGGTATACGCCGGATCCGATTCAACTAACATATTTTTTAGCTCTGTACGCATTCCGTGCTTGGAGTATTGATACAATTATCATCTTTATATCTGAAATTCACTGATATAACCGTTTATAAAGTGTGAGCATGCATGCACGTGCGTATTTGTATGTACCTTTATTAGATAAGCCTATCACATAAGTGATAACTTGCGGTGGATACTGTTACGGTTAATAATTTGCCGTGACAAAAGGTTTAAGAATCTCCTTTGAACCAGCAAAATATAACACAGACAAGTCTAAAATATTCAATAATATATTGAGAAAACAATGAGCAAGCTACAATGAATCACAATACAGATTTCTAGTACAATGCAACTGAGTCACACATCTAAAGTGAGTGAGTGAGTGAGTTAATATTTAACGTCACATCGGCAATATTTCAGCCATATCGTGACCAGAACATATTTGACATTGAAATGGAATATATGCATATTATAAAAACTTGTCATCGAAGGACAGTAAAACAACTAGAATATCACAATTTGAATTAAAACTAGTATAGAAAGTTAGAACTAATTGCACTATCTGGACAAAACAATATAAAAACTGGCTATAGATTCTTTCATCACAAGGGATGAAAAAACGGAAGATCCTCACCTTTAAGCAAATATTCATGTTTATATCTTTTGTGGCCAATACGACACCGTACGTCGTATGATGACCTCTTCAAATCTGGACTGACAATCCAGGTATTGCATGTAATTTATTGATACCTACTTGGGTGTCCCACTTCTTTTACATCAGATCACGTATATAAGATCTAATAGCAGCTTTGTAATCAGAGTATGGGATCAGAAGTGGTTTTACAGATTTGTTGAGTGCTGCCTTAGCAGCAAGATCGGCCATTGTGTTCCCAGAAATGCCAACGTGGCTATTGCCAATGAACATATATTACACGAAATGTGACCCACAAGCAACACCCAAAACTTTAAATATTGTGACTCATAATTATTATCACCTAACCAATGTTATTACAAATTACAAAAAACACACTCTCGTAACAATACTTTGTATCAATCTGTCATTCGATGAGCATTTGCCAGTTTGTATTACACGCAATTGGTTGGGAAGAAGGCGTAACAAAGATAAAAAATGACACAAGTTAAACAAATGATCTTTATCGTAGTGCCCTCATAAGAGTCGTTATCGGTTTTGCAATTACAACTTCACATACTCTATGCTGCTAATAATTGGCATGGATAAACTTTATGACCTATGTCGACATTCAGACTGCTGTCAAGTTCCATTTCATTCATGTTGTCATCACTCTCATACATGTAGTTATATGGGATCTCTCAACCGTGCTGTGGCCACGAAAGATGACTAACAATGGCACCAAACTCCGCTCTGACACGTTGCGACTAGATGCTTGATAATCTCATTAGTATTACTCACACTACATCCATTTCATCATCAAATGAGGCCTTATTCCTAATGAGTCATGGTCCTTTTCAACACGATGAAACATACATGTGCGTCTAATTCCCTTGACAACTCATGACGTGGCCGTGGAATGAAAATTGTCAGAAATAACGTTTGATATGAAAGTCGCGATAATGCAGGTTGTTAAACTTGCGTATAATTTCAGAATTGCTAGTTGGCATGTACAGTAGCAGCTTTGTAACCTCGGAAGGCATGCGTTCATTTCATGCGAACAATGAAATTCAAAGTGAATTTTTAAATTGGACCAAAAAGGAGATTAGCAAAAAACTCTTTCCGATAAAAAACGATGACAGGAGGAAATTTTGCTTGTGGTAACGTAAATTTGATTCGAGGAGGGTAAAAAAATTATTATGATATTAATATTTTTTATTTAAATGTGTTCACTAGTACACACTTTTGAGTTGAAAGTGACTGTTTGAACTCAGTCCTGATAATAACATATGAACGTTATTACATGAGGCACATGGAGTATCAAGTACAATATGGTATTAGTGCGTTATATGTACAAAATTTCTTTAATGAGTAAACGATATTTTTTTTCTGTGCTCAATATGTCATTAGTTACAAGTCATGAAGAAATCACACGTATAAATTGACTGCAGTTTTTCGCAAAATTTGACACAGACATGGCATGTGATTTATTGACGAACATGCATCTCTTAAGATTATGAAAAAATGCAAACCCGTCGTTCCCATGACTGCCAAGAAAATGTTCATTTGATTAAAATGTTCAATATCACGAGTCATTTCTCTCGTAGGATATATCGGGTTTATGTCATAGAGGTGATACACGTTAACAAAAATGGATTTCTGAAAGGATCAAAAGAAGTGTTCTCGAGAAAGTAAGAAACCAATCATAAGTATTTTCTCCGGAAGCCAGTTACATGCAAGCGTTCATGCACAATCAAGAAAATACAATTTGTGGTTCGTTACAGACACATATATTGAGTTTGGAATACGAGACGTCGGATTGTTTTCCAGTCATCATAGTATCTCTTCATAAAGAATGAAGGAAAATATAAACTTAGCTTTTGTCCATCCATAAGTCCATCGTTATGTCGCCGAACACAAAATACCTTCTTAATATTTGGGTTCTATTTGAAAAGAAAGAAACTGTTGGCGCTTATTTGTTCCCGTCAACGTTTAAAATATTTTATCCAGCTTCCATGTTTTCACCTTCTGTTTGAAGTCTTTGAACGAACTTTGAACGAACATGAAGACAATATAGAAATTGAAACCAAAGGAGTTTCATGTCTTCATTTTCATTTCCTCAAATAAAAATCACTTATCAAGCATTTTTAGACCTGTTCATGTATTGTGCTTGAAACAACCATATGCGACACTTTCATTCGTTTCCCCTTTATGCACATGTACTGGAGCTATTGGTTTCTTGAATATTTGTTATGTTACTACGTGTGATTGTAGTTGTTCTAGTCCAATATTCGAGTGAGGCTTTGCTGGTTCTGCAATGTCAACCGGAGATTGCAAAGATTTGGCATGCATAGTTACCAAAGCCATATCAAGCAGGGCCAGTGTTGCCTTCCTGAATTGTAAACATAATTAGTAGATTGGCTTAATGCAGTGTGCCAAGTGAAATTACGAAGCAAACACATTTGAGTAGTCGATGAGAGAACGAACTGTTTTCCAGAACGTGATAAATAGAGGGTATTCATTTATGTCAACTTGGGGCTCGGTGTGGATGTGGGATGAGGCTCTTGTAGGGTGTAGTGGGCTGGTTGGCGTAATGCAGCTGGATGTTGCCACAGTTCAAACGAGGATGTCTTGTTATGTTATGTCAGTACTCTAGAATCTGGAAGTGTGAAGGAAATTATGCACATCCCGATTAGATGACCGATGGGTGGACCATCATTTGGCGATTCTTATTTACTTGTACACTGTATGGGGAAACATACAATGACCACTTCAGTTTGGTTGAGGACCACGTCTGAATGACACTGAAACTGAAACCTAGAAACTTGAAAGCAGGCGTGGGAAGACGTTTTGTCTCATTTGACAGCCGTGCCCTTGCAGATCGCCCAGAATCTATGAATATCAATGCTCTATCCCATCGCGCGCGCACAATGACTGACCATTTCAGTGCCTTCGACACCTGACCAACACAGCAAGACTGTCAAAGACAATCCGTGCGGAATGGTCAGTGTACAGTGTACAGATCAAATGACTGTATCTTCAGGAGATATAGTGTCAATGGCTTCATGTATGGTGCCGATTCCGTTTCAGGATTCGAACAAGCGATCAGCAAATGTTGACATGTAAGGGACTCAACCTTAGTTAGTTACGGCATGTTGAGAGTGCCATTTGTTTGTGAGGTGTTTACAGAATTCAATATATCAGACATTGTTTTTAACACCAAATATTTTTGGACAGTGTTGTAACTTTCAATTCCATCACCGAGATACTTCCGAAACCTTTAAACCTTGGTAACACACTTGAACATATACGCATATGCCGTATTCTTTTTGACGGTCAGAAAAGCAGATAATGCTTATCATTATGACTGGCTTATGTTGATGACTCTAATTATTTTGCCATTGCGCCTTCTATTTTAAGTTATAAACACTCCTACTCTTATAATGGCCGATGGTCGCCAGTTGAATATTCCTCTCCAAATCTATCACTGTTGGGGTTAACAGAGAGTGGTAATATATCATTTGACACCAAAGTAGAGCTTCTGGGGGATCATTCTCAAGTAAACGTCATTAAGAAGACGTATGGAAGCAACTAATGTCGTCTCAAAATAGTCCAGAAAACATAGTTACTTTTAACTAAAAAACGTCAAACTCCATCGGTCAATAAACCTGTATTTCTTAGTCAGAATGTTCGATACCTAATGCCAAGAACGACGTTTTATCACATAAAACCTCAATTTGTATTGATGCTGATTTCGAAACTGCTGACGCTTTCCTGTGTCTGTTTCTGCCTCACATCCCAATGAGGGATAAATCTGTCACAAAAGAAATAGATTTAGCTGATCGAAAAACAGCCATGTCATTGTGCCCTTTGCAAATACATCTGCGATCTGAAGTTTAACCAAGTACGTCACACAAAGGGACCCGTACTTCTAACGTGTGACCTGCCAACCACGAAGTACTTGGGACACAACACTAGATCAACTTGTTCACTGATGGAATTGAGACAAAAACATCCATACCGTTTAACGCAAGTAAGCATTGAAGTACTGTTAAACACATGAAAATCGTATGTACAAACATTCTGTTTGCACCTCTTAAAACATATTTCCATGGATGCTCATCCTGCAAGATGCAACACAATCAACAAATTTGTATTAAGGTGTATTCAAACATGGCTCTATTTGTACTCCTACTCAAGCGTGTACCGTCAATGTTTCTTTTTGCGCCCTGTAAAAAGGCACGTATTTGGGCACGCCCATTAACTAGCACCGTCACAGAACACTATCTTAATAATATATGACTTGCCGATATATCACTAGCACACCTGCATATCATTATTTGTCACCATCACCATGATCATGACGTGACTCACGATTGAATGCATTGTATCATAATTCTTTCAAACAAGCGTACAGTATTTGGTATCGTGCCAGCTGTTGATGAAACATCCCGAAACCTCATGTATACATAAGACCACTTAGTAAGTGGTATTGAGTGAAAGTAGCGTACTACATTTAAGTCTCGTGAATTGCACTACAGAAGTAATTCATTTGAATCTAATTTGAAAAAATCTCACAGGAGATTTTCTTCAGCAGTTATTGATTACATCATCTGCTTCCAAGATGCGTCTTCGATTTGGAAAATAAAAATCCCATAAATCGGGCACTTTACGCTTCAGTGACTAATGTTTGGTACCATTCCTTTGGGCCAGTCATCTGCTGGAGCCATTATTCTTTGTAGTAGTAGTTTCTCCATTTGTATTTATGTGCTTGTACGGTAAAGACTGAAAATTAGGCTTAGGTACTAATCATTAATACGTTCTGGGTTTTGTTTACCCTTGCATTTAACAATTGCTGACGCGACAGAAACAGTATCTTTTAGAGTATCCTCAGTACTTTGCAATTATATTAAGTAGACATGTAATGTTAATGATAGATGAGATATGCACTTACCAAATGTTAAGTACTTAAGAAATTGTCATTTCAGTTTCTAAACATTGAAATCTCAGGGAATTTTTGTACTGGTCATCTTCAAAACTCTTTGCAGTAGGTAGGTTTCGTAGGCAGTCATCCGTGTTACACATATCCTATGTGTACGATGATGTCAAGAACATTCCTGTCGTGAAGACGTATACTTATCATTGACATTAGTTTGAATATCCTTAATTGGTTGGATACTATATTTTTGGTCTAATGGTTGAACGTTAACAGTACCTACTGGTTGTGCGTTGCACATCCTTAACTTGAGTCTAAAAATAGAATGCCTATTGAGCTGAAACAAAAATAACAGAAAAATAATTAAGATATTCAGAAGTCGAGATGTCATCCACGTTATAAAACATTTTTATCATAGTTCCAAGTGATGTAAAACAACCATATGTCCTAGAATTTGTATTGTACTAAGAAAGTGTAATGCCAAATATAGCATATGTTGCATTTGACCACATTCTAAATGGCTTTGTGTAATCATAACCACATGTCAGTCGGATTTCCCTTACATCATACGGAATAACTTGTGGTGACAAACATTAAACAAGTGATGGATATTATGAGCATTCCACGATCCACTCAGTCGGGATACGATGACACGCAATCAGTGATCCTGACACCAGTCAATTAAATCGACATTTACAACCACAGACTGCTGCGAACCAATTCTGACACGGAATACCAAAAACATGATGTACAATTAAAACGTACGCTGTGTATGATACAATGCGCATACCCGTATCGGTCCAGTCATGCTTGTACCATTCGTACGTTTATATCGTTCACATATCGTGTACGTTTCGGGGCTGGATATGTAACGGTTCTGTCTGAGCGAGAACAAGAGAGATCAATATGGAGACTTACGTTCAGACAAAGGTTATTACTTGCTTGGATGACCACACTACTTTCTGTATAGGCTGGCGTGTTATTTGTGTGGCACTCGTGTAATTGGTCTCCTGTTTATGTTGTTGATCAGGCGATAAGATAAATGCTTTCCACACACCAGGAGTAGGATGGATGGGCTAATTAGGAACAGGAACAGGAACAATGGCTCTCAGATCAGAAAATATATTTGTCCTTGCTGGTGGCTGTTTTATGACTGACCGTAGTAAATAATGGAGGTTAGGTGCATACGACTTTGAAAGAGTATTGTGTCGTTCTATTAATATAGGAAATCAATATTGTAGTGTAGTAGTCCAATAGTCCATTTGAGGCCGTTCACACATGTATATCTATATTGTCTCATATGTAACTGAGGCAAGTTGTTACGTGCAGTGGATGTGTGAAATTCATAATTCTAAATTCTTTATAGTGTGTTTGGCGCTCCAAAGGACGGATGTGAAATGTTCATTGTGTGTAGACAGATTTTTCATGTGGAACAACCAGCTGCTTGCGTTCACTAAAAGATCATTGTTATGTTACAAATTGTTCATGATTATGTAAATGAAAATTATGAAAATATAACCACATGGCACAATTGTGTACACGTACCTTAACTCAAAGTGATTGATAGCATCATTCGAAGCGATACAATCAGCTAT
Organism: Haliotis rubra; assembly: GCF_003918875.1. Lineage (NCBI taxonomy): Eukaryota > Metazoa > Mollusca > Gastropoda > Lepetellida > Haliotidae > Haliotis > Haliotis rubra. Next base: position 1,060,917 of record NW_025765115.1, on the reverse strand, counting down.
TAAATAATGTGAAGCCCAGAATTCCCCGCGTACATTATTATAATCTATTTCATATAAACAACATCATTCGAAGTTATACGGAATAACCAACCAGCTAGAACGGTAGTGTGGAGATGCCCAAAGATGAGTCTTTAGTTTCTATACACATTACCCTCCCCGACCCTAATCCCAACCCCCCACAAGTCCCCTACCTCAACCTATACCCCAGCAAACTCTTGTGATCATTAATGGTTCGGGCATTACCGCCAGTTCATTAACGACGGAGAGAGAGAGAGAGAGAGAGAGAGAGAGAGAGAGAGAGAGAGAGAGAGAGAGAGAGAGAGAGAGAGAGAGAGAGAGAGAGAGAGAGAGAGAGAGAGAGAGAGAGAGAGAGAGAGAGAGAGAGGGGGGGGGGGCTGGTGGTGCAGGGAGATGTAGATAGGTGTAAGAGGGTGTCTACGTACGCCAATGACACAGGTTGATGTATGGGAGTCTTGGTAACCTGGCAATATAAACTTTTTTTATCTATTTGTTTTGTATGTAGCTATATATTTATCACATTACTGAATGTGCCGAACGACAACATTCAACTACTAAGGAATGGCAGAGTCAGTAACATTATCTCGAGATAGTATATCAGAGCTTACCATTTGAAATTCAGCCATGCCCATAAATCCATATTTTGACATTTAAATATTTAATCCTAAACTTTGTAACAGTAGTACTAATTATCTACTCTAGACAGTATAATTTGTATATAGAGGAAAGGTTGCCATATTAAGATAAACACGATCGCCTGTATTAGCTTTGTTATACAGATTGATGTCTTTTTTAAATTAGTGTGGAATAGTATGGAGACGATTTTCTCTCGACCGACTGATACTGCAACCTATATTTAACGCGTTTCTAACTGCATCTACGCGTACTGAATCATTTGAGCTGCTTAGAGGATATCCGGACCGCCATTTTCCCGCAGTCATCATCCATTATTCAGTTCAGTTTTCTTAATGGATTTCCTTTTTATCATTTTCATGTTAATATTTTCTGTATCGTCTACTTCCTTTTCTCTCCATCAACAATACCATTATCATAATTAGTATTCGCTTATAATATCAATTTAGCCGTGCATGGAAACTGCATTTTAGGTCTAAGCCGTTGACCAGAAACGTTAACAGGGTATATGTACATCATCGTACAATGAGTGTACCTGTTGTACAGTCTCAGATAAACACTCAACAATGCAATATGCCATGCACTGGTAAACAGGTTACATACAATCTCGGGGTAAAAAGTTTTTGAATTATATTTCCTTTTTGGAATTAATTTCAAATGCTATCATTTAAAAAAATATATGTTTTTCATATATTCTATTATATATTTATTCTATTTCTTTTATTCCCAGATCAAAGGAATACATTCAAAATGACAACAAAACTAGCGACGATCTTGTACTCAGCTCACCTCTGGTATTATGAAGAACTAGTTTTACTTTTACTCCTGTCAATGATTGCCACGTGTTCTTTTATCGACTTGGAATGATGATTGTTGCCAGGATATCTTACGATAAATGTCCTTTGACAGTTCCTGCTAAGATAAATCTAAATTGTGTAATGTCTACTTGTCCTGCCGGACACAGGAACATATTATCTATGATCACTCTTTTAGCTGGGAATAAGAAGTGATGGATGGTAAGCAGTATTGATTTAAACTCAACATTAAACTGCATCTGATCCCAACGTTACAGCTAGCGGAGGCCTTTGTTTTCTTCTATGCGTACATCATTACAAGTCTCATCTGGTGTTAATACAGGCATTTAATGTTTATGGATGAGCTTATTCGGATCATCTTTCATCCACCTAGTTATTACGACTCAAAACCGTTACAGCCATATTCGGCTTTGGTACTTATTTCTCCAAGCAAATATAGGTAGAATTCCCCTGTACGCAAACGGCTGTCGATCGACTTGAAGCACGAAAGGAAAAGAGAAGCTTCAAAACATAGACAGGCATGAGTGTTGCCTAGTCAGACAAAACATAAACATGTTTAAGCCAAAGAAAATAGCTAAAGAATATTTTCACTTGTTGTGTGTTTGTTAGTAGGTGAAGAAACCGGTAATGGCTATTTGACAGTTAAAGTGGTGACATACATTACTACTAGAATATAATAGACGAGAACAACTCGGATCCTTTGGATGGATATACAGACATAAACCGTGTATTACATCTTCTTCCCGTGGCGCTCCGACACTGGTACTTACAGCCTGATATTGTGATACATCCACGTGGCGGTAATTACGGTGTGGGTCTGGGCTGGGTTAGTGGAAGGATGAGCTTGTCGCGATAGGATACACTTCGGACATAGCGGAGGTGGTATGCATGCTGGCAGTTCGGCAGGCGCTGAACATAGGCCTGGGGACTCGATTAGCGGTACTGCTGCTGTGGTAGTAGCCATACGCCGCCAGTTGGTGCAAGTCACATAGCCGCAGTCTTGATGCCAGCATGTGATTACTGGGCGGGGAGTTAATGTTTGGTGGCACTGCAGCTGAGGAGGGGGGCGGTAAACATTAAGTAATATATCATATAGCTCGAAGCGGCAAATGAATCACAGTGCGCAGATGTAAAACGGGGGAAAAAAGTGGCGGACGAATTTGCTGCGAGTGGTCCAAGATACACATCAAAGCGGAAAAAAGTGACGGGAATCAACGGATATTTTTTCCCGATTCCGGTCAAAGGAGATTCCGGTCTCTTTCCTCAGCTCCTTGAGTAGCCTTACCCCTAAGGAGTGGACTTAGGATGCAGGATAAGTTGTTCCAGCCCTGGTTATAGATGGGACAATTCATGTGAGGAATAGTCAATCTCCCCTACAGGGTGCAAATACCTTTTCTGGATACCTGTGGACTAAGGTTATCTTGAGTGGAATGTCTTCATTAAGTGAGGCACTTGTGATTTAACCTCTTAATAATGTTTAACGCATGGAGAGTTCATGTGTGAATCCTGAAATGCCAGTCTTGCTATTGGGAATCAATCGGCGCTGATATAAATTGATCTTCTGTGGATACTCCTCTACAGCTGTGATTGTGCTTTTTCTTCAGGAGGTTGATCAAACGGGATTACGTTCGTGAATAGGATATACTTTTTATTAATTAATTATAAATTCAAAGTCACTGGAGCTTGTGTATGAAGCACTAAGTTATTGGGGTAGAAAATCGAAATAAGGCACCGCAGGAGTTGTGTAATGTCTTCGATTCTTTTCACTAAGAGTGGTTTCAGGTTTTCAAATCTAAAATCCTCTAAGTGTATTTCTGTCTCATTATTCCCTGGTAAAGCAGCGTAGGAGACAGTTGCAATCAAAGAATCAGTCTTGGAGAAAATCAAAATTCCTATATTGACCTGTTTGGAGTTTTTAATACCGCTGGAACAGTATTTCATTGTTTGCAGCTGTGTTTTATTCCATTCGATCATCTGAAGATCAGACTTTTGTCTTTGGTAATTGATGAAAAATCTGGCTGAATTCGATTGAGTTCTTACTCAGTTTATTGGATTTGGTACAATCGCCAAGGATAGAGCCTTCTAGTGTTTTGGATACATCTAACAAGACCCCAGGAGAAATTGATCGCCTGGAATCGTTGGTGTGTGCTCCCTTTAAATTGATAAAGTTCGATAGGAGATGTGCACTAAGGGAAGCCCATGCTAAACCATCGGATTACAGATGCTGTGGAATTACGCTATGCGTGACTCCGCATTTTCCCGGTGAGAAACATAACGGAATGATATTCCTCTCTTTGCAAAGGCAGAACAAAAAGACGACGCTAGATAAAGAGACGGTGCTAAATGGATGCTTGAAAACAAACGGGAAGCACGGCTCTGTTGGATAAACTGTGCCCGAATCTAAAGGAATACGCTGGTATTGTTATATCAAGAGGCTTCTTTGCAAGGAAATAGTTCATTTACAGGCGCAAACGTCCAGAACGGAACGCTATTTTACACACATCCCCCGTGGAAGCTTTTCATGGAAAGCATGGATGCCTTAGTATGTTGTGAGTAGATCAATAATCTACAATCGAGACGGGTTTGTCACTGCAGTTGTATACATGCGCAAGTTCTTTGAATCCTGGTAGCAGGATATTACGAACCAATAGAACGGGTGAATTTGTCGATCGACATTTTCTGGTGAAGTGCAGGGTCCTATAAATTTGTGAGCTAGGGCAGGAGTCAATGAGTTACCGACACGATCAAAATCTTTGCTCTCAGTTTACCAGCCCAATGGTGATTTATCGTATTAGAAGACTGCTTGTCTGCTATTGTGGTTGTTTTGAATTTAATTAAACGTTCTTTCTTGGGTTTTGTAATTACTGAAAACATTTGGTATCTCGAGGCTGAATTGCAGACTGACAGTAAGGTCATATATGTGATGACTCAATGCAATCATAACTGATATTAAGGTGAATTGGAAAATTTCAATTAGACATAAATTTTCTTCACTGGGAAGGCATGTCAGCTTGAAATAAGAGCCACAGATTAATGTATTTCACATAGCTTTTGTGTCGTGTTTGTGCATACTAAATGTGATCGGAATCCTGATCCTTGATAAGAGGCATTCTGTGATTATTTCTGTCCCATTTACGGTACAACAAATATGAACATAAAATGCTAGATGCAATGCTCAGTATTCTACATTGCGAAAACCAATTCGGGTATTTATAGTTTTCTTGCAATAAAAACACCATCGGCTGAGAACGTTGATATACTGCAGAATACAACACATCAATTGACAACAGTCCCCTAAATTACATAAGCCGATTGTTGCCAAGTTTTCAGGATAGTGTATTGTAGGACTTTGTCGTTTACGACTGGATCTCGTGGCGTGTGTGATATTTGTTTGCAGTTTTGCTTTTCCTCTTTTCTTATTTGCTATAAAAACAAGCAGGTCTTGTTTAAGGAAATGGATTTGGCACGAAGATGGATTTTCACGTTTTCCTAATAGGATTCCCCTCCTAAGGGACATTTGCGAAAGGATGTGTGAGAATACTCTACATGTTCTGTCTCAATAAAAGAAGGATATATAGTACCAACACGTACACTTAAAAAGTGGTATAAGGATTCAAGAGGCCGGTTTTATATACACCGGTGCAGTTTGTATCGTCGATGGTGGTTTAATCACTCGGTGATTATCTGAATGCGTCAGAGAAGGTGTTTGGAGCCCAAGAACAAGACTTGTGACAGCCTTGATGTATGAGAACTCTTAGGTGACCACTTGACCAGTCCGGAAAGCCATTCCGAGTACAAGCTATTCCACATATGCCTCATCAGCAGTGGTCAATTGTATGTAAATGGATGTACATTGTCCCTTCTATCTTATGCTACATCACCAGTACGGGATAATTACGTACAACTTAATGGTAGATGCCAGGGAGTGGACAGTTTCATTGCAGGCAAATGTGAATCAAGTGTGAAGCAGCAGGAATGAATAATCACCCATAGTATCGATAATTTAAAATGGACATCCGTTAAGCAAGAATAATCCATTATCGGAAATCGTCAAACTGGTAATTTAAATCGTACCTAAGAGATTTTAAAGCCAGCGGTCTACTTAGTTTGTGCTAGCCTACCCCTGTATACTTGTACAGATGTCAAAGGAGCTGATCTTCATTACGTGTGTCTGTGGCCGTACCAAACCCCCAGTGATCTTTGAGTTTGTGTGTTACACCGTTCTGCCATTATCATCACGGATCATTGTACCGCGGGGGACGACTGGGCAGTGAATCAACACTCCTCACCCTTGCCTTGCAACTAATTACGCTACTGTCTATGCATTCAGGAAATCGAGGAAAATGTAATGAAGGCTTGCCAGTGATGTGTTTTAAACAGCCAAGCTGATTTTCTGGATGATTTCTTTTCTGTTTATAAAAGTGCCGTCTTTGGATTACAATGTTAGATTCTGTTTCTCAAGCGTCCGCCACCCTCTTCATGACCGTATGTCTGTGGGCAGGTGAGTTGTTTTCATGTTCTTTCTACACTATATTTGGAATAGATCCAACCTGATCGATGTACGTTTCAGTGGAAAATGTATTTATTGTTTATTTCCAGGAGTTGTAGTTAATGTTTTTTTCACATGACCACTTATAATCTTTGTCATATCTGTGTTCTTCTGATACTGTTGGGGCGGTGGGGTAGCCTAATGGTTAAAGCGTTGGCTCGTCACGCCGAAGACCCGGGCTCGAATCCCAACAGGGGTACAATGTGTGAAGCCCATTTCTGGTGTCCCCCGCCGTGATGTTGCTGGAATATTGCTAAAAGCGGCGTAAAACCAAACTCAGTCAGTCAGTCAGTCTGATACTGTTAGGGCAATGAGCCTGTTACTTAAGCATATGAATATTTAGAATAAGGTTTGTTCATAAGGTACAGCCTATTGTAATTATTATTAGCAGGTAAGGGGCGGTACCCTGTGACGTGTGTGAGTCGTTGATAAAATGATGTTTTGTGAACTGAGTAATATTGCAATATGATGATTTGTGTCAAGAAAGGTACATGTACCCCGTCAACTACAAAGTTTACATATTTCGTTATCATAGAACAAACATTGATAACCATTTCACGCCATTTTGTCGTGTTTTTCACAGTAGTACGTGATGGAGTATGGTTTGAACTGATGCAACGTTACACAGATTATATTTTGGTGTGTGATATCGTGTATAGATTTATCCGATAACGAGCATTGATCTATCGAACAGGATCATTTTTTCATCTTCTTTCCGCCATGGGTCGCCCCATATTAACGATTGGGAAAGTCGGCGATACTCGTCGTAACGTTGAGAATAGGCCTCTTGGTTACCATGGTAGGCAAAGCTTATAAAACACAAGGGAGTTATAACAATGTCATCAAGCCATTGATCGAGCTGATAGAGAGTGAAGGATTGAAGCATGATGAATCAGGTTGTTTCCTAATTACAAAACCTTCGTGATATTTGAAAACACTCATTGCAGAGTAAGTACAACACTCCTAAAGATAATTCTGACATTTGACCGGGAATTCCATAAAACTCCCCCTGTTGGGCTATCTCAAGATTCTGTCATGCATCCCTTAGAATATCAATAAAACACGGACGTGGATCAAACACGTGTCTTTTTCTCCTTTGATTTGAAGTGAAGTACTTGGCCAAGTGCCCAACGTGTGGTCATTATATTTTATTGTTATGGGCGTTCAAATGTAAATGGTTTGAATTAGGGGAAGTATCTCCTGATTAAGAAACCACCTACTACCTTCAGACGAGGCGCAGCCTGGAGTACGTTGATGAACTAATTGATATTCGTAACGGTACCTTGAGGAGTGTCCCTACAGCAGCATAATACCTCCCTGAAGCAGTTCTTTAAACTCTATGCGAGTTGTGTCTCACGACTGATCAGATTTACTATTGATCCTCTCGCATGTGTAATGAACTGCATTGCCCTGTGTCTACGTACAATGATGGTACACGGTCTGACACTTTTCTCGGAATTCAGTTAATCGTGCTTTCTGGTTTGCAAGAAAAAGGATTTAAATTCTGCTGGAAATTCAGCATCAACAAAGAACTAATTTCAGCATCAGCCCAGAACTACATATTATTTTCAGTAGATATGTCAAAAAGGGCAGTTTGTCTCTCCTGAAATGAGTATCGAATACACGTGAAATGAAACACCAGAATGAGGTTTCCAATACTGTGTTGTCAAATCCTGTGAGAAGTAGAAACGTGTTGACGGTTATTTGGCGCGGAGGACAATCCATCGTGGTTGGCTGTATGAAGGTCAAATCAGGGGTCATATCGGACTGCTGATGAGAAAATAATGGAATTCAAAATAAGACCGAAATACGAGACAGTGTGATTAAGCAATAAGTGCCACAGGGAAGGGTATGTCGAGCCGCGGTCATGCTCAAGTTGATCTGGGACGTGAACTGAATCTTCTCCCAGGACAAAACATAGACAAAAACAGTATTTTCTTAATAACGTAACTCCACCATTTTCATATTGTACAGTACCATTTGAGAAAGGAACGCTTGTTTACACCTAATGTAAATGACGTATAGAGTTCTTAAATGTAACAATGACCTCAATATTACCATTGTATTGCAACATTATATAATGAACACTTGAACACAATGTACATAATACAGTGCAATATATCTATAGCATATGATGGTATAGTTAGGCACATTTGTGCCCCCAATGGGTGCAAGGATCCGCTGTTCATGAGTTATTGTCTTAGACTGGCAACTGTTATGCTCTTTTCTGTGTCAGAATAATACCAATACTCAGGGGTTTAATGTACGTTTTGTCGCAGAGGGAATTAATACCACTCTGTCTTGACAACGTAGTAATGTTATGAATTATACCATTTGGACGCTTTACTTTTGTGGGGCGGTCGGGTAGCCTAGTGGGTAAAGCGTTCGCTCGTCCCGCCGAAGGCCCGGGTTCGATTCCCCACATGGGTAAAATGTGTGAAGCCCATTTCTGGTGTCCCCCCGCCGATATTGCTGGAATATTGCTAAAAAGCGGCGTAAAATCAAACTCACTCACTTTACTTTTGTACAACTTAGAGTCATGTATTGTTAAGGAAATCCTGTCTGTTTCACATGCTGTGATCTAGCAATTGTTTACATAACGATTCATACCATGACATTCATAGTTCATTAGTGGGCAGTAATTGTACATCCTCCTTTATAATTCCATTGTCACCATCTTTTCAAAAAACAAACCTATACCAATATCGCTATTTGATATTCCAATTTTCGGTACAGATAAAGGTAATAACGGAATCGAATATCCTTAATGGATTATCCCAATACGTCGGCCATCACATCATGATGCCCCATGTCCGGGTAATGTAATTGTCTCGTCTTCTGTCCATTGTTTTCCCTTCGCCTGTCCATTGTTTCCTGTTACTATATACATGTTGACGTCTATACTGTCAGTGAGTCTGGTATAGCGACTGCCTTGTGTAAGGAAGAGCGCGAGCACGAGCAGGATGTGCCGATCGTTGTAAACGACCCAAGGCTGAGTTGGAAGTCCCTCACCTCATTTCTGTCTCAGCCGGAAACTCCCCTCATTGTATGTTCATTGTATTTGTTAATTATAGTGCATTAAACGCTCAAACGAACCGTGAAGGGAGGTCGTCTGTGTATACATGGACTCAAAGCTCCAAGTCTTTGTTTGGACGTATTCTTCGTCTTCGTTCTGAGCTAGTTCACCTTCGACAAACGCTTTGACAGGTACATTCCCGTGGAGCATGCGGGTGAGAACAAACACTATAAGTTGTTTGTAAGAAACGACCCTTTGGATAAGGTCAGTCACCTGGTTGATGGAGTGTATCCGAATGTTGCCCACAATATCGATCATTGAATTGTTTTGTCCAGACTGGATTATATACATGCGCCGTTATAAAGCTCGTGTAGTGCTTGTGCGGCGTAAAGCAATGTGCAAATACACGCCTCACTATGCTTTCCTCCCCTATTGAAACATGAACTGAAACACTATTCAACACTGTTGGCCCCCACTTTGTCATTGGATGACAGAACATTACTATGTGCTCTGTAGTAGTGAATTCATGTTGTATTCAATATGAGTAAACAATTTACATTCTTTCTCTTTGGTTTCTGAGTGCACCCAATCACTCATTGAACTTCTTTTTGAAATTGACAGGTGAATCATGAAATCTTGACTTACTTGGATCATACCATGATAGTAGGACTGGTCGTCTCCTTAACGTTATAGAAAGGAACCTTTAAGAACTATCTCATCACTGTTGCCGTTCATTCAGAGCAAATGAGTAATAAATCCTCGCGGACTCTCTCAGTCATTGCCATAATGAAGCTTGCAACACTACCACTATCAGTGGGTATATTCTAGACAATGAGGTGGGTTTTCTGGATGAATGCCTTTATTAAATGAACTCGTCACGTCATGCTGATTTGGTATCTTTGTAAAAGAATAATCCACGTGATAGGATCCAACAGTAATCAAGTGGGAATTAATTGTAAGTAATATGTGATAAATATCAGCTGGCTGTCACTGTTCTCCACGTAGTCTAGACACAATGTACATTCAGCGCCAGATGCGCAATAGATCGAACTTAATCTATGTCTATTTCAGTTGTACGTTACTATATTTCGATGTGCAGTGTCTCCTGTATTGTGCTCAATGCCGTATTTGGTATTCTCTTGCTAATCGAGGTCAAGTAGCCGATGTATGAAGCTACATGTAACACTTATCATATCACATCTATCATATCAAACTATTGATAGAAGTACATCACATTTCCTATGTACAGTATCATTAAATATAGGTATTAGCATTGCCAATTAAACACAATATGTTGAACATCACAGGATCTCCGATACACCGCTGAGTCGAAATATCTCATTTCCATCAAGGCATCCGACTCATCTGCAAAAGATGATTAGAAATCAGCATTTTCTACTGAGTGTATACATTTTAGATACTATTCTTCAATTTGTCAGAAGATGCTCTCTCTTAGTGTAGGAGAAAGTTGGAGAACACTGTAGTGTTAGTTCAAAACAGTGTCATTTGAAGTGATTTACAATCGAACAAACTATTTTATGTCTAATTACCTTGTGCGTGCATTGCAGTTGTATTATTCGTTCTTATATGCTCGTCCATGATCATTAGAAATACCTGATTAAAGTAGACACCCATATTGGATTCCGATTATATTATAGGCACATGCCTGTTAATCCCTTGTAATAATTGATGATGCCGGGTGTTTCTCCCGTCACAAACACATGCAACAATAAGGCAAATGTGCACCTGAACAAACGCGGGCGAGGGAAATACAAGTCAAAATAGGAACTGCCATCGGACCATGTTTTGGTCACCTTTGTTACATGTCTCCCCTTAAACGATGCGAAAGAGACATCATGCATCTGTTCCAGATTTACAAAAGAATATTTGCTCTTAGTGACCTTCCAGTGGACATGAATCTTTCTTCATTTACGTTCACTTTCTTACAATATCCTTTCAAATATATAAAAACAACGAGAGAAGATATGGTGAAAGACCAATGGATCTTTTATTTATTTGTACTACCTTGTACCAAGAAGGATCACCCTTGCTAAAACATTGGATGAAGCCATATACAAGCAATACCATGAGTAATGGCCTTCATGAAGTCAAACAAAGTTAAATACTAGCATGTTATAGGCATCATTGCAAGGATGATTTGTTATGCCAATATTTCAACAAACTAAATTTGTTATTAATAGAAACTAGTGCCTCTATCATCTTACCAGACAACGTTTGAATCCCCACATTTTTTCACATGCTGAAACGAGAATGCTATCCACATTTCGTATCCCTAAAATCATCTAGCGGTCTTTGACAGTAGGGATGTTGAAGTAAGCTGCGTAAAAAACAACCAGTGTACTAGTATTTGCAATAATGTCTTGCCTGTATTGCTACGAAATACGTATTTAATCGGGAATGAATAAACTATGCCTGACATAATAGCACTGAGCAAAGCTGAAAACCTCGTGTCACAGCAGAGGCCATATAATAAATATTATATGGCCTCTGATCACAGTAACAGTAAGGCCACAGCTGCCGATTCAGCTCATGAGTGGCCATGGTCAGAAACATTTTGCGTTCTTGTTGAGGACACGAGGAACTGTGAGGAACTAATACATATTGTGTAGATTTAGTTTAAAAAATGATCTTGAGTTAAAAAATCCAAGCCCATTACTTTCGACAAGTTGATAACAATGTGAATTTGTGAAAAGGTTCACAGTGAGCTTCTGCTGAGCTGTTGATTCCATTTTGATGAAGAAGCTTAAAATTGAGATTTAACTCGCCAAATTGGATCTGGAAGAAAAACCAACAGACACCATGTCACCACATACATACTTTTGATGGAAGCACTGAAATGCACAGTGATGGATTGTCAATGCCGCAGAGATGTAGCAGTGTTGAAGGAATGGTAGAACACTGGCATCCTGGCGTATGTAGAGCATTGGTAAATATTCGATGAGGCCATTTGTTTTCCAGACATTCTATGGACATTGTAAATGAGTGAATGTGACAAGCAATTGTGCTTCATGCCCCAGGTCGGTATAGTTCAGATCACTGTCCGACAAAAACCTTCCCCAACATCCGTTTGATGACTACAATTTGTGAAATAAGCGTAAATTGCACGAATTATCTCCCTTGATAATCCCAAATCAGATCTGTAAGAAACGGTGTTGGACATCACGTCACCATCAGCACAGCTGGGAATTAGGCATTTAATACTTTGGGATATTTCTTTTTTTTTTCTTGAAAAAAATAGAAAACCATGTCACATGGATAATTGTCCAGCTGATGTAGAACGGCCACATGCATATCGGAGTGAGAATGATGATGACAACGTCTGGCCATGGACTTATCTACCGTGTGGGAGAGAAGGTTAAATCCAGGTATATTAATAAAATAAATGTAATTACACGTATTCAATACCTTCAGCAAAACAATATTTAATCATTGTCATTAATAATGTAATTACACGTATTCAATACCTTTTACAAAACAATATTTAATCATTGTTTAAATTTATTGGAAAACTATATCAATGATTGTTATATTGTCAAAATATATTTGAATATAAATTCCAATTTCGCTTTTTTTCGAAACGCGCAATCTCTTTGAACCATCATGTTACATTTGGTGGACATTTTGTTCATGTCTGTGAAGCATTATCTCACATGTACTGCAATATATCTGATTAAAGCCACAGAGAACCCTAGACGACATGTTTTATGCATACGTGTCTGAATTACTGCTGAGATAGGCATATTAAAAACTAAGGAACTGACCCAGAAGGTCAAGTTGCAGTATATGCATATAATATGGTCCTGTAATGGTCCAGCAGTCAATTTCCTTCCACGGATTTACCCACCTGAACTAGATATAATAGAGACCAGTAACAACGCCCCATCTGTGTCATGTATGGATCGATGCTTAAAGATTCAGATTAACAAAAGAATGGCTTCAACTTTCCAATAGTCATCTTCACCTTCATGTACAACGAGCAATATTGCAGTTTCAAGAGGCATTAGGCACAGGCAAGCTATTACCTTTTTGAGTGGGAGTACCTTCTGGTAGTGCAGAACATGTTTACCCTTTTAGCGAACACCTGGTGTCATGCCTGGTTTTCATTGACATATCCATACACTTTTCACAACCATTTTGTTTTCTACGCCCAGTGAAATCTGTCTCTGATACTCAAGACTGATTGTTATTCCCAGGCAATTGCGTTTTATATTTGATGTGTACATTTCAGAAGATTCAAAGAGGGTCATTCAATTCATGGTCTTAGTGAAACTTTCAAAGCTGTTTCTAAATCGGGAACAGATTGGTGCCGATTGTCTAACTTTCTTCTTTTTTGTGGTAGCCATGCACATCAGTGACAAGAATTATGACCGATGCAATTGCCTATTTTGACTTGGACCATATGTTCGCGTGTTTAAGTCAACAATAGCCATTTGACATTCCTTTGTACGTGTTTGTGATGGTTGCTGCAAGCGGGACAGGATATGATCACCTTTTCGCAATCACCTGGTAGTATCACTATTTCATAGTGATCCACAGTCACATGGTATAGTCGTAATGGCAGATTTTTTATGATTATTGACAGCGCTGTGTCGCGTATTATTTGATGAGGAGCGAAAGGAACCTGCACATACAGTAACTTGATGGAATTTCAGGTTGGCGTCAGGAATACTAGTCTATTTTACGACATTCTGCAAATACTCAACCAGTGGTTGACAGAATTAGCAACTTGCGCCGTCAGTGTTCAGTGACATACAACTTGACAGGAAAGTTTTCTGAGGAGTAGCAGGAATTTCCCATGGGAGAACTCACGCTGAAAGATGGGTTACTTAGTGTCTGTTACAAGTTATATAACTTGACACTCACAATCCATAACGTTAGGAATGCACAGAAGTTCATCGCCATATTCTGAAAAAAAGACTCCGATTATGTCGTATTTTTACATCAGCTGATATGCGCATTATTTCCAGACTACTCATGTTTCAAACAGAAATATATTGATTCGATTAAACTACTTCATTGCTTAAATTTGATGGGAGACCCCTCAAAGATCCGCGTAAGAACCGGTCTTCAGCAACCCATTCTTATCGTAAGACTAACGAGACCGCATGTTCAGGGGTGCCGACTTGTATGAATGTCATGGTATGTCAAGAGCGCAGGTCGATGCTCATGATGTCAATCATAGGATCTGACTTGATTATTTACAGACCGACGTCCTAAAGCCATAATATTGCTGTGTACATCGTTAAAAACCCAAAACCCAAACCAAACAAAACAAAAACAAACAAGTAAAAGAAACAAAGGCAAATTATTGAGATGACCATTGTGTTTGAGGTATAGTTATATTCACAATTTTCCTGTCTGCAATAATGTATACCTAAGCGATTTTTATACAACGTAACCAAGTATACATACATGATGAACTATTGCACAACTTATGGCCATGAATGTACAAATATAGGAGTACAGTATATTTCATTGTAATCCTTATACTGAAGTACAGCAAGTTAACTGTACCATGACCAAACCAACAATAACAGTCATGATCTGTCCAATACAATATTCATACAGTGAAATGACATAAAGCTTGCTTGGCAGTTAAATGGTAAGAGACTCTGCTTTATGGACAAATGCAGTCATTCCAGGGTCAGGTAAACACATTTAGTCCAGCGCAAATACCACGGGTATATCCCCATCAAAAAGTCCAAGCCTGAGGACTTTCCTTACATATAACTGAAAACTGATTAGAAGCGATATATTCAGAGAGACTGACCATGGCACCAGTGTGCGCCTACGTGAGTCTACGTACGCCTACAATTACGTGTGTGTCTGGAAGTGTGTGTTTCAGATAATCAAGAACATTTCTGAGATTACATGGTGAATCTGAACACAAGGAATGGAGGTGGACCCTTTTTAATCTTGTGTTTATTCTCATGATCGGGATACGTCTACTCTTCCAAATAGCCATTTCAGATTGTGTGCATTTTATATATTTTTTGTGAACTGGTAGATTAAAATCTGTCTGCAATCTTGACTTTCGAAATGTCAAAGTGATATGTTTTAGAGTATCTTTAGATTGACTCGATTAGTGCCAAAGCAGACATATTTAAATTTCGTGTTTTGGTCTTAGTGTCCGGGACTCCTGAAATCATTTGATGTATATCAATCCCAAATGGCCCATAGTTTCTGTTACCGATCATTATCAATCACCGATATGCTGCAGATATGATTTTTATAGGTGCATTTATGTCTCCTTCTCAGAATATATGTACGGTATTCATGTATATATTCATAAAGCACCCTTAAAACGGGATCGTCGAATTGGTTCCAAATACGTTCTGACGTGTTATGTTGTTTCCAGACTCTCAGTTTCGAAACCCTATATCTACATGAAGTATGATCAGGTCATTTTAAATTGTATAATACTTATGGGAATAAAGGCAAACATATATATTACAGAGTTGTCCTGGAGGCAAAACATAGGTGTGCGCTGAATGGGTCTGTGTGCGTGATCACCTTTCATTACGATGCATGGTGGTATATCTCATGACACCTTTTACATCTAAAAGTTAAATGGTAAGAAACTACGCTGTATCTACAAATGCATAAGTTCAGGTAAACACATTTAGTCCAGCGCAAATACCACGGGTACACCCCCATCAAAAAGCCTGAGGACTCTCCTTACAACTGAAAACTGATTAGAAGCGATATATTCAGAAACTGACCATGGCACCAGTGTGCGCCTACGTGCTACAATTACGT
This sequence comes from Haliotis rubra, assembly GCF_003918875.1. Lineage (NCBI taxonomy): Eukaryota > Metazoa > Mollusca > Gastropoda > Lepetellida > Haliotidae > Haliotis > Haliotis rubra. Next base: position 1,045,106 of record NW_025765115.1, on the reverse strand, counting down.
GTGTGTCGCGAAGTGAATGTAAAGTGAATGTAAAGTGAATGTAAAGTACCATGATTAAGTGAAGGGACCGAGATGTTATAGTAGCTGCTTATATTATATTATCTCCATGCTTTTTCTTTCAGTTATTTTGTGAAATCAATTACCATCAAATATATTTACAGAGAATATTATTAGCAGAAGTATAGGGGACTATGTGGACAATCAGGCCCGAGACAGATCTGACTTTGTTCTGGATGAGGGTGGAAAACAAGACTGTTGTCTGATTGAATTGTATTTGTGTCAGATGAGTTGTCTGAATAACCATCAAGCTCGGTGTATTTCTTTTTGTTTCGTGATTTCTAGGCTCAGAATATCACAAATTAAAATTACATTTGTGTTTCTTAATTGAAAGGTTGCATAAAATAATACAAGAATGTGACTTAAGGACATGTCTTTCTCTCACTCTCTGTCTTCCTCTTTATGTACATAGACACATATATAGCGGGTATTAAACACTTTCGATATTCAGCGTTAGAGGCACCTTGCCCGGAACCGTTAAGCTATATTGGACATTATTTATTAATACCCTGACAAGCAGGAGCGGCTAATGTTTTCCCTGGAGCCTGTAGTCTGGTCAGTGAACCACATGGAATATACCAGCTCCCCATTACACAGGAACAACATGCAACAAAGGGCCACAGTCAAACTCCAATTGTTAATTAAGAAATACAAATGTGTGAATATGGAAAATACGTAGCAGTTCAGTCTCTGGCTTTGTGCCCCGAACAATGCTTCAAAATAATTCATATCCACAGTGTCGAGGAGAAGTGCAATTTTCTGCTTGTAAACGTTCCCTTGTAATCATTGTAAACGAGCTTTACACAATTTTACATTGAGCTCCAAGGATTTACTGAAAGCAGCGTGATGTGCTTTAATCATTTTCCATTAATGTGATGGGAATCACATGCAGCCTGAATAATAAGTCTAAACGATTGAACACAGAATTTATTGCATACTGCACACATCGATAGGTTAAAATTGACCTAGCCCCATTAGACATGAATGGATACATTAAAGGTAATGTGGAAAAAACCTTACATGTAATGAATAAATGGGATAAAGAATTTCAAATGTCCGAAATCCGATATCCATTGAATCAGAATCCATGTAATGAAAGGAGGTGTGATGTGCAAAGAGCATTTTGCCTGTTCTTAAACACCACTTGTGCTCACGAACAACAAGGTTGATATATTCACCCCTATTAGTCTTGTCTTTGGGGTCGGTGTGAATTGCCTTGTTCAGGATTATAATCTGAAAGCAATGACATGTAATTTTTGTAATGAATGTATTTTTTCCACCACTACACAAAACCAGGGTGTCAGTTTAATCCTTTCATAGGACGTTTACATAATCCTGAAGAAGAACAGAGCTCTATGCGATTCCATGCTGGGTTAAGTATATATAAAGGAGCGTACACGAACAAGCAGAAACTACAGGCTGTTTGACCGATAGGATGTCGGAGACGTGGAAATTGAAATACGGTGAAAGTCCATCGAGCTTACGGTTGTATAATGCCATCCCACTGAAGACAAACCGTCTCATTGCAGTCAGCCTGTAGTTATTACGCACTTATCAAACACGGATTTATTTGCAGACAAATGTTTTAGACAATTACACACTCCGGTAGGCGCATAGTAGTCCGGACGTTTTCATGAGGGCAAATTGGTCTGCAGATTGTTCCGAATAGTGCGTAAGCTGGGTCTTGAGGAGATATTACGAGCTTAGGAATCTTGTAGGACAAACTGGGACATGTTCCTGATTCTTCTCGTGGCAACAGTCACAAGGTCCATCCATCATTTCTCAGACCGGGGTCTAATTCGTCCACTTACAAGCCTGTCTCAAATACCAACAGAATCGTCCTTCTGCGGGCCCTCGCCCATCTATTTGTCTGAGCTTTCCACGTCATGCGTCTTCATGACACAGTGACCATTGTACTTCCAATCAATGGTGGACTACTAGACATTGGCAAATCGGCACGTAAACCTATTATCTCCATTGTGTGCGAGGAAAAGAAATTGCAAGAAATGTATCCCTGGCTTCAAAGACCAATTAAAAAGGGGTTAAAAACGTAAGTGCTGAATTTTGTGGACTCCTGCCCTACATTTGAAAGGGATGTAGCTGCCCAGAAAGGTGGAATGTTTGACAGGCCAATTCAATAAACTGAGCCAGCACATTCTTCACAGGAAAGGCTCTGGGGAAGTGTCTTCTATGTCAGATGTCTTTAGGAAATCGTAGTAGGTTTAGATAGGAGTGTACTACTGAAGCATTTTATCCTTTTGTGTTTGCAAAAATGTTTGCCTGACTTTTTTATACGGGAAAATGCAGGTTGTCCCCCTTGAGAAAAAGTACATGCAAAACAACAGCGTGTGTGTCATTGCTAATTGTATACATGTATTGCTTATTGTCATGCTTATATGTACCTACTTATATAAGATAAGTATTCCAAGTGTTGATTCATTGGGTGACATACCCCTTTTTGGAGATGCATTTACATATATTACTAATAACGAAAACATGGAAATACAAATAGCTTACATGTCGACTTTATAAGAATCAAGTTTTGCCTTCAGCGTGTCCTTCAGCAGTCGACAGTGCACAGGTGCAAAACTAATTCAAATTGCATACCTCTGTTATTCATATGTAATCAAATTGGACGCAGGGACGCCGAAAAGCTGATAATTGCCCCGCTACTGGGAGAGTCGGATCCCATCCTAGACGGGGAAACTACACAATGTATGGTAGGGTAGACCTGGTTCTCATGAGCGAAGTAAACAGAAGGTTCATTATTTACAAAGGTTTGATTTTTCATATTGGATATATGAATGCTATCATTTAACCATTTGCCACATAAATACCAACGAACAGATTCGATATTCAATTAATCAATTCTATTTTATTTTACCCACATTCGTTTTGTGTATTAAAACAGACAAACGGTTCTCTGTAGTCTGCATAAGTCTAAAACAATTGAGATAATTCCATGTGAATCCTTATGACCTCGCCTTCAAACGCTCTTTGAATTCATTGCTCTTTTATTGTGCACGGAATAAATATCCTCTCATATGGTGTGGTCTTGCTTTTCATTTCTAATTATACCAAGTCAATACTGCAGCTAATAAACGAGAAAGTCTGAGAGGGAAAATAGCCGTTTAATGCCGATATCAGGTTAATATGTACGAAGAATTACACAGCGTAAGGTATTGTAGCTATTGTGACATTTTCCAAGACATTAAAAAAACTGCCAAAGCAACATCTCCAGAATTAACCTTGCTTACATATTTATGCCTGCTTGTAAAATGCTGAAACTATAGAAAATTCAGTATATTACCCATAGGGTTATAAAACACGGAGTTAATAAATATCGTATGTGCACCAGTTAAAGTTTTACTGTATGTTTATTGTGTACATAGATTGACGTCAATCGAGGCTAATTGTGACGTAAGGTCGGATTGATCTCACACCAGAGACCCTTTATAATTAATTGTTGATGACTGTTGCCGTCATTGGGCAGTTGTAAAAAATTGAAAAAAGACTACAAAATAATGGTTAATAAAAATATTGCAATTCTCTCTCTCAAATCTTCGTGGGTTTCCAAACTGACGATGTCCTGGCCAACTGTAGTTGTTTTTAGAGGTTTGACACTCGAAGAATGATGACTATATAAGGACTAAGAAAGGAAGTATGCTGTTACTTCTGGACAACCTTAAGAGGAGGAATGGCAAGTCTTTATGGATGATCAACTTCTTCAATAGCGACTTTTCGGTAGCGATACTTATAACGTTTTCAAGCATGAGTGAGTGACCGAGTGAGTATGGTTTTACGCCGCTTTTTGCAATATTCCAGCAATATCACGGCGGGTTCAAGCATGAAAACGCTAGAAAACGGCATAAGTATCTATACCGAAACGTCGCTATTGCACAAGAAAGAAGTTGATCATCCATAAAGACTTGTCATTCCTATTACTTACTAGAACTTACTAACTTCTAGAATGCCTCTCAAACAGTTTAAGCTTAAGAGCGTTAAATAATGTTTGTATCTGTATCATACACAAAACTATGCTTTCATATAGGTGGTAGGTTCAAGATCAGTCTTGCCTTTTTGTTTTGTTCAGGTAATACCAGCATTGTTGTACTTAAGGAGCCCATGCTATGTAAGTGCCACGCGAGGAGTTGAGGGCCTATATGGCATAATGCTATGTAAAGTTGTATGAACGTCAAACATTAATTTACCACATGCTCATTAACGTTGGTGTTACAAACGAACATTCACTGTATAGCAATAGTATCAGTATTTGTACCACCTTGAACAACAGACCACAACAGCACAGGATGAACTCAGTGGATTAAACAATCAATCATATCATTCACAAGTGGGCGTCAGGAAATGGACTGTAGATCTTGAGACGTTAGGTAAATACCTACATCCGTCTTATGTTATCATAATCGGTGTAAGTTCTAGTTTACATTGATGCTTAAACATAGACACAGTTCACGGGATCTACTACGGTGCTGTATGTGTAAGATTAGAAGATGCATCTCCGTGTGTCATTACTTGGATATCAATGTTTATTTTTCCGCATCTGGGTTAGACGTAGACTAAACGTTCGTTCATTCGGAGCAATATATACACTGACTCATTCCCTCCAAATAAATGCTTGAAGTCAGTATCCATTTCTCATAAAACGAACAAGATATGGACAGGCAATCGGTTGATCCAGTTTCACATAGACATCTGTTCTGACCGAGCATATGCAAACAACTTCTGTTGGTATATATGGCTACAAAAAAGAAAGCAAACAGAATAGCTCATAAACAAGTTGAATACCATATAATAAATAGTTAAAAAAGCCATGATCCTCTACTTTATGTTCTCTGTAAAAATGAAAGTAATTTAGGTCTTCTGTCAAATTCCATGGCATATCGATATAATATTCATTAAGCAAGTATCTGTAGATGAAATTTCAATACAAACCATGGTTACAAACTTTTAATAATGTCTTAGGAAATAGCCTATTTTTGTGCATTGCAATATTGATACTGAATACTAGATATTTGAATGTACATATCGTCTTATAACCTTTCAAAGTATATCTTTGATCAGGTTCACAATATGGTATGTCGCAGGCAAATATGCGAGCCAGTGTGTGAGTCTGGTTTTACGCCGCCTGTTATTTTATTCCACAGCTTGCCACATCACAGCGGGGAACTGGGCTTCAGAGTAGGAACTAATGTATGGAATAAAACCGGAATTTGGCATTATGAAAGGTTGTTTGGACTGGTGAGGTACCCGACTGTCCTCAAACCATGTGTAATTGTACATCGATATGAGCAGAAACGTAATCCACATGACATGACATGACACGACACGACATAATAACTGATAAATATATGGAGTTTGAACTTTATAATTAATTTTAAGCATAAGTCATTTCTTCAGTTAGAAACCAGGTGGCATAGACTGGCACACAGAGGGCTAAGTAGCACACACGTTGTGCCATTTACAACACCACTGCAAATGACCACTTGACACGTGTGTTTCGCTGGTGTGAGCTGTTATATTTTTCGCCTTGTGCATACAATACAGCTATTGGACATTCAAATGTTAATAAGGTATACGGAAGGGTGCCAAGGTACTTTTCATGCAACCACAACATGTATACGCTAATGGTACATACATGTATGAGTCTGGACACACGGGTGGACACGTCTCTGTCAACGAGTTGACTGGGTGAGGTTGATTTAGTACTTTGAGACATGTTTCACGTTTTTCATAAGTTCAGCATATTTTAATAAGAAACTTACACGTCAGATAATAGTTTCCGGCGAAACAGGCCACATCAGGCAAAATAGGGGTGAACAATATACGAACGGGTCGCTGAAAATATGTGATGATTCCAGCTGTTGAAGCGATTTCAAAATTGTTAGTAAGCGTTCACTGCTGTGGCATACAAATGCATCCACCTCCATACTAACATTTGTTTCTAGCGTCAGAATGTGGTAAAAATGGTTACTATAGTTTAAAAACGTTGACAATACAAGAAAGAGGTAGCTTATATTGGTGTTGCAAATGGGTTTCTTATTCCCAAAGGTCGGCTCGTAATAACGACATATAGAGTACCGGACATATACGAACTCCATCCTCAGCTCCATCATCTTCCGAACTGATACTAGTTTGTTTCATCGATCACATGCTCGTAGAAGTGCCGTTACTTCAAATGTACTCCCAGCAAAATGTATATTTCTACGTAAATTCTTCCTTCGCAGGAACCCTAATTCCAACTCCATAATATCCCGCGGCGAAGATGGAATATTTTCATATCGTAATATGGAATTTATCGATTCATCAATATGATCCTTTTCACTCCTACGTTGGGGACATTTAGGGGAGTCTCGTTAGTTAGAAGTATTTTTTCAAATGTTGAATGGATAATCACTGTGGGAGCCATCCGAGGGATCCTACATTATCATCTCCTTTGTATAGATTATTGAATTGATACAGCTCAAGTTGAAGCTCCAGATCGATGAGATCAAGTTATACAGAAATAAGCCAATTCAGGGATCTCTCTGCCATTTGAAAATACCAGGAGTTGCGCTAACAGGGCGCTCTGTTTCGTCCTGTGTTTTTCTCAGATCAAAAAGCGTGTTTTCCCAATGCCACTTAAATCGAGATTGTGGATGTAAAATAAAACCATGTTGCTCAGCGGGGTTGCCGCATCCGGACGAGGGAAGGGGATCTCAAATGGTTGTAAAATTGTTGGAAATGATAATACGATTGCTAAGAACGTGTCAGAGAGTCGTAAATGGAGATGTTTTTTTAAACTCGAATTTCAGTCTGAATGAAGTTATAATGATGAATGGGGATTATAAAACAGTGAGGCAATCACCACTTACTGACAATATAAACACCAATTGCTGCAAATAATCCTACTTTGTTTCGGGTCTGCAACAAAATGTCAATCAAGCTGTCTCTAGGGCCGAAAACTTTATTCAGCATTTCAAACTGACAAAGAACTTGCTTAATTTAAGAACAATGACTTTTAAGGGAAAGTGCGAATAAAGTTCGACGGTTTGTGATAGCCACTAATGTATGACTGCAGTATAACACATGCGTCATGAAAGTTATATGATTAAAGGTTGAAAGACAGCTGAAGTGAATGAACTCTAGACGTTCAAACCCGAAAAATATATCAAACTGCTTCGTTTCAAGTAAATATATCAAAAGAAAGATGTTTGACTTTATTATCTTTTCAAACCACTCTGTCGGGTCAAACATGGGGTACGGCTGTTTGGTCGTCTGTTTCACAGGATAGCGTCCCTTTGGCACACCAGAAACCGATAAAGAAGGTTCAAATCTGAATCCCGTTGTCTGTTTTTCTAGGTTTGGTAGTACCCTGCCAGTGTCCATTGAAGTGGTTGGCTTCTGAGGGTTCATCATTCCTCGCAAATTAAGCTGACACACTGTGATGTAACTGGAATAATTCCACATTGGCGTTAAAACCAAGCTCACTCACATAACCATGAATACCAGAATAACAAACTGAGCATATCTTATCATCGCCTTGATGTTTATGCAATACACCTGCAACATGTTTTATGTCTACTCACGTGCATATACAACGGATACATTGATTTTGTGTTCTATCACGTACGATCACGTAAGTGAAAAGAAACACACATAACATTTTTTGTTTGATTACAGTCACTTGTAATATCTATATATGGATTTGAAGAGAGCGTTAAAATTATCTGATAATCTGTAAACCTTTAATGTGTACCATCTTGTTTAGGTAATTGTATGACATGAGTAGCTTTCAAACACATTTAGTCAGTTATGTAGAGATACTGGAACGGTTTAATGTTTTCTCTTGACAATATGCATGAACATACGGACTTTGCTTTTGAGCCTTGTGTTATAGTATGACCAGAAATTATTGAGAATTTTAGGAATATGTTTAATTGGATTTCTAGTATAAACAACCTTGACCAGCTATCAAGTGCTTGGTTTCATTCAAGAGAGACAACTCTGTTAATCCTTTTTCATTAGTTTGTGAAGAGTTATCCCCCTTTGTTTACTTGCTAGCAGACGACATTTTCAGTGATCCTCAGTATGGATGATTTAGAGAAGAGGAAGTTGATTTTAGAGTATTATAACAAGGACATCAGATCAGCTAAAGTGATTTCAAGTAGAACAGGCATCCCTTTGTCCACTGTTTATCGTGTTTTGAAAAATATTGCAAATGCATATGGCAATGAGCACCAGGGAGGCGCAGGTAGGCCCAGAAAATTGACTGTCGGTGACAGGAGGCGGCTTGGTATTCTTGTTTCTAAAAACAAACGAAGGAGTTTAGAAAATGTAAGGCTGGATATGACTGATAGAGGAAATGTGGCTGTCTGTAAGGAGACAATTAGAACTGAGCTGCATGGAATGGGTTGGCAGAAAAGTCGAGGAATTCCATCACCGATCATGAAACCTGAACAAAAGGAGCGAAGGTTGAACTGGTGCTTACAGCGTAGAAATTTTAACTGGGACAATGTGATTTTCTCAGATGAAAGTTCTGTGTGGCTGTTTCCTAATACACTGAAATTCTGGACCAAACAAACTGAAAAACCTTTGTATCAGCGCCCAAAGTACAGTCCGAAATTTAACGTGTGGGGTGGCATATCTGTGATAGGGGCAACGCCCCTCTGTGTATTTGAAGGGAATATGAACAGTGAGCGGTACACAGATATTCTCGAGGGACATTGACTTCCATCTGCTCACGTGTTCTATGGACATTTTTGGATTTTCCAGCAGGACAACGACCCAAAACATCGTTCAAAGCATTTACAGGCCTGGTTTCGGACCCAGAATATGACATTATTAGATTGGCCAAGCTATAGCCCTGACCTAAATCCAATAGAAAATGTTTGGGGACTTATGAAGGAAAGTGTCAATAAGAAAATCTGACAAATATTGCTGAAATGAAAGAAGAGGTGGTCCGATATTGGGACAGCATGGACCACGACTTTCTAACTTCTTTGATCAGTAGTATGCCCCGCCGCATTGAAGCCTGCATTGCTGCCCATGGTGACTTGACAAAATACTAACTGTTCACCTGTCTTTGAATCTGGAGTTATGTTCTGCTAATATTCACATTTAATACGTGAGTAATGAGTGAAAAAAATGTAAAAAAAATACAATCTTAAATTCTCAATAATTTCTGGTTGTACTGTACTTAAACATAACAACTAGTTATAGTTAGAATGCCAATTATTATGCAACTGAAATTCATTTTGCAAGTTAAAATGTGAAGTAATACATTTACTTGCAACTTGCAACCTAAGTATAGAACCGCTGAATGCATCATTATTGATTACATTTTGCGTGACCTTAAGCATAAGTTAGCGCAAGAATGAATTACATTCAGATTTGAAAAGTAAAATAATGCTGTCAACTGAAAACTAACAAATGTTAATTATCACGAACATTGGGTGTATCATTAGCGCTGAAATGGAGCCCCTGAAATGATGTGTAAGTCAAGCGGACAAGTTAATTACAAGTTCTCAAACCCCACCTATCATTTAATCTTTTAATACTCATCTAAAAACACTTGCTTTCGATGACAGGCTCAGTGATTGCATAACATGCCCACACGAAAGTCGTGCATGATGCTCGGAGAAACATGTAAATAAATGATGATGTTTCGACACGTTTTTCTTTTAATTGACTCTTGACTTTGACCCGAACAGGCAACTTAGCATTTCATCATGTCCGTCCAACATCGGCTACAGCTTTTACTAAAACTCCCCTCTACACATCGAAGACGCCCGAAGAATCAGATTACTGGCGTACCTTGAGAAGCCCTACTACCACGAAGAAGCTACCAGTGTCGATTTTAGCACACTTAGAGTAATCCTGAAGCGTGTGTGGGAGACTGTCGACGGCGAAGAGTATGAACATGTGAAGTCAATTCTCCACCCTTACCGCCAGTGTTGCTGCTAGGAAGGATTAATGAAGCATATTCGAGACGTGCTCAAGGAGAGGCGCTGGCGAGCATATTTATGTTCAACTAAGCGTACAATATGGGGAGACGTGTCGCTAATCCAATTAATTGTGACACGGGCAGAGTAATAGAGTGCAAACACATATGAGGATGGTAACTGAAATATGATTTATTGGAATGGTGGAGAAATCTACAACAATTAATAAAGTGGTGTGTGTTATTGATATACTTGTTGAGGTTGGAATAGATCACACGAAGGTGCTGTGCAGGGAAGTCCGATCCATCAAGGCATCATCTGTTCTTCATCACTGGGCAAACTTGCATGCGTCAGTCGTTTTCCAAATCTTAATATAACTGATGACGCGAAAACCTTTGACACGTCTTACACATGACAGCTATAATGGCCCAATCTTGATTTATCTTTCAAGAGAAATTTAAATATATAATATTTCAATGGTATTCATTCTTGTTCAAAAGTGGAATACTATCTATCCTTGAAAGATAAGTATAAAATTGTATGTTACGTCGGATGAATTATTACTGAGTACATTGTAAGTACATACATTACGTTTAATTTGAGAAACGACATTTATTGAAAAGATAATCATGAATGAAAATAGTAATAGCGATAAAAATTGCAAGTGGGTTTATGACAAAGTGGAGATTTGAAGGCCATTTACGCTTTGACCAGGAATGTAATTTCTGTTTCTGTGACTAACTGAGATGTTAATTTGAAGTAGTCTAGAGCCTGCCCAAAGGGATCTTGTATTTACAAACCTGATCTAGTTCTAAGAATTTACAACTGAGACTTCTGGATGTAAAGTTATATGCTGCAAGCTTTCTCTTGAGTCTTGGCTGAGTTTCAAGGCCTGGTGGACGTTCTGCAGCACAAATGAATCAGTATCCCAGAACTGCCTCAAGTGATAGCAGAGACACCCACAGCTGCATCTTTCACATCATCATATGCACGTTAAAGCATCTCTCCATACTCATTACGTAACATTTACACATCAAGTATGATGTACGAGAGATATCTGGTTCTTTTTAAGAACATAAAGCATATCCCGGTATAAGCCAGATGTTGCAAACCTTTTGCAGACATTATCTAAACTCATCATAAAATCAATACATTCTGTTTTTCATATCAAGACACATATTTTGCAGCACATGTGTGCTTAATAACTTAAGTGCATACCTGGTGCTATATTCATAAGCCTAGCCTAGATTCAAATAGGTATGGTATGTGTTCTTTATGATTTGTGCCAGCTTTTGTGACTATTATGTAGCTGAAAGGATTATACTGTGTGTACAGTACTGACAGTATGTCATCAACACGCAGTACGATTTAGTCGTTTGTTTCTCTGTAATCCACTTCATCAGATGTAGATATGCTAGTTTCAGTATTCATGTCAAGATGTCTCCATCTGCTTCTTCATAGCTTGAGATTTTCCTGCGTGATTTTAAGGTAAAACCCTTTTGATGTCACAATTAATTGGATTAGCGACACGTCTCCCCATATTGTACGCTTAGTTGAACCAATATGCTGTCAATGTTGTTCAAACATTCGTCCTTTCACAAGAAGAACCTGATATACGTTACTGCCAAGCTGTGTGACAAAAATCACGGTGACCTAATTACACATGCCAGGTTCTTTCATCCTTTAATCTGTTGCCATGGGTACTTTGTGGGCATATACGCCTTTTGTTAATGTATGTACTTCAAACTCTGCCATTGATGAGGGTGACCATAATGCTGATTATTATGATCAAGATGTGTTCATCTGAAAAATGTCAAGGTATTTTATTCCGTCGGTGGCAATATATTCAATGTGTACAGTTATCACCAGTAGTGCTTCAGACATAGAGAGGGGCGGTGGGGTAGTGTAGTGGTTAAAGCATTCGTTAGTCACGCCAAAGACCCGGGTTCGATTCCCCACATGGGTACAATATGTGAAGCCCATTTCTGGTGTCCCCCACCCTGATATAGCTGGAATATTGCTAAAAGCGGCGTAAAACTAAACTCACTCACTCAGACATAGAGAAAACAGTTATTCATATACAAACACGATTAACTTCTACCGATTAAAGTACGTAATCACCTATGTTTACGATTGCCGATGTGACGCTAAATATTAACTCACTCACTCACTCACTCATAAATACTTTTTAGTTTTTAGTAATGAGTTTTAACTAGCTGCCCTCCACAGACACGTTGCCTTCATCATAAATACTTGAGTTTATAACTGGTTACTCCTTACAGATACTGTATGGTTGCCTTTAATGATGAATAATGATAGCATACAATTGGGTACAGTTGTGTGGCAACGAATGATTTAAGCGTACGTCAGCAGTACCCGGCCAAAGCTATTAATTTAGAGTTATCCATCTTCGTGTAAACTACAATGTTAAACATTTCATGATGACAGTTTCTACAACGGACACAAGGGCACGCCCTGGAGTATGTTGCTGTGGGGCGCCGTTGCCTTTTCCATAACGTCTTCTGCTAAATCTGATGTTTTTATTGGAAGGTGTCGGTGATGCTACACACGAGACACTCATTTTAAACTTGCAGAGATATTTCGGTTTTAGTGAAAGCTGGTGTCAGGAATACTGTCACAGTTCCTTTTATGTTGGTAGTGATTCAGCATGGTTTAATATTTTGATTGACCTATGTGTCAACATAGAGCCAAGCTCTTTTGGATCACCGAGTCACGTCTGGAAGAAATTCCAGGTATATATCCTCCATGTGCTCCCATGGTTCCTAGTATGGTGATCTACCTTCAGATGCTGGGGATTTATAGCCCGTGTTTTATATTGTATTGTCTTCTTTAATTACACTGTTTTAGTTTTACATGCTAGTTTTATGTTCACATCTGTAATACTCTAGTATTTTACTGTCCATCGTCGACAGGTTTAACTCTTCACAATGCTTTCATTTTGGTATTATATAAATTGTTTTCGTCACGATATGGCTGATATATTGCCGATGTGACGTTAAATATTAACTCACTCACTCCTCCATGTGCTGTGACTCGTTCTATGTTTAACAATATCCCTGAGACGATTTCAAAAGAGAATGGCGGCACTGATGGTGTTGCTGGTCTTGTCATAAATCATTGTCTTCAGAACATCTGATGAGGACAGGGCATTTTTCGAATGGGAGAACTTTCTTGCGAACAATACAGCTCATTTTCAGGGAGCCGATCCTGTATTCACTCAAATTTCTTAGCAGGGCGACGTTCCTGGAATTGAATTAAATACGACCACTTCCAGTGAGGCTGCCTAGGTGCTTGTTAGTGTCTGATGAAGATGAGTGGAAAGTGCTTCAGCAAAATTAACTTTCACACAGTCTTCATGACCAAGTGATAGGTATGTCCTACCATACTCATATGACTGGTCATTTGAGTGTTTTTTATATCTTCTGAAAGGTCCTAAGCTTATGCCTTCTAGCCAAGTTTCCACCGGGATGCCTCAAAGTTTTGCGAAACTTGTCATTTATGTTAGGTGGTAAGGAAACCCAATCAGAAGAAAAACCTGACCCCTGAAGCCAGTAATAGCATTTGAAAACCCATTCAGTCTTGTCATTGGTATTGGTCTCCTGACTGAAACAAAGTCTGGTACTCTGGTATTTGTTGACAAGCATGTGCTTCAACCACATTCTCAGAAGTTATTCCTTTGAATACAACTACTTCACCTGCTAGTAATAAGGCTTTGCTCCAGCTTTGACACATGGTTGGCTCACGCCTAATAGATCAATTTGATCAAAGGTCTAATTTCATGTCAGAATGGTTTCAGCAGGTCATCTATGATTTTGGTCTCAAATCATGTTTAGAGCGTACCAACAAATTGTCACAAGGTGGAATGAAGAGATTTCAATAGCAATATTGTCATCATTTATGTTTCTAACATAGGAGAAGAAATGCAAAATGAAGTTCTTTCTTTTGGTATTGTTTGCACCTAGGGAGCCAAATCAGTATTCGTTTACGTTGAGTACCTCTGAGTTGTGAAGCACGTGCCGTTTGATGATCTGGGTGAGGACGTTCGCCCTGGACTTACAAAATGTTAGGTGCTTAAACACTCTTGGCGTTAAATTAACACCTTACTACATAACAGTAGAAACAGTTGTCAAATATATTTCACGAGTATGTTCTTTTGTGTCCGGACGTACCTGACTTTCTGTTTTGTTACATAGATGTAGGGGATACAATCCCCGTAAAACAACTTCTCTGTCGCATGAATGCACTCCAAAAGGAGTCAAATATGTGGTTGAGAGTAGAGTTCACCATGCATCATGGCACCCAAGCCGGACAATTTCTATCGACCTTTTAACGACCTCAGGCGGTTTGCCCAACCTGACGTGTACTCCATACCAATGGACACGTGTCAGAATTGGTCAAGTTTGAAGGGGTACTACCAGGTCTCAAATAATTTCTGTTATTATCAACCATTCAGTAGTTTGGAACTATCAATGGCGTAGCTGGCTACGAAACGGCAATAATGTTAAAATGTAATTTCTGTGATGCAGATGCTCCTCTCACTAATTTGTTGGCCAAAAAGTCAAATTCTCTTTGAGATAACCCCTGTCACAGTTTCCGTGAGAGTAAAAGCCATACTCATTAATTCTCCAGCCTTAAGGACGTTGAATTCTTAAAAGAACAATTCAACTGGCATCTGCTACAAATAATTAAAGATTGGTGTTGATGGTGCATTGTTGCAGCAAGATGTGAACAGCTTCAATCACCCTATGTGTTAGGCTTTGAAAAATAATAGTCAGGCACAAGAAAAGTTTAAATTACTCAAGAATTAAGAAAGAACTTTTGTCGGTGATACAGTTTTGGGCGTAATGGAAAGAACTACGTATTCCACTGACGTGTTCACTATTCACAATACGTTAACATAAGATGAATAACAGAAATCATTGATACGGTGGGGTTGAATTTTAGGACGAACCGCGTTAGGGCTTTCTCGAAGAGGGTGAGAGGTAGCAACTGATTAAAGCCTTAGTTAAATGTCGATCATTGTCATGAACTTATTTTAGTGGTACTCGAATCAGCAATCTAGAGTTATCCGCCTTTGAGTACGCAGCAAACATGACAAACGTCATGACAAGTTCAGAGTTTCAGCGTTAGGTCATTTGTAAAATCCTGATTATTCTTATACATGTATACTATGAGCGATTACAGAAGGATTATACCCTAGTCTAGTTTCATAGTATGTGACCCACTGTAGTGCCCTTTGTGACTGTTAACCTAAGTCATTGTTTTTTCAATGATAGTTCATTAAATAGTCATGCGTTCTTGTGTGGTTATTAATTATTTCACATATATATTTTATGTATAAATATCACATCATCGTTAACTATACTATCCACCCACTCGTTGCTTTCAATCCTTAATGTTTAAATTTGAACAGGGTTATCTCCACAGATTCGGTGCCTTTGTAGTATGTTTGGTTGGTATTAGGTTTGTGACGTGCAACCCGTTTTGTACCACAGCACATGTGCCATTATTCAACAACCAATGACATATCTTCAGTTCACGTTGTGATGAATTATTCAACTGTTTTAGTAACTGAGAAAGCACGTAGTACATCATTAGCGTACTCGACAGGACACCACACGACACCCATGGTTTATATAATTATACTTTCTGTGTTGGAGAATAGATAAAATGTTACCATTGCGTGAGAGAAATATGAGATTTGTTTTTCTTTCGCTGCTTATGCATTGTGGATGGCTCTCCGCACAGATAGGTGTAAATGTATCTTCTTCATAAATATGTAACGCAAGGCCTATGTATGTAGAATCCAGGCTGTCTTACCCCAGTTCATTCGTATTCCCTTCCTAATTGCATGCTTCACACTAGAATAACACCAATTTAACATAAACCTCCATTAATTGTGTTATTTTCAAGTTACGGTCAATATAGACGTTTTCAGAATATATCACACGTCAAGCCTGTGACCAAGAGGTCATTCGTCATACATACCATTAATCGTAACGGTTTTTGTTGAAAAGACCAGAATAGGCTGTTTCCTTTTAACGAATCATGCATATTGTCCTCAAGAGAGTGAGTGAGTGGGTTGAGTGTAATGCTTCTTTGATACATATTCTAGTTACATTAAGGTGAAACAGTGGACGTGGGAAGTGATGAAGTTATGCACGTCATAACTCTTTGGTGAGAACCACACGCACTGGCAGTGCTTTGACGAACCTCGGAACATTATCGGAACGAAACGAAGTTCAAATTCACGATCATAGATTGCTGGCGAACTCATGGGAAGCACCTCTGCGCAGTTAATTGCGGCGCTAAGACGACTGGGCCACCCCTAGCCTCGTCCTGTATACACGTTTAGGCATTTCTTCAGATACAAATAAAGTCCTCAATAAACACTTCCGGACGAATGGAATTTCACTGTTAATCAATTGCGTATTACAATTATAAGTAAGGGTTTTTTTCTCATCAGTAGTGCAATTAATGAAATGAAAATGCATTACCTCGCTACTAAAACTTGAACATTTCCCCGACTAAAAGTAAACCTGTTTGCAATGATTGTGTTATGATTTATTTTCTATAAGTTTAATCGGATTGCAACCAAAAAAGTACGGATCATAGTTAATCGCCCTTTGATTATTGCTTCATTGATGCCATATTTCACGAAAATCCAAATATGTGTTCCAGTTTAGAGCAAAATGCCACAAAATGCTAAAACAGTTAGCTAATGTTTCAAGTATGCTGGAGACATTCATATGCATCACCATGAACACCACGTTTGTGGCTTTTGTTGAAGGTATTAATATATACCACACGACCTTGTTATATCACCAAACACTTTATGACTGTTTCTGGCGGGGGCACCGATGGCCCATGCATCTAAGAAGAAACAATTACATGTGCAGTGTTGCGTCCCTTTAGCGCAGAAGACGTCAGCGATCGTGGGTTCTCTAAGCAGTATACTTCATTGGCTCATGGGTTTTACCAGACCGCTTAACGTCAGAGACCTGCAACTCGCCGGACTTTCTTCTCACATTAGACTGACAAACAGTGAAATACATAGGATACTGTTAAAAACAATTCGATAAACACAATTCACACACTCTTACGACTGTTTTTGATATGAAGACTGTAAAGAACATCTATATGGAGAAGATAATGGCTCATGTTGCGTTTGTGTTAAGACATATTCACCACTAGAATTGAGTGATAAGCGCCAAAGCCTCATTTAAAGGGATCCTGCTGGAATTCCTCGCAGACATTCACCGCCACTTGTGGGCACAATAACATGTGATCAGTTGATGCACCCATCTCTTACTCTAGCATCAGAACAATCAATGGATGTGCGTTTGTCACGGAAAGTGGGTAGATGCTTTGCTAAGCTGCAAAGTATCACAACGATCACATTTTCTGTCATATAGACCCTTGTGAATTCCTTATCAGCATGGGTCGCCCATCAACAAATGCTGGTCCTAAGAATGGGATGGTCAGGCCCGGTGACTTGGTATGATTCGGGTCATCACACCCCGAAGACGTGAACCAATGCTTACAAATAACTCATTGGATTGCTTATTTCATCATTCATAGCCGTAACCTCCAACTTCATTCAAGGACAAACACAACAACCATGCTTGCCATGTTGTATTTACCATATGGTTGTGTACAGGGACGGGTCAGCGTAAAATCTGACTTGTGGCAAAAAGTAGGATTGCAATGCGGATAAGGATTTGTGATTCGGAATCGGATTTGAATTACAATTTATAACATTTATCATGAGTATTTACACGCCACTATCATATAGATGAAACATGCCTTCAGTGCGGCCTCAAATAACAAACGAAAAACCTGTACTGGTATTGCACCCAAGAACTCGGTCAGGGGGTTGAAGTAGCGTAACATTATTGTCCTCCTGAGATGATACGTCCTAAAAACGTTCCAAGTCAAATTTGCTCAACCATACTTTTTAATGTAGTATTTTTGTTATTTTAAATTTCGGCTAAATCTTCCTACCATCGCTAGCGGCTGAAGGGATGGTGTAAATCCAAATAGGGTCCATGCAGGTAGCAAAAGTAATGTAAATCCCCGTGGTCCCTGGTATGGTGATCTACCTTCAGTTGTTGGCGATCTATAGCCCATTTATATACCGTGTTGTCCTAATTTGAAATCCAATTTTAGAGAGAGTTGCTAGTGTTATTCCTTGATACTGTGATATTCTAGTTGATTTTACTGTCTTTCGTCGGCAGGTTTTTATGTATTTATGGTGAATTCACAACTTGTTTATAGTCACGATATGGCTGAAATATTGCCGATGTGACTTTAAATCTAAACTCACTCACTCACCCAAGAACTCGGTCACACATGACCAATACAACGTACAGTGTTGCCCTTTGTTTTGCTACCGACAACACATTATTTTAACCGCTTTTGTTGAAAATATGTCCATATCACAAATGTTTGTGTGTCGCGCTTGACCAGAAAGTGCTGATGATTAAATGTAGAAATACAACTTTCAGGCACTTGGTACCATGGACCATCAAAGGGACCCAACCAGGATGCTGTCTATGGATATTTCTAAACATTTTAAATTCATGCATATAAGTAAAAGCAGTAACAACCAAAATCATATTAAGTTATGTATGGATTGAAGATATAGGAAATCACATTTCCGTTAAGTGTACATATTCTCCTTTACTTTATATGATATATAACGAAACCCATGACAGTTGAAATATGATGTGATATAGCCAATATGCGTGAATCAGAGCTATGACCCATTGTATGTAATACAAAAACATATATCACGTCGGAGTAACGATGACTCTTTATGAGTCTCTGGGCACAGCTAAACATTAGCCCGCCAGGCTTTATTACCTAATCAATCTGATATCTGTATAAACACAAATGATAATTATATTCCAAGAGGAGTTTGTACATAACATTCCATGCTGGTTATTGGTGTGTTGTATCAAATCTGACAAAAGAGATATACATAGTTGCCATATCTTGGCTTCAAACGGTTTACATAAAAAGATTCTTGCAAAATCCATTATAATAGAAAAGGTTTATAGTAGAATCTAAAGTATGTGGTCTTAATGATTTCCCTTGGGCTTCTAAAATACTCCCAAAGCATCTCATCCAATTTCTCATTGACAAACCATGAGAAGCCGTTCGCAACTTCATGCAAGAAATGCCGTTATCGTTCGAAATTCATTGCATTCATTGCCCTGAACACGTTTTTATTCCTAGCCATGAGATAAGCCTAGTTTGATAGAACTGTTTCCTCAATAAGCACTAAAAGCGTTGTGTTTAACAATGCTCTGAAGCATCAACTCTCTGTGACAGGTAAAAAGCACGCTTGACTTGACATCAAAGAAGATACTTTATACGTTAGAGAGAGGTAGTGCAAATTGAACTGATACATGTATACGTATAAACGTTAGACATCAGAGTAACTAAACACTATTGTTTGCATCAATAATAAACGTTGTCATCGTATTATAAGGTTACTCTATTGGTATCAACATGGAAGGCGTGTATTTGACTTGCCCAAAACATAATGCCAGCAATGAAAGGGAAACCCTTAGCACAACTTAATTTGGTCCATACAACATACGTGACAGGTGTTGCTGTAATGTCGGAGCTTGTCCAACCAACTCGAAATATGATGTGAAGGAAATCGTTCATGTATTAGGAATGAATTATGCAACGACCTTCGTTTGCATTATTCTTTGCGGTCACTGTATTGCAACAAATTATTAAGTTTTTAAACTCCTTAGTTAAGCACATGACAGTTACGGAAGGTGTGACGTGCCTTCATTACCTGCCAAACACAGTTCGTTTCAGACAAAAATGGTATTTGAACTGTGTGTAAAGTGGACCAAATTATTTATATTACATATCTAACCGAGACATGCAGGGCTTCATTTGTGTGAGATGTTAATCTAACAACTGAGCCTCGCATTTCCCTAAAGGTCGTGGCCCCAAAACACATCCAGTTAAAACGCTAAATACTGAATTTGTGGTACACTTTGTCATACGGGGCATCAACATTTCTCTTCATCATATTGGAATGGAAAGGAAAAGGTTACGACTGAACACTGCACACTTGCTCTACAATAAACAGTGTTATTCTACATTAAGAACATACGATTTCTCGAACCTAGTATAATTTGAAAATCATGTCGGATATAGTTCCATGGATAACCTTTGAAAGATTATGAACGTCCGTAGTAGGGAAATGTGTTTAACTTATCATATGGGACACCTAAAACAGACACATCTCTTGGCTGTGTGTGTGTGTGGTGTCTAAAATGACGAAACAGTGCCTCAGCCCCAATATATATTTAAACTGTACCAATTCCCTGTAAAAAATGTGTGCTCACACAGCTTAGAACTTCGTCTGATAACGTTTCACATTTGGAACCAACTATAACTTCGAAATTCAGTGGAAGATTTCAGTAGCTTAATAATACTCACCACGCGTGTATGCATTTTTGAAATTTCTACCTTCGAAATGTCCAAGATAGATAGCTAGTCCACTTTAAACCAGCTACATCGATGAAATAACACATGATCGATATCGCTGAATAGAGGTTCATATGTTTACGAAAAATGTCTACAAGGTTGTAAATACTGTAAACATTAAGGTAATACGTGATACATAGTGACATGTTGTTGACTACCATTATTTCGGTGAGTTTCAGCACACCAGTTCACAAATCATTATGAATATTGCTACTTGGCCATAAAGCTGGAAAAAACAGACCATAAAGATTAAATGGAGTCTTTCTATTCTTTATTTTTCTGTACAACAACAGTTATATGGTTGGAATATTGTGTTAAACAACATATATGAACACGCAAATAAACACACTTGTCAACAAAAATAAACAGTTATCAGTAATTCTTTGATAAAGAATGAAATGAGTGACAGTCACTGCCCAAGGCCCCAAAAGGAGATGGATTGACAGTAGCTATCAAGCACACTTCCTAACATTATTACCTTGTTTAATGTTTGTGGTTATCCATTATGCTACAGGTAGATAAACGAGGAACAATATTTCAGAGGAACGGATGAAATGACCACCACCTAGCAGTCACAGTCACTGAAAGCGCTAAAACTTTCCGCGTTGTACACACAGGATGACACATCCTGGTTATTTGGATGTGCCACAAAACCATAACCGCATGGATCAGGTACAAAGAAGGATACATACATGAACATGACAAAAAAGAAGAGAAAAACAAAGATAACCCGCCCGCAATGATTTTAGCTGGCAAACGACGGAGCAAAGTGCCAGACACCTCAAAGTATAACATCCCTCCTGATGAAACCATATCGTCAAACGAACGAGATTTTGAATAAGGTGGGTATAACAAAGACTACTCCCGGGCAGGATCGATTGCGTTGAGGAACAAAAAGACTGCAACAAAAAAATCCGACTTTGGACGTCGTTGGTACGAAACAGGTTGAAAGTTACGGGTCTGAAGTCAAGACGCCCTTGAGGCATATAGGCTATCATGCAAGGCGTCTCAGAGAACAGGCCACATGAGCTTGGATGTTGTCAACAGTGGTATTGAAGACTCGTTGTGTTTATAGATGAATCGAGGTTCTGTTTACGTTCTACCCATGGTATACAACTTGTTTGTACATGGCGTGATCCAGCCGGATTTCAAGAGAACGATAATATGATGGTGGAAACATGGTATCGACTTACAAGACGTACAACTGGACGAGACCCGTGATCGTGCAAGGGAACTTACCCGATCAACCTTATATGGACCAAATGTTACACCCACGTTGTGACCCCGTTCGACCCGAGTAGGTAAGAACTCGAGTTCCTGGATGACCACAGATGAAGCAGCAAGGTGGCACAGCATTGACCCTGGCCAGGTTGAACACCCTTGAGATGTTCTGGGCCAAAGGGATCGTAACTGACCTCAGCTTTCCCTGAACGTTGGCATACCTTACAAAACGAGTGGCCAAGGATACCACGGGAGATAATCCAGCATTATATATACCATATTCCCAGAAATTGTTGTGCCTGCATCGATGCCCATGGGACTTCGACCAGATATTGACTAAGCTACAAAGACTAAATTCAACAACCTCATTTCATTCCATATAATTCCGGTTTATATTTGGTTATTCCATTTAATATTGTTCCGAGTATAGGTCTCATTCGTATCTTACTACATTTTGTTCACAGAATCAGACAAAGGCTCGCACCTCTTCGTTACTGTCACCAAACAAACACTGAGTTTGAACACAACGCCAACTTAATATTTCAATTCTTTGACCTTTGCAAACTGGGTTAATGCTATACTTATAATGATTCAATTGAGCAGGGTATGCATGGGACAGTGGGGTATCCGAAACCCGAAACCACGGGTTTCATTTCCTCATATGTACAGTTTTTTTCCGGAGACAATCTATTTCTGAATTAAGGTTACAACATTGTTTATAATTACAAGTCTGAACATGTTTTCTAAACAACACCTTGCAACACTGTATTTGTGTCGCATACTATTAATTTCTTCAGGGGTTTTGCTATGTATCAAATATTAAATATTTTTAGATCTGTCAGATCAGTACATATTATACAGCTATTATACAACTGTATGTGCGTCTGGCTTCACAATTTTATCACAAATACATGTTTCATGTGTGTGCTTGTCTTCAGTTTACATGTTGGGACAAATGTTCAAAAACATTTTGAAATGATAATTAAACTGCAGAAAAGAGTGGAAAACAGATATGTCAGTTATGCATCATGGATTACTCCATATGATACCATTGTTGATTGTACATTCATTGTGACTGAATTCTTTTTTGGTTTCAATATATATTGTTAATTAAGGTGTTCAACCACATGCATCTGTCATTACATGTGCACCATACAGACTGCTCTGTCAGCCTTCCATGTATTGTAAAGCATATTATATAAAAATATATTGTAATTTATCACGAAGAGGCCCTGTCAACTTTTCGTGTTGGACGGCAAGTGTTTCGTGGAAAAATGAGAAAGATAAACAAAACCATATCACTCATTTGTATTGAATATACAATGATATATTATTTGGACCAAAGCGTTCATGAACAAAACATGCAAATGATCACCAGCCATACGCTGTTCGTAATGTAATGAAGGCAAGGACGATGATTTATTTATTAATCTAAAGAAGACGTGTACATTTTGAAGGCAAAATAATACAATCCGTACATAAATGACTCGGAATATGTAAGAAACATACAATAAAGTAAAATTGATTTAGTTTATTATTATTTTGATAGTCATAGTCAGCATAGTTTCATATTATGTGTAACCGGTGAGATGCCTTTGAAATGGAGAAAAAGGGACCATTATTTTGATAAACTTGATAAACTTGTCATAACTACCAAAACGTAGTATTCGTTTTAGGCCCAATGTACCCGAAAAAGATATGTGTACAGGATGTTGGAGCTTATCTTGGATCAAGGTGATACTTTGCGTAAGAGACAGTTAGTAATATGTTAAATTAGGTAATATGACTATCACCAGCACTCTTTTGTATTGAAATGTAACAGTGGTACATGGCACATTTCATGCAAAACAGCGCAATGATAAAATACTTTTCCTTTCCTAAATGACCTCTCCTAGAACAATATGGATTAGGAGCAAAACAAGAAATATCCATTGAATGTAATTCCAAATGTGCAGATAACCGTGTGGTTGGTATGGTTTCAGTGGAGAATACCAGGAACGTCTCTAGAATATTATATTTGAGAATACAGAGAAAGGGTATTAAAGCATGGGGAAAAAGTGTTTGTGAAGTAAGACAAAGCTGCTTTCACAAACAATAAAGGTCATGATAAGAGGAAAAGGTTGTAGAAGATATATTCTGTTTTTTACGAACCGATGATGAAGAGTCAGTGGTGTAGGAGGAATTTGCGATATAAATAACGTGGTCTATATCCAGATATTGATTTTCAGAGATTGATTTTTTTAATAATCAAGTGGAAAACAGTGCAACAGATCCCGAACATGCCGTGTAGGGCTTCATTCTTTATGGACAAATGCTCACATCTACATAAGCTAATACCACTCAGACCTAGCCTAGTACTTTTCCAATTGACTTGAAATGTTGGCAGTTCATACTTTTGGGGCAAACATTGTTAAAAAAAGTAAAACCTACTTGCTGCCTTTCATAATATACTAGTGCTATCTACTTCTGAAATGAAATGTGATTAAATTTTGTTGATCATTCATGCATTTTGTATGTTTCTGGAAACTGTAAGTGTGATTTAATATTACCCTGATTTGAATATTATCTACTCTAACGGGTCAAACTGAAATTTTGTCCTCGATTCTTAGTTTGTCATAGCAATACTCTTTTACATTAATTTTACATACCGTACACGAGCCTGTCAATTCTGGTCCAATTATGTTATTATCACAGCTAATTTGCCATTTTCGAGAAACGAAATCTGATAATCGAAACTGCTTATTGCCTTGCACTATGTTATTATGGGGATGCTGAAAAGTGCTGAACGTAAGGTACTGTGAAGACAATCCAGGAGCTGGAAGATGTTAAACAGCCATAAGTCCAGAAAGTGCAGATGAAAAAAGACATGAAAAGATTATGGATTCACCACATCTCACATACTTAGTGGGTATATCTCAAGAAGGAGGTGAGGACATTCTGAGAAATGAACTGCCCATGATAAAGGTTTGAACACACTTTCCAAGGCTTGTATCTCAAAGGTTTATTATGGCTCTTTATACTTTACACATACGTCGTTGTTAAGAAGTGTGTTATCAGTAATTAATTATAAATGTTCAAAAGTTGAATTGAAGCAAAGTGTTAATGTAGTACCATTTTCGCCTTTCTAATTGTATTTTCGTTATTTATCTGAGGGGAGAATAATTGCACTATAAGATACACACACACACACACACACACACACACACACACACACAGACACACACACACACACACATATATATATATGTATATATAATTAAGTATCTGGTACTTCATCTACAAAGGTGTGAAGAAAAGTGATGGATAATGCATGGACTCGCTGTGAAATGTTTGTATGTGAGGAAACATTGACAGGTCTTTCCGCGTTTTCTACAACAAGCCAGAAGAAACAATTCACAACTCTAATCAATCATTTTTCTATCAACAATTACGATGTGGAATAACATACTACTACGTACGAAAAAGACAATCTGAATCACAAATACAGAAGATATTTACTCATCGGGTTTACATTGAAACCATTATTAAACTGTAGAATGAAAATATAAAGAGTAGGAAATTTGATTTCCACAATGTGGTTCAGTGCTACAGAAACCAAGATCTTTTGGTCGGTTTGCACAATTTTATATTTGGTTTGTACAGATTTGAGAGCAAACACGATTCGAACGAACTATATGCTCAAGTACCAAAACATGTCCACTGTCGCTCATGTAATCTATCTGCTACTCAAAACAAATATATAAAATGTATTCGGGGGAAATACAACAACAATGATAAGCTGAAAGATTTTGTTATGAAGAAGTATAAGCTATTGAAATGCATAATGATTGTTGCAGTTACACGTCAAGTGTTTTAAGGAACATTTAAAATGATTTGACAACATTTTAGTCGAGTCTATCATTAACAATACTGTCCCTCTGTCCTCGTATATATGGTTGGTTTTACGAATATTTAATTGAAGTTGCTCTCTGTCCGTGTCATTCGGTTTGATATTTGTTGTGTTTCATACAAATCAAAATGTAATAGACGTTGCAAATTCGGTGTTTAGAAAACACAATGTAAAGACAAGGGCATTTCAGATGCCTGACTAATTTGCTGAATCATTATCTCCTTATATGCACTGCATTCATCATACGTTACTGTTGCAGCCGGTTGGCTCCATGATGCTTTTATATCCACAACAAGAATGCTCATTATCAATTGCGTTTAATCCAAGCGGTATCTAAACGGATGAAGACTAGTTGTTCTGAACCCAGTCGAGTTTTTCTTCTGCCCTATGTCAGTCTTTCCCCTCTAAGTAGTACTCGTGTATTCTGTAATATCCCGAGCTGCGTGTAATTGTGTAATTCTGTTCTTGTTAATTGACAATCTGTATCCATTAGTTTTGCGTTTATGTCAAAATAACGATTTCCAGAACTGTTTCATGGTTTTGGTTGCTGTGTCTGATACTATTGTCATGTATCACTGCCCTATTAGTTTATAAATTGCTCTCCTTTATGGTTTCATCTTTACTGGAGCACATCTTTTAGATAGTAATTGGTAATCAGTGCATAATTTTCGCTACTGTAACATTTCTTGTCATAGAAAAAAAAAGCAAATTATAAAGTAATGGAAGGAAGGAGGAGACCAAAATGAAAAGTACCATTTAGTTTTACGACAAACATTCTCTCAGTGTTGTCACTGTCTGGCTGATTCAAACAAGCATGCTAGAGCCAAAGTTACATTTGTAATTAGTTATCAGTTACTATACTATACACTACCAAGTGTTTCTTTAAGATGAACACTTTATCTGAGAAAAATTCACGCTGTTCTGTTTACAGAACAGATAGCAAGAATGCACTTGCATAATCAACAATGCTATCTGTCATCGGGATTGTGAAGAGCTTAACGTTTTAAAATCTTGCTTCCGGAAAACGATCTGAACACTGAAAATCCATGGGCAGGATGAAGACATTTGTCCTAGAAAGCCCGTGGGAGGTAATTTTAATAAATATTGAATTACGCGCGTAGTCACATCGTCGAAGGTAACTGTAAATGAGGTTAAAAGGGTATCAATCTTTTGGATGACTTAATAGCATTGCAGTGAGCTACGGATATTAATACATCTACAGCCGTTTCCCGCTTAAAGTAAATACTCTTAAGAATTGCTTTTGGTCACATATGTGATCTATTATGTAATTAGTTCACAAAAAGATCACTAAATATTTGTTCATAAATCCCCTCCTATTGTGTTCACTCGTTTCATTCGGCATGGGTTTTCTCCCATGAGCTTAAAACTGTCGTGAAACCAATTTTCAATACTTCCATATACGCCAAACAGAAGCATCAGTGTAAAAGAGCTTAAGGATACGTGAAGGTTACTTGAACGAAAAGCTCTGTAGTGGCTCTTCGCGACAACCTGACGTTGAGTTCTGTCAAGGATGTCTGAAACATCCTGTGTGCATTCCAACTGACAGTTATTGATTTAGTGCTGTAACAAAATCAACTCTTTGGCTCTCATCATCCTGGCCAAATTTGATGCTTCCGTAGATCGTATCTTTGATTCAAAGGGCTTTGTGGAATATAAATCAGATTAATAAAGAATAAACATTTATATAAGGAAAAACGATGCTTTCGATTTAAAAATAAAACTCGGAATGACTTTATATATATATTCATATTGCTTCCAGAAACTAAGGTCCCGCAAAAAGTGTAAAATCCAAAATATGTTTTAATGCTTGTTGCAGTTACTTATATTTTGGATGCGCTGTTGACAACTGCAACATTGCACTTAATTAGTTAAATACCAACAGACATATTGTGTTACATGTACACGTATGTATGAGAATGAAGAAACCAGTATTCACGCAACAGATTTGCACCTGAAGTGTACCAGGATCAGAAGGTGGTGCTTTCGAAACTCGATTGTTGTACTTTGTCAAGCTGACACAATTTAGACATTCCTGGAAACAAACTACCTTTTCTCTTATTGATCAACAGTGTAACTGCTGCTTATTTTGCTTTATAGCTAAATCCATACCACCACCCCACATGCACGTAAGTAAGTATATATTTTATAACTATAAATGCACACTTATCCGTTGACCTTGATGCAAACTGAGTTTTCTATAGTTATTTGCTTGTGACATTATGACGTTATTCAATGTTATGGAGCATAATGTCAGCAAGATAAAACAAAATGGAAAAACCACGATATTACGATAATTGAATACGGTAAATATACACTTGAGCATTTTAGAATGAGCAGAATTATCATTATGCCTCAGTGATTGAATACTGTACTTATCTGAAAATATATAATCGATAGTGAAATGATACTTTATGCCTGAGGTACGTTGTCTGCTTCTATGACGTGGTTTTCAGAGATGATTATTTCCATGATACATTCCAAGTGAAATATTTCATATTGTCAAATACAGAATAGTGTGACAGGCCTTCTAATGTATCTTTAGGTTTAGAACATGTTTATGCAGAGATGGACATACTCTCATTTCACCCCTCACTCGATTAACTGTGGGGCAATATCTCTAGTTTAATACTGACATACTGGAAGACAATTTTCAGTTTTTGTAAATAGACCATGGCCAACCTCTAGTCCCTCCTACGCACTTGGTGATTTCCAGTTTCAACTGTCGATATCACCACAATATTCGTTGTAGAATGTTGTTTCATGACGCACTTGCATATAGCATTTTTCCAATATACGGCCAGGGAACACCAGCCACTGAATTATTTGTCAAAAGTCAATAATGATAAATTATATCTTGTTTCTCTTTTTATGAAATTTTTGGCCAATAGCTTATTGAAACATAGTATTATGTCAGTCCACGGGAGAAGAATTCTGCTAGTTATTGCCTTCTTAACATATTACATATTAAAAGGCATGGAAATCTACAAACTGCCTATGTATATGTCATGTATATTTCAAGTGATGCATTACATTCAATACTGTGGACCATGAGGCCATATATACCAAGTACATTTGCCATTTGTCAGAAATGACACTTTCACAATACAGATGATATCCTATTGGTATGTGTTTGTGAATCATTATCACACAATGATGGCATCAGGTGTTTACAATAAGGAGAGCGTATTATGCCCCAACGGTGGCACCCGTCACAAACGCATTCAAGAACTAGTCAAGAGCTCATTTGAACAAATATGGTTTTGGTTTGCACTCAACAATATTCCAGCTATATGGCGGCGGTCTGTAAATAATGTTACCCTTAAGGGTAATACGGACACTTTAATGGAGTCTGGACCAGACAACCCAGTGACCAACAGCATCAACATCGATCGACACAATTAGGATAAGATGACATGTGTCATCTAAGTGAAAAAACCTGGGAACATATGGTACAAGTATACTGAACCACAAAAGAAATGTCGCACTGACAGGGCTTCCTTAAAGCACACACTTTAATTCACTCTAATTAACAATCAAATAGGAAGACTGAGTTCAAACTTGACAATTATGGTTAACACATTTTCGGGAATCACATTTAGAGTTCACACAAACAAATCACCAAAAATGGTACTATTAAGATACCCCAAAGTCAGTATCGGGTGTGGCCTCTATGGGCATCGATGAAATCGTTACATCGTCTGTACATGGAATGAATTAGCCGGTCGATGAAGGCCATAGGCACTTGGGTCTATACTCTGCGAAATGCCTGATCGAGTCCACTCGCAGTTGTCGGCCTTGGTTGGAGGCCATTCAGTCTTCTTTGAATTCCGTCCCAAAGGTGTTCTACTGGACTTAAATTCGGACTGAGTGCAGGCTATTGTAGGGTTTGGATGCCATGTCGTCTTAGGAAGTCCAATGCTGCTCTGACAGTGTTGGCACGACCGTTGTCTTGCTGGAAGATGTGATTTCTGTAACGTCCAAAATTTGGTACAACGTGGGGTCTTATGATTTAATCAATATAACGAGCAGCTGTCATGTCATTTCCTCATCCTGGACCAAGATTCTGGAACACCAGAGTGTCAACTAACTGTTCAGACCGATTGCACCCCACACTATGATGCTTGGACCACCCCACGAGTCTCTTTCAACAATACACTCATTGGAAAACATTTCACCACGCCCTCGCCATACACACACTCTGCCATCGACTGTCGAAACACATTATCGGCTTTCATGAGATAACAGCACAGTTCTCCATTGTCGATAACCTCAATATCGATGCTGAGTTGCCCATTTTGGTCGGTTTTGACGGTGATGAACGGTGAGGACAGGACTACGATATGATCTGTGACAGGTGTCTTCCGCGCAAACGTCGACGCATTGTATCGGCACTGATGGGTCTGTTTTGAGTCAGACATGGTCTGGTGTGCTGTTTCCGTCGCTCTGGGGAAACGATCCTGCAAATGGTTGCGCACAGCCTATCATTCTTGACGTTGTGATGTTACTGAAGGTCGCCCACTGCGGTGACGGTCTTGAATGCTCTTAGTGACCTGATACCACTCCTGCTGTCCTAGCATGAACACTAAAATGATTGGCTACCCTCCGTGCAGTCTGGACAACTTGCAATCGTCCAACGGCTTGGTCCCTCTGATCTCTCGTAAGACCTGGCATGGTGGTTGTGTCAAAACAAAAATGATTTCAGGCGAGCTTGGGACCCGCTTTTTCATTGGTAGGATTGTCACAACATGCACGTGCATTTTCATTTTCACGATTGTCATACGGAGCCTTTTACCATGTCTGCCTTTTTCGGTGCGTTTGGACGATATGCGTTTTCCGAATTTTTCTCACTAATGGAAATTAGAATTGTCATCCAAATGCAACTGGCTACCACAAAACCTTTTCACATTTATTATTGGTAAATTGTCGCGAAATCAGAATAAATGCTGATGTAATTACATACTGGTGACAAATATCCCATAAATCAAGAACTGAAGTTTTGTCTTTCGATAATGGAGCACAAAATCGTCGGAATGCGATCATAACCGAATCACTGATCCTGTCGTTTCGACACCTAGACAGGTCTTACGGTGAGTTTGAGGAGCACAAAATCGTCGGAATGCGATCATAACCAACCGATCACCGATCCTGTCCTTTCGACTCCTAGACGCGTCTTACGGTGAATTTGGAGGTACTGCTGCTAACATTATTCATTCTCTCCCCACAATAAAACCTCTGCGTGTTTTCCAGGTGAATGTTCACTCCATTTAATGGTAATACTTGTCAACCAAGTAATCACGAAATGTTACCTGTATCTGAGCAACAATCGTTTATGTTTTGAACTATCCCTTATATATCAGGCAGTTTGTCTAATATCAAACGGTCCATCATAAGGGAACCATTTCCAACCGACCGCCTCCATGGTGTAGTTGGATAGCATCTGCCTGGGGAGCCGAAGGTTGGTGGTTTGATCTCTCGGCGTCGTTAAATCACAGTACTTGTCACTGTACCTGGGACCCGTGAAGATCCAGGGTAGAAGAGGTCTTTAGCAACCCATGCTTGCCACAAAGGGCGACTATGCTTGTCGTAAGAGGCGACTAACGGGATCGGGTGGTCAGGCTCGCTGACTTGGTTGACACATGTCATCGGTTCCCAATTGCGTAGATCGATGCTCATGCTGTTGATCACTGGATTGTCTGGTCCAGACTCGATTATTTACAGACCGCCGCCATATAACTGGAATATTGCTGAGTGCGGCGTAAAAGTAAACTCACTCACTCACTCACTCACTGTACCTGGCTTTTGTTGTTACGATTATGGTGTTTAATGTGTCTGACTGGGGCATGACATATCTGTCAGCTGACGCTAAAACCGTCATGTATCCATATAAAGGAGACATGTACATACACAGAGGATATTATATGAGTGCCCATGTCATACTATGTTTACGACACGAGTGCCTAAATGTTGAGTATTTCCCGAGCGAGAGCGAGGGATATACCAATATTTAGGCACGAGTGTGGTAAACATAGTATGATATGGGCACTCATATAATAGTCTGTTCATTACCGAAGTCGTCAAATTGAGGAAAATAAACCCAAATCTATTTTCAAACAGAGGCTGGCTACCGGCCGTCGCCGCATGTAGAACGCAACGTCACAGAAGACACGTAACGTCATAGCATTGTTCATGACGTCACGTCATCATGACAAAGTGATATTTTGCCCTAGGGCATCGTATGAAAAATGTGAACCCCGACATGTTCGCCCTCGTAGGTAATAAATGTTCATATTGCAGTGTGACTCGTGAAGATCTGGGTTAGAATTGGTCTTCAGCAACCTATTCTTGTCGTAAGAGGCTACTAACAAGATCGGTTGGTCAGACTTGCTGACTTGGTTGACACATGTCAACGTATCCAAATTGCGTAGATCGATGCTCGTGTTGTTGATCACTGGATTGTCTAATCCAGACTCGATTGTTCACCAACCGCCGCCATATAGCTGGAATATCGGCGTTAAGCAAGAAATCAACTAACTATATCATATTGCAATGCAAAATTCTTGAATACGACGTTAATGCCCATTTCGCCTCGCCTCACCTTCATTCTTGGACCATCATAATATAATCCAAAATAATTAATATTAACCATGACCTCCATCTTTATTTCCATTTAAAGTTTGGATGATTTTCCAAACAAATTCATTTGTTGTATCCCCAGTACAATCTGGTTTCTGGGCGTTTCACATTGTATCTTGTATATATTCAACTATGATAGATATATAGTGTCTTGTATTTATTTCTTCTATCATAGATAGGAAAACGAATCTATTATAGTTGAAAATGCAAAGTCACATTGCTAATTATCTATAACAAACCAAACAGATTGTCGGCAATTGTCTGCAATTCCAGATATAACTTTGCAAAGAAACATTTTTTATTTTCATTTGACAGCACAGTATTAGCTGCCATGATTGTAACATGTTAAGTGATATAAATGAAAACACAACATAAGAATAAACTTGCGTGCAGAGAACAGATTTTGTTTTCTTTTGATAACGCTTCGGATTCTGATATTTTCGATAATACAATGGCGCCGTCGCTTACAAAATAATCACCATCGAATAATTATCTTTTCAGCTTGCGTACCGAATGCCTACCAAAGCAAAGAAACTGTTATTTCTCATTATATCAAGATGGATGATAAAATGACATTTGCGAAACTGGTGTTAATTATCTCCTCATTCATGAAAGTAAGGCAACTCTTTATAGTGTATCAGTAATGATATATCAAAGTACAATGCAAACTTTAATCGCAGTTTCAACATGACAATATGTCTCTCTTTGAAGATGGAGATGTTAGGGGCAAATTTTTTATTCAATACAA
Organism: Haliotis rubra; assembly: GCF_003918875.1. Taxonomy (NCBI): domain Eukaryota; kingdom Metazoa; phylum Mollusca; class Gastropoda; order Lepetellida; family Haliotidae; genus Haliotis; species Haliotis rubra. The sequence continues at coordinate 1,012,057 of NW_025765115.1, read as the reverse complement.
CAAGTTCGAGATAGTACAAATCAATGTCCTTATAACAGCCTTTGAAATATTCCCTCCATGGTAATATGGACACTTCACTGACGTTATACATACGTACAGAGACTTTACAATTTGAATTATAAAACCTTTGAATTTTCCCTTGAACGCCAATGCGTGCCATTTAATGGCGGTTCCACTTGTTCCCTGGCTTAGTGTAGTTACACTCTGCACTGCTATCTTGGTCAGGTTATTGCCATATAAATCGATAACAGGCTTGGAATCAACCAATATTACGTTCAGTGCCACTGAATAAACCAATATCCGGATCCAAACCTCCTCATTTGTTCAGCCTTTACTAGGTTTTCTTGGGAAATGCGAGTGGTTTGTGGCCATTTAATTCTGAATTGTCACTCTGCATGCTACATATTTTATGACGTCTTGGTCTTTGATCCATCACGGAGGCTTGTTGGCTGTTTCTTCTCTCCGAGTTCTTTCCTTGATAGCTTTTGTTATTACTTGAGTCCCCTGTGTCAGATGTGCACAATCAATTTTCATTTTTTGTAACTCATCGGATTTTGGAGGATAAAAGAAACTGTGTCAATGTGCATTTCTGTGCATATTAGCCTGCATTTGCTGTTATGAATACATGCATATTACGCTAAAAGGTAAAGTGAAATATTCTAGCCCTCGTTTAATATTTTGAGACCCACAAAACAAGACTAATGTCTTTATATCTGCAGTTGAAGAATGGAAACGTTTTATGATCTCCTCTATGAGCGTAAAGGGATGCCGATAGGCTATACACATATTGTAAATTGCCCCCAAAATATGTAAAAATGTACCGCTACTGCCACTTACATTTAGAACAAAATGGGGTTGGCGAGGTTGGGCTAATGGATAAAGTATATTACATTGTAGACTCGGGATTCAGCATAAAGTTACAACGTGTGGATCCTGTTTCTGGTGATCGCTGTCATCTGATTTTCGAGTGCCGGAAAATGCTCCATGCGGCTTAAAACTGAACTATCTCACAACTAAACCCCGCCGTCAATATTGCAGGAATATTGCTCAAAGTGGCCTGACCTCCAATTCACTCACTAACTAAGAGAAAATATTCTTGTGTGACCAAGTTTAAACATCAGCTGTTAGATAGTTTTGTGCAGTATACTTTGTAACAGTAATATTTGTAGTGGCACGAAGGCCGAGTATCATAATATAGTAATCTGTATGGAATTCGCAACACCAACCACCATCTTTAACTAAACGAGAAAACTATGTAATTTACTACTGTTGCTTTATCACGGGAGCTGCTTTCAGCGCATCCAGTTAGGAGAATGATCGGAGAGTGTAAGCGTATCCCACATGATGTATATCTTTGATACATTGTAGCATGTGCTTTCTATGGAAATGGTCTCGCTGCGGCACCACCTAACGTCTTTGTTGAACAGACATAACGGCCTTTGTCGACAGTTTACAAATTTCGTATTCATGCCGTGTTTCCTTAACACAGACATTGTAGAGTGTATACACGTATTCCAACAAGATTGTGTTGTTTTTGTAGGAGAGAGCCATTTTTTCATGACAGGGTCTTGTAAACATCGCGATGACATTGAATAACTAAACTGTGGTTTGTATCACCAAGTAAGCGAGTGAGTAATGCTATACGCCGCATTTACAACATTCCAGCAATATTCCGACTGGTGACACTGGAAATAAGCTTCATACATTGAACGGAATTAATCGAAACCAAACCTTCGACGAAACGAAGATACGCTTTAACCACTTGCCTACCCTACCACCTCAGCATTAACTCTAAGTATTAAGAGTGAATGAGTTTGGTTTTACGCCGCTTTTAGCTTTTCACGGCTGGGGATACCAGAAATGGGCTTCACACATTGTACCCATGTGGGGAATCGAACCCGGGTCTTCGGCCTGACGAGCGAACGAACGCTGTAACCACTAGGTTACCTCACCGCCCCTCTAAGTATTATGTCATGACGGAGTATAACTGATTCCAGACTATTGTTAATGGTAAATGTTTATGTGTTGCAATGTCAGGAAGAATGGATATATATGGTTATAAGTAGGGATCTAGCAATTTATGGCACCACACGTAGTTATGAAACGGACTGAGGAGCTAAAGGGTTACAATTTCGTTATATCTTTTATGCTGTTATTCCGGATATTGTGTGTGAAGTAATGATAAATGCAGTGTGCTTACAGACACACGCGCACTCACACACACTAACGCAAGCGCCCCCTCACACACACACGCACTCACACACACGCACACACACGCAGGCAGGCAGGCAGGCACGCACACGCGCGCACGCACGCACGCACACACACACACACACTGTCTGTTTAACCTTGCATACTGTTCAGTGTTCCTAGAGACAATAACTCGGGTATAGTATATTGAGCCTGATTGTGTGTCATTCTGAACTGATGGCGTGGAGCATTCCTCCTATCACTTACGGATGTGACTGGCCCACGGTCAGTTGTGCACAGGTCTTCGGTATATAGCTGAAATCTTGCCGACTTAAGAGCTAAGGAAACCTCAACCAGCGACCCAAAAGATTTTACAGTACGTATTGTAATGTGAAATGCCCTGCATTTAAGTAAAGGGTAAGCAACATGTCATTTGTACTCTGTACAAACATGTAACATGTACAATCAGCAGCATGGATGCTCTGTTACATATATTACTCTCGTCCGGGCAAAATTAGAGAAACATGTGTTTTATCCAGTGTTCGAATCCTGGTGGCAAGGTGACATCACCTGCGATTTCTTTAAAACGCATACTTGCCATATCTGTCTAGATGGTGTTCATGAATGTAATGTGCGTCTCTTGTCCTTTTTTTTAAGTAGTTCGGGTAATACTTTATATCTAGGTACTTCCACTTTTCCTCTTTTTTCTGGGCGTCGGTTGTATTTTCCCTGGTGTTTCTATTTCTGCTATTAAAAGAGCTTCATATCAGGCGCCAGATTGAGGCAGCTAGACGAGACAATTAAATGGATGAGTAAGTTTCAACCAAAATGAAATACCAAGTACACAATTTCTAATCTGACGTTTTATTAATGCATTTTCTGACATTTTTCAAGCTTTGTTTTAAATGCCATCAAATAGACAGAAGGTGAAAGAGGATACTGACATCTAAGAATCAATTATAGAAGAAAAGGATATAACATATTGATGTAGTCTTCAAACGACAGGGGTGATTTGCGAATAGGGGAGATGCTTGGAAACAAAGAAGGCTAAACCTAGTTGGAAGAAGATAGAAATGGAGTTCAAAGCATCAACAGAAATCGGGATCTGGTGGTCAGGCTCGCTGACTTGCTTGAAACATCCCAATTGCGTAGATCGATACTCATGCTGTTGATCACTGGATTGTCTGGTCCAGACTCCATTATTTACAGACCGCCGCCATATAGCTGGAATATTGCTGAGTACGGCGTAAAACTGAACTCACTCACTCATTCATTATATTCGTACAGTCCTGAACTATCATCACGATCTGATGAAGGTGTTGTTCCACGTTTCCCTGTCCAATCAAATACTATTTTTTTCACGATCTGAAGCAGCTTTGACCAAAGTTACTAGTACTGTTACTGTTCTGATGGGTCGAATTTTATCAGCTGGATTCGTCAGGCGTCTATACAACGTATGCATCTACATCGTCCACCAGGTCGTCTTGTTCACATTTTTTTATCCTTGGATAGACACTGATATATTATGGGCAAATGAGGTTTATGTACAATCGCTCACAGTAGACAGGTCAAATGTGATAGCCCGTCAGTTCGATCAATAGTAATTAGGTCCGATGTCACATGAACAGGCCAGATAATGCGTGAAATTCGGGTGACAAAATGATGGATATGAATAATATGCAATCTATATAATACAAATGACAAAAAAACAAAGGTCAGGTTCCACAGCCCATACGGATGCCAATGTCTCTCGTGATGGAAGTTAATTTAGTTAATATAAAACTGACTTCTTTTGATCGATATCTTCGACATAAATTGATTGGCAATAAAGTCATTGTCATTATTCTAACTGCTTGGTCGAATGTTTTCAAATTAGATCCTACTATCTCACTGAATGGCAATTCCACCCACAATATGTAAACACGGGATAGCTTCAATAGTCAGTCATATATAACTATTGAAATAGTGAAAGAACAGATGACAACAGAAGAATACAGCAACTAGCGAGACTACGAACTATACAATGACCACATGCGGGGAGTTTTTAGCACCAGTTTTAATGAAGAAAATAACCTGACTCGTTTGCTGAGCAACCTTTGTGTAAACCATTTGAGCGGCGACGATGCCTGTAGGTCATTTATCGAATGGAGGTGGATCTGGATTCGAATCGACAGCTGGAATATATAGTTGCCATCAGTAATGTTATCACTGAGTTAGCATACAACCATATCATTATAAAATACAATCAAGTCCTCTTTAAAGAATATCATGACAAGTAGTACCTCCGCGTCCTCATGTTTGAATAGCATTGCAACATTCACGCCCACATGTAAGAAAAACATTTGTAGTATTAATCGAACTTAATACTACTTAACGTACTGGATACGCCATTTTAAATAACCTCGTTTTACTGGGATAATTCCTAATTGTTTTGTGCAAATAATCCATTCCTTTTCCTCCAGCACATTCCCGTATCATGAACAAGATCATCAATAGTCATCTCTATTCCATTCCAGACTGCGACGTAAGGATGCAACTGGACACTGTATAAATCTATGGCCAAAGGATAGATCAGCTAATTTCCATTTTATGCATTGATTGGAATCTTTGACTTGTGTGTTATCAAATTCAAGTAGGGCAAATATGATTATTTTGGTCCTACTTTTGAAAACCATTTGATATGATATTATCAGAAGGATATGATGAAAAGGTAAATGGATAAGAAGTAAGTACATGTCATGTTGAGACGTACTAGTGATTCAATATGCATTTGGTGATCAAATGTTTACAATTCATTGATGATGATGATGTTGGATATTTCGTCCGAAGGACACACTATTGCATTCGGGTTACGATTTATGCTTTATTATATCTTTTAGGGTAGTGATTTTGAAAAGGCCAATTTAGACATTGATAATATAGATATATGTAGCCCTGTAGATTTTGCCAATCTGTAGACATTAGCTGATGGAATAATAAATATATTTTACAGAGATTAACACTTCTCAAACAAAGGGACGTAAAACTGATGAAGTTGTCCTTGTGTTGGTTATGGCTACTAATTGTCGAGGTGCCGAGGTGTGTGTCGATTGTTCAAAAATAGTTCAGAAACTATTTAGAAAAAGATATTTTTTCATTACATGACCCATCCCCACGACGAGATACAGAGACGTTCTACGTCTTGAAAGAACAACCGTTTGACTTTGAATGCCAAGAGAAAGACAAGTCAAGTGACTGACTCATCAGAAGCAAAAAAAGACCCCAACAAAAACAAGAGAGAATGTTCTTGTCTCCAAGCCAAACTCTATTCACATACTCAGCCAGCTACGGGGATACATGTGAGACAATGCAATGGTAAAAGGTGCATGCTGTGCACTTTATTTACCATGAAATGGCTGTGTTCTGTGCCATACATATTCAATACTTTCGTTTGCTGTATCCATCATATCTTATTTTATGATCGAAACATATATGTCTATGTATTTTTCTATATCGCCTTAATCAATGGCACAGAGAGTCTTGTTTAACAATATGCTATCCAGGACATCCATAGCAAGAGGATGGTTAAGCAAATACCAAGGGGCTAAAAGGCCAACTTCTGATTGTCAATGCCCAGCGCGTTTGGGAATCTTATAATAGTGTTAGCAGAATGTAAAGATAGGATCTGTCTGGTCAGAGAAGAATTCAGAATCTCACGTCCAACACAACGTTGACCCGGTAGAGTGAAATGTATGAAGGAAACACATGATGAGATTGCAGCCACGATGTTTGATGTAACACATGGACATATCACGAGTACAATTGATGTCCACACGGATGCGCTTATCAGTCAGCCGAGTATTGTGAACTGGTGATAATAAGCTGTAATGCATACTAGCTGGAGCTTATCGATCCTAATGGTTTTGCATTTATGCCCGCATTCTGTACTGAATCATTGTAATCATTCAAACTGACGTATTCATATTTTGCTGACATATCGAGATACGAACATCGACACGATAGCGATTTATTCTGCAAACGTATGAACATTTTTATTGCTTATGAGCTTTTTAAGAGCAGGCATTTACAACAATGAAAAGATCTAGAATTGTTTAGCAGCATCAAAAATTTAAAATGAGGTGAATGATAGTTCTTATTTGCGAGTGTAGATTTTAAAACATCAAAACAATTGGTATAGACTATATTCTATATTGTTAATCGCCTTCTCGGCAGGTTCGCATTTGAATAAACCGATCTGTTCAAATTGTGTTAAAGAGTCATCAAGTGGATTAACTAAATATCAAGGCGTAGCAGCTTGATGTTGGAAGGAAGCTCAAAGAGACGCAGGCAATAGACACTTTAGTGCATCAATGGATATGGTATTGACATGCCTAGAAACATGACCAGATCGAAGCAGGATTCAAACCTGTGGTCACAAACATAAAGGACGCAACTCACGATTCCATCACATTCACGACCGATAATATAAATGGTATGGGCTACTGACCCTAGCCTATTCGTTTGTATTTCGGTTTAGAATGTAGGTCCCCAGCAGCCTGTTGTGTCCATAATTAAGGGGAAACAAACCTTCATCGGCCTGACAAGCGAATGCTCTAACAACTAGGCCACCCTCACATATCTAATTACATGTTTGATGAATAAATACATTCTCTGTTTGGTGTTTACGGTTAGTACTTTTCGAGTTTTCCACATTATAGACGGGCTGTTTATGCGGGCACACTGTGTTTGCCATCCTGCTATCGAAAGACGTGTCAGTGATTGCAATTTCTGGCTAACTTTGAATGGTGATAAATGATGTGTCTAATAAAGTTGAAATAAATTGCATGCTTTTTTCCCACATAAACAGTACAAATGAAATGTTCAAGTACTAATGGAATTTCCTGAAACCGTAATCAATTTCAATGTATTCCTTTCTCCCGCAACGGAGTTTAGAATGTGCACATTGTTTATTTTTCCGCGGGAATCGGTCACATGAGGCTGGATCTGTCCTCACACAAAGGACAGCACTGAACGACTTGGAGCCCAAAGAATGTGATGGTTGTCACTGTCAAATTCTTTAGATAATGGCGTTGTGCTTAGAATCCTTTTCGAATATTCCGAATGTTCTGTCGTATTTATAGTGATTATCAGTTGAAATGTCAGTATGTTTATATTCACCTTTAACAATGTAAGTTCTTTTGGTCAAAGTTTAATCCTGCAGCCAGCTATGACTTTGGCTCTGGCAACATACAGGAGCGACACTAACTTAATGCAGTTGTGTACTTATCATCCATCTAGATATTGTTCTTTACTTGGAAATGCCGAAAGTGTTTATATGGTTTAGAACACGATGACAATAATGTCACAGTCGAGAACGGCAAGGCATGAATTTACTGTTCATTCCCCAACAGTGATCGCTGAAACTTCCTTAAAGACGTGAATCTGCATATTGTTCTCAAGTGCTTAACATGGATACGTCGCCCATGACTTGTCTCGATATAATGTTTCCAATCAGGTGGCAATGAGAGGTCAACCAAGACTCAACTCGGCATATTGATTTCAAGGAGAGAGAGAGGAGGTTACCACCCTAAATATGACTTTACACGCTTCCTAAACACTTGACATGAGGACCAGACCCTACAGATTGTTATAAGGTGCTTGGCTTTGAGAGTTCATCAGAGACACCACATATTGTTACAAATTATTTGACATTGTGACGTTACCAAAGACTCCAAACTACAGACACCTTCCAAATACTGACCAGAGTACTATGACTCTCTTAAGGTAGCCAAATGCCTAGTCATCTAATTAGTGACGCGCATGAATGGATTAACGAGATTCCAAATGTCCCTATCTACTGCAATTTGATACATGTGTCTTGGCATTGCACTTCTCAAATACATCCACAGGTGTACATGTCATAACAATATGAAGCACAAAAATATGTTAGATTCCTAATTTGTTATCATCTTTAAAGCTCCTTGTAAACACGTAAGGCAATTATTGCCATGTCATTTTGAAAACCGTGAGCTTATGGATCTGGCATTGCAAGAATGGTGTAGCAGGTAACATTGATATGTTGTGGGTGTCAGAGTAAACTCTGCAAATCCTGACTGAGGAACCAGTTTGCTAAATCACTGAAAGATTGGTAGTTGCATCAGGTTATGGTTGCACTTAACTGGTCAGGACAACCGTCTGAATATATACAATGTGCATGGAGGACCACACTTGGTTCTATATTAAACAAGACAGTAACAATGTGTGGTTAGATAGCCTGGTGGTTTTGATTTTCACGCCGAAAGCCCTGGTTTAAGCAATTTGCAGTCACTGAAACACTGCGAGAACCGAGGTGACAATCTAGTTTGTATGCTGGTGCATAGGCCATATGCATTACACCTTTTTACAGTATTCTCCAAAGCCTGTGTTGAATATACTCTGTTGGTATATCCATGTCATTAATCAGATGTTTCAGACGATATGTCAAAACACTGTTTTCAAAGGAGTTGTAGGTATAATGAAGAGTGCTCTAACGCTTGTAAATTCTCCATGTATTAATTCACGATTAATTACAGGCAGGAATACTCTAAAATGGATGTTCTCATGTTTCCACAATAAAAGTATGTACAACATATGAGATGTTTTATCAGAACTATATCTTACAGAAGGACACTACTGTATCCTCTCCAAACAACAGGAGAATACTTATTTATTTAAATATCGGGAAACGAACGCGTAGTGAGAAACAATTAGAAGGGTATCTCATTTGACTGCCAATCGGACAAAGCCGATGCTTTCGCATCGTTAACATTTGGTATTAGCTTAGATACATATCAAATAGAAGGAAATTGGCATAAGGAATGGAGATGGCGTGCCCTGGTTACAAATAACACTTTTTCCAGTGACCATGATCGACCCAAGTCAGCTTCAAAGTCTGCTCCGAATTCACATACGTCCTAATTGAGATAAAGTTGTATGTCTGCAATGTTATGCGAGGTATTGTATTGGGCATCTTCAGGAAGCGAGACTGTACCTACGTCTAATGACTTTGGTTATTCGTGCTAATCGGACATGAAGACAGTTATGAAACAAATATCGAGCAACTGTTCCATGTTATTGATAAACCATTTTCCGATGAGTAGTCGAAATTTCTATTTCATACTTAACCGAGTTTTAGGACTTTCGGTCGGCAGGGGAGGCCATAAAATATCATTAGTATTATTGAATAAGATCGCGACGTTATATCACTGACTCTGATGTTTGACCCATAGGTGAAAATTGTCTTTGATAAGTGGTTTTGCTGTCTGGACTAATTCCAATCAGCTGCAAACATGGCTCCTCTGCTTCCACTGGCAACCAAGACATGTTCATAGAATTTCGAAAGAAATAAAAAGACTTCAAAAGACAAGTGAAAAAGCACTTTTGGGTCCAATTATTAGCTTTGAGGTGTCATTTTGATATCTTTTCAGGACTACATTTACGTTTACAGCTTTGACTATAAATATCAACATTATATGCACATAATAACTAACTTGTAATTATTAATAGTTTTTTTAATTAAGAGTTAACAGCCAGGGTGTGTAATTAGAAGTGCGTTTTGGTATGAGGCATTGTTTCAATATGCAAGAAAACTACATCAAAGACAAATAAACAATATTCACTTCATTCCGCATAAGATTAGGCTTCATATTGGTTAAGGACTGCTGGTCTTATGTTTAACCAGCAACAATCCCTGTGCTCTTAGTTATGCATTATATTCCGCAGTAAAAGCAACGGACTCTTTTGTTTCATGTTTGGCTTCCAATTCGATAACAAAATCAGGGAACACTTTCCTTTATATATGTATGTACCTGTTTTTCCATAGTTCTTTCATACTGTCCATTATTATAATGCATTCGCTTATACAACTGTTACACAACTCATATACTTGAGTCATGTACAGTATTACTTATTGGTAAACAGAATAACGGTTATTTTATCTTTTAGATGCGATTGTTATAATCAGCAATCAGGCATGAAAGTAATGACCCAAAATATTTCCAGTCATTATCCAATGTTAGCCATAGATTTCTTCAAGAACATCACTCATTCTTTCACATTATCGAACTATTGATCAGCTATAATACTCAGTCGCGGAGGTTGTTGTTAGTGTGAATCCGCTTGTTTACATGCTTACCTAGAACGATCATGACAAGTTCAAGAGATTTCAGGTCTAGACGTTCTCTAGGATTGTCCAGAACACAACGGAAGAACTCAATACCCTTTATAGAAGTAGAGATTTGGCATTTTAATATTGGTTGAAGTGATCTTTATTTGCATACCTCAGATTGAGTTCTCTGAGATCAACTGTTGTCATTGTATTTTAAACGATCTACATGGGCAAAGCGAATCACGCATACTTCAGCTGCCCTGTTAATCCCTAGCTTCCAAAGACACAACATTATTTGCAGAAGCTACTGGAACATTAAGTCGACATGACATTGCGGAAGTCCACACACTTCTCTGTAGGTGTTATATACATGGGACTAATCCTATCAAACACTCTCAGTAATGCCTGGCTCGTGGAAAAGCAACACCGCACTTCTGACTTTTTTCTGAATGTCTGGAGGCATTCCAAAACGTCGCATAGACACGCCAGAGTGGTATTAAAAAAACAACGTCATATACTTTTACGATTCACCTTTGCGTTAACTTTAAACGAGAGTTACTGGATGTCTACCCCGACGTACACGGCCCTAATGGCATATTTGACGTAGCGAACACCACGCTCTCAGTTAAGATGTTGACGTTTTTGCTTTTAGGAAACTCGTACTAATCTATATCAATCGTGTCCCAGCAGGCGTCACAGTTTCTATTCCTATGATAGATACCACAGAGAGCACGAAATCCAACGCCTGTGCGACATTACTCATAACAATTCCTGAATGATATTGAACGACTGTTATTTGACCTGACATAGCAGTCACATGTTGTGCCGCTCAATATTGGGTTCTCAATAATATGTGTATGATTCCGATATTCTTTAAAACACACACACACACACACACACACACACACACACACACACACACACACACACACACACACACACACACACCAACAGTGATCGAGATAACGTACAATAAAGATCGTGTATATTCTACATAGCATTATTATTGCTGACACTGAAGATCTATGTGAGATACATGATACACAGGTCCATTTACAAGATGTACATTTGTGAAATGCGAGTTGGAAACAAGTCGTAACAATAGATTAATTATATGGGTGTACACTTAGGATAGCTTTAAGTATGTGGTTCTTGTGAAATATCATGTTTTCTTAAAGACATCACAATATCACAAATGAGATTCAAAATCGACTGACTAAGGCTCCCTGGCTGAAATTCATAGTCTAGAATATAATCCTCTGTCGGAATTGATATGTCATATCGAAGAAACCAAGCACTTTGGTAGACGTGCAATAGGACACACTGGATCAATGTAACAAATCATGCCTTCACAATCAGTTTGTGCTTAAAGAACAATGGCAAATAACTATTTCCCGCTCTTAATAGACGATTATGTTGCAAATATCAACTTAGTTTACCATCAACAGTATTAAGGAAATCGATTATTAAGATGAATTTTGTTCTAAATTGTCTGATCTTTATCAATGAGAATACCTTAAAAACCAATGAATTCTTGGAAAACATGTTTTCACCTTTGAACAAGGAGGGTAGATATTAGGAAATTTGACTGGACTGATTTTAACATTATGAACGTTATATAAAAAAGCAAAACCAGAAATAATCTTTTGCAGGTCACTTTGCAAGACCATTGAGACCCTAAGATAACTCTTATGTTTAAGCGTCGAGGGGGAAGTGTTGCCTAATGGTGTGCAGATTGCAAACCCACCGTCATCTTCAACGATATCTGTTAACATGAATCTGTAAACACTGTATGCGATATAGAAAAACAACAACCTTGATTAAAGCAGATATTGGGATTTAACCCTTTTGTATTTGAATGTGGCGCTCTCAATTATCAAGGAATGTGATATATCACCAATGTTCGTCACATACATATCAGAAACAACACACAACACACACATTTGCTTGATAACGGTGTTAGATAACGGTGTTAGGATCTACATCGAAACAACGTCACATCCACTGCAATAAAGATTTGCTTGATTGTTAGGGTCTACACCGAAACGTCACATCCACTGCAATAAAGAGGTTGTGTACTCATAAAAAGTGCTACTCTTCATCTTACCAGCTTCTAAATGCCTTAACGAAGTAACACACTAGGCGTTAGACTAACATCTACACTCTGAAATGAACATATTTTATTGAAAAATACTGTTAATAAAAATAATCATAAAATATAAATAAATGAAAAGGAGCCCAGACTCTCTTCATTTTGACCCCTATTCTAGACTTTGATGTGTGCATGAAACCTACACGAAAACATACACTAGAAGATCCGGGTTAGAATTGGTCTTCAGCAACCTATGCTTGTCGTAAAAGGCGAATAACGGGATTGGGTGGCAGGGCTCGATGACTTGGGTTGACACATGTCATCGTATACCAATTGCATAGATCGATGCTAATGCAGTTGATCACTGGATTGTCTGGTCCAGACTCGATTATATAGCAGGAATATTGCTGAGTGCGGCGTTAAACAACAAACAAACAACCAACTAGACGAAAACAGTAATGGGTGTTGATAGCAGATGCATGTCGATATGTCTAAACCTTTAACATTCAAAATCATATCCATTCAATGACATTTTACGTTGCCACATACTAGGGTTAATACAGGTTTGGAGTGCAAATAACGGCATTCATGCGTAGATACTCATTTCGCGTAGCGCTTCTGTGGGATATGCTGACAACACTGTGAAACATGTTTCCGTTGAATGTCAGAATAATGGTTGGCCCACCAAGCATTTGATACTTCATGTGAACTACGTTCATTATAACAATGTTTAGTTTCATATTACGTGTTTTCGTACATTATGCACGAATGAGACCAGCATTATCAGCATCCATGGAACTGGTAAACGCAATTAGTAATTTAGATGAATCATGTTGCCGACAACAAAGAACAGGGAACGCCATTATAGCGCTAAATCATGTGACTATCTTTCGAAGTAGTTACACTTGTATAGTGAGCGTCGAACATCACGAAAATGAATGTTGTAAAAACGATTATACTTCAAAGAAGCAACCTTACGTTTTAAAAGAGTGATACTCAACATAAAAAACGAACCTCAGATTGACTTAAAATAGCTAGCCCTGCTATTTTCTTTACATGATGCAAAATGCCTATAAAATGACACCTTGTACGCCAGCCACAACATGCCCTGACATTTTCAAGCAAGGATAATCAAATGTACGAAAGTTGGAAACAGCATATCGAAACATCTACGTGATACAGGAGTGCCATGGTGTGAGATAAAGTCGGTGCCTTGTTTCCATTACATTTTCCACAACGTTATAATGAGGAATGTGTGTCGTGTTACATAAAATTCAATGCAATCTTTGAAAATGCAGTGTCGTTTATTAAAGACAAAATCTCCTTTGTTTGCCATTGTTTTATTACTCATTACCATTCAGATGTAAAATCTATGTTTATAGAACGGACCGCCTCCGTGGTGTAGTGGTTAGAGTGTCCGCCCGGAGAGCGGAAGGTCGCGGTCTCGATCCCCGACCGTGTCATACCAAAAGACGTTAAAATATGGTACTTGTTGGTCCCTGCCTGGCGCTCGGCATTAATTGGTACATCAAGGACTGGTCGGCTCGGAGTCAGTATAATGTGTCTGAGTGGGGTATTCATGCTTCAATGCGGCATGGTATCTCAGTGGGCTAGCACTATAAAACCAGCTTCAGTCTGGGCTAGTACAAGCAGCCGCACATACACATACACACGCATGCACGTCGTCATATGAGCGAAATATTCTCAAGCACGACGTAAAACCCAATTTCACCTCACCTTATAGAACATAATCAGTCCCACTGAGAGTCCGTTCAGTCTGGTCGTACTATATAACCTGTTTCAGGTCACGTCCTCTTTTAACAATGAGAACAAGAAGTATCTTATGGCCATTACCAATACACACTGTTCTTACAAATTACATTACCGGATCGCACGTTAACTGACCGACACATAATACTACAATTTGTCACACAGACAAATGGTATTTACAAAGGTATTGTCAATCAATGGCTACAGATTGTGTATGCGGTCTTGCATGCGTTACACAGTAATTTATGTGATCAATAAACCACAAAGCATGGTGAGGTAAATCTGTCAAGCTGTTGAATATTGCACTTTATATGCATAAACAAGGTATGCGGCAAGATTATCATTTCCTTGCTTCATTGTTCAGAGGGTTCGCAACACATGTGTTCGACAATACGGAGATGCCTTAACCAAGAGGGCTACAATCATCACATTCTGGAATAACTTTACGATGATGCTGCTTGACATAACGTCAACAGGTCATTTCTTCATAGATTTGCTGTCAAGCCGACGCGTGAGGGAAGAAGTCGTAACTACATTTTTGACATGTTAATTACAAAAACACGGCGCTGTGGTGGAAGAAGTCCACCGCTGCTAGCTCTGGTATTCATTGATATCAATTGTACAAACGCATGCAACGCAAAGTAAAGGAGCAAAGATATTCTGAATATTGGAGATCAATTCAATGGAATCTTGCTTCCGAGTTTGATTGATTTGCACGAACATCCCACAATCAACGCATTACCATTTCTATTGTAATTGAAGGTCGAAACACAGTAATCGCATATTCATCGATTAATAGTGTCAGAGATAATATTTTTTTAACAAAAACAAACTATTGGTCACAAAAACATATTGCTGCCTTACTTGTATTTGAATAAATCACGGCAAATTGCGTCCTTCATTTGGGGGAATTTAAAACGATTTGTTGCCCTACATCATCTTTTACACAAAACCATGAAAATGTGTGTACTTGTACAATTAATTTATCATTACAATGGATAAGCTTTTATAGAAAATAATGAAACGTTATGCTGCTATTAAAAATGTATAGAGATCAGCAGCAAAAATACGGGTTGCAGCAAGGATGCAAGCTTGTTTGCACTTGTACCAAATGTCGACAATCTCTGTGTTTGCCCACAAGCGCAAACTGCCACATGGGGATATTTATCATTCCGCAGAACACATGGATTACACAATAGCGCTAATCAAGGAGTATTTACAGATATCTTGCTTGAAACACCTGTTGAGGCAGTTACCACAACAGGAAGCACTGCAGTTATGCATGTAACAACATCCATATGACCGCTATACGTTAAAGCTGCGGTTAGGTGCGCTTGCTGTTAATTTCATCTGACGGACACAGTGTACACTTCACTTAGACAAAATGGAGAAGAATATATTTAATGATAAACTATGACAACGCATTCATCTCTTGTGATTCGGAAAGTCTGAAGAAACAAATATGTCTGCTTCATTTTTCGATGCGGGTAGGTCATTGTGCATTGTTTACTAGGTACTTCGGTTTTTCTGTCTATTCTTGTTATACAAGCGACATATCGTCAGTGGTGGCGTGTTTATCATTGATCGGTATGGTGACTATGATGAATAGTTCCTGTTTTATATTGGGGGAATTCCCATATAATGAAATGATTACGGGTCAGGGTTATGGTGCATTACATTCCATCTTTGTGGCTAAATTACACATTTTTCAACCACTGCAACGTTGCTAAGAATATGTACTTAATGTGAATACAAGACACTGCCACACGTAGTCTGTCATACAGACCCTGAAGCAAATATAGCCAAGAAAGCCCACGCAAGTCTAGAAAATGTGGCAAGTCTGAAAATGAAGAAAGTCTCAGGGCTCCTTTTCATTATATTTTTTTACCATGAGTTTATTCTGTAAAATATGGTCTTTTCAGAGACTAGTTGTTAGGCTATGTCACACGCACAAAGATATTGTACGAGTTGAAGGAAATATCTAATGAATTTTATTTATGCAGGTACTTTTAGTGCCATCTTTTACCTGAATACTTTTACATTGTTGCGATTTCTGCAAAGTATATCATTTCATAATTTGTATACAAGAAAAGTACATTGTTTTTGAAAGTTACTTGTTAACGCTATCTTTGTACTATGCCATGGATGCGACCTTCAACGTCTTCATTGATGTTGAAATGTTATGTATAGATGCAATAAAGTTCCTTGCATGCAGCCTTGTAATTAGTTCGTCAAACATACAGTTCAGTGTTCAGGAAATATACATGTCTTATTCTTTAGCTTTTTCCTGAGTGGGAGATTATTTACTTTGCTTCATTGTACATCTTAAAAGCGTTCATTTCTTCGCATAACAAGACCATTGATCTAGGACTCGGCTTCGAGATCAAACATGGAATATAATATGGTAATTCAATGGAATTTGGTCTTGCGAGTTAATCGCTTTATGCTTCTCTTTACCAAGTTTCAGTGCTGCTATAAATCTTTGCATCTAAAGCGAGTCACTTCCAACATGACAATTCAAACTGATTTCACGTCTCGGAATCTTTCAATTTTTTATCCTTGTTTTTCCGCCGTTGGGTTTCACCTGCTGCCAGTGTTCATAGAAAGTGAAATCCAAGGTCCAACTTTCCATTACAAGAATTGGCAGAGTTCAAAAGATCAATTTCTTCCTGAGACATACGGAGCTTGATACTGTAGTCACTTCGTAACTTCTTCACCCTGGAAGACGGTTCATGACGTTTAGGATTTCTCTCAAAACGGCTTCTTGAGAACATGTTTTTTTATTCTATAAAATGAATCTTCTGCTGAAAGGCGTCTAGAAAGTTTGCACAATTTGATCCTGCATTCAGATACGAGATTAAAACGTTCAAGAACAGATCCAGGCATGTTCCACATTTGAAGTGAAATTGTTATCTTAACTTCGTCTTTTCATTTATGCTGCGGAAATACGGTATTGATTATTCTCTTGAAGATTAAGTTTTTATCCGAACATGTAAAATTTAAATCATTGTTACACACTTTTCCTCTGACATATTTTCGACACCGTTAGGTTGGGAGTATAGGATATTGATATTTTGTCCCTAGGAAGAGCTAATATCCACAAATGGTTTCACGCTAACGTAAAGTGATAAATTCTCGTACTGTCAAATGCAAATGCAAGGAACGTTTTCATGTTACTTAGTGTGGAGACCTGTGCATATAAATGAAGTAGGCACAGTTCCGGGGTTGTAGAATACCAGTTTGATGATTGGCTTTATTTGAGGCAAGAATGCACTTTGATGGAGCATTCATCTCAAATCGATTTGTGTTTTCTTTCACATGTGCCCCTGAACTTCGGTTGAGGAATGTAAGTCACGCTCTGAATCTTTAAAATTGTTCATATCAAAACAAAGCTGAAGTATTATATGTCCAACAAATTGCCCATAAACTGTACAATACGTTTTTGAATATTAACTGTCCGGTGTCATTTCATTTAGGAAAAGGGCAATTAAGTAGAAGAAAGTAACATTTCTCAACATAATGCATCTGAGCGTTCACTTTCTGCGTCTACCAGTTGCAAATATAATTATGGTGATTAGTTCCAGTACATAACATCATGTCATACACCTCCCTGATAAATGACATGCTTTGTTGATATATTATACTAAAGATCTAATGAAGTTCAAATTGTTTATAGCATATGGAATAAAGTATCCATGGTGACTATTGAATATCATCTCAGCTCATTTTGGGATTAGAAATAATTGGCACATTAATGTAAAACGTTACCTATGCCATGAAGCTGTGTACAGCTCATACATGTCGGAGTATAAGTATCTGGGAACCTTCATTGACTCTAAGCTGAACTGGAACTCTAACACTGAAGCCCTATACAAAAAGTGTCAACAACGTCTTCATCTCATGCGTAAACTGAGATCTTTTAATGTATACCCATCTGTGATGTCATCTTTTTATGTAGCATTTATTCAGAGTTTTTTAACATTTTCCTTCCATTGTTGGTACGGGTCTCTCTCAGTTCATCTCAGTCAGATTTGAATGTTTATCATAAATATATGAGCGGCAAATCGTGAATCAAGCTGTCAAAATCATACCTGACCGTACTTAAATTCGGAATACATCCTCCTCCCTTCAGGCCGCCGCTACAAAGTTCCAATTGTGAAAACTAAGAGAGCCGGTAAATCCTTTATTCCAAGTACCATATCTCTCTTAAACAAATGTGAAGATACCTAAATCAAAGAATTTATGTAAATATGTTTGGTATCTCTCTAATGTGTCAGTAGCTCTGCTGATGTAACACAAGTTCCTGAAAAGGCATTAAAGTATTATTCTATTCTATTCTACTCTACATCCACCAACATTAGTGTACGATGTCTATATAGTGTGTTCTAAATGCATACTATACTAAACAGAACAGAAACTACTCATGTCCGAAATATACTCATATAGAAGTGTGTTGCTAGTGGATAAATCTGGTTTATGGACGTAATGAGCGTACACTAAAACAGGAATAGACATTAAGTCGCGCTGGTGCGCCCTAAACAGTCAACAGTAGCAGGATGGCGCCACATTTTTACTTCACAGGGTCCTAGCCATCTGTATTGGAGCTTGTTCAGCACTGCGTATTCCTTTTGCGTTCAGAACAGCAAGGCAACGTTGTCTCATTGACTGCTTAACTCCCGTTAACAAAACATTAGGCAACCTTCGCCATTGCTGAACTAACATGCCACCCAGCTTTTGAACATTGGGCGTTGAAGTCTCAAGGCGCGCAGATGTGTCAGATGGAACTGAACTGATGGAATTGAGGTCAGGTCAGGTCAGGTGATCCCATGACGTCATTTTGCAAGTAATTTAGTACCCTTCTGTAGGTGTAATTGTTTCCAGCGTAGACGTTCATTACGGTTTACGTCTACTGCATCTCATGGCATGTACAAAAGCCACATCAGACGGGCCGGCCTGGAGCATGACAATTGCACGATCACGTTCAACATTTGTAAGCCATGGCATGAGAAATTTTCATCGCTCAAGGTTTGTCAAAATGTTTTTGCTAATCACCAGCAAATTCTGCACATGTGTTGCTGGCTAGGCACATGACATTATAGTCGCATGTTCACAAAAGAGCGTGCTACATACACCTCGCGTTGTTCACCACAGTTGAAACGGGCTGATGCGTCAGGTTAGACCTGGCCGTTATGGTATCCGCCCATTTTAATTACCTTGTATGTACTACCGATCTTCAATATCATTCATTTCTCCAAATGTGAAGTTTCTTTTTGTATTCAGTATACAACTTGGCGATGGATTACAATTCGGATACTGATACAGATCTTCGAGTCTTCGAAAACGGACTGCTACGACAACATGAAATTCAAATTGTAATTGTAATTAGGTATAACCTACGACAAATCCCAGAAATATTTGATTCCGGGCTGGAACCCCGGTTTGCCCTTATCTTGTTTCTATGTTTGCAGCGCCATATTTGTGCTCATGG
This sequence comes from Haliotis rubra, assembly GCF_003918875.1. Classification (NCBI taxonomy): domain Eukaryota; kingdom Metazoa; phylum Mollusca; class Gastropoda; order Lepetellida; family Haliotidae; genus Haliotis; species Haliotis rubra. The sequence continues at coordinate 992,392 of NW_025765115.1, read as the reverse complement.
TATTGACCAACGTGATATACATCTAAGACCTGCATCACTTGTATCCATTTGTATCCATTATAAAGTTTAGACGTCATACGATGCCTTAGAAATACAGCAGAAAGCTGTGTTGATCGCAGTTCTTCCTTTTTCACTTATTCACCAAGAGTTCAGAAGATGTATGCCTCTTTATCGGCAAACGTGACTGACATGCTCTAATTTTATCTTTGTGTTCACATTAATCGCACTTTGCGAAAGGTCGTATGTGTCGAAGTCCATATAGAAACTGGGCTAAGGGGCAAGTAGACCCTTCCCTCAGAATCAGCAGAGAATATATTGGATGATATTTGAACTATCGTACATACTTCCCAGAAGGACACAGAGGATGCAGTGACAGCACACTGAGGACGTTGACAGGGCAAACAGTGAGTGAGTTTAGTTTTACGCTGTACTCATCAATATTCCAGCTAATAGTATATGGCGGCGGACTGTAAATAATCGAGTCTGGACCAGACAATCCAGTGATCAACAACACGAGCAGCGATCTGCGCAATTGGGAACCGATGACATGTGTCAACCAAGCAAGCGAGGCTGACCACCCGATCCCGTTAGTCGCCACTTACGACAAGCATGGGTTACTGAAGGTTGATTCTAACCCGGACCTTCACGGGTGACAGGGCAAACAAATCGAGGATGTCAGGAAATGACAGCTATATTGAACGCCATTGTTTACGAGCCAATGAAGCTGTTTCGAACGATAACTTATAGTTTTACATTTATTAAAACTGACCCCTGGCAACGTCATGAAAAGATATGTGGACCATTCATGGAAAACAGAATGGCATGCCATTACACTGGGTATTGCTTTGTCTCAGTATGTTTTTAATCATGAAGAATCGAAGAAAGACGTTATACTGGAAACCTTTCTTCCTCTGTAACAAAGCATGAAAAACGAACCACATTGTACGTATCTTTAGTTCGCCCACGTTAAACATCGCTTTGTCTTAAGTAACAAATAGTTACATATAGACTCAAACCTTGAAGTTCTCATATGACATGGCTGTTATATCTGTTTTATTCATTTGAAGAAACATAAAAGTGAAAAAAAGGAGTTAGTGATCAAAAGCAGCTTTCACTCGGCTTTCTTTGACGTTTGAACATTCGTATCTTGGGGTATCGTAACGCTAGGTCACACTAACCAAAAAGGTCGCCAAGCATTGCACAGATGGTGCGTTTCATCTGTCGGCTGTGAGCAGTTATTTCCAGCAGTGCCTGTTTATTTAGTGCTTGAGTGGCAACGTGCAAAAAACATTAGTTACACTGTACTCCAGGACAATGCGGTTAGGACTACTCATTAATTCATGTGAACGAGACTATCATCACAGAAAGGGGTGTACATAGCCTTATGTTTGCCACAGAAATCAACTCATTAATTCATGTGAACGAGACTATCATCACTGAAAGGGGTGTACATAGCTTTATGTTTGCCACAGAAATCATCAATTTAAATTGAAAAGCATCCTTCACTAAATACAGCGTAGAATTAGATTGTTGCGATATATTTTATGACATGTAAGGAGGGCTACATTGTTTTGCATACGGACTGGAGACATTAAATTCGGGTCATCAAAACGTCAAACAACCCATTTACCTAGAAAATACTGTTCTGTGAAAGAAATGATAAGTCAACAAATAAAACTGTCAAGCTTAAGTACTTGTAAATACATATCCTTGACATATGGAAACATGAATACTGAACTGCTGCAAGTTAAATGCCCATCTGTCTGGCAGTTTGTTGATGTACTGAGCAAGTGAAACGGTTGAAAGGAAGCTTTCCTGGTAACGTTGGAAGTAGTAAGGGATTATTTCGTCCTCGAACCACTGAACTGTGACCGTTGTTGCATACAAGTCACTCTTAATGTTTTAACATGTGACGTGGTTTGGACACTTGACAGATAACAAATTGTGTATTATGCTTTGGTATTAACATATTGTCTTTTAAGTCATGTTAAATCTCTTCCAATCTGGACACAGAGGTGGACATCAGTTTAGTAGTCTTCTGACGCTCACTAACATGTTCATGCCGATTTATCCCTTATTCATGCGTACGTTGGCATAACATGTATGGTGAAGTGCAGGATTATATCTATTCACAGGAGAGCGGCATATTGTAAGACAATAACACAAGGAGCTTTGTCCTGTCTCTATTGCTATTAGTCTTTGTACGGAAGTTTTGCCATAAAGCCCAACCCGCCCAGCTTCCCAGTGGTCCATTTATTAACAACGGTCTGTTGGACAACCCTTCCAAGATGTCGTTACTCGCTACTGTTCTCTTGGGACATTCTGCGCTCAAATCTGAGTCTTGTATCTGTTAGGGTAATTCCCACTTAAGGACATAAATGTCGACTGCGGTGTTGGTGACCATAGTCCCATCTGCAGCATAACGACTATTTATTGAGACAAGTTTCTGTTTATGTACATTTAGATAATTTTAAGAGAATTTGATTGGTTTGAAAACATTATTTTTGTATGAAAGACATTTTTGCTTTGCTTATTCATCATTGCTACATGCATTATTTTAGGTCATATATGGAAAATGTTTATTACATTAGTTCATCAAATTCAAAGGTCATACGCACGGGCATTAAGTAACTGTTGCGAATAAATAGGTATCTTTTAAGACAAATACAAATTCAAATTTGCAATACGACGTATACGACGTTTCGGAGTATTCTGATGTGAAAAGGGAAAAAATAATGTTACAGATTCTGATATTTATACATCTTTACCCTTTAACATAAATCCATTTACGTTTTGTCTTTCTGAAGGTGTGCACAACCTGGTCTTGGGATCCGGTCCACAAAGGTCCTTACATGACAGTAAAACCATTATGTAAACATCACGATGCCTTGGGGAAGTGGGGCAAATCTCCTTTCAAAGGAAATATATGATGAAAATAATATAGCTCTATTCTGAGTGCGTTTAGTTTTACGCCGCACTCGGCAATATTCCAGCTATATGGCGGCTATAACTCTATTCAGTTACAGTTAATACGTGTATGCAGTTTAGTGCTCAAAAGCTATTGGTTAATATTATCACCAACGTCGAGTTATGATAACACGTATCCGATACGTTATCTCTTCTAAATACCATTTCTGGTGTCCCCCGCCGTGATGTTGCTGGAATATTGCTAAAAGCGGCGTAAAACCAAACTCAGTCAGTCTTCTAAATACATCCCATAGGTTGCTGAAGAGAGGTTACAAGGTTGAGCTTCGTGTTAGAAAGAGTTATTAGGAACTTTGATGCTTACAGTGGCCGGTGCTATGAGCACATGACTTTGAACAGGAAGTCAGATGAGAGTGATCTCCCCTTAGTATGTACTGCTAGCCTACAACTAGTAATTTTAATAATACTGTGCTTAGTGAGCCTCTGTTGGCCAGACATACATATGTTACAGTTACCGTTAACCTATTCGAATGAAGTAATGGAGTTGTTCAAATGCAAGTACAACACGTGTTATTAGTGAAAATACTCGCTGAATACTTTCGTATTTGCATGATATGCCTTTGTTCGAACTCCTGATCGACGTAGTTCGATCTCACATTTTGAATAAAAATGGTTTTGCCCAACAAAACTGGGTAGGGTATCTGTGAAGTTTCATGACTTCGTGTCCTTCGAACTCCGACCTGCCCATCGAAGACTTATTTGAATAGTGTTCATATCAACAACCTTCAGCACAGTACCAGTGAACACAAGCACAAACATGCATACGCGGTGGTCTGGTGATGGTGGAATCGAATTATTTTACGATGGCACATACAGTTTTTTTAAACACAGGTCGTAACATACCTTTTATCAAAGTAATATGAGGAAAGTACCGGCTTGCCCACTCCAGACGGACCCCCGTGGCTGCACGGTCATCACCCTTAACTATGTTATACTGACGCGGCTTGTTATAACACTTTCACTATGTATTTGATATCCTCTATGTCCTTGACTTGTCCGGAGAGGCTAGTTTTCTTTGATGGCCATCATCTCCATAATGGCTACTGCTGAGAATAAGGGCGAAGGCGTAATAACGTATAGTTCCCTGGGTATGATGTTGCGCGACTTAAATACAAGGGAGAGAACTAACATTACATGAATGACTTCACGCTTGGTCAAATTAACTAACTTGTTAACTTTTGTTATGTTGAAGCTATGTACATGACTGTGTATCCTATAATTATTCATCTCAAGTCTCAGTTGGAGAGTTCGAACTAGAATAAGTAGTTAATTAGTTCCATGATATTTCTAGACATTTCCAAGACGAAAGAGAGCATTAACGGTTATTTCCAGGTTTTGTGATACATGCTGCTTCCTGCATATGGACGTACCAGTTAACGAATGAAAATATTATTTTGTGCAATAATTGGATCCTTCCTGTGTCTAAGCATAACGTGATATTGATATCATTTACATGAAACTGGCATCTGACAGAATAACATAACACATCGCGGTATATTGGACATTTTAAAACAGCATTTATACAGTACACATTGTCACAAAAATTAATCATGTGTTCCCATGTAACATTCTATTTCTGTCGTTTCCGCATATTCAATATTACATATCGGTTACCATCGCCGTTACTTTTTACTTTCTTTTATATTTAACAAGGCTTCCTACCTAGTGTGTCCTTAATAATACCAGCTCAATATGGACATTTATGCTCTCGGCTGTGTAAATTAAATGAATGGTAGATAGATATAATGAAGGCAAATATGCCCTGCAACACACGAGGTTAATTGTTTACAGGTTTAAAGATTCATGATGAATCGTGTTTGTTGTCAATACTATGAGTGGGTGTTTTGTGTTTAGATGATCTCCTTATCGATCTATGACACAGCGCATCATATATTTCACACGTTTTCCTATTAACCACTTAGGGCACAGCAATTGCAATAAACATAGTGTTCTCCACATTTATTCAATATATTGCAACAATAACTGTAAGGATATTGCAAAAGAAATTTCACAAATCAATATGTTTCATAAGTGGTCCTTTCGCTCTGCACGTCCCGGTCAATACTAACATTTTAGTCCAAAATGGGAAAGCTGCTGGAGAGCACGCGAGACAATTTCAATGATTCAGATTAAAAGAATAATTTAAAGGTACCGACTTCAATCAATGATCTTGACACCGTATAAGCGATATATAGTTTAGACGACTCTTGGTTGTGGCGTGCATGTACCCGGCAATCAAATATTAGGTTACTGCTTTCGAGTAGGGCGACTTTCTCGTGTCCGAAGTAAATAAAGGCCATCACGAATGGTCAGTCCCAGACACTGAATGAACAGAGCTGCGACAAATCTTAAATGTTTCGTGAGGCTGGAATTGACTTGACTTTGTGGCTTTTGACAGAGCCAACCAGAGCTTATGTACACCAATAAAGAAAGAGTGTCCACAACTTGAATTTTCACCAAGGCTCCGTCTAGACAGTCATCCTGTTATTAGATATCAGAGGATAAAGTCAATCTTGTGTTACTGCTGCAATGCCAGACTAAACTTACTGCAATATAGTGAATACTTTACTCCTAGGGATAACGAAACATTGAATCACATACTTGCGTTATGTATCATAAGTCACTGTGTCAACGAATTGTGTTTTATCTTTTCAGTTGGGAGGACGGATCCTGAAATCCGAGTCATCGAGCCTGAATTTAATGATGTTCCAGAGAGTCTAACGTATAGTAAAGGAGAAACAGCCAGATTATTTTGCTCTGTAAGCAATCTTGGAGAACGAACGGTATGTGCTTCTTGTGTTTAGCTGACGTTGCATCACATTCATTTAGAAGTATGAGTATACCCCGTAATAGGCATCGTCTAAACATGATGAAACTATCTATGTGATGAATTATGTTCTCGGACATAATGGTTTCGAAAGGATCACGTTTAGAGTAAGTCAAGACATAGAAATGCATGCATTTTCTTGCATAATCGCAGTGTATTCATTAGTAACTTTATTCTGAAATTAAAAATCTATAATTGTATGTGCATGTATATATAAACGCATATAAAAAATCATTGTCCACCATTATAATGCGCTGGATACTGGTGCTCTACTACTGATAATGATGTGGAGTCCCCGGCACACTGATTAGATGGCCAAAATACACTTGCCAAGAATAAGAAGGAAACAGTTTGCTTACTATATGTACACGCATCTTGAATAGTTGAAAAACATAATTCATACACTACTGTTGATCAATATTGAATCTTCATACTGTTATAACCCAGTCCTAGTTCCAATAACTTACAAACCCCCACGGCATTCTTGGCAAAATACATAGCTTCCCTCATTCAAAGGCTGATTTATGGGTGTATATTTACAAACATGAAAGAAAGCTGTGCCAGGAAATGATACCCAACTGTCAAATGTTACCGGCGGATGCTTAATAATTCAAGATAAGACCCAATTATGAGGCCCGTTATGCGCAGGCTGACCTACATACTAATATGCACCAATATAACCATTACATGAAGTATTGCACCGAAATAATTCAGAAATTATGTAATTTTGATAAAGAGATAAAATGTGTGTATGCCTGTGTGCTGAGTATCACCCTCCATAGACTGATACCATAACTGTCAGCAGCGGACTATGTTTTGTGTCTTCTCATAATGTTCTTGAGATACATCTGATCTGTCCGTACATCTAATCAGATCGTATGTTCTCCATGATGGAGAAGTTGACATCCATCGATTTTACCTTTTATATGTATCATTTCTAAATACCATTCAAAGAATTTAATCATTTCGAACTTGCCTATGGTTTGATTGGTTGATTACTCTACTCCCTCTCAACCTATTATGCTCAGTTAACTGACCACACTTCATTCCTTATTAAGTAAATCGTAAGCATATACTTACGTCTTATGTACTTGCGCTGCTAGCAATTATGAATTCTTTTTACAAAGTGCATTGAGTCAAAGGTCCACAAACTATAGCCGATAAATAATACAATTTCGTTAAAATGGTTATCAAAGTATTTGCTGTTGTTTTGTATGTACCAAATGTGTTGTAGATGACATCATTGGCCAACGTCTTCTGTAACCTTTTAAATAAACTTAAAACAAAGTACATATTTCAATAGTTCGTCAAAAAAAACAACAACGTATGTTATAACGTCTGTTTGCCAATGCAAATTCCGTGTACCTTGTACTGGTACAGGTAACTGTAGGTACTGGCTTCCATGAGTAAATCCCATTCCTTACATGGACCTAACGCTTGATGCCATACTGTTCAGTTCATGTTCAAATCCATGCGCAATGCATTTCCTTAACCTAAGGCTGCGCCCAAATAACACTGTAACAACACGAACAATCAAACAGAATAATCACTTTTCCTGGCAACGGGATTAATATAGTTATCCATTTAGTGTGATTATATGTAACTTGGTATTTATGTTACTAATATCACATATCGTAGTAACATTCAACGGTCAGTATGTTCAATTTCTTTTTCAAATATTTGGCCAGGGATCATACAGCACATCATAATGATGACTCATGACGGTAATGACAATCCTTCAGCACTAGAGATGTGTCCAGATCATTAACAATCAGCTGCATCAACCATGTGACTGATTACAAGGCAGACTTCACACGAAAATGGGGTCAACACGCAGATAAATATCTGTATATAAGGAATATTTGCTTTCTACATTGAACACAAATTACTGATAAATCGATCTACCATTTGAACCCACCTTTGTGTGTTAAATTATATATTAGCTTTAAACTCTCGCAAAATAAGTAACCAAAGTAGATCTCAACAGGACTATCCAGGTACAACATTTATGAAAAAATTATATAGTCACAAATGATTATATGATTAAAAGCAACGTGTAATCAATTAGGTTAACTCTTCCCAGACGGTTTGTGAGGTCCTTGTAACACTTGACTTTCTATTTGGCGTAAAAGGTACTTCGTATCTTGAAGTTTCATTCCAGTTTGATAGTTCCGTTTGAATGATAATGTTGGGCATAACACAAGAAGTTGAATACTACTAATAATTAAGAAATTAATAAGTTCATTTGAAGAAATGGATCACACTAGATGTGATTATTTTCATGCCTGCGATGTTATCCCTTATAAAATGTAAACAATCGTTTGATGTCGCCTGGCCATCATATATAATGTTCTTCATTAAATAGTGTCTTCCGTGGAGTTATATAAAAATGTGCTAGTGCTTGTTCCCAGTTACAGCAGTATTTCTGACGAATGCACTGCTACTGATTCAAAGACGTGTGCATGTGTGTAGATATGGTTTACGTCTGAGGGGCACTAGAGAAAGAGCATATTGTATACCAGTACATGTTATCGTGCATGTCCATAACATGGACAATACGTCGTTAATAACTCAAGTTTTCTTAGATCATTGTGTATGGCCTTTCATTTAAGCCACAAGCACGAGATACAATTGACAGCACCTTGACTATATTTCGTTGAGGTAGTCATCCCGTTACATAATGAGAAGGCTACACATACACGTGCCATGAAGGTTTAGACCGTAAATGTGACACATGCAATTTCGATGCTTTTGAAGATGGATGTCATTTCTTGTTTGCCTTAAAGAGTTGTCTTGTTTAATGTTAACAGAACTAAAAAAATATAAAGGGTTCTCTCAATATATCTTTCAATAGCAGTGCATCAGAAAAAACAATATTCTTGATTTACAACCAGCCTTAATCGACTTTATCTAAAGCTCGTGTAAGAGTTCTGTCCTATAAGAACTGGTTCTGACAATATCATACGAGGATATGCTCACACTTAAACATGAAATTGCTGAATATTCTAGGAAACGTTGTAATTTCATCTTAAGTCGACTCAGTTTAAAGTGGCAATACGTACAGAAGCGTGCCGCAAGAACCGGCGGATATCACGGCAGGCTTTGAGTGCCGCCGCTATGAATAACCATCTTCTCCTGTGCCAAAGTTATTCCTCAACGATTCGGCCTGAACCGATGCCCAGTCGCAGTACTGTAAACTTAGCATTTAAAATGCGAACGTTTTATTTCATTTTCTTCGTGATTTATCCGCATTGGCAATGATTTCAACAAATTTCTTCACAAGTTATCAACATATTGAATGCAAGTGAGAAAGCCCTAAATTACGTGTCAACTCTAGAATGAAACGGACAATCTGGTGCTCTATAGTAGGATTAAGACTGCTGTCAGCTGAGAGGAAGTTATCTTGTTTTAATCAAATCAATGATGTTCTGAAGTGGAAACAGTGCATTTCGCCTTGTCTTTGCTAATCCCGTTATCTTCCTGCAATATTCGGAAATCCGATTTATAGCCCCATGCACAAAACTATCGGTCCATTTTAACTCAATATTAGGAAGGAACAAGACATGTGCCAACTTGCAAATAAGAACCACAAACATAATGTGTCTAACGGGTTTATTTCATTCCAAATATCCCTTTCTAGCTACCCAGTTATTGGCGATGATTGACGTAAAGGGACGCCGGAAGCACATTCACTGGCATGATTTTCAGGATTACAATAAAATTCATTATGTCAATTTCAATAGAAAAGACTTGAAATGGCAAAGTACCGGAAAGATGCAATTTGCTTAAGGCTTTAGTTGTCTGGATAGGATATCGTGACAAGAACATGTTGCAATCTGGCAAATACTGTCAGAATAAACCCCAGTGCGGTTGTGGCAAGTCATAATGACAATTTCCGACGTGTGGCCATTAGAACGGGAAAAATCACTGCGGGAGACAATTATCTCTGCCCAAGTTGCATTTGGGCTTCACCAATTACTATTGACACTGTCGTCGCTGTTATATTCTCTTTATGTTCCGACTCCTGTCAAACGATTGTAGTGCTGTCTTAAATCTGTGCTAATCAGGACAGCTGTGTGAAAAGGAGCGTGGCACGAACATTAAAAATAGAATCTTAATGGTTTAATTTCTATAAATAAATTCTTAATATATCAGTCGTATATCTTGATCTTATAAAACCTGGGTAACAATATTTGAATATCTTTACATACTATGCATTAAACCTTGATTGATACACAGGTGAATGATGCATGTACGTGTGTGCGCGTGCGTGCGTGTGTGCGTGTATGTTAATGGTTATGCATGCAAGTGTTACGTTTAGAAAGAACTCATTGACAATGCCTTGTTGTTTGACGTACCAGGTACCAACCATTTTCATTCAGAACATAACAGAGCGTGATGTCGATTACCTCTACTATTGTACGCATGTATGTGTGGTTTGCTGGGTAAACTTAGACTTAACAGAAATCGATATATTCTATAGTCATCAATAGTCATCGCAACATCATAAGATGAAGACCATATGTCTACATACACGAGACTATACATTGTAACCTCACAGAAAGTGCATGTAATGATACAGCACCAATTAGTAGAACAGTATTTTCCTGGATCCATGTTATTTCTTCTCTCTGCAATGTTGACATATGTCACCAGAACATCAGAACATTCCCATATGACAGCCACGACTGACAACTACTACATATTTTTCAACTGTGTTAGCTTCTTCAGATGCTTTAATGTTTTTATTGTAAATAACAGTAGGGATGGTTATAAATGCGTGTGGTTAAGTATCAAATTGTTATTCAACTTTTTTGTAAAGGTTCCTGTCGAGAGACGAAAGGTTTAATTACTGCAAACACACATTAGTACGCAATGATTATTTATTTATTGGCCATTAAATCGTAAAAGTAACGCGTGTAAATAAAACTGAAAGACAGTTGCTACAAGATGTGAACATAGAAATACAAGGCAATAGTGGATTCCTACAAACACTGATATAGTTTCCTTGTGTACGTTTCACACCCAACTCTTTTTCGGAGACTCAAACGAGATATTGATAGCATGTGGGTTTCCGGCAATGGTTCCATAAATAAATATGACTATCAAAACATGGCAACCATGTATTTTTAGTAAATATCAAAGGCTGGTGCTTAATGGAAGGTATATGTTGCTGGCATATGATATACTGTATATAAGACTGTCAGCCTTTCATGTATGTCTAATTTATATATTTACATGAAAAGGAATTGACGTAGCTGAGAGAACCTTCTCTCACGGTTGTCCATGTACAATTGAAGTTAACATGTCAATGTAAGGAGAATCTAAACAACGTATTTCCTTTAACAATGCTCATCAAAGCTTTCTTTTTATAAGAGACCCCTTCAAATCCTACAGGGATTTATGTTATTTGTAATTTGCGTCGGTTCGATGTTATCCTACAAACTCTTCTCTTGATTTTTTTTTTCAAAATCCAAGAACTGAAAGGCAAAGTGATCCGACACATGACACACCTTTCTTCAACATACCAAACATTGTATCGCTTAAAATAGAAACAACATTAAGCTCATATTTAACTTGGCAGTTAACAGATGTGATATATGCGATGAGCAAACGCGGAGTAGTCTTGCTCGAAAATGTATTAGCCTTATTTTCTTTCCACTGACCAAATCTAATACCCAAGAGATGTAAATAATTTCTTGCAATTTCCATCATTAAGGCTATTCTGGTAGTTTCGTTTACTAGCGACTGCTCTCAATTGTAACAAGTAGCGAGTCTGTTTCGTCTAGAAGTAATTCCCCAAGAGGACATTTGTTTCCACATGACGTTTATATATTCATAATGACCGCCACCTGCAACTTGTCTGCATTACAATTTGACTTCAAAAGAAGACTCAACATCATTGGGAGTTTGAATGGATGTCCAGACTCATTTATTTGAGAAGTATCTATTATTCATTTGAGTGGCATTTTAAACAAATATATGTTCCAAGGGAAATGTATAGTTTTCATTTACAATTTATAGAAAAAGGTTCCTTGAGGGAAATTTCTAAAATCAAGTTAAAAGATTACATTAGTTGAGGTAGCGACGGTCCATTGTGTGTCGTTAGTAGATGTACTTAGTAAGCTTTTGATGCTTATAACAACCATGGGTGCTGGAAAACCCAATTCGGTAAAGGTTACACAAGAGTTCAGAGGGACTGTTTTTTCATCATCAACTTTTAACAGTCCTGTCTCATGGGTTTTGTTAAATCTGCATTGTAGGTTTTAGGAACGACTGGTTTATTCAGTACAAATAAATCCGTGTTGTTACAATGTTTCTAGGGACTTGGAAGCAATTGATTTAAATTAGATTTACATGTACTCAGAAAAAAGTTTCCTGGCGAGACAGTTGATAACAAAAGAGTGAAAGTACAAAACAAATTACATTTAGCTTTAGGAAGGACATTATGAGGACACTTTCACTCAGCACTTGCACTCGTCATTGACAACAAGAAACCATTCCGTACACAGGTTTCTTCGTGAGGAGGCCTGTCAATATTGTAACTGCTTGCTTTATGCACTGCCCATTTTCACGATGGGTACGATACAGTTAACTCGTTATAACAGATATGATACTTGATGTTTTACACTTGAAGAGACGCATGTAGTTCATTTATTCGTGATCAAAAGACGATTTTGTTGATTACAGTCTGTGATGATTAATTCCGTGTATGATAAAGATAATAAATCATGCACAAAGTTGACCTCTGCTACATGAAGGCCGTTTGAGACATTACTTTGATGGACATAAGTAACCCTGCCCACTCAATCTCCACTTTATGTCAAATGTTCCTGACCCCAATATCGCAGGAGCTGTTTCTTCCCTTTCATCCATGTGTAAACATTTCTGATGGATAACTTTAATACTGGCTTCTTTGAGTGGGGCCTTATTGGTATTTGTATCTGCGTTCGCAAGGACCGCTGACATCTTTAGATAAACAGGTTCAGAACGGTTTGTATTAAAAATCATTGGTGTGACAATTTTTCATTTAAATGGTTACCATATTGCCTTAGACGAAAAAGGACAAAATTCTTTTCTGGAAAAGGGTAATAAATAAAGACCGAACTGATGCAGAAAACCATCCTGGAGAAATTATACTTTAAGTATTGATATAAATCAAACGATTTAAACCTTATTAAGTTGATCAACAGTTGCCCTGTATTTTTCAGATTGTGTGGAGGAAGGTACCAAATCCTCATCCTGTTACAATTGGAACACGAACTTGGACAGAAGATATGAGGTTTCATGTTGACCATGTACCGATGAGTAACCAGTGGAACCTAATGATAGAAAACGTCACCCCAGATGACACGGGGAAATACGAGTGCCAAATAAGCATGAGGAAGAAAAAACTTAGACAACATATATATCTTAAAGTAAAAGGTAAGTTGAACGCTTTTTAGATCAGTTGTGCATGCGGAAAGACAGTCATAGAGTTATTCAGAAACGAATGAAATACATGGCCTACAAACCTACTACCATTCTGTAAGCGTCAACACCATGCCTGAATTAATTCACTTTGACATTGTGGTTAATGTTACACAAGTAGATGTACTGAAACCAAAACTAAATACAATACCACGCAAACGTGAATGCTGTTTATGGTAAATTATGTAGAAATTGTTTCGGAGAAATGACCCATGGCTATTTCATGGTAGAAGGCATAAGATGATATAATTTTGTAAGTTTGTTAGATTTAAGAAGTTAGTACTAAGGAACAGCCCCTGAATCAAACGTTTTTGTACTGTCATTTCAATCAAACTTTCCTGAACTGTAGTGAATGAAACATGGAGGAAGAGTCCCTGAATCAAACATTTATTAACAGTCAATAAATTAAACGTTCTTGTACTGTTCCTGAATCGAACGTTCTTGTACTGTTATTTGAATCAAACTTTCCTGTACAATAGTGAATGAAACATGGAGGAAGAGTCCCTGAATCAAACATTTATTAACAGTCAATAAATTAAACGTTCTTGTACTGTTCCTGAACCGAACGTTCATGTAGGACCCCTAAATCAAACGTTCATGCACAGTCCCTGAAACTTGACTGTTCATCACCACTGTAATATATCTGTAATATTGCTCGCTTCCGCCGTTTCTCATACCAGTAAACATAATAAGGAATGTTATACTCCAGTGTGCATTGTAAAAAGAGCGCATTTGTACGTTAATTTCTTTGTCAAAAGTAAGGATGATTGATCACCACCTTATGGATAATCATTGCTTCAAAGAGACTAAAAGATAAGTATCGCAAAAAAGACCTCTTCAATCACAGATATAATGGACACGAATTTGGAAAAGCAAATATATGTGTTCGATTCATTTCAAGAATTTAACAAAATAAAACAGTCATATTTCATGCTAAAGAAACACAAATATGGTGATGCAGGGAAAAGGATGCATTTGTGAATTTGATAATATTTATAATAATATTTAGTGTTAATTTGTTGAATATTCCACACTGAACGATTGATACACGGGACGATACGACGTTGGTGTCGGAGGGTGGGGGTAAGGGTGGTAGGGGTAGAGGTACCTAGATAGCATCCCTCAGCCTTACCAAAATCTGCTCATCCCAAATTCTTGTCTGATTACGGATCTTTCGTCACTTGATTCTCTATGTATGCACAATTTCGATATTAATCGTGTCAAGTCTTCGAAGCAGAACGGAACATTCGAAAAAATCCTTAATTTATGAAAGTTAACCATCCCAATACAAACTGGTTGGATTTCGAAACTGATTGTTTCCAAACGAATATGCCTTCTTTACCAGAGAAAGCAGCGTACCACAGTAGCACAGCAAATCAACACAAAGCCATTCATATGCTTTGTCTCGTATGATCTTCTGTTGACCCAGCAATCGATTTGGTTAGAGATGAAAAGTGATAAATCTTTTGATATTGGATGCCTGTGCCTGTGTTTCTTTACATCCTCTCCCAAACCACTACTTGCTATTTATTGCTTTTGACGGACGACTACCATAGGAGCGAAACAGGTCATCCATTATCTGGTAATGACATGAATGATGCAGACAAACATTTTCATTCGGCCATTTCACTCTTGATATTAACAGTTTGGGAAGAAACCTTGACAATGTTGCTCATTTACATAATTGTTAAGGATGTTAATATAAACGATGATGAATGCTAGAATAACATGTATTTTGCAAACGATGATCCACATTAAACTATGTGTTGATATTTTCCAGATGTTCCAGTGAAAAGACATCCAGGTAGGTTTAATCATCATCTTGAAGAGTAGATTTTGTCTTCAACCGTGCAAAGAAAAAAAATCAGTCACAAACGTGTAGTTGACCAAAGCAGACATGATACACGTGCTATCCATATAAATGTTAAACATGGCAAAACGGTTTTACATGTCTGTTGTATTGTTGAAGTGTCACGGTTACACTGTGACACGTCCTTAATGGCAAGTAAATCCAGTTGGATTTCCTATCATCACTATTGTTTTTAGCTATTTTACCTATCCATCATAAATATCAAAGTCGATGACTGTTAAATGATCGTTAGAAATCCGATACGTTAGACTAGATACATTAACTTTCTGTACAAGAAAAGTAAATATACTATTGTGTGTATGTTTTTGAAGATGTTACTGACTGACTAATGGTTAACGTTTATTTAGATTTTTATGTTTCAGATATACATATCAGTGGAACATCGTACGTTGAAAAGGGAGACCACATTGGTTTATTTTGTAACGCAAGTTTCGTTGGAAGTTCTTCTTATAACTTGGAGTGGATAAAGGATGGTGACGTGTTTCTGTCACATGAACCTCGAATATCAGTGTTGACTTTTGGTGGCCCTCCGAGTGAACGGAGGAGCAGTTTACTGGAAATAAGGAATTCCAGACCTTCAGATTCCGGGACATACGTGTGTCGTTCGCCTGAAATGCTGAAAACAACATCTGTCCAAGTTCACGTTATGAATGGTGAGTATGCATCACCAAAACCAAAATATACTAAAACAATCCAGCAACTTACAAATGTCTGTTTTTAAGTCAGAAGTTCTTTCCGTCACACTACTCAGTTGAATATTTTCAGAAAGGTAAAACACTATCTTATTTAGACCTAGTACAATTTATATGATTTTATATTTACATGGGCATGATTAAATTGATACATACGCAACGATCACTTAACATTCATATATTTTGAAAGAAAAACTACATTGTAAAGAACTTTATTAAATAATTCTAAATGAAGCCAGCTAAAGCTATCCATGTTGTGAGTTGGTTGCCAACATACACATACTTGTATTTGGCAGAAATGTGAAACGCTGACGTAAGACGCAATCTGTACATGTAGATGGGGCTCTCATGTTAAGCTAAAATGTAACAGACCAGCATGGTTATTTGTATACTGTGACTTTTGTATACTGTGTTTGCACACTGCAACGTAATAAATAGTACCACGGTCATCGATAAAAGAACAACAGAAATGTCATCGAACAGACACTTTATTGGATCTTGCTTGTTGCTGCTCTGGTTCCCTATTTTTGGCGATTATAAACCATCTCAGTAAATTACCTATCGATAGCAGAGGATGGCTCTGCAATGGAATGAACGAGTTTATGACCATCTTTTCTCTAAAGAACAGCGTCTGTCGGTATATCAGGGCGATACACCCTGGTGCCATTTCATAAACCGGTCGAAGCAATAGGATTGCTCCAATACTTTAGCGTTGGCTTTTGACAGTGGGACTACGCAGACCTGTTTATGAAACAGGGATCAGATCATTACCTCCTAGGTTTCCATCTGTAACATTTTCTTGGCAGTGCTTGGTACTTAGGGCAATCTCTGCTTATGGAAACAGATATAGCTAACGATTTGAATAACAGTGATCTATCTTTGAAAATATTCTTCAAAAGTCAACTGCCCATGAGGCAGTACATCTGCTAACTTGAGTATAACAAATGCGATGATTAAATGCCTTCGACTTCAACCGAAATTGCTACACATCAACGCAATATTCACCACACTGTCAGGTATAATTCATCATTGTGAAGGCATAAGACACGTCGTAACTTCATTGATGCTGATCTGTCGCGGTGATTGGGAATGTCTATGCATCCTTAACATACACATCAATAACTTGTGTTTCCAATGTATGATCATTGGTGATATAACAACCAAAGTATGTTAGACGGCCATTCATTTCAGTTGCACTTCCATCAAGGCAACGCTGGTCTAATGGTCATGAATTGCTTAGTGAATGTTGCCAGTATAAACTTAGTATTCCATGCCGAAAATACGCTTATTACTATTTTACAATGCTAAAGCAGGTGTAATATTTGTCCACTTTAAGGGGTTAAGTTTTAAAAAAATGGCTTTATAACTATTTTGCATTTTCAACTTCTTACTGTTATTTCTCATTTCAGCAGGCTCAAATAACGTGAAAAGAGGTAAGATAGACGATATGCACGTATCTGTAACTATTTTAATATTACAGCTTTGTAATGGACGTTCCATCTGAATGAGTTTCGGTTTATTGTTTTATGTTAACGTTGTCTGTTAATGTTCATTAAGATCTCCGGATGATAAAATTAACATTTTGCGGACACCAGCAGTGCCAATACCAGTCCTAGTAAACATTTACACCACCCTGCTGAAAGTCACCTGGCCTATTATGTTATTGCATCAATTCTAAACAAAGCCAATGTGGATTTTGCCTGACTGTTCCTCTATCTACTAATAACATGGCTATTCTCGAAAATGTAGCGTAGGCTCTCTGACACCTCATTTCGTCTATGACTGACATTCTATTATATCGGAGGTTACAAGTAAATGCGGCCTCCCACATCAATCGAACATTGAAACTGCTAAGACCCAAAATATTTCAGCCCAGACACTACTCATAGAGTTGTTTTCAATTTTGCTACTGACAGCAAATTTCTATAGCAAACATCACATTGGAGAACCGACAGGCCTTAACGTTGCTAAACTAAGCATCTAGATATTGATATACTCACATCAAGTCATGACTAAGTCTGCTGTATTTTATTTGCAGCCGGATCGATGGGGCTGGAGAGTCGCGCCGTTGGTCTTCTTCCTCGAGATCTCTACCTTCTCCTCAGCTTCATCTCAATTTTAAATTCCCACTGGATTTTATCCTGAGGCTTTCTCGTACTCACTTTGGCAAAGAGCACTTTGCCAGGGAGGGATCCTCCTTAACATTTATTGGTTCAACACGGGTACACATACAAACTACTGATAACTGTCATGCAAATAACAAAACAGCTGGATTGTACACTGTGCATGTTATGTTGACAAGGAGACGAACGATTGCAGATAAAGAAGTTGAGTTATCTCCTCTTGATCCTTGGGACACTACTCACAGTGGTGCGAAGAGTGGATGATATTGGAAAAGTGTGAATGATGGAAACATACTGTGAAGTATTCACAGTTAAAAAGTGTCTGTATATCGGCGTCTTAGTTCTTGATAGTGAAACTGAATGTCTTCAAAGATAGATAACATTTTTTGACTACACATAAATGCCAGATTGTTGATCACCACATGCTATTTTACGAATACATATTTCGTATCATGTCAATATCTTGAGGCAGCGAAATAAAGTGGTAACAGTGCACCATCTCCAAATAATCAAATACTGCTCTACATGATATTACATACACCTCAAGCTAAACCAGAAGAGAAAAAAAAGCACCTCTATTTGTTGCTACATTTTCTTAAAAATAGAAACGTGTTCGTGAGCAAAGATGAAGAAAGGTATCAGTACTTATTTCATTTCACAAATGTCATTTGATTCTATGACTGACGTTAGAGTTGTTGTAATAACTACTCGTGGTGGTGGATCAAGGAATAAATGAACAGAGCCAGACAGAAGAAAGTAAAACTCCAGGGTCCCAACCATTGATTGTACTTGTGCAGTGGGACACCGTCGGGAGGGCCTTATAGAGATTACCATGGAACCACATCTATGCATTTACATGTACACTGGTGATACAAATTGCTTTTATTGATCCAAGAATATAGTTACTACACCGAGTGTCAGGTCTTTGTCTGAATTTGCATCGAAACACAAGGACTAAGGGATGGAACACAACCCTCTGTTCATTTTCGGGATTTCTAACATGGAACATTTTTCGTGGATGTTTTCCAATGACCCATTGCTTTAATGCAGGGTCAGCGTTATTTACATTATAGCGCTCTGAGGAATCGTTAGGTGCCAGAAAGTCATGCGTTGGTCACCGTTTCAAACACTGGCATAATGCCAAGACGTGCTTAAAGAGAACGTTTGCCTATTTAGGCACTTTTGTGTGAAGTTTTATGAGTGTTGAATATTCATACAAACGGACTCTCATATATTTTCTATGACATCAGTCTGTACTGCTAATACTGTTCATCATGAGAAAGATTTCCGAGATGATGAGTTTTGATATACATTTGTCAAAGTTGTGTGTATTCAGCATTGAGATATAAAATGTTTATATTGGTCATATACATTGTATATAAATGAAACTCATCTGTTATACAGGAATCATGTTCATGCCATTTTACATCAGTTGCGTAAGATTCATTGTCATATTCTTCGATATGGACGTTAACGCACATATCGTCATTACGGAAGGAAAAATCCCCATCGAGTGTCATGCGACCAACAGCAGGGCAACGCAATCATCATTATGTTATAAAATGTTGCCTAAGCACATTGGTTGTATCATATGAGGACGATGATGTCTAAACGAGGTATCTCGTTGGAATTTTCTTTGTGATCCACCTGCAGTTTACGACATGCGTGTGCATGTATACTCCGAAATCCCATAGGTTATTGCAGCCTGCAGCTTATTTTTAATTTCACCTATTTACAAAACTTCAGATATGGTATCTACTACTACTGATGTAATTAATATTGTAACTGATGACTGTATACGTCATCGATGCAGTACAAAACAAATCCCTGCTAAACACAATTCTTTTCTTTGAAGCGAAGTAAGGTTCGTTGTTGTATTCTGTAATGAAACAATTAATTGTGGATATTCAGAATCATTTAAATGAATTGGTTGGAATTCATATTGATACAGAATAGAAGTTAAACTTAAAAAGACAACACTTGCGCTTTTGACATTTTATACTGACAAGCAGTAAACTATCTAGTAGTGATTGTGTTTTTAAACTGATGTTTACGTTCAGTTTCTAGATATGATGCCTATATCAGAACCTGTACACGTTCGTTTCAGTACGCAACAAACAAGGTGAAATTAGATGTTATCCGATCATGATGAATAAGAGCAGGTACGAGTCACAATGTCGGTTAAAGCATCAAACATCAAATCCGAAAGAACCCAGGGATTGTTTTATAGACCATAACCTGCCATGGAGACTCATACTGAGATTCTGTGTCACGAAATATTGATATCTGTTGCAAGTTATTTATGTGAAATGAGATGCAGTAAGCGATTGATCAGAAACACTGCTTAGATTAATGTTAAAGTATTCTAGAAAATGTATCTTAATACTATTCCTTTGAACTTTCTGGACCTAAAGGTTGTGTGTCGACATAATCAAATCCGGTATCTAAAATCTTTCGAATATGGTCATTAAATTTGTCAAACAATCAAACTTAATAGATTGAATATTTTAGAGAATAAAACCAATTTCTATATGAACACCCATACTTGTTGTTTGTTCTCACTGTTCTCGATATTTGCTTGCTCTGTTTCCTGGGTTTTTTTTAAATGCACTGGGCTTAGTCCATTACCGGGCCGATGGGGTAGCCTAGTGGTCATAGCTTTCGCTCGTCACGCCGAAGACCCAGGTTCGATTCCCTGCATGGGTACAATATGTGAAGCCCATTTCTGGTGTCCCCCGCCGTGATATTGCTGGAATATTGCTACAAGCGACGCAACTCACTCACTTAGTCCATTACCATCGTTTTTCAACAGCATATCAGTGAGTGAGTGAGTTTATTTTAACGCCGCTTTTAGCAATATTCTAGCAATATCACGTAGGGGGACACCAGAAATGGGCTTCACATATGGTATCCATGTGGAGAATCGAACCAGGTTATTCGAAGTCCGAGCGAACGCTTTAACCATTTGGCTACCCCGCCGCCCCATAACAGCATATCAAGGGAACGATGCATAAGCCCACAGGTCCGGTGCCAACTTTCTGCCTGGTTCTAGATTGTGTAATACATATCTGGGTGAAACTTACCTATAACACAATTCCAAGTGGCAGCGATCAGCAGTAGAGTTTGAGGGACTTGAATCACATTTACTTGGAGTGAAATATGCCCGAGCCCAGTACTTCTTCGTCACAACGTAAAACGTTGGCATTGTCATGTCGCTATCTCCTCAACATATACAGGCTGCTTCAGATGTCGACACAGAGACTGAAGTCAAGTGTATTACCGGATTACTATTGCTTTGGCAAAACATGCTTCATATAACATTTTTATCAATGCTTTGCCACTTAAGTACATGACACACATAATATTCCATCATAGACCCTTTCTTCCAAACATAAAACACAAAAAATACACATTAAAACAATGTTTGGTTTTGTCATTTTTCTCTCTATTTGAAATGACATGTGCTCTCCTAAAGACTTAAAGACTACTACAGACACCTGGTGTCACCGCTGATTATTGTAACCACTACCATGTCCTTTTCAAGACTATAATTCTTTTACCCTGTTTGGAAGATGAAAGAATTCTCTGGTGTTGACCACATATATGATTCAATTCAAGCAGATATGGGCAAATATACAAGGATCAATACTGGCAATTGTTAATATGCACATGCACCGGTTTTGTAATAAAAAAAACAAACGTAGAAAGGACACTTTTAAAACCGACCCCTGCTATACTTCAAATAAACTAGCAGTACTACAGTTGCCAGTAAACGTATACTCCCACTACTGTACAGTGTCATTAACGGGACGCTCTGGAATGCACATAATCTATGTCACGGGGGAATACCGCGTCAATCAATTTCTCCGAAATTAGGTTATTTTCCAACCATATCATAAAGACACAAATCCTGTCACGATATAATTCCGGCACAAGAACGAGGCCTATTACAGCTCAACCAAAGTAAGAAAGGTGATCACTCAAAAACGAAGCTAAGCCGAAGACATACCACTTTCCCACAGGGGCAGTAAATATGCCTGGCTAATATTTTTCATATGGTTCAGCTTAGGGTAATCTGAATATTTCCAGAGTTATAGACATGTCTCTTTGCGTTAGGTATGAATCCAATTTGTGATTCTTTTATAGCGCATATTTTCGAGATATCAAACGATTGTTACGTGTAAAGGTTTCAGAGTGCAGCTCTGATTTTGAAGTAATGTCCTGCTCAAGGACATAGCACTGTGTTACACAGAAAATGCTTTAGAAAAGTGAATGCCATTGTGAGACTTTATACACCAGCTTATCGTATTAAACAGGTATGATAAAAATGAATGCCATTAGCATGTAATGTATCATTATCCACTTCAGCCAATATTAACAGATGAAATGACGTTTACTGAAGCACAAATCTGTTTTTGAAGTACAATACATGTATATATACATAATGTGGTACACTCAGATGTAACTACGCACACCATCATTTGTTAGAGTAACTGGTCTCATTATTTAGGGATATACTGATAGGATTATCAAACACTGCAATTCCCAATTATGTCTATTGCTTTTGAGATAATTGGAGTGTGTATAACAATACCACACATCAACCACAAGCTACTTATTGAATACAAACCTAGATAAATTAGATGTTAAAAGGGTTTAGATTTTCTGTGCCAAGAGTGAAATGTATTATTGCCGATTGTGACGGTGAAATGCGCCCATAGGGAGTTCCTGGTGAGGTTCATTGCACTTGTGTTGATAAACCCAACTCCTTCGGGGTGTCAGTCAGACCGAATAAAAGCTAATTTTGAGACAAGGTTGACAAAGTTTGCAGTCCGTATGGATAAATGTCAGTTGTCGATATAAATCCTCGAGAGGCTATTGATATGTTTACCAGACTGTTGAGACTTGTCCGAATTACGCACATCTTTGTTGTACTCGAACGCTTCAAATATTCATTGTTTTATTTATACCGCCCGCTATCACGTTTATTTGACTTCTCATTGTTAGTGCTGATCTGCTAAAACGTAGCTTTGGTCATTGATATGTATTATACTGACCAAATATAATATTTACAGAACAGGAAACATGTATACGTGGGGCGTCCCAAAAGTAGTCGGCCTCGCCTAGAAAATTATACATATGCAGGTGTGTTTTTGTTTTATTTGTCTACATATTATCTGTCAACCTCAAGCAAATTGCTTTCGACTTAGACTTCGCACAGGTGAGGACAAAATGAGTACATAGCATCACCTGGATACCAGTTGTATAGTATTTACCATGATCAAGATGAGTAAATCAGAAACTTGAAACAGTCAATACATATATACATCTTATGCATAGCCCCTAACACTGTTGTCAAATACGACGTAGTTGAATACGGACCGTGTACATTGAAGGTTGAAAACGTATGACAGCCATGCCAAAATGTGACTGAATGTTAAACTTATCGACTTTGTCATCTTACATAGTGTGACACACGCATGGAGCATGTGGCAACATATATAGTGTTATGTACATTTGATTAATGTCTCAGATCTTCGTTGTTTGGTTACGGTCAGAAATATCGTTAAAGGAGAACTTCTACCGTAAGCATTTAAACAAACATCTGCCCTTCAACATTTGATTTTCACAATAAAACATTAATACCCCATATATACTTTTACAAGGCCATTTTTAAAATGAAATGCTTAGGTTAACCCAGAAACTAATAGGCACAGATCTGTATTGAGTGAGTGAGTGAGTTGGGTTTTGCGGTTTTAGCAATATTCCAGCAATATCACGGCTGGGGACACCGGAAATGGGTTTCACACGTTGTACCCATGTGGGGAATCGAACCCGGGTCTTCAGCGTTACGAGCGAATGCTTTAACCACTAGGCTATCCCACCGCCCTGCTACTTTCAAGAAATGAGCTTCACACATTGTACCAATGTAGGGTATCAAACCTGGTTCTTCAGCGTGACGAGCGAACGCCTTAACCACTGGGCTTCCCCACCGGCTCATCTATATTACAAAATCAGTATATATCAGTACACAGGTTTAATCAATAATTATACATTCACTCACATTACATGAACAAATAGCAACACAGTGGGTCAAATATGTGGCAATAGCAATAAGTAATAAGCCCTGGAAATGGTGCCAGTGCAGTAATAAATGCTTAGAATATTGTCACTGCTGAATGCCCTCAAAGAGGCCGTCTCCGCACTTGAATATCAGGACAATGTTGGGAGCTTTCCAAATAGGTTTCCATACCGCACTTTTCGATTTAGTCCTCGATTCGTCCTTTTGTCGCTTCCCGGTACAGCCAGCCTTGTAGACACTTTGCCATTCAGAAAGGTCCAGATCGATCAAGGCTGCCATGTAGTCCACAAGGGCAAATAACTCCATTTCCAGCACAAATTTAATTTCGAAAGCTGCCCTCGCTACCGTTGAGTTCTGATGTTCAAATCCGGTAAAAATATATTTTGTCTTGTAGTTCGAACATTTCCATGTACTTAAATGAACTACAGTTTCTGCTGCTGCTAAAATTATCCATAAGTATATGCTAGTATTGACATTTCACTATGTACCGAACAACTGAATTTGCATCACATGCGATTTTGTGGATGTGGCCGTTGGCGTTGGAATTTCTTCTGAAATGAAATCATTATCTCACTTATGATTTCAACTCTTTTTTCTTCCAAAACAGACAGGTCTTTTCAAAAGTTTAGAAACGTTTTAAGACATGCATGGAGTGAACAGTTCTAAATTTGACGCACCAGTGACAAAAAGGGTATTTGATTTTTCAAGTTAGACCTGTATGGTCAAGAACATTTGGTCATGATTTTATTATGATTTTCTGCTGTCTCACGTGGCATTTTTACAAAGTATAGGGCGCATTGTTTATGTTGATAAACAAGCAGACAAAGAAACAGACATAATCACTTAACGAAAAGTGGCGCATGTATATTATCTCATTTGGTGTCGAATGTATAATATGTCAGCATCAAAACACTGCCACTGTACCATTTTTAACCACGAAGTCTGTAGTCGTATTAACAATTTTGTTAGTAAAGTGATCGACCCAGGTCACGATACGCCCGAGGTACTTCATTTGTGTTGAATGGTATAACAACATCCTTTACAGCAAATGCTACTGCATGAATGTGAAGGATACCTGGTTAGACAGTGTGGAACCTCTTTCGGTAGAACGGTTGTTTTTGGCGCAACAATATCGTCAACTGCGACGTCAGTGGTGTCAAGAAAGCATAATACTTCCTCGCCAGCGACGCAAGATTTATGATCGCACATGAGAGAGCTTGGTTGTACAGACGTTGCCATGAACGTTTTGCCATGAACAATCGGAGCTCCCCCTACTTGTCTGTGGTAGCGTAATGATTTATACTTGAAAGCTCCCTCACTCGTGGAATAAAACTAAAGCATGGCAACTTTACGGCCAAGATCACTTTGGTGCAGTCCAACAATCGCTTGTCGTTAGAGGCGACTAGCGGAATCGGGTGGTCATGTATCGATACAAAGGAGACACACACATGTTCATACATGTTCGTATTGCAGTGTGACTCGTGAAGATCCGGGTTAGAATTGGTCTTCAGCAACCCATGCCTGTCGTAGGAGGTATCTAACGGGATCGGTTGGTCTGAAACGCTGACTTCGTTGACACATGTCATCGTATCCCAATTGCGTAGATCGGTGCTCATGATGTTGATCGCCGGATTGTCTGGTCCAGACTCGATTATTTACAGACCGCCACCATATAGCTGGCATTGTGCTGAGTGCGGCGTAAAACTAAACTCACCACTCACTCAACCGCACGATGTGCCCATTGTGAACCCACAGGACACGTGCTGAATGATCTTTTTGTGATATTACGTCTGTTATCAGAGACAATGTATACATATTGACCACAAAATGACAACAGGCACTGACAATACTTTTGCTGCGACATACTACATCATTTGATTCACGACATAATGGGGGTGTCGACATAGTCCAGTCATCCTGGTTAGATTCTGACCTAACCCACCACAAATTGCAACAGAAATGATTTCAACTGTTTTAAGACCCTGAACCATTCCTTTATAACATATAAAAAGTCTAGTAGAATCTCAGTGGTGGAACAAGGTCAAATTTGACCCTCAAGGTCATAGGGGTCATCTTCGCTTTCGAAATCTTAGATGGAAATGCAAACTTTTTTGTAATCTACTCAGTTGTGTCATGTTATATATCAACTTAAAGCTCAGATTACAGGCTTTTCAAAACATAGGTTTAATAGGGATTAGCCTCATCATATATGTTCTATTTAAAAAAAAAACATTCCAAAAAATAGGAAAATCGTATCCGACATCCACATGTATATGTATGCTACGATTATGCCAAAAATATCATTTTTCAATTGTGTGATAAATTTTAACATGAAGAAATATTGTGATGAATATGTATGAAAAATAGTCATTCCAAATAATAACGAAATAGAATGAACGATCAATATTTTATATCAACACATTTTCATCAGGTACATGGATAGGATCCTTTTGCCATCTCTTTTCCATCCCCAATCTGTCAAAAAGTGGATGAAAAAGAATGTCACACCAATTGTCACTTAATTAGGATCAACCTCTCTGGTGAAAAGCTTCAGTGATAATTTCCAATGAATCGTTCAGGGTCTTAAAAAAGCTGAAATCATTTCTGTTGCAATTTGTGGTGGGTATTCTCATAAATGATTGGACTAACAAGACACTGCTTAACATAGCTTCGGCTTATAGTCTACCAACCGACGTATTCTACATATCATTCCTGTCAATCAGGTTGGTGCTCCCACCATAGGCAGTGCTTGCAGGTGAAAACAAAGACAATGAGAACATTCAAGAAACAACTGACACTGGTGTATCAAGCAAATAGTGACAATGATTTCAGCGTGAATAACTCTATATCTACATTGTTACACAAAATCAATCAAATAATGTTTTTTGTCAGTGTCCTCTCTTCGAATTGTTCCTTTTGAAAAATGTGGTCAACTATCTCTGTGTCAGAGTGCTTATGGAAAACATACACACACAAAAAAAGCAAGTACAAAGTTGTGGGAGGAATTATATATGCCATAGGAACACACATTCTGTTGTTCAGCGTAGCGACCTATTGCAGTCCTATCAAGTCAACTCGCCTCAAGCCATCAATTGACGTCGGTTGCTACTTTATCTTATAGAGCAATCAATTCGGTGGGCGCCCCATTTCATGGCTTGCAGTTACTGCATCTGGATGACTTAGTGGGGGAAACATATATACCAACATTAATGACGGAAAACACCTGAGCTGACAATAATCAGTAAGAATAGGAACAACAATGCACTTGGAATGTTTATTGCTGATTCTTATTATGTCTAAACCTTTTTTAATCTACTTACGTAAGGTTTCAAGCACGCACATCATTTGGCCTCATTGACGAAATTGTCATTTTCGGTGCCGCTTTTCACAGATTTAGTTTTAAACAAGTCATCATTCAGACACAGGTTTCATATTAATTTCGGCATCTTAGAAAATGTACTGTAGTTTGTACTGATGTTTCAAATGGAATAGGTCTGGGAAAACCTAGCTATGCTTCATTAGAGTCTTCATATCGCTGTCATTTTCATGTTGCATTCAATAATAATTAGGGCAGCAGTACATGTGTGCTATGTGTTATTTCTAACACCAGGTTCCTTTTTAAGGTGAGTGAGTGAGTTAATATTTTATCGTCTCATCGGCAATATTTCAGCCATATCGTGACAAGAACAATTAATGATTATATCATAGATTAATTAAATTAAAATCTTGTTAACGAAGAACAGTAAAGGTGCTAGTGTATCGCAGATATTCATTTAAAACTAGTACTTAAATCTGAAACATTTAAACTAGAAATAACAAGTCAATGTAAAAACAGGTTATAGATTGCCAACAACTGAAGGTAGATCAGCATGCCTCCTGCATGGACCCTAGCTGGATTTACACCCTCCCTTCAGCTATTGTCAATTTTAGATAATCGAGCCATAATTTAAACAGAACATATATACTACGATTAAAAATGATAGTAAGTTTAAATTTATCTTGAAAGCTTTGGGACTTACGTACCCTCTAAGGAGGACAATAATTTTACAATACTTTAACCCCCTTTGAGGGTACAGCCACTAACATGTTTTTACATTGTCTTGTCATTTCTAGTTCAAATGTTTCAGATTTAAGTACTAATTTTAAATGAATATCTGTGATACTAGTACTTTTACTGTTCTTCGTTATTAAATGAAGATTAACCGTGGTAAAAAGATCCTTAACTGTTTTCACATTGAAATATTCATCCTTTATGATGGGGAGTTCAACACATTCAAGCAGGACTTGCTTCACCGTGACTCTCTAATCACAAGGGATACAAAATGGAGGATCTTCAGCTTTTAACAAGTATTTGTCAGTATAACGCGCATGGCCAATGCGACATCGTCGCATATCTTTTTTAAGGATTACATAATGTATATGTATATATGTTATATATAATGGAACAAAGTAATCTTATTATTAGATGGTAAATTCCTGGTTTGAAGAAATACAAAGCAGCCCAGGAAGATTATTCAACTGTGGTAGGCATCATGGTCGTTCGGTATTTATAACTACAACCGACAATTAGTACAGTAGAAAATTGAATCCATGGTACAGGATGCATTGAGGATGAAATCACAAACAGAATCTGCAATTACAATAATAACATAGTCAGTCACTCTTTTGAATCTAAACGACAATTATGTTGAGTTTAAGTAAATAACGTCTAGACTTACTCATTGCACTGGAGTGGCCACCATGTGATGTGAATGGCAGTCAGCGCGCCACAGCACACACAAATGAGTCGGAGAATGTTTTGCAGGAAGTTTGAGAGAAGAACATTAGAACTACACTGGAAATACGAATGTTTCACGCGGTCTGTGAGGACGAAATCTGGTTCCAACTCTGTCGATAAAAATACTTCCGATTATACTGTTACACAATATGCAGCCGGTGTAACAATGGCCAAAATCATAAACATGTACACCATATACTTGCGACTTTCTTGACATAGTCTTATGACAGACATAGTTGTATTGCATGGTTGCTGCTTTCAGATGTTTTGGTCGTTGCATAATGTATATGATATTTATCCATGCCAACGGTATTCAATAATGACTTGTTCTGAGATTTAAATGGAAGTAATGTAGCAGTACGAAGGGCAGTCAGGCACAGGAACAGACTCCTTCTTTTAATAGTGATATGTACATATATATTCCTTGGTTGGCACAAGCTTGTGAGTTAGTTATATTGTAAGATTTTGGTTGTGCTAATGAATAATTGTAATGTGGACATTTACACATTGATAGTGATCGGTTCCACAATGGTACAATCTTTCTGACTAAACTTGTTAGCTATCTTATTATCTGCAGATACAGATACCTTAGGGACTTGCCTTGTCCCTTCGAATACAGGAAGGAAGTATAATCAGAATCTTGTCGGGACAGTAAGTCGTTTATTCTACGAAAATCTAAGCTGTTGGTTATTATTCATAACACTATACATGCATATTTAGACGTTACTTTGCGATTAATGGGTTGTCTGAATTGTTTTTGTACTGTTCAGTTAGATCTATCCTGTTTGGTTATAATTGTCATTTTTCTCAAGGAAGCTCGGCTTAGTCAATATGTTGTTTGCTATGTCACATTACCTCCTCTCTGACTGTATGAATAACAAATAAATTTACTTTCAGCTGTACGTAACTATGCGTCGACAGCCGATGCAGTGATAAGTTTGTCAGCATAAATCACAAATATCCACTTTCCTGTGAATAATATCTCTATCATCGCCTGGCTGCACGTTTGCGCATTTGTAAGTATCTTTAAATTGTTGGTGGATATTTCCAGTCCTGAAATCGAAAACTATTTATGAGAGTAATTGTGAGACCACATCTCTTCTTGTGATGAACATTTCCAAATATAGTTGCATCGCAGCTATTTCGAATGTTGAACAAACATGAGGACTTTTCGAAGGATTACCAAATGAAATACTTGAGAGATGACCTGCATTTCTACGTAAACTAACCAGAGAATGTATGATCTCGTGTTTGGGACACGGAACTTCATAAAAGGCCATCGTAACTTGAATAGGGAAAACATGTGCAGGGGATGAGTCGACGTCAGATCAATAGTCAATATCACGCTAGTTAATTCACTGATCAGACACTTTCGAAAATATATTCATGATCACAGACAGTTTATCGCAAGTTAATGATGCTTTTCACACACGTCGAGGGTGTGTGCATTTCCTGTTTATGCAACCACTATGAAGAGAACAAGTGTTAAAAGACACATTGTATGCACCACTGTACCACAGAAATCCATGGAATCATTGTGTAATGAATGTAAAGATACTGATATAGTTGAAGTGTATGTTTCATGATCACGTGTACCAACAAAACCCAAACCCGTATACAATCATTCTTCATTTGGTAATTATAAACAAACTTAATATATTTTTAACTTATAGTACCATAGAGAAGTGCATCTTGGCGATGTCTTGATAGGGTGTTTTCTGAACAAAGTCATCTCATGACAAATTACATATAACCGTAACCCTTGGAGTTTAGAATGTGCCTTCGGTAACCCATGCTTGTCGTAAGAGGCGACTAACGGGATCGGGTGGTCAGGCTCGCTGACTTGGTTGACATTTGTCATCGGTTCCCAATTGCGCAGATCGATGCTCATGCTGTTGATCACTGGATTGTCTGATCCAGACTCGATTATTTACAGACCGCCGCCATAAAGCTGGAATATAGCTGAGTGCGGCGTAAAACTAACTCACTCACTCACATATAACCGTAGACATGTCACATTTTAGTCGAGGACATTCAACTTCTTGTGTTCACGTCCTGTATTGAATGTGATCTTGACACATGTGTACAATCGATTTCCACTCAAATCACTATTAACATCACTAGATCCTGCTAACACTGGAAATTAGACTTAGTCTCGAGACCTCGTGCTACGTTGTGAGGTAACCTGCAAAGATGTGAAAGCGCTCAACAGTTCTCGCCATCGATTCCAAGCCTTTTTGGTAAACTGCACAAATTACTTCAATTATGGCAAAGATTCCATGTACATGTGGGGATATTCTTTCTTCAGTATGTGCACCTTTCGGATACCTTTCCAGCACATGGAAACAAAATTGGGTTATAAACGAAACGTTGCAAGTTCAAAGGTCTTGGTGTATTTGGTCCCTGAAGTGAGTTAGATGATTGATATGAGGACTAGGCACGAACAGTTGATTTAAGTGGTAACGAGGCACACCTAGATGTATGACTTTCCGTATGCTTCCCAATCTTGGGAAAGCCCAACATGCCCTATCATTAAATATGTCTATCCGCATCTAAAGTACAACAACTCAAATCGATCCACCATTTCTAGTGTAATTGAGTGGGCCAAGGCCAGATCACAAACTTGGAATGCTGTTCCCGGATTCAACTCCTGATGGTAAAGAGGTCAAATGGAACGGGCTGTCACCAAGTTCTTCTACTTTAGCGTTCTACGTGATGAAACTTGAATCGGTCTGTTTTCTCGTTGGGAGAGGGGTTTACAATAATTCATGAAGATTTGCAACACTGAAACTATTTAAATTCATATCTGCTCGTCTTTGGACTGTTGCAGATATCAGCTGCGAATATCGTTGGCCATTTGAATTACTCCAAGTACTGTCTAAAGATATATTCAAGTATATTTACATGCACTTCATACTGTTTGAGATCTTTGGGATGGAAATATCAATATAGGTACATGCTCGCTGAAGAACATCAACAGCTTCTAACATTGTTGTCTATGTGAGTTTTTTTCAATATCGACGGGATACCAGCCTTGTCGTAATTTAATTACATTTCACGTTTGATTGATAATACATATTGACAACTAAATTAAGAAAGAGCCTTCGGCTTTCTGGATGATGGATTAAGAAAATGTCTTTAAAATGGCCCAAGTCTGGCACAATTACATGTGGGTGATAATTTGCAATTTTATTGATTCGGTATGTCTAGTGCAGACATGGACCAGATACCAAAATAATCAACACTTTCAACGAATAACAGAATTTCCCTTTTAAATTACGGCTTCTGTTCTATGTACAATGTGTTGTCCAGCGTTTATCAAACACAAGTTTAAGGAGGCATATATGCTGGAATACGTTTTTGCAAGTTCATGTTTGAAAGAGAGAATCTTCATCAGAATGTCATCAGCATGAATGTTGCACACAACAAATGGAGGAAGTTTTAGAACTGACAAGTATATAATCAGTGTTGCTAACTTCCATGGTATATTAGTTGAACATGTATCTGCCAACATAAGTGATTGATGCTTTAGCTTGGCATTTTAGAATTTAGTGACAGATGAAAGTACGATTAAATAAGACTTTAGGAATGACAACTTCTCGATCATATATAGTGCAACGTTTAGATTCTTATATTGTTGTCTTCCTTGACTACGGTAGAAGAATTTATACCGATTGGTTTGCGAAAATCTCCATTTAGGAATATTGGTTCATTTCTTCATAGAGAACACACATACCTGCTGATAAGATGCATATTCACAGAACGCCCATCATTCACCTTACACAAATGGAATTTCTGAAAATTGCCATTGATATTCGGACTATAAATAGATCTGCCGTCCCGGGGATGGACCAAATGTCTGGTTTTACGCATTAATAAACTTTGGAACATCAGTAAAGTGATCTATGTTTCATAAGTGGATGTTCACTTTGTGTTCTGACTCTATTTGTTATGCAAACTTGATGAACTGTTTCGTTCATCAAAAAATGTTTTCAGAAAAATATCAAAAATATTCATGAGGGATGCAACTGTACAAAAAGGGATGGTCAATTTTGAATTAGTTCACAGACCCTGTTTTGATATGGGAGTTAACCACAATGTGTTGTCCTTGGAGAAGAATGGTGAATAAGACAAAAAGTTCGCATTGATTTTCTGTCCAAAACACTTTGGATGTCCACATATATATATTATATCTTCCTTCGTTTTTCATGGCATCTACTACTTATCACATATTTTGCCGGCGCCTAAAGAAAATTAACATTTGCTGCGGGACTAGTACGTCAAATGAAGAACAGAGTTAGTGAAGTGGTTACCACTTAAGCAATCGTCATAATCTTGTACATATGTACATACAAAAGGTAGGGCATACATGGTGTTACGTATTAAATCCTACGTTCAAGCTAATACGTTAGCAGGAAATCACTTCGTACAAGAACTAGGTGAGAAACCAATAAACAAAAAATAAATGTTCTGCAGTTAACAATTTAATGCTACAATTAACTAATATAGGTATTATAGATTTACAAATAAATACAAATCAATGCAAAGGTATCACTGTGGCTGTAAACAATGTGTGATAATACAAATTCAGAGCTATTGTGATAACATATCTTAACAGCATTTAGAAAGTCCAAGAAAATGTATCGAGTATGATTTATCATAATTATGCTTTATAATTAATTGGTAGTACATGTCTTCCACATACGCGGCTATGAGCGAAATCCAGCTTGCAACCCTCTACCAAAAAGCGCAGAATGAACGGTTGCACCATGAAGTAGTAATGGCTGGGCTTTACCATCAAATATTTAAAATGTGATATCAGGAAGGATTGAATTATATAACAAACACGAATATCTTAATTAGATTTAGAACCTTCTAACCTTGATTGCAAAATACATCTTATGCTTTTGAAATATATTTTTGCAAGAGAATGTTATAAGATATTCATCATACGGAACATACTTCATCATTGGATACTTTGCCACGTTCTTGAGGACTACAACATTTTTCTACCTCCATTTCCTGCGGTATTCCTCTAGATTATGAATCTTTTTCTGTAATTTAATCACGAAATCACCAAAATAAAGCAACATCATCAGCAAATAGAATTATAGACAGTGAGTTAGTAAGTGAATAAAGCGTCCACTGTTATCACTGTCTATCATATCTTTAACAAGCCCATCAATGTAGAGAATATATAAAATGGGTGAAAAGACAAGTCCTTGTCGAACCCTCACCGTGAAATATAAGATCTCAGTCATAGCGTGCGTGTAACAGTTGATTTTATATTATTTTGCATGTTATGTAAAAGGGCCCGTATTTTGTTGGTCAATAATAACGTCAACGAAAATGAAATAGAATTTGCACTACTTCTCCCTTATATACTTATGTATTATTGAATTAAGAATAAATTTGATCTGTATAGACTTTCCCGGATTGTGAAATGAATTCCTGTGATTCCTGTGATCCAGATTTGATAAGGGTTTCTGAACATAAATACTTTGTTAAGTATGTCAATAAGGGCAAAACCCCTATAATTATTGGTGTCGTTCTTATTCCCAGTCTTGTGCAATGGTACAAAATTTGACCTCATTTCAAATATATCCCAACATACCGTGCGCAGCCTACTATCCTCGGCACTATCGTCGTATGGGTCGGAATTTAAACCTGAAGACATGGCAATTAGTCTCTTGTATTGTATTCCAAGATCCAATAAAATCCCTTCAAAGTGAGGTGTATTGCTGGCTCAAACAAATGTATTACCAAACCTCTGCCTCAAAGATTAACTATGAATCTTAATACTATCAAGGAAGGACTTGACTTTAATAGCATGTTATTTCCCGCAAACCTCCCCCAAACCAATCTCAGACACGATCCGAGTTCCGTTCTGTCAAATCATTCGATTTTTGGACACCTCTAGCCCACTCGACAAACGTAAGTAAAAGCTTCATTTCTTGATCCATGGGACATTTGTTAATAGAATCGATGAGAATAGATCAAGTTACACATATGTCTTCAGAGGCGCAATTTATCAAAACTGAAAGCAAATGTCATATGAAGTTCAAGGGGAAGACAATATGTAACAAGCTGGAGTTCCTCATCAATAACACGCGTAAAACTGCCAAGACGCTGCACCCCTATTGGGACAAATTGTTCTCCCTCCTTGTGGACCTGTCTTTTTATGCTTACGAATCATAATTTCTGCTCGGGTTGACAAAATCAAGGTAGTTTGGCCATGAAGTTTAACTTGAGATTTAGATGCACCGATGATCTAAGATCATCTTTCAAATTCCAACAGCTCCAGCAATAGAGAGAATAGATAAGCAATGGCTTAGGGTAGGAGTCAACCTTAGAGGTCTACACTTGTACACAGGCGGAGACAAGAGTGAAAATCATACAGGGAACTATTAGTCACCTTGGAGTGGATCATGTGCACTCACATACAGCACAGACAATGACGCATATAGCAACGTAGACTAGCATAGATGTACCAATTCCAGTCAAATGTTAATATTTAATGGAAACTTGTCATAAGACGAAGTATAAATAATAAAACGAACTGTTAAAAATCGTTTTAGAACAATAAAACCGAAATATGACATGAAACGCAAACACTTTTGATCACATTATTGATTTTATGGCTTCTGCTATCGATAAAACACGTCTTGATCTATCAGATACGGCATGCCACAGACGTTACGAGAGAAGATACTCGCTGGATGAAAGAGAAACGTCAATGTGAAAAACTTGTCGATTGATACTGTAGAGACTTTTGGAGAGACATTAGGTCTTAAAACAACCATTCGTATACCGTTCAAGACACCAAATAGCTGAAAGAACATCTGTATTGGAGTTCTTCCCGATAACCAATATCCCTGTGTGACTCGAGCTGAGTGGAATCCTGTTAAAACTGAAGGGATTTGTGTTCGGACATGCTGGTTTGGCATCTTGATCTAAGTAAACACGATTAGGTGGAGATATTGTTGTAGATTCAAGTGATAGTGCAACACTAAGAAATAGGTTGTTGAGTAGTCAAAGCCTGGTCCCGTGCCTTGAAGGCTGAGGGAATCAGATAATTGATTGGAGTTCTGCAAGCTATCGGGACTGACATTATCAGGCAGACAGAACCGATTCCAACTTGTAGTAAAAAACATTCACACTGCATATCCAACCTGAAACGTAATAATTCATACTATTCTGCAACAAGTTCTGCGATGATGATTATGAGGCATTATGTCTAAGAAACATGTGAAAAATCTCTCAAACGCTAATCAAATTACAACCATAAAAACAGTTCACTTGAGACAGTTAACATGCGTCGTGATGAGCAAAATACATGGATCGTCAAATTCATATACGACAATACATATACTAGCTGCCTTGCTGGGTAAATTTGTATCCTTCAATGAATATTTACCCATATATCTTAAACTTTCAAATTGTGTATGTAATCAGTTCGTTAAATGGCGTTTTACATGAACTTCAGTCCTTCACACATTGTCTGAGGTCCAATCTTTTTTCAAGCGTTCATAAAATGTAATAGAGGCATTGACTTAAAACCAACTAACAGTCTGCTTCTAAAGAGAAGTTTATATTTTTGGACTCATATGGTGAAATTTGGAAACAGATAAGTCTCATCTCTTTGGCACAAGTTGTAATCTGTATTAAGATAGAATGAGTTTAATTGATGTTGTGTTTTAATGTCATTATTCAATGTTGCTTATTGTGGATTGCAATGATTGGCACTTCAGAAAAGACGCCAACACATTGAATTTGTTTCTGGTTATCCGCTCGAAGACAAAATATACTCGTCTCACAACACCTAGTTCATATGTGTAGGGCCATGTTCGGTACATGTAGAAGGATTGCTTATAGTTATTGTGCCAAAGACGTTATCTTAATATATAAACGCCTTCCTAGCTTTCTGGTACACCAGAAAGCTCAAAGACCTTACGTCTTGATAGTCATTATTGATGACACCAGGTGTTGCACAAATGGGAAAACACGCCCGAACTGTAGCATCGGCATTCACACAATTTGCACAAATGTAAGTGAATGTTATGAACTGACTGTTGAGAGGACATGAGACACGAGACAAACCAACACAAGAAATAACCGCATGGCGAGGCCATTGCAAGGCAGCCAACCAATGGAAAACTCAACACTCTCTCCGTATAGTACCAGGTAGCAGCTTTGGGCTTCCTCTGTATATAACAGCTGGTACCCAGTATCTAGGCAATGCCGTAAACCAGCCCCAACTGTACCAGTTTGATTAACAACCTCAAATTACAACAAAATACACTGACGTGTAAGTCTTAACGGATGAATAGAGTCTGGTAAGGAGCACCGAATGAAAACGAAACAAATTTGAAACAAATGAAAGCCATAAAGTTTGAAATCAACCAAATGGAATGAATGAGTATACGTTTACGTGGCATAAGCACTATTTCAGCCGTATAGCGACTAACCAAATTATTACTAGACAACATCAGTAATACTCACAGGATGATAACGGAAAATCCAGGCTTAAACAATAATGGACAGGGGACGGGAGTCCGTGAAGCAGAAATTGTAATGGCGAGAAACGTCAGGTCCGTGACTTATCTCTTGGCAGGAATTACAGAAGCTTGGTTGAAGACTGCACGTAAGGGAAAGTTGGTGATGTGACTGAAGGAAGTGGAAGTGGGCTTAATTGCGGGAATTGTATTGGGGCAGAATAAAAACAACGCTTGACATGTTAGCCAGATGAATGAAATAGGTGAAAACATTTAGCTAAATATTGGAAATACAGACAAAAATATAGAACTGTTTTTTGAAAGAACAAGTACTTTGGTATATTGTATGTTTAGGTCAGCGCAAAGTGAAACAGTTTGCAGGGGCAAACACATTTACTAACAAACCGATATTTCAAATTAAATATCAACAATGATCCTCAGTATACCCAAAGGCAAAAGTCATAGTGACACAAACACAAAAAGCAGAATCAATGTTAAACTGCCGCAAATGTAATTATGTCATTACATGGAAAAAACAAATGTTTCGAGCAACGTGTGGTCTGATGTTGAAATGTCACTCCAGGACCCTTCTGTTTCAAAAGCGGTGAAGTGGCTATTTGCAAAATCTCGTCCCATAACAGCATTGAAGTTCCCCACAATTACAATCATTGCCGTCCTTGCAGCAGCTGTGATCCCACCTCAAATCATACCAGCGTTCACCTGTGCACATGTAGACATGTATCGTAACGTCATCGAGGTGAACAAGGAAATGTGACGCCAAAGAGAACTCTTCTCCACTCACATGCGCCCCATAGAATGTGTCTTGCATGGGTGTCGTGGACACGTAGACGTCGTCGAACTAGCCTCTGTTGGCAGGTATGCCAAGGGTTGTAAGGGTTGCTCCCATGAACTTGTGTCAGAAGTGCGTGGTTCAAATCCATCGGTCTTGACGTCAGGTTACTACCCATGGGCGTCCACTTCGGGGCTATAACTTGATCTTGTTTTACTGAAAACGACGCCATAAGTGCCAAATTGTGTTTCTATGGACATTGAGTCGACGAGCAACATCACGTTGCCAGGTAGCAGACGGAATCATACCTATAGCTCTCCATCTGTCAATATCCTCGCGGCGTGGCATGTCGAATTTGTTCCAGAACATGTGAAGGATATTTCTTGTAATCAATTTATGTAATATGTTGATATTTAGTGGATCTTGTTGGGACATGGAAGATAATTTTGCCAAGACGTAGGAACTGTTTTCACTGATACTTAATTATTATTATTATACTCGATGTAAAGTATGGTAAGTCTGCCAGAACTAATTGCTGTGTGATCTCTCTTTCTTGTCTGGAAAATGTTCGAAAATTGGAACGCTATGAATTAAAGTATTGAACATATAATGTAGTATTTATGTTAAATCGTGTGAATAATTTAGCTTTTCGGACTCCGAGTGACACATGCCATTAGATGGACATTATCAATTGTATCTAATGAGTTTTAAAAAGCCAGACCTGAATGGGACAACCTTTAAATGCATTAACTTAACGAAAGATATTGTGATCACTTTTGTCGTCATCAGCTTTGTATTGTTGTCTTGCTGTTCAGATGACATCTACCTAAAATAACTAAGACTCCTGTATTCATATATTTATGGACAATGGTAACTGACGATTAATTGTGTTAGACGTTCTCACTGTAAATGTTACAATCATATACAACGTACCACACAATTACAAACAGCTTTATGTTGTGTTGTCATGTTAGTCATATGATACTTTAGAATTCTTTAGTTGTCTCTATTCATTTTTGTACAAAACGGTGATGATAACTGGACTTTATTATTGTAAACTTTACAGTCGTGTTTAGCACATCATGCCAAACGCCATTAAACAACGAGTAACATTTAGATAGATGTTGCCTTGTTATATTTCTGGTCACGACAAAGGTGGATGCCTAACCCGGGAAGATATGGGTTAGAATTAGTCTTCAGCAACCCTTGATTGTGGTACGGGGCGGCTAACGGGATCGGGCCGTCAGGCTCGCTGACTTGGTTAACACATGCAATAGTATCCCAACCGATCGATGCTCATGCTGTTGATCACTGGAATTTCTGGTCCAGTCTCGATTATTTACAGACCGCAGCTTTATACATGAAATAAACAAACACACAAACAAAACAAAGGTTGATGTGTTGATGATTTGGTAGTGAAAAGTCTTGACCTCGTTTATAGATGTTGCCGTCTTACGTGGAATATTCTTCAGCCAGATTCCAGGAAATTTAAGAGGTTGGACTCCCAATTCTAAACGTAAAGGTAAACAAATATGTCCGAGTTCGGTCATCAAAGTGATTGCATGTGCACCCTAGCCTCATTATGATTTTTTTATCCTCATAGAAATCGAATAAAAAACGGTTCATTTGAACAGGTAATGAGCAAGCCTTCAGCGCAATTCAGCTGAACTACGTATTGGTTCAATCCAGACTCTTGCAGGATTAGATTGATAACGTTTTCCACCACAAGTATATCAAAAGGATGAAAGCTAATAAAACTGAAACAATAGTAGTCTTCAAATACGGATATTTCCCATGTCAGGGAATATATATTGTGGGTCTGAAAGGGGATGATAGGTTCTTTTAATAGATACTATGACGATTCCTCGCTATCGCAGGGAATTTGTCTATTCATATTTATACGGGAAAACATGGAAGTTGATAAATTGTTGTAACCATGTTTGTATTTGGAGGAAGTATGTCAATATTTGTATGTGGCTCTACAGAATTAATACCGTTTACAGTGACAGCCATGCCAACAGCAAACACCTCATTAAAATGCGTTACGAAATTAGAAGAATGGAAGACATGATATAACTACGATGAATACAAAATAACAACTGAAGACGTATTGGTGCTTTGCTTGCTGCATCATATTTAAACCAGCAAGGTGAAGTTTGCTGCCAACCTAGCTCTACATTGGAACCACAGTATGCGTAACTCTAATTTAAAAGCGATAGGTTACATATGCATCTTCGTCTGAACGCATACATACAATGGGAAACAAATATCAAACATAGCTTGTTTTGTGCAATAATGCTCAAGTATTACCATGCGCATTTCTCAAGCACACATTGGATATCTTTACCTCGTTAGGAAAGTATTTTTTTACAGATAACCTAGTTCTTCACTGGAATCACAATATGTGTATCTCTAATTTAAATCTGACTGGTCCGACTGCATCTTCGGCTGAACAAGTATATTGTAATCTGGGAAACAATTATCAAACACAGTATGTTTTGTGCCATAATGCACCTGGAGCGCTTCTCGACTAAACATTCAATCTCAGGAATAAATCTTTGGACTAAATCGCAATAAAACGCCAGGAAAATAATTCTATTGGAAAGAAGTCGCATGCAAGTCGGAAACAAGACTAAATTCAAAGTTAGCAGCCCCTATTTCGAGGGCGGTTTTGAAATTGAGGGCTCTGAAGTTGTGTGTTCAGAGTTGAAATAAACCCTCCATAGCCTGTGTTTTAGTGGTCTTAACCCACTCTGTTGTGTCCGTGTTTGGGAAAGAGTTATTCTGCCATGCGGTTTGTACTCTGGTAATGTGTGGACTCGTTTACCTGAAAAAGAATATGATATGCTGGAAACTGTTCAAAACCAGTTTTGTAAGATTGTTCAGGGCCTTTCAAACGTGGATCATCCACAATGGCCAGATACAGTCTCCCCCTCGTCACATTACGAAGATATATGCACCAGAAATCCTTGCTATTTCTGGGTAAAATAATAGCTATACTAAATTTGTCTTTAAGAAAGTGTTTGCATAGACTTTGTCAGTACAGACAGACTTCATCACTGGAGTAAGAGCGACATAGCAAGTCATCGCCAATCTGCCACATGCTTAATCTTGTAACAATGTATGACCTAGATATACATTTGCACAACTATGTAAACCAATCTTCCTTCTTAACGAAGGCTGAGTGGCCTGTACTGGTAAAAAGAAAGAATACTTAAAGCTGAGAATTCAAATGCTGCTTCTGTAACGAAGTTTAGACTTAACCTTGAAAGATATCATGCTATAAGATATCCTAAAAATGTTCACAGACTGTGGTCTGCATGTTATAAAATGCCAGAATGTTTCAATAATATCGCTGCTCTTCTACGTATCAGCAAACTTAGCATTCAGTCTCTTGAGTGTGAATGTGGCACAGTTGCCTATGATATTGTAAAGCTTGTATTTCTACACTGTACTCTTATGCAAAGTAGTTGAAACGCTTTGATTGAGTCACTAGTTGACATGCTAGATGCTTACACTTTTACACTCTGTAAAACCCTGGCTGCATCAACTAAAATACCTATTCCAATTTTGATTGTCTGTCTGTCTGTCTGTCTGTATGTCTGTCTGTCTGTCTGTCCTGTCCCGTCCCGTCCCGTCTATTGAACACAATTTGCAAGACAGGAAATGTGATCCTGGTACGTCATACCGTAGAATCGGTGTTGAGAATTTAATTCAATTACTTATTTTATACTGAGTCAAAAAAGAAACTTCACATTCTTTCTTCAGGGCACTATAAAAGAACAAGAGATGGTAAGATGGTTAAATTGTTATTATTTCATTGCTGAGATCTGTGTGATGTACTCGATACACTGACAGTGCCATAAACAGTTCAATTAGGCTACACCGCCGTTCCAAAACATGGGTATACAGAATGTCAAGTCACAAGAATAAAAATGCGAAATTTCTCAGTTCAATATCGTGTATGGCCGCCCCACGCATTCACCACTGCCAAACACCGTCTCCTCATCGACTGCCTGATAGTGAAGAGGTGGTTGGGGATTCTGCGCCATTGCTCTTGCAAGGCAGCGCCAAGTTCCTGCAAATTCTGAGGTTGGTTCCTAAGACCACGAAGCCTTCTCCCAAGTGCATCCCAAACGTGCTCTATTAGATTAAGGTCAGGGGACCTCGATGGCCAGTCCATGACGTTGATTCGAGCGTTTTGAAGGACATTTCGTGTCAACATCGCGGTATGCGGCCGAGCATTATCATGCTGGAACTGTAGACCTGGGCCATGAGCCGCCATGAAAGGAACGAGTTCAGGGGTGAGCACCTGGTCGCGGTAAGCAGCAGCTGTGAGGTTTCCACGGATGACCAGAAGTCGGGAACGGTTGTTCCCACAGAAAGCACCCCACACCATGCAACTTCCGCCCCCGAATCTGTCGACTTCCTGTACACAACATTGGGCATACCGTTCACGACGTCGTCTCCAGACTCTATGCCTGCCGTCCGCGAATCTGAGGGTAAACCTTGATTCATCGCTAAAGACGACTCGATTCCAGTCTCTCTTGGTCCATCGGAGGTGACGTTGGGCCCACAGCAGACGTTGACGTTGATGAAACGGCGTCAATATTGGCCCACGATATGGACGTCGAGAATGGAGATTGGCAGCCCGCAACCGATTTCGAATGGTCTGTGAGGACAGTCGACCTCTCAACATCCCAGCCCTGGTTCGTGTAGCCGGCAGAAATCTGTCACGTAGGTGACGTAGGACGATTTGACGGTCTTCTGCTCGTGTCGTCACAAGTGGACGACCCGACCTTGGGCGATCAGAAGTGGTGCCAGTTTGTTGTAGACGACCTCGCAAGTCATACACAGTACGACGGCTGCATCCCATTGCTCTTGCGACGTCAATAACTGATCTTCCCGCTTGCAACATGCCAACGGCACGTTCACGTTGCACATTTGACAATCGTGGCATTTCAAGTACCGTTAGAACTGTGGTTTAAAAGTGTTTTTTTCAATTTTTGAGGCCAATGCAAACACGTGCATATTATGAAGAAAACTTCGATGCGAAGATCACGTGATCGACTGCACGTGCAAAACCTGATTTGGCACTAACGTCATTTGCACGACGAATGGATGGGTTTGAGTGGGTTTTGCTAACGTTTTTCTAGAGTCGAAAGATAGGGATCCCATTTCGGATACATAGATGTATCATCAGAGAAAAATTATTCATTATTTTTCAAATTACTTTTGTGAAGTTTCTTTTTTTGACTCAGTATATTTCAGCAAGATGTATACTGATTTAACTTTAATGATTTATTATAGCAAACTTAGGACTTCTCCCTTGCAAAACTGTATAATGATATCTCCCCGCTATGCAGAGCGCGGAGGTCGTTTCATGTAGCCGAGACAGACGGCATGGTCTGCCGAGAGATACTCGCTTATGAGCAATTATGTGTAAAAAAACCTCTCTTCAGGTACATATTATTTATTTATAAGTTTAATATGGTAAATTAATACCAAGTTATGAATTTAAAAGTAGGTTAATATAGTTGAAGTGTTAGTTTCGGTTAGTTTCACACAGTGTTCTCAGTTTTCGTGCACTGCGAGGTAAACATTCATGTGAATTTGTTAGTTTCATATGAGTGCAGTAATTATCATTCATGTCAGAGAGGTGTTTGATAAGAATTATTCAATATATTTTATTAGTATTTTCACAAAATGTTGTGATAAGTGTAAAGTGCAGTGATAATAATGCACCAGTGCCAGTGTCTTGGTAATATTATCAGTATTCAGCAATAGTGTG
Organism: Haliotis rubra; assembly: GCF_003918875.1. NCBI lineage: Eukaryota > Metazoa > Mollusca > Gastropoda > Lepetellida > Haliotidae > Haliotis > Haliotis rubra. The sequence continues at coordinate 948,490 of NW_025765115.1, read as the reverse complement.
GATGCATTGGCTATTTTATGTCAAGTACATGACATAATTTGATAGTTTTTTAAATTTAGAGTATATTTTGATGTGAAATGTGAGGTATGTGTATTATTAGCACGTGTGTGATGGGAAAACAGTTGGACGATTACTACACAAAGTGTTGAGTCCTCTCTGCCTCGGTAAAGGACAATTTACTGCTTTGCTTGATCGATTCTGTAGCTTTGACTAAACAAATGTCCACGTTTAACGTCCCACTAAAATATGCAACGCGTGAACTGATATTTCTGTACTTATAACCTCTGGATAACCGAATCTGAATCCCGATAGGTTTTCTGATCGAGGGATTTCATAATTGTGAGAATACAACGACACTGATGAATTGGATACTTCATATGAAGTGAAAGCATTGTTCGTGGTTAGCACAGTCTGTGCATATGACAATCAATCTCTGGTTAAATTGTCTCAGAGCAATGAGCCAAACATTGATACACTGACTGGGCAGCGGATTGTGAGACCAACATTGTGCAATATAAACGTGTATACGGTTTCATTTATGATATGCGTTTAAAAACACAAAATAGCGGTAGCGCCAATGGGGTGGGCATATTTGATATTACGAATATAGAGAGATACTGTCACTAATTGTGTTCCACAAGTCTGAATTGTAAGTAATAATGCTAGTCTATGTTTTCTTGTTTTGACAAAACGTGGGGATACGTTAAAAGTGCTAAATGCATCTATCGACTTGCATTATCCATTCCTGTAAACTCCTGAAAGTATATACCCAAACTGATAATTACTATATGAAGTTCATTAGCTTACAGAAGAAAATTTGATGCATTTCTGAGTGTCATTTGGTAGGAAAATGATAATGTCATTTTTAGAATCATCAAAACTCAGCAACGACTAAATGCATATGACAAACGTAACTATACAGAAGAGACAAGGTGAATATTGCGCTGAATAAAGCTGAAAAGGATTAGTGAAAGCTCAAGGCAACTTAAGCTAACACTACTGAGTTGAAATCCCACAGTAACACGATGACCATGTACGCCATATGTCTAAACGCAATACAGTGTTAAATCCCTGGAAACAAACTCAATATCAAGATCGGCCTTTGATTTTGATGGAATGGTATAGAATAACAATAGCTCATACCAGACAGAATTTGACAATGAAAAAACAGCAACTGATCCTTTTGACAAAGAACGACATTCATGTTTGGTCGAAGTACATATGGTCCAGACTTACAGATGGCCCCGGTTTGACTGCCATATGATGTGATTAGTCGTGAGCACCGTTTCAGTGAATGTGGGGTTCTTCAAAGTGTCAAACGGTTTTGTCGTTCATCACTTCGGGGCTTCCTCCCACAACAACTGTACACATCCAGGGTAAAAGTAGATAGCTGTTCAAAGCGGTTTGGAACCAAACTCACACACGTATCAACGTATAATTAAATGAAAATGGTCAGCATAGTATGTGATGGTACTGATTTTATTAAGTAATATATTGTGTGTTTGTAAATATACCTATGTGTGACATATATGGTTATATGTACTGTGTGTGTGTCTGTGTGTGTTTGTATGTGTTAGCTAGCGTGTATGTGTTATACGTCTGTGCGAATGCGTGAGTATATTCATGTGTTACTGGCGCTTGTATTTTCTTGTACTGTCGGCATTTTAGATATACATACCTCAAACGATTCCAGCTGAAGTCAAATGGCCATTGTAACTATTTTCATATTATCAGACACTTGGAAAACGAATGCCTGGGCAGAAATGGTCAATCGAAAGTTAATTAGATTCACATACATTCGCGTACGTATGTTTGCTGTTGAACGTTTTAGTTTACATAAAGCAATTACTGGAAGTATTAGCAAGTCGATCTTTTAACACGGAGAAATGTTAACAGACACACTCGGGTGTGCAATGCTGCTGAACAATCGTTAACGGTGTTAAAGTGTACAAGTTTCATTTGTACCGCAAAAAGCACTACCATTCCTCAAAACCCAGTTGGTAGATATTTGGGATTTAGGCTCATTTCAGCTTAAACTACCATAAAGAAATGCATCTTTACAACACGGTGACTTGACAGTTATAAGGTCGTCTCACTGGTGATCAAACGTAACCTTAATTTCAGTCAAGGACATTCAACTTCTTGTTGTTTATTGAAAAGATCTCGATGACAAATGGGCATGATCGATTTCCAGTTAAACTCCTATTAGCATCACTCACCACTGGAACAGAAAACTTAGTCTGGAGACATCGTGCTTAATTGTAAAGCAACGGGCAAAGACGTAAACGCGCTCAATACTTCTCGCCATTGATTCTAAACCTTTTTGGTAAACTGCACAAATTCTTTCAGTTATAACAAGACTCAATTCACAACTTGGAGTATTCTGAGTCCAGTATGCGCACATTCTGGAAACCTTTCACACACTTGGGACGAAATCGTGTCATAAACGAAAGGTTGAAACTCCAAAGGCCTTGGCCTATTTAGTACCAAAATAGACTCAGATGACAGATGTACGTACTATACGGGTAACGAGGCACACCTAGATGTATTGCATGTCGTATTGTTATTGTATCTATAAATATATACCTAACTTGTCCGATCATTAAAGACGTGTATCTGTGTCTATAGTACAAGAGATCGATCAACCTTTCTTGGGTCTCTGAGTGGTTCCAGGTCTGATCATAAACCAGGAAGAAACTATTTTTCCTTGCTGTTCACGGTTCCAGCCTCGTGGGTAAAGGAGGTGAAAAAAAAGACTTTTACCTGTCACTTCGACCTAAGCGTTCTATGTGATGTCAGCTTGAACCGGCCCACGAAGAGATAATTACAATTATTCATGAACATATGCAACATTGAAACTGCTCAAATTCTTGTGCGCTGGTCAGAATTAGGACAGCAGTTGTGAACATTTTTGGCCATCTTAAGTACTGTAACCACTGTCCAAATATCATGTGTATTTACAGTGTATTTGTAAATACACATTGTAAATACACATTGTATCAGTGTAAATATAATTATAGGTATATATACACTGAGGGGTGGAGAAAAGTGACAGATTCTAACATTGCTGTCTATGTGGGATTTTTTTCAATTTCACCATGGTAACACCTTTGTCTTAATTTCATTTCGTTTCACGTTTGATTGATATTGACAACTAAATCAAGAAAGAACCTGCGGCTTTCTGAATGCTGGATTAAGGAAATGTTTTTTAAAATGGCCCAAGTCTGGCGCAATTACATGTGGTTGATAATTTGCAGTTTTATTGATCCAGACATGGGACAGATACCAAAATAGTCATCGCCTGAAACGATAACTTCCTTTTAAAATTACGGCTCCTAGTTTGTATACAAAAGTGGTGTCCAGCGTTTATCAAACACTAATTTAAGCTGGCATTTATGTTTGCATAAACACGTTTCTGCAATTTCCTGTTGCATAGATGGACGTTTTGTCAGAATAGCTGAGTGACAACTGAACATTAGGCGGACATAATAACGCTATTTTTTCATAAAATAAACATCACAATGAACACGACCAAACTTAGCAAATATTGGATAAGACACGAGTGTTTCTCACTGACATGTGTATGATCTGTGTTGCTAATTTGTGGCTATTCGCCTGTTAGCCTCACTTCATGCTATAGTTAAACGTATATGGATCGAAAGTACACACTGCCTTCTCAAAAAGTGATCAAACGCGACATATGTTTACTGAGAAAGTGTAAACATTGTACAACATGTGTTGTATCGACAAACTTAAAGCATTTACGCTTTAATTTCGGTTATTGGTTAGTGCCAAGGAACCTTTTTACTTCCGGTTGTTTTATCTTTGTCAAAGAACCGTAATCGGTAATTCTATAAATACATGTATCTATGTTTTGACATTTATTATTACATTACCCGCAAAAAATCTCTTTTTGACAAGTACTCGTCAATTATCTGTCAGTAAGCCTTAGAATAGAGTATTCGGCGTAATAACAAGTAAGACACAACAATATAATTTGGAATTTGACCTTTTATACCCTATGGAATTAGTTTCAGCAAATTTTGAGGTCATGCTTGGATGTGCTTGTTGTAGAAAACACATACCTGTTAAACCCAACAGCAACTGGAACACGTTTCAAAGAATGTCAAGCGAAACATTTTAATAGGGAAGGGAGCAGCACCTAAAGTTATTTTTGGTTGACCAGTAGACAACAGTTTTATGACTTGAGTTAGTGGTCGGTTCACGCCCGTGTGGACTGTGTTGCACGCGTGTATCCACAAACACGTGTGTAAATAACTATGACGTAACAGAGACCATCCAGGGCGCCGGATGGTACCCAAGGGGTTTGCATCATGTAACCTCTTCCAAAGGACAAATCACATCAGGACTTATAAGACATATCCCTTCAGATATGTCTTGACAACACCCCGGAATATACAGTTGTTTAAAGGCAAGAAGGGATAACTTACGAAGATCTCGATTGAGGAAAATGGTTCTCATAACCTTTGCTTCACAGAGAACACACATACCTGCTGGTAAGACACATATTTACACAACGCTCATAATTCACAATATCTGGTTGTAAGCATAAATATACTTCAGAACATCAGTAAAGTGATTAAATTTCATTAGTGGATCTTCCCTTGCTGTTCTGGTTATATTTAAAATGCAACAAGTTGAACGAACCAAAAACAAAACAAAACAAAAAAGCCATTCAAATATTCATGAGGTAAACGTAAGTACAAAAAGAGATGGTCAATTCTGAATTAGTCCACAGACCCTGGCTCCAGTTCGTTTTGATATTGAGGTAACCACAGTGTGTAGACCTTGGAGGAGAATGGAGAATAAGACAAAGAGTTCGCATTGATTTTCTGTCCGAAACACTTCGGATTCCCATATACATATTATATCTCCCTTCTTTTATCATGGCATCTACAACTTATCACTTATTTTGCCGGCGCCGAACGAAAATGAAGCTTTAGTCTGCATTTGCTGCGGGACTAGTAAGTCAAATGAAGAACAGAGTTAGTGAAGTGGTAAAGTGGTTAGCACTTTTGCACTCACCACAATCCTCTTGCGCATATAAATTTATATCGTCATAAAAAGTAGGGGATACTTGGAAATAACGTAAAATATCTTAAAGGATATTAGGCTTTAGTAACAGTAGAATGATGATAATGAACACATTACTCCAGTTGTGAAGTATGAACGTTGATGCTACCACCAACGATTATGGAAGATGATAGGTAGGGTGAGAAATGTCACAGCTGATCAGCAGTGCACCGACACTTCTTGAAGCCCCTGGCCAACTTTAACTGACATTGTCGCGGCCGATGTCGATGGCGCATCTTCTCCCTGTCATTTACCAGACATGTTCAGTAGGGGATAAGTCTGAAGTCATTGCTGGCTTTCCATGGGTGTTGTACTGCCGAATATTGACGATTGCCGTCCTCTTAGACAAAACGTCGACGGGACAAAGTGTTAGGTATATATGTTTTACAGTACAGCCAAGTAACCCTTCCACCTAACCACCACAAAATTTGCCATGAGGTATCGGTTGACATTTACTTGACTTTCAGTTTCCCGGAAGCGACAATGCCTATCAAGGACGTACATCGCAATCATCTGTAAACATGATACTTAACTAGTGACGGTTACCCAAGCTTCGAAATTATATACTCTTTTTGGCGTCTGTTTATAATGTGACCATTTGCCAGGAGCGGCAAACCACGTGGTAAAAGTCGAGTATAAAAGTCAAATGTGCTATTCAACATTTATCTGTTTTTCAAATGCGTGGTGTCAACTTTTATATGTCATGATCCCCTACCTTTTTACAGTAAATATGATCCGTCAGTATGTATAATACGACCCTTAATTGTCAGTAGTGTTTTGTAAATTGCATCGATTTGGAAAATACGCCATTTGTTACATGAGGATTTCACAATCAGTTTCAAAGTCACATGAACCTTTTGGGGGAACAATTCATACTTGAGAGAAAATCATAAACGTGTTTTGACATTTCATGATATTTTGGACTGATTATACGTTTCCTCCACAGTCTTTCTCCATGTCTAAGCCAAAAGGAACTACAAATGCAATAAGAGTCTCTAAAAAGCTTTCACTGTTATTAAAACTGCCAACAATTTTAATATACGACGAGAAGATTTATTTCCATATGTATGGATAGAAGATATCTTGAGCTTTAAAGCTGCTGATATACTGAGTAAATTCATCGCATTGAATCCGACCATATATTTTGGGACATTTCCACAAGACGCCACAATAAAGGGTAAAACGTTTATTGGAATTGAAGTAAAAGCATAATTGTTCCTGTTGAAAACTTGCGTCCATGTTAACCCACTGACAAATATGGCAAAATCCTAAAAACGTGTCTATGGATATATCAAGAAGGAATTGAAACGCACAACATACTGATCAGAAATAGAAGAAATTTATGCATCATCGTCTTGAACATACATAGAGTTTTGGAGCTGATCAACGTTTAGTGCCTGTTGCCGTTATACATTCACATCCTAAGATAAGATAATGTGGCATATTCAGCGTTTTCTTGAACAAGCTCATCACACAATTTCTGGCAAAATCAATTTCTTCTATGAATTGCATCTCTGAAAACTTCATACAGGGTATTACATCTTTCAAACTTCCTTTGTCAATAAGTGGAGTACTTGTCATTTGTTCATATGATGTAACGTTTTTGTCTCGTAAAATATGAAATCAAATTAAGAGATGGCTGCTGTTGGAATCTGATAGCTTCACGATACCGTCGAAACAGTTCTGTACAATTACAACAAAACGGTATTTCCTTTTCATGGAGCTTGATTGAGTGAGTGAGTGAGTTAGTTATTATTTAACGTCACATCGGCAATATCTCAGCCATATTGTGACGAAAACAATTTATAGAATATAAAGAGAAAACATTTTGAAGATTAAAACCTGTCGACGATGGACAGTAAAAATACTAGAGAATCACAGATATGAATAAAACTAGCGAGCAAAGCTAAAACATTTCAATTAAAGAGGACAATACAGTATAAAACAGGGGCTATAGATCGCCAACAACTGAAGGAGCTTGATTGAACTCTATTTAAAACGATGCATGTGATCGAAAATACTTATTTTAGAATTTCACAAAATTTCGTTCATTTAGTTTGTATTAAAATATTAAAATTAATATCTTGTTTTCAAAGCTCTATGTACAAGTCTCTATATTGATATATTGAGATATATTGAAAGGCATCACTGCGAATCGTTCAACAAGTATATTACGGAAGGGTCCATGGTCTGTGATTTTAACATACATCTGAAATACGTTTTTTGATGTTTATCCTATTTTACCTGCTTGCATGCCGATTCCCTGAAGAAGAAGACAGAAGAATAATAATCAGCCGGTAAACACTATATGGTCAAATATACATGTGTAAACTAACGAGCTTGCGTATGCACGTTCAAACGTCTGGTCCTGTCATCATACATAATATTACAAAGGATAAAAACAACTGCACAGGAACAACCTAACATTCTTGTGGTGGACATAAATAATTTGTCACGAACTGTTTACTGACATGCTTAATTAACCAGTGATGGCAACCAAACCCAAAGACGAATACACACGATACTTCCTTTGCGCATCACGACGTAATACCTGCTATTGTAAACATTTTCACTATCTTGCATAATTATGTCCTTCATGTACACGGTATGCAAAGATCAATGAACAATCAACAAGACGATAACACTATCACATGCCGTTATCCCTGTGATAACTAAGACAGTAAATGGTGACTGCACACAGGTCAGGTTTGTTTCATGACAAACATTTTTATTTCAGTTTTTAAAATAATGCGAGATGTGACGGGTCACACAAGTGAGTGAGTTAATTCATAGTCACATCGGCAATATTTAAGCCATATCGTGACGATAGAACCTTATACAACAATAACAAGTGTATGAAATACATGTATATTCAAAGGTTTGAAGATCCTTTCGTCAAAGGACAGTACAACAACTAGCACATCACATTTTATTTAAATGTAGTTTGGGAGCATATAAAATAGTTTACTGATAATTGACAACACAACATTGGGTCATAGATCGCCAGCGACGGGTCATACGAACGCATTTTGACCACCACATTGATTTTATTGGTACTGCGATTGATATACAAGAATTTCAGATACGGCATACCACAGACGTTACGAGAGAAGATACTCGCTGGATGAAAGAGAAACGTCAATGTTGAAAGACTTGTAACGATGTGTCGATGGATACCTTTGAAACTTTTGGAGAGACATTATGTCTTAAAACAACCATTCGTATACCGTTCAAGACATCAAATAGTTGAAAGAACATCCGTGTTGGAGTTCTTCCCGATAACCAATATCCCTGTGTGACTCCAGCTGCGTGGATTCGGTCCTGTTAAAACTGAAGGGATTTGTGTTTGAACATGCTGGTTTGGCTTACTGATGTAAGTAAACACGATTATGTGGAGTGATTCATGTGCTGGGTAATAGGAAGAAATAGGTTGTTGAGTAGTCAAAACCTGGTCCCATGCTTTGAAGGTTGAAGGAATCAGATGATTGATTGGTGTTCTGCAAGCTATCAGGACTGACATCACCAGACAGAACCGATAAACAGTTGTAGTAAAAGCAGTGACACTTTGAAACATCCATATCCAACCTGAAACGTCGTCATGGAATTTATGTCATGTAGGAACAAGGTTTATCCAGGCGTCTGTAACAGTTCGTACATGGACATGAACCCACATATAGTTTCAATGCTTTAAGACGACAGAGAAGGAACTCTGAAATAAAGTGAATGAAGTGTTGTTTCACGAAATATGTCATACATTACCTATTCTACTTTCGACCCGTGAAGATCCGTGTTAGGATTGGTCTTCAGCACATGACACATGTCATCCCATCCCAATTGCGTAGATCAATACTCATGCTGTTGATCACTGGTCTGGTCCAGACTCGATTATTTACAGACCACCACCATATGGCTGGATTATTGTTGCGTGTGGCATTAAGCAACAAACCAACCAACCAATCTTCCTTCAAGTTTTATGACAATTGTTCCAGATTGCGAAATAAAATGTAATGGACATGATCGAATTTAGAAAAATTGTATATTTTTAGAGCTCGATCTACGCCCGATCTACGCCCTGAAATGTGTTCGACAATAAGCCTTTTGTGAAACATAGTCCATGATGTCGATGTAAACAACCCCAGCATTATGAAGGATGTCGCCTTCCTGTCATTCTAACGTAGATGTAGTAAGTCATGTTTTGGTAATACATCTGAACAAAGGGTGAGGTCTTACTTTACAGTATTTGTTATTGCACAAATTGGTAGATTATCGAATGTAACACCAGCATTGTGAATGCAAATGATAAAGTTGAATACTTTAACAACGATGACAGAGTATCTTCAAACAACTGAAGTTATCATAACGTATTCGTGCAATTAGGGAAACTACGCACGATTCCGAAACATAATCTATGATAGTGGTTGTGAGGCATTATGTCCAAGAAACGTGAAGAATATGTGCTACACTAATCAAGTTATAACCTTAAGAGAACCTCAATTTTGATAGTTAAAACTGACACTGGAAAAAGATATGGATCAACAAGTTCATTTACGACAATACATGTACCATCTGTCTTTCTATATAAGAACGCGAATAACGGATTTTTTTCTATCAGACCGAACAAGTATGTAATAGAAAAACATCATTTCAAATGTCATATGGACATTTGTTTTCCTACTATGCAGTTTTTACAATACATTTTAAACTTACCAGGTGAAATCAAACTTCAATACGGTTTTTGAGCGATCATAAAGAACTTGAGTTATTGACACATTGTCTCAGGCCACGTCTTTCTCAAGCGTTCATAAAATGTAATAGAGGCATTGACTTAAACCAGCTGACTGATTTGAAGCAATAATTTCTATTGTTGGATATTTTCCGGAATATTTCGATTGGCGTCATATGATACAATTATATGAACATATAAGTTAATTTTTTTTATCTGTAATCGGATAGAATGAGTTTGATTGTATGTTGTTCTGAAGTGACATTTATCAATATTGCTGATGGTGGAATGTAATGATTGCCAGTACTGAAAAGATCTCACATTAGGTGTGTTCCCGTCTGTCAACACAAAGACAAAATGCGCTAGTTTAACACCAACCAATGCATATATGTACATTTTGTAGAACCTCAGTCAATGCATGATTTGGTTGGTTGCTTTGTTGTTTAACGCCGCACTCAGCAATATTCCAGTTATATGGCGGCGGTCTGTAAATAATCGAGTCTGGGCCGGACACTACAGTGCATGAGCATCGACCTAGGTAATTGGGATATGATGACATGGGCAACTAAGTCATCGATCCAGACCACCCGATCTCGTTAGTCGCCTTCTACGACAAGCATGGGTTGCTGAAGACATGACACAAATAGGAGGGTGCTTTATAGTTGCCAGAAACGTTATCATAATGAAAGAAAATAAGGTTTCTGCTATGTCTGAAGGCTCAAATACCTCAAGTCATCAAAAGTCATAATCCAGAATAGACAATGGATTTGCCCAATGTTTTGCAAAAATAATCAAGGTACTTAAAATATATGGGCAACCTATTTGGGTATTCCATAAAACACTAATGCAACAACATCAAATCCACAAAACAATTTTGATAAGGACAAGAAATCACTACCTAAACATGACCATTTGCGAGTTCAAATTGATAGAATGGATTCTCCATTACGATCTCAAGATCATCCTCAAAGAATAAATCGAGTGAAAAACAGTTAATATTGAACTGGTCACTAGCAAGCCTTCAGAGCAAACCATCTGAAGTACGATTTAGTTCATGTCAGTCAATGGCTGGCTTAGAATGAGGGAATTCTCCGGTCACACAACAGGTTTATCAATGTCATAGTCGTCTTTCTCCGACGTTGCCAAATACGTCAAACAAGCCATGACGCTAACTAAAATGGTGTAATTTGTATGTAATATTTATTACATGTGTGGCTGGTACTCTGTTAATAACGGTGTCAAAATACATCTACAAATGCAGGAACATGTGGTAATCTAACAACTAATATACATAGTAGGACCATCCATTTCGCTATTACGTTCATTCTCATGTACGATTTCATAATTTCTTACAATTTGCGATACTACCGAAACGTACCCGGTTACGATGTGTATTTGGTTTACCGTGAACAAAACATCACGAAAATATAGCTTCCTTATCCACAGCACATTCACTCCAATTGACCTGAGTTACAATGACCTAGTGTTATAAACGTCCACTAGTCATAAATGGCAATTTGATATATATAATGAGTGTATAACGTTATACATAAGCATACAAATCCATTTGATACATTATTATGTTGTATCAGGCAGTATTTGTTTAGCTCGCAGTTTCCCTAAAGATGGCAAATAGAACAAGTCGTCACACAGTGCTTTCTTGGTGTACCTTACACTGTATGTTCTGTATCAACGCCAAACAAAATTGTCTATTTTCAAACTGCCTCAGTATATACGGTTGATGTTACACCAACGGATAGGAAATTAGTATGCAACATACCTGTGTAATTCTATACAGCATTTCTCGCGCAACGTTCACTTTTCAGCCCTAACAAATGTGCGTCACAAAAGATCACTCGTCGTCCAGGGGGTTTTGGAACTCGACGTCGCATGGCCATCAGCGTCACGGATCACGTCAAGCCGAAGCCAGGGTTTCAGATTGGACATAATCAATGCTTAGATCAGTAGTACATACTGCAACTCGAAACCTGTTGCATATATGATGAAAATGGAGATGTGTTTATGGTTTCTAAAAAATTGATTAATGCTTAGCAATCATTTGAAGTGTCTTTAAGTGTCAAATTTCAAAGACATTTTCTGTCTGAAGATCTTAAGGAGATTTGGTCATAGAAGATTACTCTCATTTAGTTTAAGGTAATTGTGTTGCTCACAACGCATATAACGACTCGGAAATGATATGGTGAACCTTTGAAATATAATCGACGACGTAAGAGCACACATGCACGTTTGAAGACGATAGATTAAACGGTATTAGTACAAAACCCTGACATTACAATGATTCCAATGAACTTTAGACTACTTTCTACCTTCTGCTACACCTGCTTTCCTAACTTAAAGGGGAAATTGGTAGAAATGTTCATCCTCCTACAAGAAGGTAAATAAGTGAATGATAAGAAACACCCCACCCCCACCCCCACACACACATTGGATTAATGGCAAGATATATATATATATACCTATAAATATCTCTTGGTCCTATGAATGTTCTGGGACTGTTGGTTATTTGCCTAAATGAACTTCTGTTGTTGTGTCTTTAATAGGTTTTAGCTGTCAACAAGCTTCAATTGTGGTTTCGCCATCAGCCCATACGTTTGTAAAATCCTTCTGATAACTAACGATAGAACTTAAGGGGAATATGTTAAATGCATGTACTAAATGGTTTGGAGCTCACTTTAAGTCTTGTTCCAAATTTTGAAATGAATACGTTGGCCATTGGATATATTCTCATATAACAATAATTGATTTAAGTCATACATTTTCAACGGACCGGTTATTAGCAGTGCTATTTGACTGTTTGCCAATAAGCCCTGCCTAGTCCTTCTATAACTTGACACGTTCACCACAAATGACAGCTTTGTATGTTCAAGATATGCGGGCCAGCTATGTAATATGTCCGGCCCCTCACATTGGAAAATCCATTTCCAACAGTAGTGGTGGTGAAGTAACATGTCGCAGAATGGTGGTAATATGTGCAGTAGTAAATGTGAGACGTGAACAATAAACCAGATTGCATATATATTCCTTTGTGGAAACTGACCTTCATATGCTCTCTTCTCTCAAACTCTTTCCAGTTGAGTTTTGATTCATAGTGTGCTTCGAATTACTTTGAACATATCTCACCTATATAATGCCAGTAAAATAGCATGTACTTACATTAATAACGTATGTATTTTACGGGTGTTATCGTTCTGGAAAAAGAACAATTATATACATGGCGGTTGCACATGATGGTACATGCATGTTGCCTCAGTATTATATAGAATGTATCAGATTTGCGAAGTTAGGTCTGTTTGGCGAGTCGGTAAAGGACCATATACTGCTTTGCTTGATCGATTGTGCAGCTTCAATTAGACTACATGTCCACGTTTATCGTCCAACTAAACTATGCATTGCATGAATTGACATTTCCATAACTACTGGATAACCGAATCTGAATCCCGATGGGTTTTCTGATCGAGGGATTTCAGAATTGTTGCAATGCAATGAAACTGATAAATTGGGTATTTCATTTGAAGTGAAAGCATTATTCATCGTTAGCACCGTCGGTGCACAGATCAGACAAGCGATATCTGGTGTAATTGTCTCGGTGCAATGAGCCAAACATTTGTACTTTAACTGGGTCATCTGATTTTAAGATCGACATAGAGCAACATGAAACGTGATTACAGTTCTGTTCATGATATGCATTTAAGAAACACAAAAGGAGGTAGCGCTCAGCTGCGTCGGCATTTATATTTACTTATGAAGATCGTTTATCGCTAAATATGTTCCACAAGATTGAATTGTAAGTAACAATGCTAGTCTAAGATACTAGGGCGAGTAATGTTTCTTGTTTTGACAATACCGACTTGTTACAATTGCTTACTGTATCAAGCGACGTTTATCTATCAATCAAGGAAGATATGCATCTTTTGTAAAAGGTTTTGTCAAGTTTGTAATACTGTAGAGAATGGATTACATTTCTTATTTCTTTGTCCTGTATATAATGATTTAAGGCAAATGTATTTTCCACAATGGCTAAAATGAAAAAATATTAATGCTACAAAACTGTATTCAATACAATACTTTCCTGCAAAGCATCCTTATCACTATATAAGATAACTCAATATAAGATGTATGATATTTATTTATCATACGCTTGTACTGAGAAGTGCTGCAATGTAACGTGTGTGTCGTATGTTGTGTATGTGGTACATATTATGCGTATTTATTTTGTATATGGGCCTATGGCCTTCATGCAATAAACTGATTATTTGATTGATTGACGTATAACACCAATATGTGCGTTTGAACATTCCCGTAAACTGGAAGAATATACGTTCGGATGAGTTTGATAAACATGAATTATATTGCCAGATAATCGCTATTTGATTCATGGGAATGTCAATTGGTATGCAACTGTTAATTTCATTATAGTTCTTTTCTCATTTGAGACTTTTGTATTGTTTGAAGTTCCTGAAAGGCATTTAGAAGTTGGACGAACATGAATATATGACATGTTTTATGGATAAGAATTTCTTTTTATTCTTTATAAGACGTTTCAGAGCTAATTCTTGCTCTTTCATCAGGTGAATACTGAGCCAGATAATATATACAGATAGAACATGTTTACACAAGGCAAGGTGGTAGAAAGTACAACGATAACAATATAATGACAAAGCCATGAGTGGGGAGGAAGAGGGGAGAGGCGGTACAAAGGCAACATTATGATCGCGAAACTAATCAGATAGGGTTAATGTACAAAGATAACAATGTATAGACGAAGCCAGTGAGTGTTTTTGTATTGTTCTGAGTAATATTTGCCATCCGTTTTCTAAAAATAATGTAAGCTAGGAACTTTACATTGTAGTTTGGATAATACATTGTTATGATTCCTTGCTTGATAATTTATCAAAACAGGTACGTCGACCCACATTGCACAGGTCTATACTACCGCTTTTCCATAATAAACACTCATGCCTTTTGACGATAGAATCGACTTGTTTATTATCATTAACAGTATACATTTGCGCATACAAATATCAGCGGAAAACCAGGAGCTAGTGGCGTGTAATGCGAATGAATCAATTATGTAAATAGGAAAGTGTGTAACCAGTTTCGATTGTGATACACGATGATCCCAGCACTCAAGTTCTTTACGATTTGTGAATGTACTGAGCGTTTGTGAAGGTTTCGCCCCCATTACGTTCAAAGATTTGTCAGAACTATATGTCAGTGGTCGTGGGTTTCACCAAAGCGGTAAACGTTTTAGAACAATATCACTTAGAGGTTTTTCTCAAACTGACACATGTACACGTAGGTACATCTAAAATGCGTCTGAAAGTGGCGAGAAATCAAACTCACTCATTTTACAAATGAAAATCAACCTTGCTTATCTGATGATGTGTAGTACATAGAGTATGGTTTAGAAATGATACTGTTATGAATAACTTTGTATGTCAGTGAATAGTGAATATACCTATGTGCGACAATCAATTTCTTGTTAATTATTGAATGTGATCTCGATGACAAATTAATGGTTATGATCGATTTCCAGTTAACCCCCTCATAACATCCCCAAGCCCTGTTAACATTGAAACGTAAGTCTGAAAACCTCATACTCCGTTGTGAGGTGACATAACAGTCCTCAAGAGATTTCGTCATCGATTCCAAGCAGTTTTGGTAAACTTTACAAATTACTTCAGTTACATCTACATCTTGGGATATGTTTCGTCCAGTATGTGCACATTATGGATACCATTAACGCACTAACAAACAAAATTAGGTTATAAACGAAACGCTGCAAGTTCAAAGGTTTTGATCCTGTTTGCTCCAAACAGTGACTTAGATGATTGAAGTGAGTACTATACTGGTAACGAGGCACACGTAGATGTAGGACGTATGCTATTGCTTTCCAATCCTGGGAATGCCTGTCTTGTGCTATCATTAAAGATGTCTATCGGCATCTAAAGTACAACAAACGCTTATCGATCCGCCATTTCTAGTGTCATTGAGAGGTCCAAGGCCAGATCACATACCAGGAAGGAACTATTATTCTCGTGGTAAAGGAGGCCAAATGGAACGGACGTTCACCAGGCTGTTCTACCTCAGGGTTCTTTGTGATGCAGTTTGCATCAGCCTGCTGTCTCAGTCGGAGAGGAGTTTACACCAATTCATGAAGATTTGCAACATCAAATCTGCCGCCCACATTCGTGACCGCTGGTCTTTGGACTATTCCAGATAACAGTTTTGATTGTTGTTGGTCATCTGTATCATTGCAGGTACTGTCTAACTATCAAATATATTCACATGCACCTCGAACTATTTGAGCTTCATGGGCTTTAAACATCAATATAAGCACATCCACGCTAAGGGCTGAAGAACATCAATATATTGTAATAATGCCGATTTTTTAGATTTTGGTACAAATTTCGCCGCGGTACCAGCTTCGTCTTAATTTCATTACATTTCACCGTTTGGTTGATGATACATATTGGCAACTAAATTCAGAAAGGTCCTACGGCTTTCTGAATGACGGATTTAATAAGACGGTTTTTATAATGGCCCAAATCTGGCACAATTACATGTGGGTGATAATTTGCAATTATATTCGCATGGTATGTCTGCATGGACCATATCCAAAAAATCAACACTTCCACCGAATAGCTGAATTTCGCTTTTAAAATAACAGCTTCTGTTCTGTTTACAAAGTGTGTCCGACGACTACCTAAAACCATTGTATGTTTCTAAAAAGACCGTTTCTTACACCTGACTATAAAGTGCACACGGTAATTAGTGTGGTAGGATGGGTACAGCTTTCAAGTCCCGTGGAAGTTTTGTGATGAAAGCAAGACATTGTGTTATTTGTATTCATCAGACATCGTAGTTAAATAAAAAGTTTGGTTCCAAGTTGAAATATGGTGCAAATAGTAATTTTGAGCACTGTACAAAATGGTTGTGGAAAAGGTTGCTAAAAGGTCAGAAGGTCATAGTGGGCGAGCTGAATATTTAAAGTTTAAGGTTATTAACTTTATCCAAGTGTGTTCTCCATTTCATGAAATATTTTATTTAAAAAAAAAATAAGTTTTTTAATTAAAACAAAATGAAAATAATGAACACTCCCTATCTCAAAATGGCAGCTATCAGACGAATTTAAGCAGATGTAGGTTTTGTGCATTTTGTAAGTATATTATTGCTTCAGTTTATCAAATCAATGTAAATCCAGCTATTAATAAAAATGAAAGAACAGTTATGTATGTATGAAACTAAAAAGAGATGTCTATTTCTGTTTGATGAGACTGTCAGTAAGGGAGCAGTCCTAATTTCAAAATGTAGTTGGTCAAAATCAAATTATCCGTTATCCAATTCTTATTAATACGTTTAAAATTTTCCTTCTAAAAGCAGAGTTCTTTGAAAATAGATACGAATATAATGAAATGATGGGGAGAAAACATTATTTCTGCTTCACACTCTCTCAATTAAATCCCTTGAAATAATTTTGAAGTCATCGGATCGGATCATTCTAAAATAGTTATAATCTTTGAAAAAAAATATATACAAATAAATGTAGGGGAGAAATCCTTTTTTTATCAGCAGCATAGGAGAAGGCACGGTCTCCATATTTAGCTTGTTTGACTTTGGGGATAACAAGAAGGTGCTGATTCCCTGATCTCAGAGATCTAGATGGTGCATAAGCCTGAAGATCTGAGAGGTAGACTGGAGCCATGTTAGTCATGCACTTGTATGCGAGACAGAGGAGTTTGAAAACGATTCTGTGTTTCACGGGCAGCCAATGGAGGTCCTTTAGAGTTGGTGTGATGTGCTGTTTTCTGGAGATCTGGGAGGTAATGCGAGCAGCTAAATTCTGTATGCACTGGAGTTGGCCAGTGACACAAGATGGAGATCCAGCCAAAGGCCGTTACAGTAGTCCATACGTGGTGTGACTAGGCTGAGGCAGAGAGTTTTGGAGGCATCTTTGGTAAGAACGGTCTGGCCTTACTGATATTGCGAAGATGGAAGTAGCAAGTTTTAGTAACATACTTTACGTGTTCTGTCATACTGAGATCTTGATCGATGACAACACCCAGATCCTTGACAGTGGAAGAAAGTGGAATGGTTGCTCCACAGACAGACGCACTAGTATTGTCACATTGCTTGAGTTTTCCAGCCTGTCCCAGAAGAATGGACTCTGTTTTCTCTTTATTTAATTTCAAGGCATTTGATGACACCCATGCATATCTTCTGGCAACAGTTTGATGTCTGACGGAGAGACGCTCTAGATGACTCTGTGTTTGGTTGAAATAACTTCCACAGCTGCGTGTCATCTTCGTAGTTCTAAGTGGTCAAGGTTGTGGTCTGCTACAATAGAGCCAAGTTGAACAGTATAGAGGGTGAAGAAGATCGGACCAAGCACGGATACTCGAGGGACTCCGGACTCAAGCCTAGATGCGGTTGACATAGACTCACCAATAACAACAGTTTGAGCCCTGTCCTGTAGATAAGGAGCCAGCCATGATAAAGCTGAATCCTTTATTCAAAGTTCTGTATCAAATCTTTTGAGGAGTCTCTGGTGATCTATCGTGTCAAAGGCACTGCTTAGGTCAAGTAATGTGAGCAGGGCCACTTGTACTGTGTCAATACCACATCATAGGTCATTCAGGATCTTCAGCAGAGCCGTCTATGTGCTGTGGTGTCATCTGTAGGCTGATTGGAACACCTCATAGAGGTTATGCCAGGAAAGGTGTCCCATGAGACGACTGGAGACTGCACGTTCAATGAGCTTGCCGAGACGGTGCCGAGCAGTAATTGCTGCCAATGTTGGCCATACAAAGTACTTTGACGCCATCCCGTGGACTCAAGTAAACAGAAACACAACAGTAAAGGCTTTGTCTATAGATGTTTGAATTTCACCTTTTTACCATTGGGATTGCATGAAATAATTGCTCTTAAACTAACGCAAGGAATTCTTTTGCAAATGGCTTATGCGTTTCTTACTTTGAAGAGTATATTTCTGGATCGCAGTTTCATGTAAAGACCTCAACTATAGTTCATAAACAGGGTAAGAAGTACATTCCTTTTTCATATTGTACTAATTCTATATAAAATATGCTTTGTGCAGAAATGGGGGTTTTATTCATCATTATGACTTTTAGAGCTAAAAATAACTCTTTTATGTAAATTTAAGACTAAAAGCAACCTAAAACGATCTGGTGACTTACAGGATATGAGAAATATATTCCTTAACCAAATATGCATGGTATTTGATGTTAAAACCATTGTTCTGTTCCGGGTTTTTGCAACTTTTTCAGTTCCCGGTTAAATTTTGGCGGCCATCTTGGATTTTGAGCTAAATATAGCTTTCGCATTAATATTCTGGTTCCGGGCTCCCTTTGCTCGCGCCAAACATGGGATATGCAAGACGGGTCCCAGCTTATTTCCGGTACCAGATTTCCGGTGGCAGGCGTACATTCAAGAACCAGTTCTGGTACAAAACTGCGCAACCGCCAAATACGACTTTACTAGACCGGACCAAGTGTACAATCATGTTTGGCTGTCACAGCTGTTGACAGTCGCAATAGTTGGCTAAGTTGGGGATGGTTAGATCGGAAATTTGCCCTTTTTGTATGCAATATCTCCATAATGTACACATGTCCACTCTTATCCTGTCTGTGTTATCATTCATCAGAGACCATATTCACATGTCCCTCATAAAAAAATCATCACTTCAAAAACAGCAAATACTTCTACTATGAAATGTTCAGATGAGCTACCAATGCGAGTTACTTCCGCCACTGGAAGCTGGATATACACTTTTCTTTTTAAAATTAATCCTTCATTACAAATGTTCATTAATCCCCAGTTTCCTGGATCTAGAAGTTAAATCCCAGGAAACAAAATCATGTCCCCGAGTAGGACATCATCGGTCTCGTTTGTAAACGAATGGTAAAGAGTGTATAATAGCACACGTCAGACCTGAAATCGCAGACAGAACTTGGCATAACAATAATAGAATAGCCCTTATTTTTTTGCACTGAACGACAATCATGTTTGGCATAAATACAGTCTAGACTTATAGATGGCACCGGTTTGACCGCCATATAATGCGATTACTCGTGCCTCAGATCGCTGAAAGGGTCATCGACTGTTTTGTAGGAAGTTGGAGAGAATAGTATACAGACAAAACATGAAATGTACTGCTGCACGCCGCTACCTGAACGAAATGCTGACTTGTGCGACCTGCATCAACATGTGTTGTTGTAAGGATAATTCTGTTGATAAAATACTTCCGATTGTACCTGACGCACAATATGCAGCAAGTGCTACAGTTAACAGCAATGACCCCAGGCAAATCTATGTGTACATGTAGGATAGCTGAAACCTGGGCCACATCGCAGAAATGTTTGTTTTCGGCATCGTTGGGTATTGGATAAAGTAACATTTCTTTTTATCATGCCTATTTCAAATTTACCTCGTGATGATTGGCATCAGCCTGGATAACTCTTTTCCCATTTGCGACAGTTGTACTATTTGTATTGCTCTGGGTTTTATTTGCCTTTAGTTAACATCTATTTTCTATAAATAATTTAAGCGAGGAAATTTACATGACAGTTTGGATATACATGAGTATAATATTAATTTCCTTCATGCATCGGATCTGATAACTGATCAAAACTGGTTGACATTTACTCGAGTCAAAGACCTATCTGTCTTGGCATAATAGTAACTCTAATTTTACTTGTTTTTCTAGAACACATGCCACAACAGCATGTCTCCACCTTTACTATAGCTTTGGCATAAAACCACCCGTTTTTTACTCTTTTCGACTTAGTATTATTATTACATTATACTGATGTGTATAAAACACAAACAGAAAACCAGGAGCTAAATCTGAATGAATGAATTCTAGTCTTGAATTTGTCACCTGCCGTGATTGATACAACATAATTCCAATACTCCAGGTTTTGTCAGCACTATTTTAGGACCCATGTGTTTTACCAAAGTGGTACCTGGTAAAACTAGAATACTGTTCACAGAGCGTTAAACCAAACCTACCTTACATCTGTTGATGTGTATCACAAATAGTAGATGCTGGATTTGATGATATTATGCATAACTTACATAGGTTGGTGAGTATACCTGTGTTGGACATATATGATTATATGCGAATGTATTGTTGTTGAACGTTCTAGTGAGTGAGTGAGTGAGTTTAGTTTTACGCCGCCCTCAGCAATAATCCAGCTATATGGCGGCGGTCTGTAAATAATCGAGTCTGGACCAGAGAATCCAGTGATCAACCGCATGAGCATCGATCTGCGCAACTGGGAACCGATGACAAATGTCAACCAAGTCAGCGAGCCTGACCACCCGATCCCGTTAGTCGCCTCTTACGACAAGCATGGGTTACTTAAGATCAATATTCTAACCCAGGTCCTTCACGGGTCTTAAACAAAGTTATACAAATCAATTGCTGGAAATGTAGCACGCTGAACAAATACTACCATACATACATGCATCTTTACACGAAAATGACAGGCCAGTTTTGTGTTTCCTCACAAAATGGGTCTCATTGATGATCAAACGTAACTTTTAGTCAAGGACATTCAGCTTGTAGTTTGTTGAATGTAATCCCGATGACAAATGAGTATGATCAATTTCCGATGAAAGTCCTATTAACATCCCTAAGCCTTTCTAACATTGGTACATGCAACTTAGTCTGGAGACCTCATGCCGTTGTGAGGTAACCAGCAAAGATGTGAAATAGCTCAACATATCTCTCGCCATCGATTCCAAGCCTTTTTGGTAAACTGCACAAATTGCTTTAATTATGGCAAAGATTACATCGACATTTTGCATTTCGTCTTGGGATATTCTTCGTCCAGTATGCGCTCATTTCGGATACTTTTCACGCACTTGTAGACGAAATTAGGTTCTAAACGCTGCAAGTCAAAAGGTTCTAGGCTATTTAGTCCCCCAAACTGACTCGCAATAAGAGGATTGATGTAAGCATTATACTGATAATGAGACACACCTATATGTATGATATATCGCATTGATTTCCAGTATTGGGAATGCCGAACATGTCCTTTCATTAAGGACATAACGAAATGGAGAGCGGTTAACACTGACACATTCATGTTGCTATTCGCCTGTTCACCCTACCTGACGCTATATGAGTTGAACTTGTATTGGCCAACTTAAAGCATTGACGCTTAAGTTCGGGATATCGATTTGTGCTTCTGAAACTTGAGATTGGTATATCGTTGTCAAAACGTGGCAATGTAATCGGTCTGTCTATGTTTATGTTCATATACCGACTTCTCGCGTGTGCATAGTCACGTGTACTCGCTAATAAGTTTATTTAACTATTTTTTAATTTATAAGTTACTCGTCGTATTATCTTTTGGTAAGGCCTTACTATATACAAGGTGTAATCATAAGTGAAATACCATGACACATCTATATAATTTCAAAGTTTACTTTTAATGCCCCAATGAGTCTGTTTCAGCAGATCTGGAGATCATGTATTCATGTGTTTTTGCCGACAGCACATATGCATCATACATCAAACCCTATAACGGATGGTTCTTAGGTGGTTATACAGAAGTCAAAGTGGGGAAGAAGCAACGTTTAAATGAAATCTTTGTTGTCAGGAAGACATTATTTCTCTGACACGACAGTGTGGAAACTGTTTGTATATTCATGTCTTCAGTGAAGTGATTTACCTTTCATAACTTGATGTTCACTTTATGTTCTGGCCTTAAGATGAATCAAAAACAAAGAATAAAAAATATTCATGAAGGATACAAAAAAAGAACTGCCAATTTTGAATTAGTCCACACGCACTGGTTCAAATTTTGTTTTGAATTTGTCTTAATCACATTGTATTGTCCTTGGAGGAGAATGGAGAATTAGACCGAAAGTTCGCATTGATTTTCTGTCCGAAACACTTCGGATTTCCTTTCTTTTATCATGGCACGTACAACTTATCACATATTTTGACGGTGCCGAACGAATGTATGTATGTATGTATGTATGTATGTATGTATGTATGTATGTATGTATGTATGTATGTATGTATGTATGTATGTATGTATGTATGTATGTATGTATGTATGTATGTATGTATGTATGTATGTATGTATGTATGTATGTATGCATGCATGATTGCCTGCATGTCTGTCTGCCTGTCTGTCTGTCTGTCTGCATGCATGAACACTGTACTTGCTGTTACTTGGTTGTCATACGGATATCAATTGTAAACTGAAAATGTTTACATGCATAAACAAATTAAGCAGTGATTATTCTCCACACCATTGCAATGAGAAATAGATTACATTTAGTCATTATTGTCTTTCGCATACATAACAATAAAGTGCTGATCAACTTTGTTCCAACACATTTCTTTTGCACACACGACAACATAGTTCGTTGCCTACAGTAACAGTCTCTCAATATTGTCGAATATGTGCATGTATAACTAACACTCCAGCACAGGTATGTTCAAAGATCTGGTCCTAATATTAGTATGAATGATATTACTGGGAAAAAATGCATACAGTACAACCCAACTTTTGGGTGGTGGGAATAAATAATAACGTGTGTCAAAAACTATTTACTGAAACGTTTAACTCATAAAAGATACGCACAAGTATCTAACACTAGCAACCCAAACCAAAGAAAAATACCCATGACTATTTCTACAGGGACCGAAGATTAATAACCGTTTTAGTGAATGTATGCGCCAGATGGCACATGTACTTCAAGTACACGTTGTGCAAGGAAAAAAGTAAAAGATAAACTATCTACCATGCTATTATCTACAAATTTAATGTGAAATGTAACACTGCTTCGAAAAACCGAACTCTGCAGACAGTAGTCGTACGAAGAACCGAATTCTCAAGACAGTAGTCGTACGAAGAACCGAACTCTGAAGACAGTAGTCGTACGAAGAACCAAACTCTGAAGACAGTAGTCGTACGAAGAACCGAACTCTCAAGACAGTAGTCGTACGAAGAACCGAACTCTGAAGACAGTAGTCGTACGAAGAACCAAACTCTGAAGACAGTAGTCGTACGAAGAACCGAATTCTCAAGACAGTAGTCGTACGAAGAACCGAACTCTGAAGACAGTAGTCGTACGAAGAACCAAACTCTGAAGACAGTAGTCGTACGAAGAACCGAACTCTGAAGACAGTAGTCGTACGAAGAACCGAACTCTCAAGACAGCAGTCGTACGAAGAACCGAACTCTGAAGACAGTAGTCGTACGAAGAATCGAACTCTGAAGACAGTAGTCGTACGAAGAACCGAACTCTGAAGACAGTAGTCGTACGAAGAACCGAACTCTGAAGACAGTAGTCGTACGAAGAATCGAACTCTGAAGACAGTAGTCGTACGAAGAACCAAACTCTGAAGACAGTAGTCGTACGAAGAACCGAACTCTAAAGACAGTAGGCGTACGAAGAACCGAATTCTGAAGACAGTAGTCGTACGAAGAACCGAACTCTCAAGACAGTAGTCGTACGAAGAACCGAACTCTCAAGACAGCAGTCGTACGAAGAACGCAGTGTGCCCATTCTTATTGTCTTCAGGGTGAGTGTACTTGACATTATTGTAAATATACATCGTTATTGCTTTGAGGAAAAATGACGTTTGAAAAACACGAGCATTTTTTAGCCAATTTAATTATGTGTATATTGAAGAGTGGCAAGTGTATCTTATCATATTCATAACCCCAAAACATTAAGCCAAATGTAGACATATATCCAAAACTGAAATTTAAAGAATCAAAGCAAATGTAATAGGGGTATCTTAAAGCAAAGGAGAGAGGTGTGACACTAACGATTTTGATCACAACATTGATTTTACAGCTGCTGATCTATCGGATGCCGCATGTTACGCACATTGTGTATGGACATGAAACAAACTACAATTTGATTGCGGTTAAGCTAATCTGTTTCTTGTGCACGTGTATCGGAATTGTTGTGAATATGGAAATGATTTTGACGCTTTTATTTACCTTTCTCATGCATATCGTGTCAGCATATGAATCGTCTAGAGTAGGAGTTTCATTTTCACTGCCTATTCACTACAGAAGGGGTTTCATTTTCACTGCCTATTCTCTTTTGTTATAAATGTCAGTGCAGTTTAAAAAATACACATGCCCCCAGTATGACTATAAAAACTGAAAGTAGTTAGGACTAATTGGATATCATCACTATGCATACGAATCATGTTTAAAAAGCCAAACCGATCTATGACTGTTTCATACTTCGGCACATTTTGTAAATGTTGAACAGCTGTATATTCACGGATCTGTCAAAAGTGCCGTTGCAAATTAGAGAAAAAATCAACACATCCGTGTGCAGAGCATTGGGTTATTGAGGGATTTTCCATTCAAGGAAATTATAAACAATTCGTATTCCCAGCAAGTTCGCTCACCTCTGCGCATATCCCTTATCAGTTCAAAGGAGGGGTCATGGCACGGCATGTGAACATCTCAGAAAGAAGCATAAGTACATTAGTATGTAATGTTACTTCCATCTAGTTTTTAAATATGTTGCAGAAAGGTTCATTATTACGATTGCCTACAAATGAATAATATATGCAAGAAGAGTGTGTGTATGCTGGATCTCGTCGACTTATTGTTCATACAAATGTTTCTCCAACTCAAAACCTGCCCTTGGTTTACTGCACTTACCAAAACATACCTTTGATTGATACGTTATGTCAAGTATGTTAACACGACCCAACAACCTGACTGTACATTTTTGGGATCTCTCAGGGCGTCACTGACAAGCTTGGTGTCAATTTATCATTTGCACAAGGGACACTGTACATGACCTCAGGTGCCCGTATTCATTAATCAACAAAACAATTATGATAACCCACGATGCATATTGTTAGATATTCAGTTTGTGCACATTAAAATCAAACCACACACGACGTTTTCAAATAATGAGTAAAATTCAAAAGGGATATTGCCGTAATAGAACTCAATTCAAGGCAATAAAAGAAGGATGCAGATCGTGTCACGAATGACTTTCTTCAGATCTTTTTCATCTCCATTCCAAAGGACCCGGAACACATATGGTCGACCTAAAATTGATAGAAAGACGTATCTTTTGCTCCAAATGTAATTTGGAATGAAATTATCATAGCGAATACAGCCCTAGTTTCATTATGAAAACGTTCATCCTTGAAGAATAAGTCGAGTGAAAGACGTTTCATATTGAACGGGTCAGCAGCAAGCCTTCAGCGCAATTCAGCTGAACTACCTTTTGGTTCAAGTCAGTTACTGACTGGATTAAAATTAGGACGTTCGCCAGACCGTGAATAATCCACCACAATATCACGCAAGTACGTCTTGCATCCTGCGCCTACAAACTGAAACAGGAGTATACATGTACTTCAAATACCAGTTGGATATTTTCATTGCATGTCAGGGAATAATTTGAGTCAAAATGAGGATGATATGTTCCTTTAAGCACTAATAAGATGATTCCTTTCTACTGCGGAGAT
The DNA here is from genome assembly GCF_003918875.1 of Haliotis rubra. Taxonomy (NCBI): domain Eukaryota; kingdom Metazoa; phylum Mollusca; class Gastropoda; order Lepetellida; family Haliotidae; genus Haliotis; species Haliotis rubra. The sequence goes on along the minus strand of NW_025765115.1, from coordinate 922,154 downwards.
GGCGATGTTATTATCTTTGTGCACATCCATTTTTTGCAAGTTGATAGATTTGTCGTAATTATAAATGTCGCAAAGAATGATATGAGCATTTTCTGTAAGTACCTAAATAGCTGAGATTTCATTCCATGTGATTGAGTCTACAGTGGAAGCAAGACCAAGCGCAAACACATTATCCCCGTACGTTCATGAAGATATGATATTGCAGGGCATGGCATAAATGTGATGAACAACACCTGAAGTGGTATTATAGTGCAATGGTTTGGGTGTTCAGTTCTACAGTTCTAAGACAATTATACTCGAAACCGAGCTCTACATTTATCTCCACAATATATCTGAAAGGTCATATGTGTCTTCCTCTGAAATCTCACATATATATACCATCGATTATGAGAAACCCTATTCACATTTCCCTCATAAAGAGTTCGCATCCTCACCTCAGTACATAAAAAGCACATATTTATTCACGCATCAGGTGTTCAAATGAACAGTCAAAGTTTGTTTTTTTCTCCCACCGATCGTTCGACGGTTTCTTCTTTAAAGTACATTTCTTTAAAGAATCTTTATAAATCCACGGTTTCCTGGACCGGGATATTATATCCCAGAGACACAAAACATGCCCCCGTGGAAGATATGATGGTTGACCTATGTTTATAATACAACGACAAAAATATCGACTAATACAGACTGCAAAAGAGCACATTTCATATCTGAAATCGCAGACAGAAATTGACATAAAATAAATACATATCCAGGCAGTCTTTTTGCAGAGAAGGACACTCATGTTTGATCTAAGTAAATGAAGTCTAGATTTACTGACTGCGTGATATGACTGAGAGGGTCAGAGACTGTTTTGTAGGATGTTTTAGAGAACAGTATCGACACAAAACACAAGGAGTGTTATGCTGAACGCAGTTACCTAGACCAAAGAATGTCCAGTGTAATGAGCTTCCAATTATGCTTGTTGGAAGAACGTGCTTAAACCATACAAAATGGTAAAAAAATTCTGTTGATAAGCATACTTTCATTTGTACCTTCCAAACATTTTGCAGCCCGCTCTACAGTAAAAACAATGAAACCTCGCACAATCTAAGTGTATGCTAGCTGGAACCCAGGCCACGGTTTTGACTTTCTTGGAAAATTATCAGGTAAGATAACATTAAGGAGACATTTGTATCACATAAATGTTGTTTCCGGATTGGTTGGTTATTGGATGAAGTACAACATCGTTCTACATGTCTGTGGATACTCAGGATACTCAGTGATAACATTCTTTGAGGAGATTCAAGTTGAAAAATAAATAAATCAACAGAGTTGTGAGATACCTTGGTTGTCTATTTTCTCATTTGGAACAGTTGGTTTGTTTGTATTGCACTATGTTATTAATGCATTTGATATTTTCTTCAAATAAAATAAACTGTAAAGATAGTTTGGCTACATACAATATAATGACATCTTCTCAGAGGCCTCGGATGTGATAATTTATCAAAACAGGCACGTGAGCATGTACACTGCTAGATGTATGAATGAGTTAAAATTCTTAAGATGTGGGAACCTTAACCCTACATGATCCTGTTTTTCAGAAGCACGTGCATCAATCTTCCTATCTGACACAATGTAAGATAATGATTCAGGTGATATATAACTGATTGATGGAACACCCTCACGTGTAGATACGGATGCATAAGAGGGTTGCCTTATCCACTCAAGAACAGGAAGGAAGTTTTATAACAGCTATGTCAGACGCACATAATACCCCGCACACATGCCCGTCTGTTTGTAAACAACAATATGTTTATCACAACATACCACATGGATACTTGAAGAATCTGGACTCATGTCAAAGTTAGAATTTCTTGATGTGCTGAGAGAGAAATGAACATGGAATGGATCGTGTGAAGAACTTCATCCTGACATTGATGGTGATGCTGAACTGCACATGTTTGAATTAAATAGTTTCCAGTACCACATGTTTGTTAGTGTGGCACCACGTAAATGCGGATGGATGTTTCGGTGTGTAGTTACTCAAGCAGCATAGACCATTGCTCATACTATCAACCACTTGTTTGTATTGCTTATTTAGTATGTGCGTATTAAAATGGCATGTCTTCAGTATTAACAATCTTATAATCTGTGGATGGAAATACCTCTCGAATAACAGGAATCACATATAAAATGAATGAATAGATTGTGTAAATAGCAAAACCACATTGCATCTTGAAACCATACTCACTGTTTCTAAGGAAAAGACTGGAAGAATGACATCTCAGTCAATATATTCTTTGAGTGATATCAGGTAACTTTTCTGTGACGAAATACACAATGGATGATGTCATCTTTACGTAATGTCAAAATTCGTTGATATGGGCCGTTCCAGAGATGAAAGCAAAGGAACGTATATAATTTTCAAATTTTGAAAATAATATCCTTTCTCCTCAGGGTAACATTAAACTACCGTTGGGAGGCAGAACGTCCAGGGGTAGAATTCATTGACCATTTTGAATACTCATTTATAACGGCAACGCCAATCAACCACTGGCAAGTTTTTCTAGTCTGTATTTCGAGACATGTTCACATGGACAACTGTGATAGAACATAACTACAAGAGTCAGTTTCTGTACATTTACCAAATATGTCAGCAAGGTTACTATTCCCAATGTTAAGGACAATAATGACCACTGTGATTCACAAATGAATCGCGTTTATTCGGCCCTTTCATGTTTGTATTTTGGTCAGAACAATATCTGTGGTCGTGGGTTTCATCAAAGTGGTTAGCATCTAAGACCTATAACGTTTTGGGTTTCCCTGCCATACCAAAACTACAATACTGTACGATGGATTAGTCCACACATGTATGTATGTATGTATGTATGTATGTATGTATGTATGTACGTATGTATGTATGTATGTATGTATGTATGTGTATGGATGTATGGATGGATGGATGGATGTGTGTGTGTGTGTGTGTATGTATGTATGTCTGTCTGTCTGTCTGTATGCATGTCTGTCTGCCTGCATGTCTGTCTGTCTGCATGTCTGTCTGTCTGCATGTCTGTCTTTCTGCATGTCTGTCTGTCTGCATGTCTGTCTGCATGCATGTACACTGTACTTGCTGTTACTTGGTTGTCATACGGATATCAATTGTAAATTGAAAATGTTTACATGCATAAACAAATTAAGCAGTGATTATTCTCCACACCATTGTAATGAGAAATAAATTACATTTAGTCATTATTGTCTTTCGCATACATAACAATAAAGTGCTGATCAACTTTGTTCCAACACATTTCTTTTGCACACACGACAACATAGTTCGTTGCCTACAGTAACAGTCTCTCAATATTGTACTGTCGAATATGTGCATGTATAACTAACACTCCAGCACAGGCATGTTCAAACATCTGGTCCTAATATTAGTATGAATGATATTACTGGGGAAAACTGCATACAGTGCTCGTACAACCCGACTTTTGGGTGGTGGGAATAAATAATAACGTGTGTCAAAAACTATTTACTGAAACGTTTAACTCATAAAAGATACGCACAAGTATCTAACACTAGCAACCCAAACCAAAGAAAAATACCCATGACTATTTCTACAGGGACCGAAGATTAATAACCGTTTGAGTGAATGTATGCGCCAGATGGCACATGTACTTCAAGTACACGTTGTGCAAGGGAAAAAGTAAAAGATAAACAATCTACCATGCTATTATCTAAATGATGCTTGAACGTGTGCCATATCTCTAACCCAAGGTGATGCTTCCCTCCTTACCAAACACAATACACAACTTAAAAAGAATTAGATCATTAGGAGTGTTGGCGTGAGTGTCAGTAACTAAAGTTTTTATACGTGCAAGCATTTTCATCTTCGTAAAGTAAATATATATTACGAAGTTACGAAGATGAGAATGTTTACACGTATAAAAAGTATAAAAGACACAAATAGATCACAAATTTAATGTGAAATGTAACACTGCTTCGAAAAACCGAACTCTGGAGACAGTAGTCGTACGAAGAACCGAACTCTGAAGACAGTAGTCGTACGAAGAACCGAACTCTGAAGACAGTAGTCGTACGAAGAACCAAACTCTGAAGACAGTAGTCGTACGAAGAACCGAAGAACCGAACTCTAAAGACAGTAGTCGTACGAAGAACCGAACTCTGAAGACAGTAGTCGTACGAAGAACCGAACTCTGAAGACAGTAGTCGTACGAAGAACCGAACTCTAAAGACAGTAGTCGTACGAAGAACCGAACTCTGAAGACAGCAGTCGTACGAAGAACCGAACTCTAAACAGAGTAGGCGTACGAAGAACCGAAGAACCGAACTCTAAAGACAGTAGTCGTACGAAGAACCAAACTCTGGAGACAGCAGTCGTACGAAGAACCAAACTCTGAAGACAGTAGTCGTACGAAGAACCGAACTCTGAAGACAGTAGTCGTACGAAGAACCGAACTCTAAAGACAGTAGGCGTACGAAGAACCGAACTCTAAAGACAGTAGTCGTACGAAGAACCGAACTCTGAAGACAGTAGTCGTACGAAGAACCGAACTCTGAAGACAGTAGTCGTACGAAGAACCGAACTCTGAAGACAGTAGTCGTACGAAGAACCGAACTCTGAAGACAGTAGTCGTACGAAGAACCGAACTCTGAAGACAGTAGTCGTACGAAGAATCGAACTCTGAAGACAGTAGTCGTACGAAGAACCGAACTCTGAGACAGTAGTCGTACGAAGAACTGAACTCTGAAGACAGTAGTTTTACGAAGAACCGAACTCTAAAGACAGTAGTCGTACGAAGAACCGAAACTCTGAAGACAGTAGTCGTACGAAGAACCAAACTCTGAGAACCGAACTCTGAAGTAGCCGTACGAAGAACCGAACTCTCAAGACAGTAGTCGTACGAAGAACCGAACTCTGAAGACAGTAGTCGTACGAAGAACCGAACTCTGAAGACAGTAGTCGTACGAAGAACCGAACTCTGAAGACAGTATTCGTACGAAGAACCGAACTCTGAAGACAGTAGTCGTACGAAGAACCGAACTCTGAAGACAGTAGTCGTACGAAGAACCGAACTCTGAAGACAGTAGTCGTACGAAACCGAACCAGAACTCTACGAAGAAGACTCTGTAGTCGTACGAAGAACCGAACTCTGAAGACGTACGAGTCGTACGAAGAACCGAACTCTGAAGACAGTAGTCGTACGAAGAACCGAACTCTGAAGACAGTAGTCGTACGAAGAACCAAACTCTGAAGACAGTAGTCGTACGAAGAACTGAACTCTGAAGACAGTAGTTTTACGAAGAACCGAACTCTGAAGACAGTAGTCGTACGAAGAACCGAACTCTGAAGACAGTAGTCGTACGAAGAACCGAACTCTGAAGACAGTAGTCGTACGAAGAACCAAAACTCTGAAGACAGTAGTCGTACGAAGAACCGAACTCTGAAGACAGTAGTCGTACGAAGAACCGAACTCTGAAGACAGTAGTCGTACGAAGAACCGAACTCTGAACACAGTAGTCGTACGAAGAACCGAACTCTGAAGACTGTAGTCGTACGAAGAACCGAACTCTCAAGACAGTACTCGTACGAAGAACCGAACTCTGAACACAGCAGTCGTACGAAAAACGCAGTGTGCCCATTCTTATTGTCTTCAGAGTGAGTGTACTTGACATTATTGCACATATACATCGTTATTGTTTTGAGGAAAAATGACGTTTGAAAAACACGAGCATTTTATAGCCAATTTAATTATGTGTATATTGAAGAGTGGCATGTGTATCTTATCATATTCATAACTCCAAAACTTTAAGCCAATGGTAGACATATATCCGAAACTGAAATTTAAAGGATAAAAGCAAATGTAATAGGGGTATCATAAAACAAAGCAGAGAGGTGTGACAGTAACGATTTTGATATGTGAGACGGTACTCATTGGATGAAAGGGAAGTGTCAATGTTAAAAACTGGTAACCATCGATGTGTCGATTGATGCTGAAGAAACTTTGGGATAGAAATTAGGTCTTAAAACAACCATTCGTATATATTTCAAGATGCCAAATAGTTGAAAGAACATCTGTGTTGGAGTTCTTCCCGATAACCAATATCCCCTTGTAATTGGGGTTGCGTGAACGCGTGCCTGTTAGAGCAGAAGGGATTTGTCTTTGGACAAGCTGGTTTGGCTTACTGGCAAATGCAAACACGATTAGGCGAGGAGATTCAGGAGGTGCTGCAATACTAAGAAATAGGTCCTTGAGAAGTCAAAGAATACTCCCGTTCTTTGAAGGTTGAGGGAATCAGATAATTGATTGAGTTCTGCAAGCTATCAGGATTGACATTATCAAACGGACAGAACCGAATCCAAATTGTAGTAAAAGCATTTATACTCTGAAACATATATCCAACCTGAAAAGTTGTCTCAATACTTTGACGAAATGTGTTTTGGGAACAAGGTCCATCCAATCCGCACATTGTGTATGGACATGAAACAAACTACAATTCGATTGCGGTTAAGCTAATCTGTTTCTTGTGCACGTGTATCGGAATTTTTGTGAATATGGAAATGATTTTGACGCTTTTATTTACCTTTCTCATGCATATCGTGTCAACATATGAATCGTCTAGAGTAGGAGTTTCATTTTCACTGCCTATTCACTACAGAAGGGGTTTCATTTTCACTGCCTATTCTCTTTTGTTATAAATGTCAGTGCAGTTTAAAAAATACACATGCCCCCAGGATGACTATAAAAACTGAAAGTAGTTAGGACTAATTGGATATCGTCACTATGCATACGAATCATGTTTAAAAAGCCAAACCGATCTATGACTGTTTCATACTTCGGCACATTTTGTAAATGTTGAACAGCTGTATATTCACGGATCTGTCAAAAGTGCCGTTGCAAATTAGGGAAAAAAATCAACACATCCGTGTGCAGAGCATTGGGTTATTGAGGGATTTTCCATTCAAGGAAATTATAAACAATTCGTATTCCCAGCAAGTTCGCTCACCTCTGCGCATATCCCTTATCAGTTCAAAGGAGGGGTCATGGCACGGCATGTGAACATCTCAGAAAGAAGCATGATTGGAGCATAAGTACATTAGTATGTAATGTTACTTCCATCTAGTTTTTAAATATGTTGCAGAAAGGTTCATTATTACGATTGCCTACAAATGAATAATATATGCAAGAAGAGTGTGTGTATGCTGGATCTCGTCGACTTATTGTTCATACAAATGTTTCTCCAACTCAAAACCTGCCCTTCGTATACTGCACTTACCAAAACATACCTTTGATTGATACGTTATGTCAAGTATGTTAACACGACCCAACAACCTGACCGTACATTTTGGGATCTTTCAGGGCGTCACTGACAAGCTTGGTGTCAATTTATCATTTGCACAAGGGACACTGTACATGACCTCAGGTGCCCGTGTTCATTAATCAACAAAACAATTATGATAACCCACGATGCATATTGTTAGATATTCAGTTTGTGCACATTAAAATCAAACCACACACGACGTTTTCAAATAATGAGTAAAATTCAAAAGGGATATTGCCGTAATAGAATTCAGTTCAAGGCAATAATAGAAGGATGCAGATCGTGTCACGAATGACTTTCTTCAGATCTTTTTCATCTCTATTCCAGAGAACCCGGAAACACATATGGTCGACCTAAAATTGATAGAAAGACGTATCTTTTGCTCCAAATGTAATTATCCAAATGTAATTATCATATCGAATACAGCCCTAGTTTCATTATGAAAACGTTCATCCTTGAAGAATAAGTCGAGTGAAAGACGTTTCATATTGAACGGGTCAGCAGCAAGCCTTCAACTACCTTTTGGTTCAAGTCAGTTACTGACTGGATTAAAATTAGGACGTTCGCCAGACCGTGAATAATCCACCACAATATCACGCAAGTACGTCTTGCATCCAGCGCCTACAAACTGAAACAGGAGTATACTTCAAATACCAGTTGGATATTTTCATTGCATGTCAGGAAATAATTTGAGTCAAAATGAGGATGATATGTTCCTTTAATCACTAATAAGATGCGGAGATGGCGATGTTATTATCTTTGTGCACATGCATTTTTGCAAGCTGATAGATTTGTCGTAATTATAAATGTCGCAAAGAATGATATGAGCATTTTCTGTCAGTACCTAAATAGCTGAGATTTCATACCATGTGATTGAGTCTACAGTGGAAGTAGGACCAAGCGCAAACACATTATCCACATACGTTCATGAAGATATGATATTGCAGGGCATGGCATAAATGTGATGAAGATAAACAAAACCAAGCAACACCTGAAGTGGTATTATAGTGCAATGGTTTGGGTGTTCAGTTCTAAAGTTCTAAGACAATTATACTCGAAACCGAGCTCTACATTTATCTCCGAAATATATCTGAAAGGTCATATGTGTCTTCCTCTGAAATCTCACATATATATACCATCGATTATGAGAAACCCTATTCACATTTCCCTCATAAAGAGTTCGCATCCTCACCTCAGTACATAACTAGCACACATTTATTCACGCATCAGGTGTTCAAATGAACAGTCAAAGTTTGTTTTTTCTCCCACCGATCGTTCGACGGTTTCTTCTTTAAAGTACATTTCTTTAAAGAATCTTTATAAATCCACGGTTTCCTGGACCGGGATATTATATCCCAGAGACACAAAACATGCCCCCGTGGAAGATATGATGGTTGACCTATGTTTATAATACAACGACAAAAATATCGACTAATATAGACTGCATAAGAGCACATTTCATATCTGGAATCGCAGACAGAAATTGACATAAAATAAATACATATCCAGGCAGTCTTTTTGCAGAGATGGACAATCATGTTTGATCTAAGTAAATGAAGTCTAGACTTACTGACTGCGCGATATGACTGAGAGGGTCAGAGACTGTTTTGTAGGATGTTTTAGAGAACAGTATCGACACAAAACACAAGGAGTGTTATGCTGAACGCAGTTACCTAGACCAAAGAATGTCCAGTGTAATGAGCTTCCAATTATGCTTGTTGGAAGAACGTGCTTAAACCATACAAACTGGTAAAAAAATTCTGTTGATAAACATACTTTCATTTGTACCTTCCAAACATTTTGCAGCCCGCTCTACAGTGAAAACAATGAAACCTCGCACAATCTAAGTGTATGCTAGCTGGAACCCAGGCCACGGTTTTGACTTTCTTGGAAAATTATCAGGTAAGATAACATTAAGGAGACATTTGTATCACATAAATGTTGTTTCCGGATTGGTTGGTTATTGGATGAAGTACAACATCGTTCTACATGTCTGTGGATACTCAGGATACTCAGTGATAACATTCTTTGAGTAGATTCAAGTTGAAAAATAAATAAATCAACAGAGTTGTGAGATACCTTGGTTGTCTATTTTCTCATTTGGAACATTGGTTTGTTTGTATTGCACTATGTTATTAATGCATTGATATTTTCTTCAAATAAAATAAACTGTAAAGATAGTTTGGCTACATACAATATAATGACATCTTCTCAGAGGCCTCGGATGTGATACTTTATCAAAACAGGCACGTGAGCATGTACACTGCTAGATGTATGAATGAGTTAAAATTCTTAAGATGTGGAAACCTTAACCCTACATGATCCTGTTTTTCAGAAGCACGTGCATCAATCTTCCTATCTGACACAATGTAAGATAATGATTCAGGTGATATATAACTGATTGATGGAACACCCTCACGTGTAGATACGGATGCATAAGAGGGTTGCCTTATCCACTCAAGAACGGGAAGGAAGTTTTATAACAGCTATGTCAGACGCACATAATACCCCGCACACATGCCCGTCTGTTTATAAACAACAATATGTTTATCACAACATACCACATGGATACTTGAAGAATCTGGACTCATGTCAAAGTTAGAATTTATTGATGTGCTGAGAGAGAAATGAACATGGAATGGATCGTGTGAAGAACTTCATACTGACATTGATGGTGATGCTGAACTGCACATGTTTGAATTAAATAGTTTCCAGTACCACATGTTTGTTAGTGTGGCACCACGTAAATGCGGATGGATGTTTCGGTGTGTAGTTACTCAAGCAGCATAGACCATTGCTCATACTATCAACCACTTGTTTGTATTGCTTATTTAGTATGTGCGTATTAAAATGGCATGTCTTCAGTATTAACAATCTGTGGATGGAAATACCTCTCGAATAACAGGAATCACATATAAAATGAATGAATAGATTGTGTAAATAGCAAAACCACATTGCATCTTGAAACCATACTCACTGTTTCTAAGGAAAAGACTGGAAGAATGACATCTCAGTCAATATATTCTTTGAGTGATATCAGGTAACTTTTCTGTGACGAAATACACAATGGATGATGTCATCTTTACGTAATGTCAAAATTCGTTGATATGGGCCGTTCCAGAGATGAAAGCAAAGGAACGTATATAATTTTCAAATTTTGAAAATAATATCCTTTCTCCTCAGGGTAACATTAAACTACCGTTGGGAGGCAGAACGTCCAGGGGTAGAATTCATTGACCATTTTGAATACTCATTTATAACGGCAACGCCAATCAACCACTGGCAAGTTTTTCTAGTCTGTATTTCGAGACATGTTCACATGGACAACTGTGATAGAACATAACTACAAGAGTCAGTTTCTGTACATTTACCAAATATGTCAGCAAGGTTACTATTCCCAATGTTAAGGACAATAATGACCACTGTGATTCACAAATGAATCGCGTTTATTCGGCCCTTTCATGTTTGTATTTTGGTCAGAACAATATCTGTGGTCGTGGGTTTCATCAAAGTCGTTAGCATCTAAGACCTATATCGTTTTGGGTTTCCCTGTCATACCAAAACTACAATACTGTACGATGGATTAGTCCAGATATGTATGTATGTATGTATGTATGTATGTATGTATGTATGTATGTATGTATGTATGTATGTATGTATGTATGTATGTATGTATGTATGTATGTATGTATGTATGTATGTATGTATGTATATGTATGTATGTATGTATGTATGTATGTATAAATACATATCAGTATCTCTATAAAATGCAGCCGTTTCCACACATTACAAGAAACGCTCACTTACGCGCACACAAACATACATACACATGCCGTCATATGCACAAATGCAAATGAACATTTGTTCGTGCATTTGTGCATGTATGGGTTGGCTCGATTTCCAGTTAATCCCTATCAACCTATTAACCCTGTTACCATTAGAACATAACGCTTAGTCTGGAGACCTCGTGGTCCACTGAGAGGTAACATGAAACGTGAAACCGCTCAACAGCACTCGCTATCGATTCCACACTTTTTTTCAAACTGCACAAATTGCTTCAATTATGGCATAGATTACATCTAAATCTTGGGATTTCTGTTCTTCCAGTATGTGCACATTTCGGATAACCATCACGCACTTTGGGACGAAATAAGGATACAAACGAAACCATGAAAGTCCAAAGGTTCGGGACTATGCTGTTTGAAAACTGTCGAAACATGAGAGTAAGACATTGGTAATTTAGATACACGTAGATATATGGGATATCGTATTCCTTTCCAATCCCTGGGACACTTAACTAGGCCTGTCATTAAAAACGTCTATCCATCTCTAGAGTACAACATACGCTTCTCCAGTCGCTATCTTGGTGTCCTTGAGCGAACCTAGGCCGCATTACCACCGGGGAAAGAACTACATTCACGCAGTGTTCCCGCTATCAAATCCTAATGGGTAAATAAGGTCATATTGAAGGCACCTTTATCAAGCTCTTCGACTTTAGTTTTTGGAACACTGAAACTGCTTTGATGCAATCCTGCAATTATTGTGTAAGTATAAAGAACACCTGCACGCACCACGTACTATATGAGATCTATGGTCCGTAAATATCTATATACGTACATGTACAGTACCGGATAAAGAACATCAATACTTTCTAGCATTGCCGCTTTATGGGTATTTTCAATTTCACCGTGGTAATAGCTTCGTCTTTATTTCATTAAATTCATGGTTGATTGATAATACATATTGACAACCACATTTGGAAAGGATTGGTGGCTTTCTGAAAGATAGAGTCGAGAAATGTTTTCATAATGGCCCAAGTCTGGCACAATTACAGGAGGGTGATAATGTCCAATGTTTCTTTAATTGGTATATCTTGTCACGACATGGAACAGATACTAAATCAATAAACACCTTCAACGGATACCAGATATCCCTTTAAACAGTTACTGTTCAGTGTTCTAACTGGTGTACGGCATTTACTATTTGGTTTAGGCAAAATTACGTTTATGCAATTTACAGTTTTCATTCCAGTTTAATAGTTAGGGTGAAGTAATGTACTTTAAAAACTCTATGTCAGAAAGGAAACAACATAATGAACAACACAAACATATTTAATTTGTATTGACTGTGTTGAGAGACTAAAACAAATACTAAAACCTGATGTTTTTAATCGTAAATTCGCAGTTCTGTTTTTTTATTTGTACTCAGATGCCGTTATCTATAGAGTTGATAATAATTTAGTCTTTAAAGATTGTAATCATTGTGTACCTAAACATCTTTACATCGTTTTTTACTGATTAAGTGTATCTAATAATGTTGACGTAGTTGGCTCATGGATTATATATTATATGCATATGCTTTTTGCAGAAAACATATGTGATTACGATACACGTCTATTTGCGGCCAAGTGGTAAAACGGGCGTTTTTCTCATGAAAGGACGATTTACGTATTTATATAGCAGTCAAAGTGAAAGAAAACGTGCATTTCAACAGGGGGCAGCACGTAAATTTGTTTTTCTTGACATATGAACCAGTGTTCAATTATTCCTCGACTACATTTTGGCACCCGCCGATGATCAGTTCACGCCAGTGTGTACTCTGTCAACATGATGTATATTTCACGCGTGTGTAAACAAACATGTATGGGAATAACCATGTCGCAACTAAAGCCACACAAGGCGCCAGAGGCTACACCAGGAGTTTGTATCATGTAACATCGTTATAAAGACTAATCATGGTTTGATATATGAGATATATACATCCAGATATGTCTTTGGAATGCCTCGGAATGTATCACTGTTGCTTCAGAAAACTGCCGAACATTTGCTCCATCGTTCTTTTGTCTAAATCCTTCAGTTAGATATTCGTTTTACGAACCAATCTGCTGATAAGACGTAGATTCGACCCGTACTATTAAACTTAAACTTTGTTATTTCAAGACTCCAAATTAATTTCTTGTCTAGGAGTCAAATGTCAGAACGTCTGCAAACTGATTTACCTTTCCCAATTTGTTCACATGTATACTGAGTCAAAAAAGAAACTTCACAAAATGTAATTTGAAAAATAATGAATAATTTTTCTCTGATGATACATCTATGTATCCGCAATGGGATCCTTATCATTCGACTCTTAAAAAAACGTTAGCAAAACCCACTCAAACCCATCCATTCGTCGTACAAGTGACGTTCGTGCCAAATCAGGTTTTGCACGTGCAGTCGATCACGTGATCTTCGCATCGAAGTTTTCTTCATATACACGTGTTTGCATTGGCCTCAAGAATTGAAAAAACACTTTTAAACCACAGTTCTAACGGTACTTGAAATGCCACGATGGTCAAATGTGCAACGTGAACGTGCCGTTGGCATGATGCAAGCGGGAAGATCAGTTATTGACGTCGCAAGAGCAATGGGATGCAGCCGTCATACTGTGTATGACTTGCGAGGTCGTCTACAACAAACTGGCACCACTTCTGATCGCCCAAGGTCGGGTCGCCCACGTGTGACGACACGAGCAGAAGACCGTCAAATCGTCCTACGTCACCTTCGTGACAGATTTCTGCCGGCTACACGAACCAGGGCTGAGATGTTGAGAGGTCGACTGTCCTCACAGACCATTCGAAATTGGTTGCGGGCTGCCAATCTCCATTCTCGACGTCCATATCGTGGGCCAATATTGACACCGTTTCATCAACGTCAGCGTCTGCTGTGGGCCCAACGTCACCTCCGATGGACCCAGAGAGACTGGAATCGAGTCGTCTTTAACGATGAATCCAGGTTTACCCTCAGATTCGCGGACGGCAGGCATAGAGTCATGAGACGACGTCGTGAACGGTATGCCCAATGTTGTGTACAGGAAGTCGACTGATTCGGGGGCGGAAGTTGCATGGTGTGGGATGCTTTCTGTGGGAACAACCGTTCCCGACTTCTGGTCATCCGTGGAAACCTCACAGCTGCTGCTTACCGCGACCAGGTGCTCACCCCTGAACTCGTTCCTTTCATTGCGGCTCATGGCCCAGGTCTACAGTTCCAGCATGATAATGCTCGGCCGCATACCGCGATGTTGACACGAAATTTCCTTCAAAACGCTCGAATCAACGTGATGGACTGGCCGTCGAGGTCCCCTGACCTTAATCCAATAGAGCACGTTTGGGATGCACTTGGGAGAAGGCTTCGTGGTCTTAGGAACCAACCTCAGAATTTGCAGGAACTTGGCGCTGCCTTGCAAGAGCAATGGCGCAGAATCCCCAACCACCTCTTCACTATCAGGCAGTCGATGAGGAGACGGTGTTTGGCAGTGGTGAATGCGTGGGGCGGCCATACACGATATTGAACTGAGAAATTTCGCATTTTTATTCTTGTGACTTGACATTCTGTATACCCATGTTTTGGAACGGCGGCCTAATGGAACTGATTATGGCACTGTCAGTGTATCGAGTACATCACACAGATCTCAGCAATGAAATAATAACAATTTAACCATCTTACCATCTCTTGTTCTTTTATAGTGCCCTGAAGAAAGAATGTGAAGTTTCTTTTTTTGACTCAGTATATAATGACAAAATTGAAACAAGTGCATACGACATCACAAACTTTCGAGGTATGTCTTAAATGGTTTGAGCAAGGTAAAGGTATGTTAAGTTATGAATCAAGGCTCAATTACACTACGCAAACATTACAATAATATTGTTTGACTGTGTATATACACTAACACTTGAAAAGAAACGTATTCGTGTGGAGAGAAAAGAAAAAGGAAAGGAAGGCGGGCATCGTTATTGTTTTGTTGATAAATGACGTTTGAAAAACACGCGCATTTTATAGCCGATTTCATTATGTGTATATGGAAGTGTGACATGTTTATCTTATCATATTCATAACCCCACGCTAAAATAGCATTCAAGTACAACTTTAAATCAAATGTAGACATATACCCGAAACTGAAATTTAAAGAATAAAAGCAAATGTAAAAGGGGGTATCTTAAAACAAAGTGAGTGAGTGAGTTACTATTTATCGTCACATCGGCAACATTTCAGCCATATCGTAACGAGAACAATTAGTGACTATATCATATGTCAATAAATTAGAACACGAAAAACGAAGAAGAGTAAAACTACTAAGTATATCACAGAAATCCGGTTAAACTAGTGATGAAATCTAAAACATGTTAGCTAGAAAGAAATGACAAGACAATGTAAAAACAGGCTATAGATTGCCAACAACTGAAGGTAGATCACCATACTAGGGACCATGGGGACTTACAGTACATTTGCTTCCTGCATGGACCCTAGCTGGAATTACACCATCCCTTCAGTCGTTAGCAGTTTAGACACAGTTAGCCATACATTACAAAGACACATATTCTACGATTAAAAACGTTGGACAGATTTAAATTTACTTTGAAGATTTTGGGACTTATGTACTTAAAACAAAGCAGAGAGGTGTGACAGTAACGATTTTGATCACAACATTGATTTTACAGCTGCTGTAATTGATATATAACACGTTTTGATCTATCGGATGCCGCATGTTACGGACGTTATGTGAGACGATACTCACTGGATGAAAGGGAAGTGTCAATGTTAAAAACTTGTAACGATCGATGTGTCAATTGATACTGTAGAGACTTTGGGAGAGACATTATGTCTAAAACAACCATTCGTATACCTTTCAAGATGCCAAATAGCTGAAAGAACATCAGAGTGTTGGAGTTCTTCCCGATAACCAATATCTCCTTGTAACTGGGGTTGCGTGAACGCGTGCCTGTTAAAGCAGAAGGGATTTGTCTTTGGACAAGCTGGTTTGGCTTACTGGCAAATGCAAACACGATTAGGTGTGGAGATTCAGGAGGTGCTGCAATACTAAGAAATAGGTCCTTGAGAAGTCAAAGAATACTCCCGTTCTTTGAAGGTTAAGGGAATCAGATAATTGATTGAGTTCTGCAAGCTATCAGGATTGACATTATCTGACGGACAAAACCAATTCCAAGTTGTAGTAAAAGCATTCATACTCTGAAATATATATCAATCTGAAAAGTTGTCTCAATACTTTGAAGAAATGTGATTTGGGAACAGGGTCTATCCAATCGACCGTTGCACATTGTATATGGTCATGGAACAAACTACAGTTTGATTGCGGTTAAGCTAATCTGTTTCTTGTGCACGTGTATCGGAATTTTGTGAATATGGAAATGATTTTGACGCTTTTATTTACCTTTCTCATGCATATCGTGTCAGCATATGAATCGTCTAGAGTAGGAGTTTCATTTTCACTGCCTATTCACTTTTATTATAATGTCAGTGTAGTTTGAAAAATAGATATGCCTCCAGGATGACTATAAAATGTGAAAGTAGTTAGGACTAATTGGATATCATCACTATGCATACGAATCATGTATAAAAAGCCAAACCGATCTATGACTGTTTCATACTTCGGCACATTTTGTAAATGTTGAACAGCTGTATGTTGCCGTTGCAAATTAGGGAAAAAATCAACACATCCGTGTGCAGAGCATTGGGTTATTGAGGGATTTTCCATTCAAGGAAATTATAAACAATTCGTATTCCCAGCAAGTTCGCTCACCTCTGCGCATATCCCTTATCAGTACAAAGGAGGGGTCATGGCACGGCATGTGAACATCTCAGAAAGAAGCATGTTTGGAGAATAAGTACATTAGTATGTAATGTTACTTCCATCTAGTTTTTAAATATGTTGCAGAAAGGTTCATTATTACGATTGCCTACAAATGAATAATATATGCAAGAAGAGTGTGTGTATGCTGGATTTTGTCGACTTATTGTTCATACAAATGTTTCTCCAACTCAAAACCTGCCCTTCGTATTCTGCACTTACCAAAACATACCTTTGATTGATACGTTATGTCAAGTATGTTAACACGACCCAACAAACTGACTGTACATTTTTGGGATCTTTCAGGGCGTCACTGACAAGCTTGGTGTCAATTTATCATTTGCACAAGGGACACTGTACATGACCTCAGGTGCCCGTATTCATTAATCAACAAAACAATTATGATAACCCACGATGCATATTGTTAGATATTCAGTTTGTGCACATTAAAATCAAACCACACACGACGTTTTCAAATAATGAGTAAAATTCAAAAGGGATATTGCCGTAATATATTTCAGTTCAAGACAATAATAGAAGGATGCAGATCGTGTCACGAATGGCCTTCTTCAGATCTTTTTCATCTCTATTCCAGATAACCCGAAACACATATGGTCGACTTAAAATTGATAGAAAGACGTATCTTTTGCTCCAAATGTAATTATCATAGCGAATACAGCCCTAGCTTTGTTATGAAAACGTTCATCCTTGAAGAATAAGTCGAGTGAAAGACGTTTCATATTGAACGGGTCACCAGCAAGCCTTCAGCGCAATTCAACTGAACTACCTTTTAGGTCAAGTCAGTTACTGACTGGATTAAAATTAGGACGTTCGCCAGACCGTGAATAATCCACCACAATATCATGCAAGTACGTCTTGCATCCAGCGCATACAAACTGAAACAGGAGTATACTTCAAATACCAGTTGGATATTTTCATTGCATGTCAGGAAATAATTTGAGTCAAAATGAGGATGATATGTTCCTTTAATCACTAATAAGATGATTCCTTTCTACTGCGGAGATGGCGATGTTATCATCTTTGTGCACATGCATTTTTGCAAGTTGATAGATTTGTCGTAATTATAAATGTCGCAAGGAATGATATGAGCATTTTAAGTACCTAAATAGCTGAGATTTCATACCATGTGGTTGAGTCTACAGTGGAAGCAAGACCAAGCGCAAACACATTATCCACGTACGTTCATGAAGATATGATATTGCAGGGCATGGCATAAATGTGATGAAGATAAACAAAACCAAGCAACACCTGAAGTGGTATTATATTGCAATGGTTTCGGTGTTCAGTTCTAAAGTTCTAAGACAATTATATTTGAAACCGAGCTCTACATTTAGCTCCAAAATATATCTGAAAGGTCATATGAGTCTTCCTCTGAAATCTCACATATATAGACCATCGATTATGAGAAATCCTATTCACATTTCCCTCATAAAGAGTTCGCATCCTCACCTCAGTACATAACTAGCACATATTTATTCACGCATCAGGTGTTCAAATGAACAGTCAAAGTTTGTTATTTCTCCCACTGATCGTTCGACGGTTTTTCTTTAAAGTACATTTTTTTAGAGAATGTTTATAAATCCACGGTTTCCTGGACCGGGATATTATATCCCAGAGACACAAAACATGCCCCCCGTGGAAGATATGATGGTTGACCTATGTTTATAATCCAACGACAAAAATATCGACTAATATAGACTGCATAAGAGCACATTTCATATCTGAAATCGCAGACAGAAATTGACATAAAATAAATACATATCCAGGCAGTCTTTTTGCAGAGATTGACAATCATGTTTGATCTAAGTAAATGAAGTACTTACTGACTGCGTGATATGACTGAGAGGGTCAGAGACTGTTTTGTAGGATGTTTTAGAGAACAGTATCGACACAAAACACAAGGAGTGTTATGCTGAACGCAGTTACCTAGACCAAAGAATGTCCAGTGTAATGAGCTTCCAATTATGCTTGTTGGAAGAACGTGCTTAAACCATACAAACTGGTAAAAACATTCTGTTGATAAACATACTTTCATTTGTACCTTCCAAACATTTTGCAGCCCGCTCTACAGTGAAAACAATGAAACCTCGCACAATCTAAGTGTATGCTAGCTGGAACCCAGGCCACGGTTTTGACTTTCTTGGAAAATTATCAGGTAAGATAACATTAAGGAGACATTTGTATCACATAAATGTTGTTTCCGGATTGGTTGGTTATTGGATGAAGTACAACATCGTTCTACATGTCTGTGGATACTCAGGATACTCAGTGATAACATTCTTTGAGTAGATTCAAGTTGAAAAATAAATAAATCAACAGAGTTGTGAGATACCTTGGTTGTCTATTTTCTCATTTGGAACAGTTGGTTTGTTTGTATTGCACTATGTTATTAATGCATTGATATTTTCTTCAAATAACCTAAACTGTAAAGATAGTTTGGCCACATACAATATACATGTAATGACATCTTCTCAGAGGCCTCGGATGTGATACTTTATCAAAACAGGCACGTGAGCATGTACACTGCTAGATGTATGAATGAGTTAAAATTCTTGAGATGTGGAAACCTTAACCCTACATGATCCTGTTTTTCAGAAGCACGTGCATCAATCTTCCTATTTGACACAATGTAAGATAATGATTCAGGTGATATATAACTGATTGATGGAACACCCTCACGTGTAGATACGGATGCATAAGAGAGTTGCCTTATCCACTCAAGAACAGGAAGGAAGTTTTATAACAGCTATGTCAGACGCACATAATACCCCGCACACAGGCCCGTCTGTTTGTAAACATGTTATATATCAACAATATGTTTATCACAACATACCACATGGATACTTAGAAGAATCATGTCAAAGTTAGAATTTCTTGATGTGCTGAGAGAGACAGAACATGGAATGGGTTGTGTGAAGAACTTCATCCTGTCATTGATGGTGATGCTGAACTGCACATCTTTGAATTAAATAGTTTCCAGCGCCACATGTTTATTAGTGTGGCACCACGTAAATGCGGATCGATGTTTGTCCTGTCTGGGTGTGTAGTTTCTCAAGCAGCATAGACCGTTGCTCATATTATCCAACACTTGTTTGTATTGCTTATTTAGTATGTGCGTATTAAAATGGCATGACTTCAGTATTAACAATCTTATAATCTGTGGATGGAAATACCTCTCGAATAACAGGAATCACATATAAAATAAATGAATAGATTGTGTAAATAGCAAAACCTCGTTGCATCTTGAAACCACACTCACTGTTTCTAAGCAAAAGACTGGAAGAATGACATATCAGTCAATATATTCTTTGAGTGACATCAGGAAACTTCTTCTGTGACGAAATACACAATGGATGATGTCATCTTTAAGTAATGTCAAAATTCGTTGATATGGGCATACATAATGATAATGAAAATGATATACGTTCCTTTGCTCTCATCTCTGAAACGTATATCATTTTCAAAACTCATTTATAACTGCAACGTCAATCAACCACTGGCAAGTTTTTCTAGTCTGTATTTCACCTTGACAACTGTGATAGAACATAACTACAAGAGTCAATTTCTGTACATTTACCAAATATGTCAGCAAGGTTACTATTCCCAATGTTAAGGACAATAATGACCACTGTGATTCACAAATGAATCGCGTTTATTCGGCCCTTTCATGTTTGTATTTTGGTCAGAACAATATCTGTGGTCGTGGGTTTCATCAAAGTCGTTAGCATCTAAGACCTATATCGTTTTGGGTTTCCCTGTCATACCAAAACTACAATACTGTACGATGGATTAGTCCAGATATGTATGTATGTATGTATGTATGTATGTATGTATGTATGTATGTATGTATGTATGTATGTATGTATGTATGTATGTATGTATGTATGTATGTATGTATGTATGTATGTATGTATAAATACATATCAGTATCTCTATAAAATGCAGCCGTTTCCACACATTACAAGAAACGCTCACTTACGCGCACACAAACATACATACACATGCCGTCATATGCACAAATGCAAATGAACATTTGTTCGTGCATTTGTGCATGTATGGGTTGGCTCGATTTCCAGTTAATCCCTATCACCCTATTAACCCTGCTACCATTAGAACATAACGCTTAGTCCTCGTGGTCCACTGAGAGGTAACATGAAACGTGAAACCGCTCAACAGCACTCGCTATCGATTCCACACTTTTTTTCAAACTGCACAAATTGCTTCAATTATGGCATAGATTACATCTAAATCTTGGGATTTCTGTTCTTCCAGTATGTGCACATTTCGGATAACCATCACGCACTTTGGGACGAAATAAGGATACAAACGAAACCATGAAAGTCCAAAGGTTCGGGACTATGCTGTTTGAAAACTGTCGAAACATGAGAGTAAGACATTGGTAATTTAGACACACGTAGATATATGGGATATCGTATTCCTTTCCAATCCCTGGGACACTTAACTAGGCCTGTCATTAAAAACGTCTATCCATCTCTAGAGTACAACATACGCTTCTCCAGTCGCTATCTTGGTGTCCTTGAGCGAACCTAGGCCGCATTACCACCGGGGAAAGAACTACATTCACGCAGTGTTCCCGCTATCAAATCCTAATGGGTAAATAAGGTCATATTGAAGGCACCTTTATCAAGCTCTTCGACTTTAGTTTTTGGAACACTGAAACTGCTTTGATGCAATCCTGCAATTATTGTGTAAGTATAAAGAACACCTGCACGCACCACGTACTATATGAGATCTATGGTCCGTAAATATCTATATACGTACATGTACAGTACCGGATAAAGAACATCAATACTTTCTAGCATTGCCGCTTTATGGGTATTTTCAATTTCACCGTGGTAATAGCTTCGTCTTTCTTTCATTACATTTCACGTTTGATTGATAATACATATTGACAACCACATTTGGAAAGGATTGGTGGCTTTCTGAAAGATAGAGTCGAGAAATGTTTTCATAATGGCCCAAGTCTGGCACAATTACAGGAGGGTGATAATGTCCAATGTTTTTTTAATTGGTATATCTTGTCACGACATGGAACAGATACTAAATTAATAAACACCTTCAACGGATACCAGATATCCTTTTAACAGTTAGTGTTCTGTGTTCTAACTGGTGTACGGCATTTACTATTTGGTTTAGGCAAAATTACGTTTATGCAATTTACAGATTTCATTCCAGTTTAATAGTTAGGGTGAAGTAATGTGCTTCAAAAACTCCACTGTTCGCCTATGGGCAGGCCCATGGGCGAGCGAGTTTAAATTGAAAGTTTTCGAAAAAACCTTTTTTCATTTTTTCATCCTTGGCATATATTCATAACAACTGCATGTTCAATTTGGTCAAATCCCTTGTCAGAAAGTGTCCACAGTGCGGAGAGCTTCTGGACTTTTGTGAGTCTAGAATTAAATTGTGACGTGTTAATTATTTCTTGACTACATTTTGGCACCCGCCGATGATCAATTCACGCCTGTGTGTACTATGTCAACATGATGTATATTTCACGCGTGTGTAAACAAACATGTATGGGAATAACCATGTCGCAACTAAAGCCACACAAGGCGCCAGAGGCTACACCAAGAGTTTGTATCATATGACATCATTATAAAGACTAATCATGGTTTGATATATGAGATATATACATCCAGATATGTCTTTGGAACGCCTCGGAATGTATCACTGTTGCTTCAGAAAACTGCCGAACATTTGCTCCATCGTTTTGTTGTCTAAATCCTTCAGCTAGATATTCGTTTTACGAACCGATCTGCTGATAAGACGTAGATTCGACCCGTACTTTTTGACTTAAACTACTGTTTTTTCAAGACTCCAAATTAATTTCTTGTCCAGGAGCCAAATGTCAGAACGACTGCAAACTGATTTACCTTTCCCAATTTGTTCACATATATAAAGATAAAATTGAAAGACGTGCAAACGCCATCACAAACTCTCAAGGTATGTCTTAAATGATTTTAGCAACGTAAAGGTATCTTAAGTTATGAATCAAGACCCAGTTACACTAAGCAAACATTACAATAATATTTTTTGAATGTGTATATACACTAACACTTGAAAAGAAAAGTGTTCGTGTGGAGAGAAAGATATGCCCTGTAAAAAAGGGCAAGGAACGCAGGTGTTTTTCGGATGTATAATTAATGTACGATATAAATAATCAACAGATAATAAAAACCGTGTTCAAATCTTGCACAAATCATTGTCACTGACCAGGGTTCGTCATGACATACATGAAACAAATCTTGGAGGTTCCGTGGCTGTTGATGACGTGATTGCAGGCCGTGGCTTTGATCAACAACATCCCATAGATGTTCTATTGTGTTTAGATCTGGAGGGCCGTGACAAAACGTGAACGTTTTGACTCCTCAAGAAGACCGATGTAAGTCTTCCCATGTGAGGTCGGGCGTTGTCGTGTTGAAACATTTTGTTTGCTTGTTGTATGATGGACAGAATTTCATCTGTATAACGTAGTGCTCAGTGTTTCTGCTAATCCGTCAGAACCACGCCTTGAGCTGGACGTCTCGCGTGAATGCCTGCGCCACCTAGACCTTTCCTCACGGGGAAAAAACCTGCAGTCGACCTAAGGCGTTGTTGCGTTTAGCTTCCGTAAGTCGTGGCGTGTTTTCACTGTTCACATGTCTCCAATTGTGATGACAATTAAGACAAATGGAATTTTCATAGCCTAACAATTCATGTTGCAAATGAATTTCATGTTGGTATTTGACAGCCACGCTCCCACATGGATGCGTTTCCCTACATGTTCGGTATTGTTATGGTCTTACTTTATTTTACAAATCACTCCCGATGTATGCAGACATTAAACATTCATGTTTGATAATAATTTTATATGAATATCAGCAAAACTCCTTCTTGTATATCCAAGTCTTTTACTTTTTCGTTTCCTTTTTGAGGAACATATTAGCTGTGTGACAATACATTTTGAGTTGTGAAGAAGAACTCTTTCATCATAATCAAACATTTCAACCACTTGCCCAAAATGTACAATAAATGATACACATGTAACTGTTTAATAGATACTAGTAATCGAAAACAGGGAGCAAAACGCATATATGTATAAGAAGAGTTAATCAAAGTTTTTTTCAGTATGTGTATTGGTTATAAATTGACCTTTTGATATAAGAATTTACCGTTTTGAAAAGTTGCTGGAGATCAACCCCCAAAATAAGATGATATGTAACATTTAACTTTTGTTGAAATACGTTCAGCAAACAGCTTTAGGCAAGATCGATTTTTGTTATAAATTGCATTTCCGCAAACTTCATCGCTGGTATTACAGCTTCAAAAATCCTTTGTCAGTTGGTGAAGGGCTTGTGACATGTTGGACGGAAGTTCCGATTTTGATCATGGAAAGGGTAAAATATCAAATTGACTCAAGGGATAGTTGCTGCTGTTTGAATTGTTATGTGTTCTTCTCTGGAGTCCTGATTAGATGAGCTGAGGTGAAATACTTGGGCGACCATTCGGTCCTAATTCGTATTGATTCAGCCTTGCCGGGGAAGCACGAATTAAACAAATGCGTTCACTTTGCAGTAATGTCATTAAAACAATAATATATAACTAATTATAATGAAAGCTGTTATAAACGTTGTGGCGTCACTTGAAATGCATGGGTGATCATTCAGTCAAAAATCGAATTTAGCATTGAATTTCGTAGACGTTTTTAAAAATTCATTTCCTCAAATGAACATTTGACGCTAACGTCTATGGGGGAAAACGAAGTATCACCATGAATAGAAGTAACTGCAAGTGAATGAATGAAAATAAATGACAAAATACCTGGCTGTTGTGTTTAGTGTTGTGAATACATGTACGTGTATCATGGCACAGTGACACATGACACTGTTGATCGTTACCTTGCCTTGAAACGTTGCCTTTCCATGTAATCATATTTTAACTGCAGCATCAAAACGTTAACTTTTGCCTCTGAGTATATCTCTGATTGTTAGTTTCAGTTATGATTAAAGTTAGCTAGTAGTCGAGTATTAAACAAGTTAGTATAGTGAATAGTCTGACATAAGTGTACATAGATGTCTACGTGTACGGAGGCTGTTACTCACAACAACTTGACTTGGTTGATGTGACCATCTGGCATAGACACGGAAATGTACAGACCACCGACACATAGGTGGAATGGTGGAGAGAGACGTAAAACAACAAGCAACACAGTTATACAAGGGACGGGAACAGATGGCAATGTAAAAAGCGACGTAAATCTTCTTATACACAACGTATGTGTATCAGATCCTAAAGAACATGACTTGCCAATTCAGCATACATCAACATATGTAATCAATGTGAATGTTTGGAACATGTATTTTGGAACACACATAAACACGTGCGTACGGGCAATCGCACACGCTACAACAACAACAACAACACCAACACCAACAATGAAGCAAAACAAAATTCCCCAACAAAACCCTTAACTGATGTAAAATATATGAATAAACGTATTAGTTCACCAGCATGGAATTTGTCGCTGCAAATGTAGAAGACGTTTTGACCTCGCAGATCGTGCGACGTTTCACTGGACGAATGTGACACGACGAAGTCTAAATTTTGAAATGATGTGTCGATTGAAACAGGGGAAACCTTTGAAGAGGCATTAGGTCTTATTTCAACCATTCGAGTATATTTTTCCAAGACTCCAAATAGTTGAAAGAACAAATGTCATGGAGTCCTTCCCCAAAACCAATATCAATGTGTGATCTGAGCTGCGCAAACGCGTGCCTTTTAAAGCGGAAATTTTGGAACATGGTGGTATGGATTGCTGACAAGTGCCGTGGTTGAAGGTTAAGAGAATGAGAGAACTATATTTTAGGTGTCTTGATTTGACATCATTTGATTGATGGAACCAATCATTAAGTTATTTGAGTTCATGTTATATTGGCATGAGGTCTGTCCAGTCGACCATGGCAGTTTAACACAAGATGCGTTCAGAAGAAATTACATAAATTCCATTGTTAAAAAAGTTAGTTCATCTAATGAATTGGGGAGGGCTTAAACAGACATTGTCGTTAACTAGAATTTTAATTGTAATAGCAAATTCAGTATTTTGAAATTTTCAAATGGTCTACATCATAAGCAGTACAATCATGGAAACGGGAAAATACAGAATAATGATAAATATATGAACAAAATACATTCCACTTCTCCTGTGACATCAAAATATGGTCCCGGGTTATGTTGTCTCTATGTCGCAATATTGCCAAGTCCATATGAAGACACAGCGCAATGGTATTAGAAAAACAACCTTTTTTGCTTTTCAAAAGGAAACATTGATATCTGAAAGTGACATGGATCCACAAGATGATTTCTTGAAAATAGCATATGTTCCAGTGAAATCCAGAGCGTCTGTGACAGAAAGTAAAGAACACTCTCGAAAATGTCATTCAAGTGTCACATTTAGCTTACCGGGTGTGTACGTAATCCAATTAAATTCAATAAGGATTTTTAGAGACCGGAAAGAACGTGTTTAATGATGCGCTGTATGAACTGCAATCCTCGAGGAATTTGCCAAAGATCAAGTTTTTCTCAAGCGTTCAGAAAATGAAATAAAACCATTGATGTAAACCAAATTGACAGCATGTTTTCCCCAAGAGATTTATCTGTTATTGTTGGAACCTCCCGAATAATTCAGAATAAAAAATTAGAAAACGGATTCTGATCATCGAGCGTCACAAATTGTGATCCGTAATAAGATGGACGTTTGACTGTATGCGGTTCTGAAAATCAATTTTCGTGGATTCTCATGAAGAAGAATCAAGCATTTGCAACAAACCAAATAGTAGGATCCTACTAACAGTTGCGGACGTGCATGCCTTCTGCGCGTGTTTGAGTGAGTAAATTGGGTTTCATACCGCTTGTACAATAACCCAGGTGTTAGTTGTAGCATGCTAGCTTCATGCTGAAAGTAACCTGAAAAGATGAAGTTTAGCGCTGACATGATCAGGGCGGAACGGGATTTGGAAAACACACCAGTGCCCCGTTTTCCATTCTTGAAGATACAGATATATATATCATGATGTTCAAATGTATGTTGATGCATATCGAATATGAAACCATTATACACAAACAGGTATTCAGTTTTTAAATTTGGTTCAAGCAGGTGATTATATCCGAGCATACTGCAATGCACGTTTTTCAGTGTATCATAAGCTATGGGTCGCATCTACACACTGGGGTATGAATTACTATTGCAGTGTGTGCAGTACAGTCTTCTGAACTCTTTTAAAACTCGACTGTATTGAAAAGACAAGACGTGTACAGGCTACTGGCAAGCATGATTGTTGATAACTTGAACATTAACCACTTGTGAAGTAAACAATCGTGCAGGAATTGGAAGATGAGGAAGGCTGCGACGTCTTATTTGATTTATTTATTCGATCATATACCGGCACAGCAATCCTTATTTGAGACTTGTGTGACAATGACATTGGTGGCGTAGTCACGGTAACTTTACTTTCCGGCACTGTTGATATTCACATTTTTGTGTATTCCTCTCAGACAGTGAGTAATTTTTTTTTTCTAAATTTCAATTTAAGCTATGTTGTCTTATTCAGACATGTTACAATTACCACTTGGGTTTCAAAACATACAACAGGTAATGTTTTCATACGTATCATCTAAACAAAGAGATTGGTGCTTGATTAACGCATTTTTATCTGAGAAGCACTTGTGTCTATACGACTTTCTTACATTTGAAGAAAATGGTGTATCGCAGTGATGACATCTACGACCAAAGGTTTCATGGTCTAGCGACCCAAACAGATCATTGTGCAGATTCGAACCAACGATCAAATGCATCTGGCACCCCTGACGGCCTGCCTTTTATCCGGATGAATGTCATCGATTATTCACTTAGTACTGTGTAATGTACGTCACACGTGCTTTCATGATTCATCCTCCAACCCATTCAACCAAATTACGAGTGAGTGAGTGTGTTTTTGAGCAATATTCCAGTATTATATGTACATACATTATATGTATATATCTGTAAATTGTTAACAGTTAGTGAGTGAGTATGTTTTGACGCCGCTTTTAGCAATATTGCTTACAGTACTGACAAACCAAATAATGCCAATAGAAAATTGAAAATAACACCTGAATGCAAAGTGAACACCAGATTGGCAGTTTTGTTCAGTTTCACTAAGCATTTCATTTATAGCAAAATGAAACAGAAAACATTTATGCATAAATCCATGGAAAACAATCATATACATGTATCCTGGTACTCTGTTGTTTGAAAGAACCAAACTTCACATTACTGCAGATGGATTGTAACGCTTTATTCCAGCAACTGTAATAACCACAGAACAGCGATTAACTGAGTGTCAAAATGGCAGTCATTACCATTTATAACTCGTCACTGGACATGTGGAAGGTACATTGTACAATGAGAACACATCTTTACAACGTTATACCAGTTTACGTTATATCTATGGTTAGTGTACAAGGTAAAATTCTACTTTTCGTTTGGGTTTCAACAGTTTGAGTTTACCTACATGATAATACTAGTAGAACAGTTACATGTCAGTGATGTAGGGAAGGGACATGGGAATCATGTGTATGTGTGAGGAATCGAACGTGCATGGCGGATCATTTTGCTGCAATGTCAATACACACCTCTGCGTGATTGTCACATGTAACTAGTTTACACAAAACGTCGTAATGTTTGCTGCCTGAGACACAGGTATCTATTCCAGGAGTAATTAGTAATCGATGATTTGGTGACTCAGAGGTTGACATACGCCAAGCGTATATTTATTCAGATTTGCTGCAAGTTTGCAAGGACACCTTATTTCTTTATTGAAACAAGATAAATATCATCGGGTATGAATACCGATATCAGTTTCCAGCAGGAAAGGTTAATTTGGCAATTTGTAAATAGAACTGACTAAAGTGACGTTGAGGCCAATGTCAAGATTGACGTATCCTTCAATATTTTCCTTATACAGATGCAAACATTTCATGGTTTAGATTGGATCTTTTGAACTTTATTATCAATATTATTGTATATCGAGACCAATTTACTTAAAGGCGTATGGATGTTTTCAGAGGGTAACGAGACAATTTACCTGGGGGTCATGCTGGTTACTTTCAGTTCTTGTGAGAACACCCTTCTCCATGGCATCGACGATTATTGATCCACTTTTTAAATGACAGTTGGATTTCCCGTCAAAAGGTGTCGAT
Organism: Haliotis rubra; assembly: GCF_003918875.1. Lineage (NCBI taxonomy): Eukaryota > Metazoa > Mollusca > Gastropoda > Lepetellida > Haliotidae > Haliotis > Haliotis rubra. The sequence goes on along the minus strand of NW_025765115.1, from coordinate 892,952 downwards.
GAGGCTTTATCTAGATAACAGAAAATATTGTAAATGAATTTTTCATATCATGACGAGGATCCATGATATAGGCTTGCATTTAAGCTCGTAAAGTGAATCTTCTTCGGGTTTGTAGACGAATGGGAAATCAATTTGATTACTTATTGTATTTCGGCATATGAGCATATGCAACCTGTCAAATAAGTAAACTACTGGGCAAAGGAAAGTTATCACCGACTTCACTCGACCTAAAAATAAAAACACACACGTATGCGAGATTTACAATAGTTATTTCACAAATAGAAATCATGTTCCAATAATTAAACTGAAATTCATTGTAATGTTGGTCTTGCATTTTTACCGCAATTCATTAAGAAAGAGTCAAGGGGTCCAAATTTAATTCTTTTTTTTTTAAAAATCAGAGTTCATTCAAGTGCACAAAGAGTCACATAATGAGACAGGAGTACAGGGGACACGTCCTCAATAGGAAGTGTGGCCAACCTGGGCATCCATACATGCCAACACATGTCTCCTCATTGACGTTGTCAGTCGATGGATGATGTCAGCAGGAATCCGGTTCCATAAGTCCAAGAGAATCTGTTCAAGATGCTAACGGTTGGCCGGTGGTGGTACACACTGTCTCAGCTGACGATCAAGATGATCCCAGAGATTTTCAATGGGGTTCATGTCTGCCAAATCAATACGTTGACGTTAACGTTTTGTAAGTATTCTCGAACAATTCTTACGGTGGGATGCCTTGCGTTGTTGTGCTGCATCTGTAAAGATCATTCTGTCCCAGTCACGTCGCTGCCACCGACGTCAAGTTCGTGCCCATTGCAGTCTGCGTTGACGGTGTAGACAAGTCAAGGCCATTCCACGGAGATTAATATATCCAAATTTAACGAAATCCCTACAGTTAACTTTTCAGGCATACTGATAAGACATAGTTCATAGTTCTCGAAAATCGAGACAATGCATATCTTTATCAGTCACAATTTGAAACAGATAAGCACTTATAATAATATCCATCAAACGATCATTTTGGTCTTAGTCAAAATTCGGTGCTGGCGAGCAAAACAAACATTGAGTGCCGAGAGAAAGGGAAGAGCGCCATTGAGAAAAAAACAAACCATTTACAGTGCCAATAAGCATAAAGACAAGTAATGCCGCTTGCGATTGGGCGAAATAAAGTTACCTGTACGTAAAATGTCTGTGTTGAAAGCCGCCAAAACGTAATTCTAGTCAACACAGCAAGGGACAGTCAATCACAGTGTACTGAATTACTCGGAGATCAGCTGATAGGTGCGAATTGGACATCCGAAGCCCAGAGTTGCTTGCTAAAAGCTTTTTGTGCAACAATACACGGGACGAAAAAAATACACAGCCGTCCTGCTTTCATTCATATCATACTACGGCAAAACCTATCTTTCTCAACCTAACATCTTCTCTAATGTTTTGATGGGAAATTTGAATATTAGAACAATTTATGTACTAGTTCCCACTGCACAAGCATTACTCATTGTCAGGGTCACACAAGCTTGTGTAGATGTACACACTAATACACCACAGATACACATCAGCTGCTCTATGTGTAATCGCCTCCAGGGTTTGTCCGCATTGATACCCACATTTCTTGCGATATTGAGATTACATGAGGTGCTCATCAATCGTCACACCCACATAACTTTGAGTGGAAGTGGGGTCACATGAACACTTCATCACGTACATCCAATTTACCTGTAGTTGTAGCTCCACAGGAGGTGATACTCCTCCTCCGTGTAAATACGAAGTAAGTAAATTTAACCTTTGGCAGATGCTTATATCAGCACCAGTTAACCGTTTCCAGATGCAGTACATCTTCCCATGCCATGGACGTGTGTGTGGTACCTTAAACCCATCATCTGAAACTAGATAGAATTCGCAATTATTTCTGTAGTATTTTGTGAATGCCTGATGCCTTAATACGATGACTTCAACTGCATAATGGAATGTTTAACATTTTGTAATGCAAGAGTCCAAGCCATGAACTTTTCTCAGTTTTTGCCATAAATATATGGCGAAATGAGCGACAACTATACTAATATCAATAGTTATGACAAACCTCGTGTCATCTCATCCAATGAAATACTTTATAGAGCAGACAGGAGCGAGGAAGGATCTACTTCTTGTACAAAAAATGATTTGGAAGAGGCTATACATACCACCGTAACCTCTCCATGTGCTGGACTTCTGACAAAGAATGTTACAGCTGTTTGACGTTGATTTTGTTGAAGGTGATGTACTGCTGGACGGGACAGCGATGGGAGTAAACCAAGTGAAGTCTGCCCAGAGTCTGTAATGTAAGGAGAATCTTTCCAGGAAACCACTGCGTCGTGTATACATACAATGTGTGGAACAGAATAGCAATAAAAAAACTATTTTAGAGAATATCAATATAAAATGTAGATTATGTAATACATTTACCGAAACTGTTCAACAACTTGTCAGTGGGTGTCCTTCCTTAGTACAAACAGCATATCGTAAACGACGTGATGGCATGGCTCGTGCTTCTGTTGCAGTCTGTGCCTTCGACTCCGAGATATATCCATGGTATGACCCCGAATATGTAAAGGACGTCATGGAAAATGATTCTTTTAAACTTCTTTGCAATAGACCTATATACAGCCCGAGGCAATTTCGTACTGACAAACCTGATCTTGTCCTTTTGTATAAACTAATAAATTTACCGATTTCATTAAAATCAATGAAACAGCAATTTGATTGGAAAGATTCTGGAAAGACCTCGCATTTGCATCCCACATTCAATGTCGTCAGTCTCCCCATTGTTCAACGTGCACTTGGTTTGGTACCCCTGATCTCTTGGCACAGATCAGGAAAGTGCACCAGTTCTCCACTGGAAGCAGAGCTATTCTGACACTCTGGGTAATGCAGAAGGCTGTTGTGTTTGAGAGCGTCCATATTCCCCGGAAAGATCTTGATAGGATTGACTTGACAGCACATCCCCGAGAGAAGCTCTAAAGGGGCAAGAAAAAGACCGTGACTAGGCCAACAAACTGTATTTTGTTTGTGAAAAACCCAAATGAAATACTTTATATCAGTGAATTCTTTTTTCATATTAATAATAATGTGACAGATAAGGTTCAGGAAAAGCATGTTAACTATGTGGACTTTCAGATATATTACGTTTGTATCCCAAGTACCAATCTGTCCGACTTCCCATTGTTCTCGGCACGTTTGATGTGGTACTTCCGATCATTTTGCTAACATTGGGAAAGCACCAGGAGCAAAGTCCTTCTGACACTCTGAGTAATAGAAAAGGCTGCAGTGCTACAGTTCATGCTGGATTTGACTAGGCATCGCTTCCTTAGAGGAGTCACATTCGCTGTCCTTGCTGCGTACCGAGGGCGCATGGTCCCTGAGCTGTTCACAGAGCTTCGAATTCAATGCAAAAAGCAACAACAGGGGAATAACAACTTTTAAAAGCGCAATTACATACCTAACGTATATGTGTAGGAAAGGGTTCTCACTGTAACCTCATCCATATTTCATTGATATGGATAAGGTGAAAATGACACTTTGCTATTAGCCATTGGATGGAAGTTTAATGCGTTAAACGATAGTGTTGTGAGACTGCACAAATGAAACTCGACGTATTCAGAATGTCTTTTGGTGGTCAGTTATGTCATTTGGGAATAATAACGGTAATTGAACGACTGATGTCAACTTGCAACTAACCTTATTTTGGTGAACAGTAGAAATTAGCACACACGGTCTCTTAAAAGATTCACAAGTGGTGTTGTTTGTCAGGTCACGTTAAAGTGATAAAGATGTGATCATGATCATGGTTTGTCCTAGTTTGTAGTGTTTGTTGCCTAATGTTGAGCATTATATGGCTTCATTCCAAGGAGTCTGAAGCGGATCGATGGTCAATCGTATTCTCAAAGAAAACACACAGAAAGCAGCAGTGGCCGAGCTTAAATTGATCCGTTGAATTCCCTCTTGCGACTAATTTCGCAATTATGAAAGTGAATGCTGTCATGACCTGTTTATGAAAACTTTCAGCCTTGGTGAATAAGCTGAATGAAAGACGTTTTAGATCGAACGGGTCACGTGCAAGCATTCAGCCCAATTCGACTGAACAGAATTTGTTGTTTTTTCAAAGGTTAACGTTCACATGGGATTACTGTCAGAGCTTAAATAACCCCCCACAACATATTATTAGAGGATAATCACTCATAGTTACGGAATCAGATGCACTCTTCAAAAAATATTCTCTCATAAGTTCGTTATTGGCATCATCACGGAAGGAAAACATTGAGTCAAAAGAAGCAAAATATATTTGGCCGAATTACATCTGTAACTGTCTGTTAACAGTATTTTCTGTGACGCAATGTGGCTTGCATCAGTCCATATACGTTCACGAATGTAAAACTAGGCTAAACAACATACAGCATACACCGTGAAGAAGAAGTGTCAAATACCTTTTAATGTCAATTGTCTTCATTAGCACAGCCACAGATTCATTGACAATGCAAACCTTACCCTCAAAGCTGCATGGTCAAATGTGAATTTTCAGAATAACTGATCAAATACCAAACAGTTTAATACGTCACTGTGCAAAGATAGAAAGCATAACCCGGGCACTCCCCTGAAATAGCTGATGATTATACCGTATTCTTTGCAATAGTATCGTCAGGAGAGTCTCTCAACATTATGAATAGGTGGCCGATAGAGGCTGAAAATGGTATATAGAGTCTGTGTGAAAATGACACTGCATTGCCATGCGCAGAACTTTGAGAGGTCTGGAGTTGGAACATGGACACTCCAAGCTCACTCTTGGGGTTCTCGTAAATGTAAATGTAGGAGAATATTATCTGTTCCAAAATGGTGACCGGCTACTTTGCAGAAACCGAAGCATTATTGTTTAAACACACATACACACAGAAAATTATATTTTCCATCTGTACATATATATTTTGAATAGATATATTGTATATTTGAAGTCATTATAGCCTTCATAAAGAAAGCGGAAAAAGCTCCGGAAATCTTAGAGGTTTGCTGTATGGTGGAAACTATGGTTTAAAAAGGTAATTGATATTTGCAATTGCATGTATGCCTTTGAAACAAACAAAGTCAGTGTAAAATAAATGGAATTCTCAGTATGAAAGTTTTCGGTTTTCGTTGAATAATGCACTCTCTCTGTGTTGTGAAAAAGGGTACTTATATTGTGGATATTCGGAATAAATATAAATCAGTCAATGCAAAAAAAACCCAAAACAAACAAGAACAAATAAGTTCTCAATGCCATGCACAGATTAATATTTCAGTTCGGTAACTTTTTATATAGCGTATGTGTAAGGAAAATCAAACGTTATTTCAGTTCTGCACATGACGTGTTTAATGTATCGCTATCTACCTACCTGTCTGTCTACAGTTGTATTCTCATAAATATTCATTTTTTTTATAGATTTGAAACTGAAGATGCCATTCTCAGATACAAATGTGGTTATGCCTTTCTGTTTCTTGCATGTAGTTGAATTGAAAGACTGCTTACAACGTCAGACGACTTGTGTTGACAATCATAATATTTGATCATCCTTATGTACTTCTCATTATCTCATAAAAAGAGATTATTGATGTACAAAGAAATACCTAAGCACATAAACAATATGTGAAGCATAAATATGATATCATTTTGTATAATGTCATTGTCGAAATCATCAAATTTCAGCAATGACCAAATACGTGAACCAAACATTAAAAATGTAGAGTCATGGGATCGAAGAAAGTGCATGTTCTGCCCTTGAAACATCATGAACAGACCTTTAACAGTAGGGGTTCAGCGGTTTTCATTAAGTGATCACTTGTAATCTGTTAACGGCTGCGAAGGAAGTCTCATACGGATGTGTCAGTTGCGAATTGATATTGTTCAACATCTTTTAAAGCAACAGCATTTCCAATACAAGGAAGAATCTCTTCTGCAGTGAAGAACCGCTTCCGCTTCCGTAAACGTGCTTGAGGTGTTGTTTTGCTAACATCGGTAAATGCGTCGTCGGTTGTGTCATGTACGCATACTATGACCTCATCGTTGATTGAGAAGTGTTTGGTTCAATGAAGAGACAGGAATTACGATGGCTGACGGGAAAGGCAGGGTGTATCGACACCACCATGGCAGTTGTGCTAATAAATTGAAGGCCCCTAATCTTGGCAGTGGCGGCGTAATGATTTTCCGTCAACTCTACGTGCACTTGTAGAACAAGTTCAGTAAAAGCGCATGACATCTTAATGGCCTAACAGTACTGAAGTTAAGGCATGCCTTCGTCATATTTCAGTACCACATTGCTGACCCGCTAACAGCTTATATCAACAACATTCTTACAGAAACTCAAAGTACAGACTCTTCCTTATTAACGAAGGTACGTCAGTATCCTTCTGAACGAAAGAGACTGCTAAAGCTTATACGTGTTCTCTGGCTGTGTGAATTAAAATTACCCTACGTGAGATCCGTGCTCTCATTTCGTTCAGAGGTTGGAGGTACTGGAATGCTAATTCTGGACACATGGGATATTGAGATCTCACTTCACCAGGCTTGGTACATTCCACATTATAACACCAAAGCGTCCCTGTGTTTCAGCGGGGATAGGTGAAGGAAAAACTACACTTCATAACACTACATACTTTGAATTTGCTACTAAAGAATCAAGGCCTAGACGCGTGTCAATTGTACCTTGTTGAATTAGGTCCAACATTCGACAGTCAGTAGGCAAATAGTTAATCAGACACTTTCGAAAATATAATCCTGATCTGACACTTTTTACCTCCATGCATTAAGACCCGCCTGCACCACAGCGGCAATATGTATATGCTAAAGTCTTCCAAATAGTGATCAACTCTTTATTATCAATACACAGCAATCACTACAAATAAAGCGATTTGAACTCTTAACTTTAACAACTGATAAAGGAGACATACATGCGTGCTGGGCCATTGCATAACAGAACATGATTGATATTTCTTCTTTTCAAAGTTGTACATCACCTGAGTGTTTTATTCTCTTGTTCACGCTTGTTCCATGCCATGCATGTGGTGATAATAATATCATTAAAATGCACCTGTTTCATTTGCAATTTATAATCCCACACTAAGAAAACCAGCCTAGCCCCATTTCGAACTTGAACTACCATAAAGAAAATAAATCTATAAATCTTGACTTGACAAATTTGTTTTTCTTCACACTCTCGTCTCATGAATAATCTGTATAACCACAGAAATATCACATTTTAGTCGAGGACATTCAACTTCTTGCTGTTTATTGAATGTGGTCTCAATGATAAATGGGTATGATCGATTTCCAGTTAAATCCCTATTAACATCCCCAAGCCCTTCTATCACGAGAAAATAAGACTTAGTCTGGAGACCTCATGCTCCGTTGAGAGCTAACATGAAACGTGAGGTAACGGTAACATGACGACGAGGTAACGACGTGAAAGCGCTCAACAGCACTCGCCATCGATTCAACACTTTTTCAGTAAACTGTACAAATTGCTTCAATTATAGCAAAGATTACATCCAGATCTTGGCATGTTCTTTGTCTAGTAGGTGCACATTTCTGATACTCTTTACGCACTATTGGACAAAATTAGGTTATAAGCAAAACTGTGGAAAGCCAAAGGTTTGGACCTATTTAGTCTCAAAACTGTCGAATGATGTGAGACGACAATGGTCACGAGGCACACATAGGGGTATGAATATAATATTACTTTCCAAGGTTGGGAATTGTCTTTAAAGATATCATTCCGCGTCTAATATACAACAAACGCTTATCGATCCACCATTTCTAGTGTCCTTGAGCAGTCCAGTGCCAGATCAGTGGAGCACAAGATAGTACTATTGTAGTTGTTGTTCGCGGTTTCAACTCCTGGTGGGTAAATAAGGTCAGATTGTACAGCCTTTCATCAGCCTTTACGACTTTTGAGTTGTATGTGAAGCCAATTTAAATAAGCTTGTTTACCCGAGGGAAATGTAATTAACAATACTGCATTAAGGTTTGCAACATTGAAACTTCTCTTATTCATGCCCGCTGGTCTTTGGACTAATTGCGTATATCAACTTTGAATGTTGTTGTCATCTAAATACAACGTATATTCACATGTACCGCGGATTTGGGATCATCCTAGTGTAACCATCCATACACGTACAGGCATACTAAAGGCGGAAGAACAGTGTTCGAATTTGGCATCACTTTTTTATGTGTGCTTTTTTCAATTTCAGCATGGTAACAGTTTTGTCTTAATTTCTTTACATTTCACGTTTGGTCGATAATACATATTGAGAATTAAATTTAGAAAGGATTGGCAGCTTTCTAAACAGTGGAGTAGGGGCGTACTTATAAAATTACACAATTCTTGGCACAATTACATATGGGTAATAATATACTATTTGATTGGATTTGTATGTCTGGTCAAGGCATGAACTAAGAACCAAACGATTGAACATTATCAATGCATAACACTTGTGTCTTTGAAATTGTGGTAAAAGTTTATGTTTGGTGTAGAAGGCATCGTTTATCAAATATTAGTAGCAGTAGTATTCATATCAACTGAAGGGCGGTAGGGTAGCCTAGTGGTTAGAGCGTTCTCTCGTCACACCGAAGGCTCGGGTTCGATTCCCCACATGGGTACATTGTGTGAAGCCCATTGCTGGTGTCCCCCGCCGTGATATTGCTGGAATATAGCTAAAAGCGACGTAAAACACAACTCACTCACTCATATGAACTGATGATATGTCATGAATTTATAGAGCAGACAAAGTGAAAAGAAAACGTACATTCTAATAGGGAGGCAAGACTTTTTTTAAGTGTGTTATTTTTGGACATATGAAGCGTTCAATTATTCCTTCGCCAGATGTTAGCACAAATGATGTTGGAGTCATCAGTGTATATTCTGTCTCCATTGTTTATATTGCACGTTTCAACACACATGCATGCAGAAAAGCACAATGGAACTGTGAACGCGCAGGACACCAAAGGGTACATAAGTTGTAATCTCGCAATATGAATCTCTTCGACATTATAGTCTGATTTCAGAAATTCATACATTCAAATGTCAATGTCTTCAGAACACATCGGAACATAGTACTGCTGTAATAAGACGTGATTTTTAATAGACTGGATCATCAGTAGGGCTGGACACGTTTACCTGTTTTGCGAATACCTGGTGTCATTCCTAAGTGTCACAGCTATATCTACACAAATTGACGTCAGGAATCTCTTTTGATGTTCAACACCTGACGTTTCAAAATATAGTTGCTGTCATATCATTACCTAATTCTGTTGTCTATATCCGTCAGTTGGATCTGCGTTTTACGTACCGAACCACCCGTGAAGATCCGGGTTAGAATTATTCTTCAGTAAGATATGTTTGTCGTAACAGTCGACTAACGGGATCGGTTGGTCAGGCTCGCTGACTTGGTTGACACATTTCATCGTATCCATACTGCGTAGAAAGGTGCTCATGCTTTTGATCACAGGAATGTATTTTCCAGATTCGTTTACTAACAGCCTGCCGCCATATATCTGGAATATTGCGGCACCAGAACACACAACAAACAAACAAATCTCCTATAGAAACACCATATTTAGATTTACCTGACTCTGAATATATGTTTTTCCTGTTTTACACATAAAATAAAAATATGTTAAGATACAAATACTTCTGTAACTGGACTTTTGTACTTTAACGCAAACATCTTCATTACTTTAGATTCATCTGTGAAACAACAGTTTACATGAAAGGCGTTCAGCATTTCGTGCGTAGACGAAGATCGTGAGAGAACATATTCAGTTGTGGAGCAGGACTCTATGCATCACAGTCAAACACCTTAACAACATGCCTACCCCAATACCCGTGAAGATCCGGGTGAGAATTGGTCTTCAGCAACCCATGCTTGTCGTAAAATGCGACTAACGGGATTGGGTAATGAAGCTTACTGACTTGGTTGACACATGTCATCGGATCATGATGTTGATCACTGGATTGCCTGGTCCAGATTCGATTATTTACAGAGCTCCGCCATACAGTTGGAATATTGCTGAGTGCGGCGATAAACAAGAAGCCAAGCCTTTCCCAAATATTTTAAACACGTTAAGCATAATCATAAATTAAAGCTCCCTGTACAACGCAGAATTGTCTGATTTGAAGACGAAATATAGAACCTATCGTCTTAAACATACAAATGGCCAAGTGTTGATCGAGTTACATCGGTATGACATCTAAACCAACTATATTAACAGTTGCTCAAACGCACAAATATGTTTGTGTGGGATATTTGTTTACTGTCCCGAATACGTTCAGCGCACAAGTTTTCGCAAAATCAATTGTTGTTATGAATTGCAGTTCAGGAAACTTCATCTGTCGTGAAAACATCTTTCAAAAGTCCTCTGTGAACGACTGAAGGGCTTGTCACATGGTGTCAATGGAAGTTACGTTTTTGATCATGGAATAGGTTGCCTTACTTTTTCACTCGTAACATATCAAATCAACTAAAGGGGTTGTTTCATGTTGTTTTAATTTTTTGGTGCCCTCCTGATGGTGTGAGATGACGTAGATGAAATGCATGGGGGATCACTCGGTCAAGAATCGACGTAGTCGTTTTACAAAATGCATTTATTCTTGCTCAAATTAAAAGTTGACAATTAAAGAGGTTTAACGGGCAAATGCAGTGGGGTTATGCATGGAAGTAAACGTATGTGAATGAAAATAAATAAATAAATACATGCGCTGTACGGTTCGCTGCTGTGATTCGCAGTCCATGCGTGCACCATATACAGGGTTGAATATTCCAATCTAACTCTGGTCTGGTGTCCTTTTGTGTGCACTGGTTTTCACTGATCTTCGTTTCACTGATTGTAGTATGTGGCGATAATTTTGCAGGTACGTTTGTTTGATCGTAAGTATTATTCCCGACTATAGTGCCAGTCCTATGATATAACATGCTGCTGTTCAACACAGATAAGAGTGAGTGCGTGCAAGCGTGCAAGCGTGCGTGCGTAATTTCTTCAGGTGAACAATTGACGTGGGTCCAAACTGGGGTCGGATATGTGCATCTGTTCGTGAACACATTGTGTCATAAGTACCCGGTAATACATACCCGGAGGTTTACATTTAGCAGCGATGATTATTTGCAGATAATGGATTTCAGACACATGTTTAAGGCTATGATGCTCTTTGAGTGAGAGATAACCACTGTATTAGAGAAACAGTCAGGCTTTCAATTGTAAAGCGTACAATGCATCCATGCATGTGTTTACGTTTGACTGACACTCTTCTGCATGTATTTCAAACGCCTGGTCCTAATCACATCATGGATGTTGAACACGGATAAATCTGCAGTACAACCCAACTTGTGAGGAAATCGAAACCATGGCCATTAACAACTTTAGTAACACATTGTTTACGGAAACGTTTTTACATGTGCAAGAAATCCTTATGTAAATCTTACTAGAAACTGATCTCAACCCCAACCCAATGAAGAATATCCACGATTATTTGTACAAGAACCGCCAATTAATAACTGCTTTTGTGAACATATGCCCAATACTCGCACTACACGATATGCACGGAAAAAGAGGAAAATAAACATGCTACAGTATACGTGATGAAAGACTCACTGAATGATACACTGAACATGTGTGATGTATGTTAACCAACGGAATGTTTTCTCACCTATCTCCTTTCAAGCAACATGTACTCATCCCAAATCATATGGTGCTTTACTTTCTTTTTGGGGAAAATGTACAAAGAATAAATAATGATAGCATTTGTCCGTGATATGTAATTGCCCAAGCCGCTTTCAGAAAGGAACTTAAGACATATGACCAATGTCAATGGACGAAAGGTTCAAAAGAACGTAACTTTTCCATAAATACAGTGTGCAAACTCGTCTATTCACATTTGGACACAGCATCACGGGATGTTGGTTTCGATTTTAAGGAAAGGTAACAGTCATGTATAAAGAGCACGAGTATTCCACAAGGGGGTAGAGTGATTGGATGACCTAGGTGCATAAAGATGTCGCTGACCTGCTCGTTGCATGTTATCGTATCGCAATCACATAGATCGATATCGATGGGTCGTCACAATTATTTACAAACACCCGTCTTATCAATAGAATGTTGTTCTATGAGAGTTAACCACACAAACGTATACAATCCTCTTTCTAATGGATTTCAACGCTAACATTGAAGTAGTTCTTATTATTTATGTATCTGACCACAGAGAACATAGCATGATAAGATAATGCAATAGTTAATTCGAAACTTGCTGAAAGTTATTTTGGACATCAAAACAAACCAGATGTAACACAGAAGTATTTGATCACAACATTGATTTTATGTCTGTGCGATTGATATACAAGACGTTTTGATCTGTCAGACACGGCATGCTGCAGACGTTACACGAGAAGATACTCTCTGGATGAAAGAGAAACGTCAATGTGAAAAACTTGTAACGGTGTGTCGATTGATACTGTAGGAACTTTGGGAGAGACATTAGGTCTTAATTCAACCATTCGTATATCTTTCAAGACACCAAATAGCTGAAAGAACATCTGTGCTAGAGTTCTTCCCGACAACCAATATCCCTGTGTGACTGGAGCTGCTTGAATGCCTGCTTGTTAAATCAGAAGGAAGTTGTTTTTTGACTTGATTTTTTTTATTACGAAACAGTGTAAACACGATTGGGAGGAGAAATTGCTACAGATTCAAGTGACTACAAAAAGATGGTTGTTGAGAAATGAAATTCCTGTCCCGTACATTGAAAGTTAAGGGAATAAGAATACTTCATTTCAGTTGTTTAACATTATTGGATTGATGGAATCAGTTCTTAAGACAGCCTGAACCAATGAGTTACTTTGAACTAATGGCATATGAGAATGAATTTGTATAGTCGCGTATGGCACTTTAAACATGAGATGTATACGTGCACTTACAAGAAATCATCTTCATGTAATTGTTACGAAATATGTATGTTCAATCTATATGTGAAGAAACAGTGCGATGTTATTCACTTGATAACTAGAAAAACTTATTTCACATTTGAAGGAAACATTGATGCCTGAAAGGGACATGGATCGACAAAATATTTCTGTTTTTCTTTCTAGGAAAGCAAATAATTGATGAAATTGAGCACGTTTCTGACATGAAGCAAATAACACTCCTCAAAAGTTCATTTCACGTGTCACACTTTACACATTTTTAGCTTACCGGGTGTGCACGCAATCTAATTAAATTCAATACTGATTTTCAGAGGTCGAAAAGAACATCTTCAATGATATGAATCCTCCCGGAATTGCCAAAGATCAAGTTTTTCCCAAGCCTTCATATAATGTAATAAAGTCAATGATGTAAACCAAATTGACATCATGTTTCCCCAGGAGATTTTCTTTATTACTGTGGGCTTTCCCGAAAAATTCAGAAAACGAAATTCGTGAAGGGAGTTGCTGGTCATCTTTTTCACAACTTGTGATCTGTAGTAACACGGAATCAATGTAACTGTATGTTGTTCTGAAATATGTAAAACCTTCAAATATTGCTAAGGTGGATGGCATGATTCATAGAAGGACAAAGTAATTTCCTTTCAGATGGTAGAGGTGAGGTGAAATTGGGTTGAACGTCGTGCTTGAGAATATTTCGCTCATATTACGACGTACATGCGTGTGTATGTGTATGTGCGGCTGCTTGTACTAGCCCAGACTTAAGCTGGTTTTATAGTGCTAGCCCACTGAGATACCATGCCGCAGTGAAGCATGAATACCCCACTCAGACACATTATACTGACTCCGAGCCGACCAGTCCTTGTTGTACCCATTAATGCCGAACGCCAGGCAGGGACCAACAAGTACCATATTTTAACGTCTTTTGGTATGACGCGGTCGGGGATCGAACCCGCGACATTCCGCTCTCCGGGCGGACGCTCTAACCACTACACCACGGAGGCGGTCTTCAGATGGTAGACCTTTTCAGTACATGGAGTAAACAAGACTATCCATACAAAAGCATTATATATGTGTTAAAATGGAAGGATACTTTATGAGTCATGTAAGTACATCCTATCCACATACATTAGTGAGTGAATAGAGTTGAACGCCGCTTTAATGATAGAGCAATATCATGGCATGTCAGCTTAATGTAGGTGGAAATCGTTAAGTGATAAGGTCGGAAAACCTACAAAGGGGATGATGCTTACAAACCGAGGAAAATAAGCGGGGAGAACGGAATCTACAATCACTGGTTTCTGGTGAGTCAAATAGACACATGGCTTCAATTCAATACATAAAGATACAGACGATACAAAATTTAGACGCAAATATCAATACGAACACAAGTCACATGTATGTTTAGCATTTTTTACATTTTGAGATGTGTCTATTTCTAAATTTGGAGTATTTGTGTTATAACGGCATTAACTTCCACCTCAGTAATCACAACTTTATTTGTAAACTGTTGACAGGATTTACCGAATAACACAATGTCAGAAGAAACATATAAATAGCACAAAAATGACAACTGTGTCCCGTGGCCCTGACCAGTTGGTATATTATTAAGAACTGAAACAGAAAGAGATTCTGAAATCACCATCGTCTCACACCCACGACCCAGCCAAGTTTACCAGAAACTCAGTTGCTACAACGAACACAAGCCTTTACAATAGTGTAGATTGATTTTAACACTTAAGCAATTCTAGTATAATTCAAATCATGTTTGGAGAAACATTTCCGAATACGATAACATTTTGTAGCTGCCAAGACCAGAGGATGTATTATTTTATGGCCTGATGCTGTTAAGAATTTTAGATTGGTGAATCAATTATTACATTTGTGATATATTTCACCACAAAAAACAAAACAAAAACATTACCACAAGCTTAAGAGGCTTTAATATAAGCATCGTGCTGCATTCTCAAAACGTCTGTTGTCGAAGAGGACTGCCCATAATGTGAACAAAACATTGTGATGGTATATCCATGTCTATCTGTCTTCCATACGCTTACCGTGCGTGTCAAAGCCATGGCTTCTTTTTCATCTCCCACTGTACAGGCTGGTGTTGGGATTCAAATCGAGGCAATATATCAAACTCGGCGATATCAGAGAACATTTAACTTGATGATCCGGGCTGGAATTGGTCTTCAGTAACCCATGCTTGTCGTAAGAAGCGACTAACGGGATCGGGCAGTCAGGCTTGCTGATTTGGTTGACACAAGTCATCGTATCTCAGTTGCGTAGATCGATGCCCATACTGTTGATCACTGGATGGTCTGGTCCAGATTCGAATATTTACATCCTGTCGCCATGTAGCTGGAATGTTGCTGAGTGCGGCGTTAAACAACAAACCAACCAACCTACACTATCGGTCATTTTCCGTTGATCATGTTTCATATAAAGCAACAATGTTATGTCGTGGAGTATACAAGGAAAGAAGTCGTTTGTTGGTCAAGATAATCTTTTGCTTGTCATGTCATTATAATGCCCATGGGAAGCTCGTTATATGTCACAAGCTGAGTTAACACTCGACTTTAACCGTAACACCTGCTCCAGATCCATAGCAGGTTCCACGTGATTCGTACTCTGTAGTTATTGCCCACAATTGATATTCATTACCTTCCAGAGTCGTATCTGCCATGTCCTCAATAACGAGCCTGTCATTTTCATAATGGCCCCTCTTGTTTTGGGGTCTAAGCAAAGTCAGTTTCTCATTTTGTCGCTTCGTCATTACCAATTCATCGATTAATCAGATCATTCCCATCTGAGGGTGTCAAAATGGCGTTATTACCATTTTGTATTTCCAGTGTGGTAAGTCGCCACTGCACACATGTCTAATTTGTGCATTGAAGGGGCATTGTTACAGTAAGCAACTATTTTTACAACGTAAGGGCTACCTATTATATCATGTTACTTAACGTTCTATCTTTGCTTTTGAGGACACCGTGTAATGAAACTTAATCGATGAAATGCCGACATGGTCTTCAATGACTATGTCCGTTCTTCCATTTCAGCACATACACTATTTCCCCATCTCTGAATTATTCGTTATATTTATGGTCAGTGTACATAATATATTTTCACTTTTCGTGTGGATTTCAACGGTTTCAGGAATACCCACATCATGTAACCAACAGTGACATGTCAGTAATGTAGGGTTGTGACATGGGAATCATGTGTATGTCTGTGGAATCGAACTTTCATGGCGGATCTTTTTGCTGAAATGTCAATGTCTGTGCGTGATTTTCACATGTAGCTAGTTGACACAGAGCGTCGTAATGTTTGGCCGTCAAATGAAACCCCGTCAGACACAGGTATCTATTTCAGGAGTAATTTGGTAAACCAAGATCCTCGTGTATCTTCGGTGCTACAGGAATTGACACACTCCAAATGCATATTTATTCAGATTTGTTGCGAGTTTGCAAGGAAACATTATTTCTTTATTGAAGCAAAATTTAAATAATCGGCTATGAATGCCGGTTATAGCTTCCAGCAGGAAAAACCTAAATTGGCAAATTGTAAACAGAACTGACTGATGTGACGTTGACACCAATGTCAAGATTGACATTATCCTTCAATATTTTCTTTATACACTGTAGAACATTTCATGGTTAAGATTGGATCCTCTGAATATTCCTAAGACCAATTTACATAATGACTGTGGGCGTTTTTTTAACGTAATGAGACAATATATCTGGGGGGCATGTTAATTAATTTTACTTCTCGTGAGAATATCTTTCTCAAAGGCACCGACAATTATTGATCCGCTTATGAAATGACAACTGAATATAAACGATTTTCTATTCATTCATGATTTGGACGGGGTATTTGCAAATGAGAACCATATGCTAGCTGCTCTACAGCCTTAAGTATATCAACAGTACTGAGTTTCAGGGTCAAGTGAGTTTGTCTGAATGTACACCCAAATCAACTACTGAAACACAGCAGCCGCGCTAAGTGTATCCCCTCAAGTGGTAAGCGGTCAAATCTGTTGGATTCGGTTGACACCCACATCACTTAATGTGATGTCGAGGTTGATTTGATATCAGCCTCTCATCAGTCGTTACACCCTCATCGAGTGGAAGCGGGGTCCCATGAACTCCTCAGCACGTACATCCATTCACCTGAGGTGATATAACCAAGGAAGTAATACTACTCTTCTGTGTTGATCGAAAATAATAGTCGATATTGACAAAACGAGACAAGGGTTTGATTATTACGGAAACGAATTTGGAAGGAGATTTACTTTACCTCAAATACGCACCTGCAGGAAGTTAAAGATCGTTTCTGCCACCAAATTTCCCTTGATCCAATTTGATTAACATCACTTAACCTTGTCTAGATGATTATTACAGTACCAATCAAGCGTTTCCTGTTGGAATATACAGACTCGTGCCAGTTATATTCTAACACTTGACGTACTTCCATATACTGACATGTTAATTTAGTGTGACATAAGTAATTTTCATGAATTTAATTTTCGTATGATTCAAGTCAAATTTTGCACATTTGTGGGGAATCATCTTACCTACAATCACATAATTTCTGTTTAATTTTCCGTTTCTTATTTATCTAATGGCAACAATTTAGTCAACATATGTACAGTGCCGTGAACTCCTTTAACATGGCGGCCTATGGGATTGTGCATTGTGGAACCATACGTAAGTTGATAAATGTGATGTCATTAGTTAAATAGTGGTCGGAAAACTGAACTTAAATTATGTGCGCAAAGCAGAGATGATTTCAAATTTGCTTGTCAAATTTTACAAAGATCCATCCTAAACTGACTTCATGAAAATTATTTATGCTACACTGAAATAACATGTAAGTCTATGGAAATTACGTCAGGCGTCCGAATATATCTGGCACGGGTCTGTATCTTCCATGCCGCGGGAAGAAATCCATCACATGAAACCGATTAAAAACTGCAAATATTTTCATAGTATCCTTTTGATTGCGTGCGTTTCATCAATGACCTGTTCTGCTAAAACGTTGCTGTGTAACAGAAGGCCTTTGGTGATACAGAAGGCCTTCTGGTTGCACGGGACCAATCACTTCTGACTCGACACCGTTCATATGCAATTTTCCATCAGAATGAAAACAAAGAATCTATATTAATATGCAATCATGAATTTAATCCAACACACCAATGCCATAACCTAGAATGTGTACATGGTGCCGTGAAAAATGATCATCATAAAATCCGTTGCAATGGGGACGTATACAGCGTCGCACTATGTCGTTTTTAAATCCAATATGATCATATAAATCGTTAAGAAATTCCCTTTCGAACACAAAGGCACATATCCCGACGTCGCTTGTCACGCAGTTGGAGTGATGAAGATCTTATGATAAACACATATTATCCTCGTCTGTAGTTTTAGTGACCTAATGTTGAACATTACAGCGCTCGATTTCAAAGAGTCTCAGGCTGATCGAAAGCCAGTCTTATTCTAAAAGTAAAGACACAGAAAACAACTGTGGCTGGGTTAGAATTGATCGATTGAATTCTCTATTGCGTCTAATTCAGCAATCATGAAAGTGAATACTGTCGTGACCTTTTTACGAAATTTCAACCTTGGAGAATAAGCTAAAATGAAAGAAGCCTTAGATCGAACGGGTCACGAGCAAGCCTTCAGCACAAATTCATCTGAACGAAAGTTTGGTTCAATTCAATATCTAACGTCCACAAGGGATTAGATAGTCAGTGCGTGAAGAAGCCCCCACAACATTATGAGAGAGAGTACTTTTTTTCTAAATAAAGTGAGAAGCATTCTTCAAAAACTGTTCTCTCAAAAATCAACTTTGCTGGAAAAGACTGGATTCGAGGGAAGGATGATAATTATATTTTTACATAATAAAAATAATGTTTTCCTTCTGCGGAGATGACAATGGCACTATAAACTTTTACAAGCACATGTAGCAGTTGATGAAGTTGTTATAATAATAAAACACAAAGTTGTGGCACTTTCGCATTAACCCGTATACGTTTGCATCACTTTGCACCACAAACACGGCAAAGGTTCCAACATACTTTACAGGCTCATGATCACGTATGATCCATACTCTCATTTCGTTGACGGGGAGAAGCGACCTGGATAATGCTGGGCACATGGGATATTGAGTTCTCAAGTGATGAATTATGGCATATCCCACGTAATGTCCTCTCACGTACTGCCCTGATTACACAATCACAGCGTCCTCAGGCGATAAAGGTGATATGTTAAAGCAGTTCTTGATATTTCAACATTTTATGGGTCTACATATCGCTGTATCATTTTACTTTGTTATTATGAGTTTCGAGGGCCCCAAGCTCGTTATGCAAACTTAGTTAAATGTTGTGTGGCAATTTACCTCCGCAACATAGACCGTTACTCCTGTTATCAGTTATTAATTGAACGCCGCACTCAGCAATATTCCAGACCGCAGTGTGTACATAATCCAGTCTGGACCAGGCAATCCAGTGATCAACATCATGGGCACCGTTCTACGCGATTGGGATACGATGACATGTGTCATCGAGCCTGACCACCCGATCTCGTTTGTCGCCTCTCACGACAAGCATGGGTTACTGAGACCAATTCTAACCCAGATCTTCCCGGGTCTGGACGTTTGAGGCGGAATGGATGAAAGACGACATTATCTGCTGTCGTATGCAACGGTAATGTTGATATGTTACCACTGTGCCGATGACAACAATCAAATTAATAGAAGAACAGAGCACTTTCTAATGTCACTATATATGAATATATGTTTGTAAATGAAGTATCCCTCAAATATACAGACATTTTTCAGTCAGGAATTTGAGACTGTTTATGCAGAATTCCAACAGTCCAGTTCTGCACAAGAATATAAAGAGCAGTTTCAGAGGATGCCTTGTTTAACCGTTGCCTATTTCTTCATTTACAAACCAAGGGAATGTGTTATCTCTCGCATGGGATATGGATCCTCATACATGGAAATCGTAACTTATTTATGATAAAGATGTACGCATCAGGGGATATCGACGTCAGATCAATAGCCAACAGCCAACTAGTTAATGCGCCCATCAGACACTTTCGAAAAAATATTCCCGATAAGAAACATTTTATCGAACGTTAATTAGACTTGTCTTCACAACAATACGTATATGCTTAACGTTTACAAATGGCTATCACATTTGTATTTTATACACAGCAAAGTGAATAAAGTGACATGACCTTTACCATCTACACGTGATCGAACATGGATACTTTTGATGAGCCTTTGTACAATGAACACTATCTGACACTAATGCCGTGCTTGCAGTCTTCATGGCACGCATGTGATAATGATGATATCATTATAGTGTACCTGTTTAGTTATAAAATTAAAAGCACCCACATCATTATGTGTTCATACAAAAAGGCTTGTGTCATTTAGAACTAAAACCTATTCAACAAACAATCTTTTTGAGTCGTTTTTCCTCACACCACCGTCTCATGAGTAATCCGTGTAGGTGAGGAATATCACATTTTAGTAGAGGACGTTTAACGTCGTGTTGTTTATTGAATGTGATCTCAATGACAAATGAATAAATACTGTGTTTCGATTTCAAGTTTCATATTAACATTCCCAAGTCCTACTAACAGATGAAAATAAGCCTTCGTACAGATACCTCATGCTCCGTTTAGACAAAACATGCAACGACGCTTTACTGGCAATCGAGTCCGCACTTTTGGGGTAAAGTGCACAAATTCATTCAGTTATGTCAAAGATTACATCCACGTCTTGAGATATTCTTCGTCCAGTACGTAGATAGTTTTGTATGCACTTGGGACCAACATTTGGTAATTACTAGTATTGAAAGTCTAAAAGATGAGGCCAAGTTAATTAATTCCAAACTGAATGTGATTAATACAGTGGTACCGAGGTACAATAGATGTTTGGCATATAATTGCATTGTTTTCTAATCTTCGGGAAACCTCCTCCTCTTGAGTACAATAGACGTTAATGAACCGAGGTCACGGCAAAATGTAGGATGGAGTTAGTTTCCTGGGTCATTTATGTTATGTCAGCTTAAATCAGCTTCTATACTCAAGGGATACGTTTTTGCAATACTGCATGAAGGTTTGCAACACCAAAACAGTTCACATTCATGACCACTGATCTTCGGAATGTTCCTCAGTAGCAAATGTTGTTGCCCATTTAATGTACGGCAGATTCCAGCACTGTCCTAAACCAAATGTAGTTGTTTGAAATCCTGTTAGTGTAAAATTCTATATCAGGTACATGCACGCTGAGTAAAGGTTCACCCTGGTAACAAGTTCCTCTTCATTTCATTACTTTTCGTTTGCGTTTTCTCAACGGAAGCTGCATAAAATCAGAATAGTTTGTACATTGCACACTTGATAGTTTCTGTAACAACACCCATCATATACTTGATACCCTCGCAATATTTAGGGTTATGTTCAAACATGACCTCCATACATTCAAATTATATATGTTATATCTAATATATTTATGTGTTTATCTTTCATATATCTTTTGAGAATATTGGGAATCATGCTGCTGTGGCAAAAACACTACAATTATACGCGCTATATAAATCTCTATATAGCGCGGCAATGTTGACTTTTACCCTTGTTTTAGAAGCGTCTGAAGAAATATTCGCCAAAACGTCACCAAGAAAACATGCAAAATGCACGTTCAAGTAAGCGGAAAAGCATGCGGTATCGATCACTATTGAAAGACAAACGGTGTGTTTAATGTTGTCATTCGCTAGAAAAGCGAAAATCACCATGCCACGACAGAGTACCGCCAATCGAAACATCGTCATCGGCCGCCTTGAAGCTGGGGAGTCGCAAAGGGGATATGCTGCCTTTGAGATCGTTTCCTGTAGGCCAATTCCGCAAAGATCGCCCGAGAAGCCGCCGTCCAAGAGTTACCACCCAAGCCCAGAACCGCTACATCCGGGTTGCTCACTTGCGCCATCGTCTTGCCACAGCCGGGGAGACTGCGCAAAGTATCCCTGGTTTGAGAAGAATTTCCTACCAAACTGTGAGGAAGTGAAGTGGGGAGTCGATCAAGAGGGCTAGTTGTCGCCCCTGATTTGAGAGACTTCCCTCGGGGCAATCGCTTGCGGTAGTGTCGTAGAGTCCGTAACTGGAACCTTAGAAACTGGAGGCGAGTCTGCTTCAGTTATGAATCATGATTTCTTCTTTACCAGCTAGATATAAGATAGCGTATTTACCGTCGGAAAAATGGACGTTATTGCCCCAAATTGCATTCGACAGGTCGACAGATTCGGTGAAGAAAGTGTCATGGTGTGGAGTGAGATATGCAGCACACAAGGATCTGATTTAGTGGTGGTTCAGGGGAATTTATCAGCGAAATGGTACATGAAGGAAGTCCTTGCACGTCACATGCTTCCGATTATGGACCGACAGAGGGAGTTATTCCAGCATGACAACGCTACTTCACATACAACACGCGTTACGGTCGGCTATCTTGCCAATTCTAACGTCAATGTCTTGCCATGGCCTTCCCCATCCCCATATCGAAATCCGATAGAACACCTATGCGATGAACTCGATCGACGTGTACGTCAAAGTCAAAACTCGCCTCAGACACTTCCACAACTGGCCATCGCATTGCAGGAAGAGTTGGGAAGAGCGACTTATCCAGTCTGTGCCGAGTCAGTGCCCAGCAGTAATCGCTGCCTGTGGTGGCCATACAAAGTACTGACTTTGACGCCATCTTGTGACTTTGACGCCATCTCACCTAAACAGAAACAAAGCACTAAAGGCTGTTGTTGTATTGGCGAACTCCTTGTCTTACGACGTGTGCAGTTTCGTTTTTATGAGGAGTGTATTTAATAATATTTCATATTTTGGTCGTGTTGACTTGTCGTCACACATGGTTGTTCGACCTTGGTAAGTGTAGTGTCGTCTAGTTTTTGATAACGCCTCCAAAGTGACGGCATTGTGTTGAATGAGACTTTAGTTGTAAGGCAACTTCGTTTCGCGTCAAGCCTGTTGGCAACAGAGAGACGATGATTTCCAAGATCCCATGGCATTGCGTAAACCTAATCTAAAGATTTATATAAACTAAAGTCAGAGTGGACAGAAAAGTGCAAACACATTTACATGCAAGATTCAGTCGTCGACACCTTTCTCTATTTTTACGATACAGATTGCACATGCCTCTGCTTATGATGACAATTTGCATGAAGAAGAGACTAGAATAATCGCTATGCGAGCACATTAAGCGCCTGGCTCTCATAACATTCATGTTGAATAGGTACATGAACATAGTCACTCGCTTTAGTGCATGCACGTTCTCGGACGCCGGTATATTACTGGAACACTGATCACATTTGCTGTCAAACATCTGGTACAAATATCAGGATACCCTTAGGGTACATAAAGCATACAATACAATCCAACTTTTGCGTGGTGAACTCGTAAATGGTAAGAAAAAATACTGCTACATATTGTCTATACATGAAAATAGATCCAATATGTGATTGTACTGTATCCGATCTCTGAAGTACGTTCATGAATATTCCAACAGCGTACGCAAATTATTAACAGCCTTTGTCAACATGTGCAGAATATGATAAATACTCCAAGAGAAAAACCGTGTTACCGAGGTAGTATACGATAATTGAACATGTGTCCTGTCTGTTACCCTCGGTGATAATTCCTCCCCTCCAAAGAGAACATATAAATCTTTTTGTCTGTTAACGTGATTGTCCTCAAGCAGGCTTGTTGGTTGCACAGACCTCAGTCGTGATAGATAACTAACGAAGCGAATTAATATAAAAAGTAATTATTTGTGTAACATACATTCATAGAATGATTGCCATCGTTTGTGGATAATAAGTCTCCTAGAGCAGAGGGTCGGCGGTTCGAACCCAAGCCACATCATCCCAAAAGTTGGTACTTTGGTTTTGGTTTTGTTTTTGTTTTTTGTTTTTTGGCATTAAGGGGGAAAACGGAGCCGAGACTGGTTTGCTCAGATATACTGTAATGTACCTTGGATGCTTTGCCTGAAGCCATTCTGTCTCTTAATTGTGGTTGAAAATGACGATGGTCCAGTGGATACAGCGTATCTCCAGAGAGTTCGATCCCTGCTGATTCATATCAAAAGGCAAGTTTGTAATTGTTATCCTCATAGGCGTTCTGTGATAAGGAGATAAAAAGGACTGGTCGACTGGGAGCCAATAAAATGTGGTGGGATGTCGTTATCTAACTGCGGCATTGTGGTCCTTCACCCTAAAACCAGCATTAGTACTGAGTAGTACAAACGTGTCGGTGAAGCGGAAAGGATTTTAGATGAGCGGGGGAGAAATGGATTAGATGCAGAAACCTTATAGATTCATGAATGATATGGTACTAAGAATAGCTCGTTACAAGCAAATCTTAAGCTTTGAAGATTAATTAAACGAATGAACGTTAGTGAATGAGAATTTCGCATGCTAAGGTGATGGATAGAACCGATAGCAATAACATTTGCTTTGTTTAGTGGAACACGATTTCAAAGCTGTAGATTAAAAAAAAGACACATGCATATCCAGGCTCTTTTTGAAATATTTTTGCATTACCGTGAAGTAATGAGATTAGGGAGCAAGATTTTGCAAGCTAACGGTGGGACTTCAACGTAAGATGGAAGCATACGTGCATTAACTGACACCCAGTTCATTACTACACATTACTAAAGGAAAAAAAAAAAAGTAGTCTAAAGTTAAAAGTACCGACATTTTTAGAAATAGTAATCAAAACCATTTTTGTCAATACTGACCATGTTGAATCATTCACCTCACACACTCGAGTCTTTGAACGGCATTTAAAGGTGATACACATAAAGGCAAGAATTTATGGATGTCAACTTCTATATTTTGATGGACACTACGTTTCGGAGTATATTCTTATGTTCACAATACTTTTAAACTCATTCGATCTCAAACGTCTGGTACAAATATCGGCATGCACACTTAGGACAGGATTCAATAAAATCCAGCTCTTGTGGTGACATACCGAATTGGAAACGTAAACGATCGTAAGCACAAGCAGAAATCGTTTGAAGATATGTTTTTACACAGAATGCAATCCAAGTGCTCGTGCTAGTACCTGATCTCAACCCCAACCGATGAAAGTGCTTCCATGACTATACCTACAGGGAACACAAAATTAATAACAGCTTATGTCAATATGTGCAGGATATGATATGTACTCCACGCACGTGTTACTGAAGCAGCGTATGATAACAGAACATGTGTCATGTCTTTCAACCTCAGTCATACTTCTCACTCCACGAAAGAAACCACAAAAAGGAATACTGTCGTTCTGTCTGAAGAAGTGAGTATCACCAGACAGGCTTTTAAGAACAACTGACAAAGAATAAGTTGGTTGCAGACACCTCAGTCGTTATGGAAAACTAACGAAATTAACTGATTATATAAAGTAATCATTTGTGAAACATACACTTAGACTTCTCAATATAATTGAGTCTTACAAGGATCGCCAACGTTTGTGGTCTTCTGAAATATTTACATATTAAAGCTTTACAGAGATGTTTGACTCGTTATTTAGCATAAACAATCACTGCAAGTAAGCGACTTTGTCTCTCTAGTATTGACAAATTGTGAAAAATAGAATTGATGCGCTATCGTACTACCGATTATATTAAGATTTAAGATTAAGATATTAAGTTTTATAAATCATCTGACTCAAAGGTTTTATTGTCTCTCTTTAACACTAATTGCATGAATTGCGGTCTTCATTTTCTGCACGTGATGATAATATCATTAAAGTGTAAGTATTTCATTTGGGCCATACAAAAACATTACCCTCACGCAAATCCTCACGTTTTTGATGTGAAGAGCCTGGGCCCATTAAGAACTTAAACTACCATAAAGAAAATGAATCTTTTCTTTGACCTGACACTTTTGTTTTTTCTTCACACCGTCTTCTCATCCGTAAAACCGCAGGCATATCACATTTTACTCGAAGACATTCAACTTTTTGTTGTTTATTGAATGTGATCTCAATGGCAAATGAGTATGATCGATTTCAAGTTAAATCTCTATTAACATTTCCAAGCCTTGCTAACACTTGAAAATAAGACTTAGTCTAGAGACCTCATGCTCCGTTGAGAGGTAACATGCAGCGACGTGAAAGCGCTCAACGATACTTGCCATCGATTCCACACATTTTTTTGGGTTAAACTGCAGGAATTCCTTCAATTATGTCAAAGATTACATCCTCATCTGGGGATATACACCGTCCAGTATATGCATATTCGGACACTTTTCACGCAGAAGGTAACGAAATAAGGTTATAAACGAAACTCTGAAAGCCTAAAAGTTTGAGCCTATTTAATCCCAAACTGCCTCGCTTTAATGATATGGGATTAATACAGTGGTAACGAGGCACAACAGATGTTTTTTTCATATTGTATTGCTTTTTAATCTTCGGAAAACCCAACTAGTCCTATCATTAAAGATGTCTGTCTGTCCCCAGAGAATAACAACTGTTTATCGATCCGCTATCTTGAGTATCCTTGAGCGGCCCAAGGCCACATCAAAACCAGGGATGTAACTTTTTTCCTTGCTGTTCACGGTTTTAACTCCTTGTGGGTAAATCAGGTCAAATTGGACGGTCTTTTCGACCTTAGCGTTCTGTGTTATGTCAACTGGAATCAGCTTGTATGCCAATGGCAACCGCATTTTACAATACTACATGAAGGTTTACAACACTGAAACTGATCAAATTCATTACCTCTAGCTTTTCGAACGGGTTCGTCTTCATTCAATTTCATTTCACGTTTAATTGATAATACATAGTGACAACTTCATTTAGAAGGTGTCGCGATCGGCAGCCTTCTGACGGATGAATTTGGGGAATGTCTCACAAATGTCCAAAGTATGGCACAATTATGTATTAGTAATAGTCCACAATTTGATTAATTTGGAATGCCTGGCCCAGACATGAAACAGATTCCAAAATAATCTTCAGCGAATATTACTTAATGAAAATTGCGGCTTCTCTTTTGTGTACAAAGTGGTATGCAGGGTCTATCGAACATTACTTAAGCAGGCATGTATATTTTGCTATAATACGTTTTTGCAACTTCTTATATTTTTGTTCGAATCTTTTTGTGACAGATGAATAGAGGTACACATGGCGTTGTAGGAAACAGCATTTGGAAACTTATCAAGCAGAATGATTTATTCCACTTGCAAATCCCCTGAAGTAAAAAGTTACGGTTATGGTCGGAATATATTGAGTAGTCTTCAAACAAAATCATTTAATTTCATTATGACGTAATCTGAAGTTCATTACAAAAACTGATTAACTGACTGAGAATGTGTAATCATTGCAATGTTTACAAAACTGCCATGATAAGCTGTCGTGTTTCAGTGATAAAAAAAATGCGTATCCTTTTTAAAAAAAACTTTACTCATCTGGCGGAAAATACGAGGATGATGCTTGTTTACAAGATGTGGTAACACTCACTTTAAGTGACCATCTTAGAAACAAATTAGAAAAAGATATTGACATGGAAGAAATAACATTGGCTGTTAAAAATATGAAAAATAACAAAAGTCCTGGAGTAGATGGATTTCCAATAGATTTCTTTAAATATTTCTGGAAAGACCTTAAATATTGGATCTATAGATTTATTAAAGATATTTTTAATAAGAATCAAATGTCTTTTACAATGAAAAGAGGTGTCATTACATGTATACCCAAGCCAAATATAAACAGAACCCTTTTAAAAAAATGGAGACCAATAACTTTATTGAATTCACGGTATAAAATAGTTAGCACTTGTATTTCTAATCGTTTAAAAACAACCTTGTACTCTCTCATTCATGAAAATCAGACTGGATTTATACCTGGTAGAAATATAAGCGAAAACACAAGATTACTGTATGACATTATGTTTGAGACAAAAAGAAGAGACATCCCAGGTTTATTAATTTTGATCGATTTTGAAAAGGCCTTTGATACTGTCTCTAAAGATTTTATCAATTTGGTATTAAAAAAGTTTGGTTTTGGTCCCCAAATTATTAGCGGGATAATATCCTAACCTATAATACAACTTCTTGTGTTATTCAAAATGGACATCTCTCAGAATTCGTTTCAAATGAACGGGGCTGTAGACAAGGGGACCCGTTATCACCGTATCTTTTCCTTTTTGTAGCTGAAATCCTTGGATGCATGATAAGACAAAATGAAAATATCAAAGGTATAGTAATTGATGATACGGAGTATAAATTAGGACAATATGCAGATGATACTGAGTTGTTGTTAGATGGTACAGAAAAATGTCTTTGTTCCGCTGTTGATACAATTAATACCTTCTATAAGATGTCAGGACTAAAATTATATATTGATAAGACTAAAGCAATCTGGATTGGATCAAAAGCAGGCTGAGATAAACTATGTGAGGATTTGAATATTGAATTGCGAAAAAATGAATTTGATGTTCTGGGAATTATATTTCATGCCGAACTGAAAGACTTATGGATCATCAATACACAGAAGAAACTACAGGAAGAAAAAGTGGAGAGAAGTGTGGAGAAAATGACATTTAACACTAATCGGCAAAATCACTGTTATCAAGACACTAGCTATTTTAAAGTTAGTTCATATTTTCAATACTTTACTTTGGATGTTACCCCATATACAATATGCTATGTCTGATATGACGCTATATGCAACACTGTATGCTGCATGTTGCGCTATGTAAAACATGTTCATGTTGGATGTTGCATTGCATGCAACACCCTATACAGGCTGATATTTCACTGGTCTAACTATGTTACATCCTGGTATGTTGGATAACTGATTATGTTTCATGTATTTGTATATGTCATTATGTAAGGACCGTTTATGATGGAAGACTTGGGTTTCATGAGAAAAACAAAAATGCGTATCCTTCTGTGCTGTTCTATCCCCCAGCGTTGGAAGTCGAACTAACCATGAGAAAACACACGCAGTGCCCTATCCAATACATGCATCGAAACGTATGAGACAGCAACTTCTAATGTAAACATTTGATAAAAGGGATGATTTCAAATTTCAATCACGAATTTCCCCTTCATATACATTAACTTCGTCACCAAGTGGAGGAATTGCCACATATTGAATGGCACCTCGTAAATTATGAACTCAACTCATGGCACTGTTGTTGTTTTATAATGTGATACACGTAAGGTCACAATGCTGTCCTGTTAAAGAATCTAAATCGAATCAGTTAACTAAGACCGGAACAAAAATAGACAATGTAAATGAGGCACTTGAATTAAATTTTTCAAATGTCACACCAAGGTTTCTACCAGTCCGTATCTATGTGTTTAGATTCGTTTTATTTTCTGACCATCATGTACTTTTTATTCAATGTCATATTATAATTGCATATAAACAAGTCGATCTACATGTATGTTACAGAAGGGTCACAATTGACATACAAGTGCACACAAACATGTAAAGTTCAATTTGTGACATGGTTCAGTATTTGTTCGACACGGATATGCCTTTGATAATCTGTTTTATGAAGACACAGCTCTCACAACGCTAAGGAGGTACTACTTTTGTTTTCTACACACCTGTCTAACACTGTCCATTTTTTTCATTACATACCCTTAGATATCCGTGAAGATCCGGGTTAGAATTGATCTTCAGTAACCCACGCTTGTCGTAAGAGGCGAATAACGGGATTGGATGGTCAGGCTCGCCGGCTTGGTGTTCATGTTGACCCAGTTGCGTAGATCGATGTTCATGCTGTTGATCACTGGATTGTCTGGTCCAGACTCGATTATTTACAGACCGCCGCCATATACCTGGAAAATTGCTGAATGCGGCGTAAAACTAAACTCACTCACTCACATGTACATATGTCTGTTCACCATTATGTGTGAATAAATGACCTAGGTAAGCTTAACGTCGCATGGAGCAAACTTTCAAATGTATCAGGACCGTTCAGATGGATTTGGGAGAAAGGGTCCTTGACGCTTACTGCTTTGGTAAAACCAACGGGTTTGGTGCTGACAAACGTATCAAATATATCAATATTCGACCTGAGGTTACTGTCCGTCTGAATGATCGGGATATTTAACTGCAGTACCTTGTACTACTTGGCTGCCTGACCCGTGAAGATCCGGGTTAGAACTGATCTTCAGTTACCCATGCTTGTCGTAAAAGTCGACTAACAGGATCAAGTGGTGAGTCTCATGCTGTTGACCTCTGGATTGTCTGGTTCAGACTCAATTATTTACAGACTGCCGCCGTAGTCCGGCGTAAAACTAAACTCACTCTCTCACTTAGCTTCCGTTGTCCTAGTTACACGAAACGTCCAATTATTGTTTTAACACATATTTCCTGTGCAACATATGTTATATTTGGGATTGCACTTTCTTAGTAAAGTACAAATTCTAGTACTTTTTGGGGTTGCGTCCCATGCGGGATTCGAACCCACACCCTCAGTATATTCCCTGTGGTTGTGAATGTTCAACCTACTTGTGCCTTCACTAACTATGTCAAGCCGAATAGACAAAGAACGACAGTTTCAGCAGAGCTATGCGTTTGTGGAGATTTAAGGGATGGTGTACATGGTATTTGTTACTATCTCGTATTCTCAGAAGCGTAAAACTGTAAAAGCACCACTGGACATGTGAAGAGTTGGAAACGTATGGCAACGTAGTGCATACAAATGTAAGGTCATTTCGAGAACCCTTAGAATTCGTTTTGTCTATGACAAACCTCAATGATAGGTCACTACCGTGATTCAATGTAAGAAACTGACTCATCATTACATACTGGTTTATATTCAGGAATATATCTATATACATGATACACAGTAAAGAAAATGGAGAACGTTTCCTTTATATCTTAGTGGAGTGCTTTCTGTGAATATATATTACTCTTTTCGAACTCTGAGTCACATTTGCAGTAAGGGCTGTGAACAATTATTTTCAAATACAAACGTAAGGATACCTCATTTCTAGTAAATGACCTCGCATTTCATTTCAGAATATCACGCAATAACATAAAGTATTATGAGGTATTTAAGATGTCCAAAGGCTCAACAAAAAGGTTAATGATGAGTTGTAGTGAAGTAAAGGTCTGTTGTATTATTGTACGATCAATTGTATGCCTCGTGAGAATGACTACAAAATATAACCGATATTTTTTTCGAGTTACGGTTTATATTAGCGTATTGGAATAATGTTGCTCAATACATCTCACTTTTAATACACAGTTCTGACAACTGAATTAAAATCACGCAACAAAATGTATTGCTTTCATGTGGGCACAGTCCACAACACTCTGTGAACTCATCTTTGTCCTACTAAATTGTTCTCATGTGCTTTTTGAGAGGCTACTTGAATACGAGAACTAATATATTAGCTCCTCCACAGTCCCAAGGAGACCATATTTACTGAGCGTCAGGGTCACCTTAGCCTTGCTCCAAGGCTCTACTGAAAGCTAAGCCCATGGATGTATAGTAATTCCTTTATGCGGACAGTATAAGGCCGCCAGTCTGTTAGAGGGATATATATATTTTACGTAATTATCATTCAAACTTTGATTATTACCTCAGAGACTTGTGCAAGTCTAGGGTCACCTGATCTTGTGTGGATGTACACCATAGTCACCTAATTAGATGGATCTCTGTGTGTGTTTGTGTTTGTGTGTGTGTGAGAGAGAGAGAGAGAGAGAGAGAGTGTGAGTGTGTGTGAGTGTGAGTGTGAGTACACATATCCTTGAGTGGTAAGGAGGTCTACTGAGTTGCTCTCAACATAGATCCCCCGAAACGATATTGAGACGACATGAGCCGCTCCAACTTTACTGTGTGAAGCCCGTTTCTGGCTTCCCCCCGCCATGATATTGCTGTAATATTGCTGAAAGCGGCTTAAAACCTTACTCACTCACTCACTCACTCCACCTTTACACTTTCATCATTTGAAGTGTAAGTGGGGTAGTTCAACGCGTTTATGTATAACCGATGCGAGGTTCATTTTAACTATCTCGTGGCATGTTGGACCATATAGGGACATTCACGCGTAGACTGGAAATTAAAGTAGATATTGAGGCACCTGATCATGGTATTTTATATTATGGAGTAGAATTGTGGAGTAGCTTGAAGAACGCTCATCCTTCTCATCAATATGAAAAG
This sequence comes from Haliotis rubra, assembly GCF_003918875.1. Classification (NCBI taxonomy): domain Eukaryota; kingdom Metazoa; phylum Mollusca; class Gastropoda; order Lepetellida; family Haliotidae; genus Haliotis; species Haliotis rubra. The sequence continues at coordinate 860,789 of NW_025765115.1, read as the reverse complement.
GTGTAGATGACTATCTCAACCATAGTGTAATCTTCAATAGCACAAACTAGCACCAACCAATATTTCCCAGTGTATTTGTCCCTAGTATGGTGATCTACCTTCCGTTGTTGGAGATCTGTTGCCTGTCTTTTTATTGTATCGTCCTCTATAGTTAAAGTGTTTTGAATTTAAAGGTAGTTTTAAATGTATAACTGTGATAGTCTAGTTTGTTTTACTGTGCTTTGTCGACAGATATTTTAAATTGATTACCTAGTTTTCATCGCTCTATCGATGTAATATTGACGATGCGATGTGAAATAATAACTCACTCACTCCCAGTGTGTTTGGTTGCCATTCGGATCTCTCTGATAACGTCACCGTCTAAATGCAATCTTACACAATACATGTGCATACTGGAGGAGTTTCAGGAGTGGTACATTTATGTATTGCTTTGAATTTGAGTTTGGATAATGATTTTGTCAGCATGGTGTTGAACGAAGCGTTACACAGTAATGATATAATCCCGTTCTGTCATTACCGTGAACATGTAAGACCGTGTCTTTCAAAGTATATTTAATCTCATCACATTTTAATCGTAGTATATATGTTCGTTTACATTATTGGCTAAATTTGTCTAAATTGTTAACAGCTGAGGGGGTTAATGCAAATCCAGCTAGGGTCCATGCAGGTAGCAAAAGTACTGTCCCCATGGTCTCTGGCATGGTGATCTACCTTCAGTTGTTGGCGATCTATAGCCTAATTTTATAGTATTATTGTCCAAATTGTGTAATTCATTTTAACTTCACATGGTAGTTTTAAATTCGAACTGTGTTAGTCTAGATGTTTTACTGTCCTTTGATGACAGGTTTTATAATATACACATATTCTTAATCAACGTCAAAATTGCTGAAACATTGCCGTTAAATATTAACTCACTCATTACCGTGAACATGAAGATAATCCGCTTGCAATAACAATAGGAAGTATAACACATTTTTCATCCAAACCACACTATGGCTAATTACACGCACACCTCTACCTCCAATCATACGAACACCTGATTTTGCAAACTCTCTCTTACAACTACAGTTGAACATGTTGACCTTTTGTCTGTAGCCAAACTGCCCTGTAGATACACTGAGAGATATTTAGATAAACCGTTGATATTTGAAATGAATATTTTACGAAATAGATTGTATAGTTGATTAATACTTGCTATAATATGATTCACCCAGACGATTTACTGAAAAATCCTAGAACAATCAAACGTCTACTTGATGGTTTACACAAACTAATTCTGCAGACATATCAAACTATTAATATCGGATCATGAAATAAGCGATAAGAAGATATTGATTTACCCCCATTAGTACACAGTTATTCGAAGAGAATTCTTTCGTTTAAGTTATTAATAAGATCACTGAAGAATACTTTCTCGACTTTCGTCTACAGATTATTATTTCAGTTTTGTTGTCAATCATAGCCACTCATTCCCGCTTTAAAATGAAGTGAATTGTGCGACGCCAATTTATCCTTAAGTACCTTTTTAAGTTCTTGGAAGTTTTAAATCACTAATTTGCCCTTTACTGTACATAAAATATGTTCCTAAAGTGTAAACTCATCATCTTATCGTGATGACCTTATTACCAATGTTTGTCCCTAGGTATGAGTAGACAATGCCTTGTCGAAAATGGTCAAATATAAAATATGTCATTTTTGTGATTGCACTTTCTCAGTAAAGTTCAGATTCTAGTATTCTCTAGGAATGAATTCTACCAGGAATTCAGCACAAGCACTCATAGAACCTGGGAAAATATACTCCGAAATGTAACGCGAGTTAAATTCATCCAATTCATCGTTTGTATAGATTGTCCTGTTCTTCCTCTCGAACTTAATGCACTCTATGTGTTTAAGTCGGGTTTGTTCAATATCAGTCCTGACTAGATTATGTGTGGTAATCAGTGGTAATTGTAAATCTAAGATATCTATGCTAAAAGCAGAGTTGATTATACGATACATGCTATGAATAAGTCATAGTATCAAATAGTGAAAACCTGTGTCAGTGAAAAGGGAAGCGTTTCCAGTCACAGTCACAGATTTTACTCTGAGAGTGAGGCCTCATTCTTGCATGGGCATGGTAATCGCTAAGTGAGCACACTGACAGTTAGCATCTAGTTTATCTACTTCCATTGCTCGTCATGAGTATATTTCGTAGATTTACAAATGACACTGTAGATGGGTTGCAACATTTCATTAATTTCTGCGGTAATGAACAGTTATATATCGTCCGTTTCGATCGATGTAATAGGTACCATGGAAATGTTTCCTGGAAAGCAGTATTCCGTTAACACGCAATTCGCGGGGCATTTCGCTATTTTGCAAATGTCGTCATAGATTTAACACGTCAACAGTCAGTCAACATGTATCTGAAATATCAACATAGGAATAATACGTAACCTGTTGAACATTACACACACTCTTCATGACATCCTTGACATTATGACACAAAGTGTCAATGTGCCATTTATGACATTTAAACCTGCCTAAGGTTTGGAGGCAGAATGACAAGGTATGACAAACGCCCTGTGTAACCACCGGAATCGCACAATTTCAAAATTGTGGAACATTTGAAAAACAAGCGATCGCTTGTATTCTGAGTGTCTTCTGTCAGTGCAGCGGAAGGTCTATGGTTTGACATACCCTTATCATACAAGGTAGACTAGCATTTAGTCTCTGAAATGAAGATATTTTACACAAAAACTGTTCATAATAAATAATCAGTAAAAACATAATGAAAAGGAAATGAAAATCTAGACTTTCCCCATATTCCAGACTTGCATGGGCTTTCTTGGATATATTTATTTCAGGGTCTGTATGGCAGACTACATACAAGGAGACGGTAAACGATGATGCGTGTAGTTATCTTGCCATATAAGGCAAACAGTCTTGCGGAATCAGTACACTTTGTCCGTGAATGTATTAATGTTTGGCGTGGTACCTCAGTGGGTTAGCAGATAACAGTATTTGTCCGGACCTGTACAAACAGACCGTATTTTGCCCTCATTATCACCTTAAGCTGCTGTTCCATTATGTGCAACATCATACACCTCGATTACCGAGATTCTTAACGATTCCATGATCAAACTATAAAAGCAACTGGAATAGTTCAAATTTAGAGACTTAGTCCAATTTAGCAACCACGAGAGTGAATAAAGCTCTAGCCTTTTCATGAATACTTTCGGGCTCAAAGAATAAATCGAATAAAAAACGTTTCAGACATTACTACGTTTTGGTATAATTCAGTTACTGACGTCCACAGAGAGCTGGAATTGCATATAATAGTGCATCACGTGAGGGTTGAATACCAACACGTACCTTTTGTAATCTCAACATAGACGTATTCCCCATATATCATTGTCTTTAATCCAATCAGCCGTGAAAGCACTTCTTCATATCTGTATATATGCCTCCATATTCTGTACATCACTTGCTTGGTAACGGTATTAGAACTTACACCGAAGCGTCACTGCTATTGAAAGCTGAATTTGTTCATTCATAAATTTGTATCCGTCCTCAGTACCCCAGCTTCTAACTGCCTCTCAAAGAAGTTACTCTTATATCATTGTCATATTTGGTATTTGCAGAACATTGAAGATACATCAAAGACTCATGGTCCCCCTGAGAGGGTACGTTAGTCCCAAAACATTCAAAGTCAATTTAAATCTATCCAACCTTTTTAATCATAGAATATGTGTTTTTTTAATGTATGGCTAAATGGTGTAAATCTAGATGGGGTCCATGCAGGAAGCAAATATACTGTAAGTCCCCATGGTCCCTAGTATTGTGGTCTACCTTCAGTTGTTGGCAGTTCTATAGCCTGTTTTTACATTGTCATGTCATTTCTAGCTAACATGTTTTAGATTTCATCACTAGTTTTAACTGGATTTCTGTGATATATTAGTAGTTTTACTCTTCTTCGTCAACAGGTTTTAATTTCTAATTTTATTGATATATGATATAATCATTAATTGTTCTCGTCACGATATGGCTGAGATATTGCCGATGTCACGATAAATATTAACTCACTCACTCACTCAAAGACTCATGCCACTTTCTTTGAATTTATCAATTTGATGAGTTTTTACTGAGGCTATTGCAATCAAGATATATGCAATGTTATTTTAATCATTGGTCAAGTATATTTGCGTAATAATTGTATTATATATATTTTGGAGAACTACTTACATTCAGTGTCCTGTCGAAGACAAGCAGAAAGCATGGATATGTCACAATACGACTTCCCTTTTCTCTCAAAACACATTCTATCAACTCTAAAATCGACGACATTCCAATTACCTAAACTTCTTTATGTACTTGTAAAGTAACATAATCTATATACATGTAGTATAGTACTGACACTTTTAGTCTTTTGACCAAATGACTGATCGGTTTAGTAATTTGACCAAATGACTGAAATTTTCAGTCAGTTGGTCAAATGACTAGTTTGACAGATTGACTGTAACATATATACCATCAGATAACACAAAACGAAAATTCAAGACATGACATGTGAAATGAGTCCGGGGGGTACCTGCATCAACTTAGAATATCCTCACACATCATGACTCAACTACATAGTGAGGTAACTACGTATTCCGCCGCTTTTAGCAATATTCCATCAATATACGGAGGACACCAGGAAAGGACTTCACACACATGTGGGGAATCGAACCCATGTCTTCAGGTTGACAAGCTAACGCTTGAGACACTAGGCTACTCAGGAAAATTTGAAAGATACATTTGTTCTTAAGGAAGCCATATTTCAAGACACCAAATAGTTGAAAGAACATCTGTTCTTCTGGATAACCAATATCCCTGTGTGACAGGAGTTGAGTGAATCCGTTCCTGTTAAAGCGGAAGGAGTTTGTTTTAGAACATGCTGTTTTGGCTTACTGAGCTAAATTATGGTATACTGTCATTATTTTTTTCGAAACAGCAATTGATGTTACTTTGAAGTTTCCAAAGTAAATATTGATAATGATAGGGTATGCTCATACGCCAATTATGCAGACGTTTACTTAAATGTTTAGGTTCATTTCGAAATGAAATATGACATAAACAACTGTCAAGTAAATTACAATGCATGTGTGAAATTCCTGCCCAGGGAGAAACCATTTCATGTCTTCGTTCATATACAGCTATATATGTGGCCACGTTTTCAAATACTCATAATGTCTGTATTTGATTTACGTTGATGACAGAATGTTGTCAATCAATACATGGTCCTACATTGTCAATCTTCACATAGCCTCGTAATAGATTATCTGCTGTTTCAAAAACCATGAAGGCATGAGATATATTCTATGTTATACCCAAGGAGGCATTCATGTGATGACAAGCTTGAAAGTCAATTGGTTCTAGTATCATCATGGTTAGTGCTTATGACACGTAATCTCACCGTCCTGATTTATAGTTGTCTTTGCACCTAGGGATAGTTTGATAGCCAAAGCAACGGTTAGATAAATGAAGTGACAGGGCATGGTTTATTGTTGTTTTCAGTGAGGTATGATGTTGAGGTATTCACAGGAACGCTAACAGGAAACAAGGAACACATTTGTTAAGACTGCTCTATCTTGGAAACATAGACATTTTGCAGACATGCCTAGGTCAAAGGGTTTAGCCATTATATTAAATAACAATACATTTTCGGAATGACAGAAATTGGACATCTAATTCATAGTAAGTGCACAGTAGGAAATCATGTTTTAATGGTTATATTATTCCTACTTGTAGGTCACGCATTTTATATAGGGAAAATAAAACGTTCGCGTTAATCAGAATGCCTGTTGTTATTAGATGACATTACAGATGTTAGCTTTGCACAGAGTGTTGAACATCATGTTTCAGATAAAGAATATATCGAAGTTTATTTTGTTGTAATGATATTATGAAGAATCCTTAATGTTGTCATCACGACTGGAATCACTTGACATGTAATCCTGCAGCAACTAAAATGATAAGACCTGAGGGATTATTCCAAGGGCACCAGAGAAACCATTCCACGAGGCGAATGATACTGATGTCAGTTGTCATATTCTGGTAATACAACCTCTACTGGAGCGTTTTTAACTGAAGCGAACAGTGAACTCTGAACGATACGTCATTCAGTCAGAAACTCGCAACGCTATTTGTAATGGCAAACGGTTTCTCAACTGAAATACGATGAAATACATTTATTTGTGGCTTGTTCTTCAGCATCATATGACCTTTTCAAGCAACCGAGTGAGTGATTTTGGTTTATAGCTATTTTGAAAATATCTTAATGGTATCTGTGTCCCCTGTGAAGTGTAAGGAAAGCGATAATGAACTAGATCGAAGATGTTCACTGAGATGGGTAAATCGTCGCCCATCTGTTGCATGCTACTGGACAAATCATACCCACACTTTCAGCAAATCTGACGACTTAACCACTCTTGGCACTTAACACTAAAAGACAATCCATGCAAAAGAAACACATACGTTTTAAAAAGCAATAAGAAACACATACGTTTTCAAGATACCGGATGGATGGTATAACTTTCGCTGTTTGAACACATTGAAATATATGGGGATAAACACAGATCCCAGACTAGATTACGTACAATTATGAAGATCAATACAATTGTCCTCATGCTATAAAAGACGAATACGTGTATTTACGGAACTACCCATTTTCCTGTACATATTTGTATGAATATTGATATGTTAGGCATAATACTGTACAGTATGCCAAGCTGCAAAAATATCAGCTTATCATTATATACTGAACCGCAAAAGAAACGCAAGTTGATGTAAAAATGTCAATATTTCTGAATCTATGGAACAAACAATCTTAACACTACGAAAAAACAACAGACAAGTGATTGTTGAAGAAATGAGTCGTGATCTCTGGTGAAAACAACACTCGAGTTTACAGTAAAAGCATATGTTATCACTTCACCCTCACACACCAAACATGTCACGAAACAGTGTGTCAATCAGTAGCGCGTGTGACCACCATTGGCTGCAATGCAGGCAGCACAACGACGTCTCATCGAGTCAACAAGTGTCTGAAAGAAGGCTTGGGGAATTTGATTCCATTCCCTGACCAATCTGGCTTCCAAATCTCTAAGGTTTTGAGGTTGAGCATCTGTCTGTATCCGCCTACCAATTTCATCAAACACATGCTCGATTGGTGCCATATCTGGGGACAGAGAGAGCCAGGGCAGTACAGCAATGTTGTTCCCTCTAAGGAAGTCCACAGAGACCCGTGCAGTGTGAGGACGAGCATTGTCCTGCTGGAACGTCTGGAGCTGAGGTTGGGCCTGGAATAGCGGTACAACCTGGTTTTGAAGGACCTGGTCTCTGTAGACTACAGCAGTCACACGTTGACGAAACACGTGTAAACGTGTTCTGTGGTGGTAGCTAAAGCCACCCCATACCATGAGACTCCCACCTCCCCAACGGTCAGCTTCCACAACACAACAGTTGGCGTAACGTTCATTACGTCGTCTCCATACACGTAATCGGCCATCGGCGTGGGACAAGTTGAATCTGGACTCATCAGAAAACAACACTTGTTGCCATTGTTGACGTCGCCAACGCTGGTGTTGTCGCGCCCACTGTAAACGATTTTGGCAGTGACGTTGCGTCAGAATCGGTCCGACGTAAGGACGGCGACATCTGATCCCTGCTGCCCTCAGACGACGACGAACAGTGTCTGCAGAGATGTGACGTTGTGGCCCTTGAATGGTTGCTGTCGGTTACGCAGATGAGTAACCCGGATGTCACGATCTTGCGCTGGCATTGTTATCCTGGGACGTCCTGAACGTGGTCGGTCTCGAACATTACCGGTTTGACGATACCTTGTGGATAGTCTTGTGATTGTTGTCACGTGACATCTGAAGTGCCTGGCCACTGCAGTTGGTGTGGATCCGGTCTGCAACATTCCAACGGTGATTCCTCGTTGCTGTTCAGTTAGACGTGGCATGTTTTCTCCGCGTCGTCACAGTCAATTTTGTGTTCTATGGTGTCTTTTGAATGACCTACCTTATAAAGCTTCAAATTGGAGTGAAATGCACCAACCTTTGTGTGAAACACAAAAACTTCATGCAAAAAACACGAAAAACATGAAAATGATTGCGTTTGGGCGATATGGTCAAGAATAAGCGGCAACAACGGCAAAACCATCTTCGAATGCTTGGTTCTATAATGGTATACTTTGTTGTCCTAAAAGGAATGCATTTGGAACGTATGTTTTGAAAATAGTTACTTGCGTTTCTTTTGCAGTTCAGTATATTAACTGCACACAAAACAAAGAAAAAACCCTAATATCCAACAGCAGTTTCTTATGACTGATTATTTATTATAGGATAAATGTTCATTTAGCCTGCATAGTTACACGTGTCTTCATAATCCATATTTTAACCTTTTCGACATGAAGCTTCTATTTATTGCATACTCTTATTGCCAGGGTGATAATAAATACAGCAAGTAATTAACCATCGCGATACGGATAATTAATTATCAGCAATGTTCACTGCCAACATGACGGTAAAGGCAAGTCTATGTATTGCAAGCACATGTGCAGACAGGCAACTGAGATCTACAGCTTAAGGTAGACCATAACAGCTTCATAACTATGTGCAGCTGTTACACAGGCAAGGCATCAAAGGGAACAGAGCAACAACTTAGTGTGGTATTTTAGAGAAGACGCATCAATATGATAATCGATAACACCACACCAATTATTACCATTTCCAGCAAGCACAATCATGTTATCATAACAAAGAAGGGACAGCTGCACAGTGATCAAGAGCTAACATATCTACAACGTTATGGCACTAGGTCAGCTCATTTCCTTTATTCTCGTGTATGCATCCCTGTTGAAGAAACGTTTCTTCGTGTTCATCAAAACATGGTAGCTGATGATCGCATTGTGATTCCTGTTCCATGCGGGTTATTATTCAGAGTAATCGTGGCCACGCACCACAGTTTGTGCATGTGAATGTACACAGTGTGGAAGAATCTATTGTAGCTCCACATGCGCAGTTGTACTGTCAACTTAAACCTCTCTCAGACGTGTTCCAAGGTAAATTGTTGCAAATAGAACGACACTGTCTAGACATACCAGGCATGCAAACACTCAACATTCTACATATAATGGAAGCGTGTGTGTGTCTGTCGAATCTAACATTCTTAAGAAGACCGTTTTGCCAAAACGTTGTAGATGTCTCAATGCCGTTAGTACATGGCTCTAATTTAAACAAATGAATCCTCATGCACTGTTTACCTGAGTAGACGTTTGTAATGCTTGTCATAACACTGCAGCCAGAAACAGATTTCTTTTGCAGGAACAATTTAGTAATCAGAGACCATTGCCAGAGGAAATGACATGTACCAAACACATATTTATTCAGATTTGCAGCAAGCCTGCAAGGAATCAATGTTTCGTTATTGACGCAACATGAGCATTACATAGACTTCAAGCAAGAAAAACGAATTTACGTTATCACATGGAACTAACAGCTGCGACGTTGACAATATGATTTTTGGGACGTATTTTACATTCGTGCAACTATGTAGTTTGGTTAGTAGTGAGTCGAATCTTGGGGTAAGATAAGGCTTACTGAGCAACAACAACGCAGTAGGAAGAGCTCACAATTAATGTTTCCCGTAATGACAGACAGGTTGACATTGTTCGTTACATTAGTATGGAGACATGCCACAAAACACAATGGAAATGTTAACATGTGGGCTCACTGTGGTAAATCTATATTTCAATATGCATATATTGTTGCCAGTTGCATATATATATACGAGGGGAACGTATTTATGGTCGGCAGTGATTGAATTTCCACATGCAGTTCATGACAGTTCAACATGTTTCAAATTCGCAACTGGAGCGCGCATACAACAGTGCAGTAATTATTTTAAACCTGAATCCTGGCTAAATACTATCTGCAGTTGTACTATGTGTTAAATGTTGGCGCCATTTGAAATTTTGAACTTAACAAACACTTGCAAAGTAGCGATAAATGTAAATTAAATGAGATATTAAAGATTCCTCAACCTAAACGTTTTGGCACATCACTGATCATGAGGGAAACCTTTTATCAGCATAATTTGTGAAACATTACCTCACTTGTAATGCGATGTTGCACAAATTAAAACTTTACTGACTATTTATTCATTGACTCAATTAAACAACATTGGTATCTGATGAATGGTATGTAATTACATAAATCACAGAGAGTACAGCATAACACCCAATGCAAATCGCAGCTGTTCGTAAGTAAGATAATGCCATTTGCCTCCAGAGAGTCATGATTTTCAAACTAGTGCTACAAATAAAAATATGATGAAAACTACAGTTAAATAATGAGCTGCATTTAAAGTTGCCTTGTTATATATAAATGTTGAAGCGATGAAAATATCGGGAATATATTGATTTTCCCTTGTCTGTAACAACTTTCATCTAAGGGGGAATATTATATAGCTCGATTCCACAGAGTCTGGCCGAATCAATGAGTATAACTAATCTAAAAGTAAAAATACGAAAACAAAAACAACTGAGTTCTCTATTGCATGGTATTTAGCAATCACATAAGTGAAGAGCACTCGTGCTGCTTGCGAGATGAAAGAGAGACCTAATATCGAACGAGTCCCATCCGTACGTGCAGTTAGCTAAACAGTGCCTCTGACCAATTCTTTCATTTCAGGTAAAACTGAGTCAGAATCAGGTAGATAGCGAATAATCTCCCACAATTTTGTGAAAAGGGTGAATCTCGCGCATGAATTTTACATGTAAGTATTCTTCATATAAGCGTTTTTCATGAATGTAAATGAATATTTGCAATCACATAACTACTGTCTAAAGTATAGGATTGTGATATTATAAAACGACGATGTTGGCGTTGACAAATGCATTATAGATAAAGTGTGTAAGTACACATTTTCAAGTAATGATGTTTTCTTGCCCGATTTCGTATGTATGCCAAACCTCTATTACAATAGGTCCTTGTAGACAATATACCAGCCAAACCATTGCAAAAATGGATTTAAAGTTTCAAAACAATCTACTAAATACAAATACACATAGATATAACACAGCAATACCTGTTGTAAAGACTCCAATAAGCCAATCTAAATGTTTATCTTAAGCAATACCAAAACCAGATGAACATTCTGCCACTCGGATGATGGAAACGAGTTTTATGATTGACGATCTGGGCGCACGCCAGAACTATAAGAGGCTATAAATTAACCAGACCTTCGATAATGCTAAGCTTTTAGTGAAACACAACAAAACCTGTGCTAATTTTCTACTGTTGATTGATCTCCTTCTTTCATCATTGTGATTTTCTGTAAAGTTGTGCTTTCCTACTACACTGAAATATAGAGAGCCAATTTATTATATTTCTTGTATAAACGTTTCAGTCGTTTTATACCGTTAGTACAGCTGTAGCTCCAAACTAGAACAATATCTAAATTTACTGTTGTCGCTATAAATTTTATTGATTGAACATAACAGAGAGGGTACAGTTGTCATTTTAGGATATATATTTTGTCTCATCTCTAGAGCATATATGCTTGCATAACCGAAGACGATGTACATATATATCATATAGTTATAGAGTCATAAAACAATTTGGCATTAAAAGCCATGTCAAAATTTAAGATGTGATAAAGCGGGAATTTGATGTCATGATGTTAGACTACAACTGAAAACTTAGATCATTTAAACTTAGCCGGAATATATGTAACTGACTGTACCCATACCGCCATGTAAATACATGCTACCTGTTGGTGTGACGGAGAAGCAGATGTATTTATGTTTCAGAAACTGAATGTGTTTTATTTGGTTAATCAACACAGTCTCAGATTGCACCTACGCTAACAAGAAAACATACATTAAAGAAGGAAGATCAAACGTGCATTATTTTTCTATCTCTTACTTATATTAGAAACAAAACTAATACCAACTAAACATGACATATGTCTGTTCACATCAGTGCGCAAATATATCAGGTATAATTAACGACAAGCAACCTCAATACCTACACTGAAATATCCCAAAAGATCTCGACCAACATTAATCGAAACGGATATTCTTTTACACGTATAAAAAGAAATATTTACAAGATATCAGTTGATATGAAAATGGTCTCCTACCCAGTGAGTCGTTTTGCAAATGCTGTCAATCATTGTTTGAGGATGATTAAGTGGAGCTGAAAATTTAAAAACCTTTTGTTGCAAAGAAAAGGTTCATACAGATCACGAAGAGTTTTGATTATATATTTCTTCGGTCAAGTGTTCAAGCCATATTCCAGATTATGGCAGCCCTAAGAAACGTAATCCTATGTGTCGATTCTGCGATATATATTCTGCCATGTAGGGATGGAATATTCATTTAACAAAGACATACCAGAGTCATTGATGTCTTGAACTGCTGCACACAAATATATAATGGAATCACCGGGTAGTTACTTGTCAACTGAGAGAAGCTTGTGGGTTTTATATGCAAACATTCTTCGGCAAACAAAAGCTTACTGGCGTATCACAGGTGGCGTGTGGCCACACAATGAGTAAAAGTGCCAAGTAATTATGGTGAAACGATATGCATTTAGCACATGAATGCACGTAATTGATGAGAAAACGGTTGGAAAAAACAAACAACGAAAGGAGCCAAGCACTTCTGACACGACGGAAGTAGTTGTTCTTTATCATTATGTTCATGTTGTTACGAACATCATCTGCGTTGAAAGTTACTGAAATAGATACTTTGAAAACGTCTGATCTAAAGGTTCTCACTGAAACAGGATCGCAGTTTACAAGTATTGTACAGACATAACGATTGTCATATCACATCTTCTGTTTGAGAACTAATTCAATAACGGACTTTGTTGAACTCGGGGTATATTGGCTGTCAAAGTCAGGTCGTGCGTCAAACAGAACCAAGGTAAATGTCACCAGTATCAGTCTCACCGAGCATATAATCCCACAGTGAAATGAATTACTCAAACCTAGCACTCATTTAAACGATATACATAGACTCTGAAAATTATCTTTTTTCTATTTTCCGACGACAAATATACTCTTTATTTATCTATTCTTTTCTTTAACACCTGCTGATTTCTAGTGGCCCGGTCAGATCATTTCGTCGCAATTGCATCAGAGGGAGTGGTGATTAGGACTCAGTGAGGACGGTAAGTATACTGAAGGTATTGAAGCCAATGGCATCGAAATGACAGTCAACTGTTTTATTCAATAAGTATTCAGTCTTAAGAAGCAAAACAAGTCTTGTTTTGCCCAAAATATAACGAATAAACCAAACAAAATAGTTTGCTGTTGCAGCGTCATATTAATATGGACATAAGTACACTCATTTAACGACACTAAATGCAGTTTTACACACGGAGACCAAACATATTTAATTATGTTCCGGATTTTCGTTGCACCATGAAACGTTCATGACGTAAAGGAATGACAAAAAAAAGTAGTAATGATTCCAAATTTGTTTTTGCTGTGTATCAGTGGCGGACAGGAATGCAAAGTCATTGCACGTGCATAGACAATGCGTGCGTCTGAAACAGTGTGATGTGTATGATTCTCTGTTTATGAGACATGTTCATAGCATATTCCGAGCAAAGACCAAAACGATTAGTACTATAAGTGAAGAAGAACAGTGTTATTTACATGTTAGTGTCTTTTCATATATATGATATACTGTTGAAGTAGAACACATTTACCAGGAGTGCACTCGTAACTAAGTGACAAGAGTCAAAAGGAAACAGATTAGGCGTAACTCAGACTTTTAAAAAATGAACCTAATACAACTGTTTTATTTTAAATATCAACTCAGAAGATCATTATGTATGATTATGATGAAAGTGGAGATTCTTATTTCTGACTACTTCTGGAGGGTTAGTTGTACTTAACCATAATAACACCCTTACGATGTGTTCAAGGGGTAAAGGTATTATAAAGGACTAATAATAAGTTATCTCAGTGTAGTGATGTTAAATATATATCATGCTTGAAATAAAATACGAGAACATCCTGAAATGAAAGGTTTCTCAACCACATGAAAAATGTTTGCGTTGATAGATTAAGATCAGTTCTGAAGTCCACACATCCCATTATTCGTGAGCGTCTTGGCTTTTCATTTATTTTACTGGAACTTCGGAATAGTGAAAAACTATATATGATTCTATATTTCTTGATACTTTACAAATGATACAGGTGCACAAAATCTGATTTCCTTAGACAGTTACTTGATTTCATGGTCCTGGATGCTATGAACAAAACTCACAATACATCATCTTGATTTAAAGTTTGGTACTATCCAGTGATATTTTTCAAGGACCATAAAGCTTTAAACAAAAAGCTTTCTGGCCCCTTCATCACAGAATACTCATCTTTTTCAACATCAACATCAGATTTTACACCAGCAACAGCACTATATGTTCTGATGTTGTCCAGAAAAATGTGCAAAGATTGCTTTGTTCCACAGAGAGAATAGATCATTGTTCTACACCGCCTTTAGCTATGTATTTTAGGAACCGAAAATGCCTCTTGAATGGATTCTGCTTCCAAGGATACTATATTAGTTAAGGCAGTGTCCTCTTTTGTACTGACGTTCTATATTCACACATTGTAGCGACATGTATGTGGTAAATAGAACAAAATAAGTCTACCCCACAGACCAACTGATCTCAGACACAAAACTATTTGTTTTGAAATCGTGAACAAAATAATCAAGCCCTCTCCTTTCCCCAGGTAAAATAAATAGTCGGTCTCTTAAGTGTATGTTCATTTTGCACTGTTTAGACCAATTACACAAATTTATGCCAAATGTTTATTATTCCTGATGTAAAGAAATCATTGATTAGACATTTGAGATAACATTGAGATAATTTAGTGGGGTTAATGGTTTACATCAACTCGAAGTATGGAATCATGCCATCATGTTACCACTGATGACTAGAAATACAGTGCCGAGAGAGACAGTACTCTCAGCGGCCGCTGAGTACTGATGTAATTAGTCGTATCCTTTGGTAGTACATCTTTGATCTGACAGGGCGTTAAGCTTTGTAAACACTAAGCGTCAGAATATGCCTCACCCAGTTCCAGTCACTCGCAACGTTATCCTGAAGCAGCAGATGTTTCCAGTGCACAGTAACATGTGTACTGAGAACTCAGTCGTTAAAATCATATACTTTGGCAATGAATGACGGAATATCGTTAAAACTCTATATCATGTTAACTTTATGTGTTGAATATTATCACTGCAAACGTCAAACTACTAGAAAAAGTATATCTGAAATGTAGTCAATCCTTATCTGCAAAATCAGCTCATAGTGTCGGAGAAGCTTTGTACGATGCATGTCCAGGACAACACTATTCGGGATATGATGTACTTTTAAGAGAACACCCTATACAAAACCAGAAACCGACAGGATGTTGGACAACACTAAAATACAGACAATCCAAACTTATCATTTTTTATGTCAGCAACTATTTTTCCGACTGGTTAAATTTTGAAAGTTAACGCCCTGTTAAAAATATTGACAAAAAATGTTTTGAAAAAAGGTGTGACTGAAGTTTAAAAGCTGAACCTCTATGTTGATTAGCATTAACATTGTGTATCAATCAATTGTGCTAATTACAGATTCAACTAGTGATAGCTGACAAATTACCTTCAAATAAACAAAGTTTGCATAATAACCTATGTCGTATTTTGGCAAGAAATTGTTGCAAGATACGGTGACAGACTGCATATAGCAAGCTGAGGACATTGCGTAAAAACCGCATACTGAAACAGTGTCTCTACAATGCTGATGAATTAATGAATTGTAAGATTCATCATGATGGTCCAAATGACGGCTAAATGCTCACAGAAAGTGGCCTGCAGCGGAGCAATACTTCACAAGCACCAACTCATTAAATACGTCAATGTTGCTGGCTTTCACGGCTTATAATAAATTTGTTTACATGCTCCCATCTATGCATTCATATTCAGACAGAAGTATGAATTTGTCTTCGTCGTAGCTATGATGCCAAAATGGGAAACGTTTAGCCAAAATCTGGAAGATGTCTCTTCGTCAATGCACGCCGTCGTGTGGTCCAATATAACACGCAATGTTCGCACCGAGCCTGTTCAAGCAGATAGCTGTAATGTGTACCATGTATGCGCCGTTTTACACAGGCATTTCTTTCTCACCTAATTGAATAATCAAAGCTCCCTGCTGTTGGAGTGTGTTGCCTGCCATACCACATACACATCTTCATACAGATTTGGCTCAAGTCGGCAAGAAACAATGACACATTAAGGAAGCAGAATGAAAATAACCAGGTATGGACGCTGATAACGGCTTCAAGCAGGAAAAACTAAATTGGTAATTTGTTCATAGCGCTGACTGTTGTGACACTGACATCGCTGTCAAAGTCAACTATCTCTTTCAACACTTTTTGAACTCCATTATCATTTAGCAAATGGCTTTGATTGAACCCCATGAATATTCATCAGACTCATCTGAATAATGGCATATTTAGAGGTGATGTTAAATAATGTTAGTTTTCCTCCTCCTCCCAGGCATAGACAATTACTGATCCGCTTTCAAGACGACAATTAACTTCAAATGAGACATCTTCAATATGAAAAAGTTTCATGGTAAAATTAAATGTTGCTAAGGATATATAATATATGATCAGCTGAATAGTCACATACTGTCATTGTTGCTTTGAGAATATATTTTACAAGGTGTATAACATGAGACTGGGATATATCTTCTTACGTCTGAAATTACACAGACCGTTGCCTTTGTATCATTGGCCTATCGGTAGATTGGCGTGAACAAATAGTGCTTGGCATCATATAACATTTGTTGAAGTTTTGATTTTTTACTGTCTGTGATCATATACACAACACATGGAATGATTTCAGAAGAATGCTAGCTCTTCTCGACTGAATCATTCTAGAGATTTATACCTTGAACATAATGTGCGTTCCAGATACATGTCTGTACAGTGGGAAAGCCGCTTCTCTTAACAATACGCACCCACGTGCACTATGTTTTATAAAAAGAAAGCCTTGAGGTTGAGTGAAGCAAGGTTCTGTTAAACGTCTTGATTGATGGGGATGAATATGTTAAGATCAAGTACAATTCAGACGTTAATATTGGTTGCCAATTTTTATGCAAATGCACAAATACTGATGGCCAAATGTACACAATACCTAAATGCACCCTGCTATCATCCGAAAAGTGCCCCTTATTGTTACAAAAAAGTAGAACATTGAATTTAGAGAACACAACGCTTCTTCATATTCACCCCATTGTTTCATGTGGCACTTGAGGCACTTGCGATAAGTGCAAACACACATCATCAGCAGTATGGACAGAGTGGGCACATAGTATCCTTCATATGTGTGCACGCACGAACGCCTGTAACCGTGAGATGCTCTTTAAATACACAGGGCTTAGACGAGGTCACACAAGATGCTGTACGTCTTCTATGAGATGTTCCTCGTCCTATCCACAGGCTTGTTGAATATGGAACAGAATCTTGGTATAACTAAAGACCGTGTTTCCTCGATAACATTATTTGAATTCACTTGAGCAATGCACAAATAATCCCATTCCTGACCTTGTGTCTTTGTCTCGGGTGTGTCTGCATTATCCCAAAAACTTTCATTTCTTACAAGAACGACACATTTATGTGATTCCCGTCATTAACTGCCAAACTGAGATTTGAAATGAAGCTGATGATCAAAGGAATACAGGGCTCAAGTCTTTTATCGCCGTATGCCCTAAAGTTGTGGATTATTAACAGTTATGAAATTACGCTTCAGATAATATTTGATAAGTTTATTACAAAGCATACTTCTTTGCATTAGACAACTGTTTCATATAGCCTGGGCCTCTCATGATGTACCTCCGTAAGTATTCCTTAAGTGTCTCACATAACAGTCTTTTTGAATATTTTAGTGAAAAAAAAAATGTTTCTTTTGACTTTTTGATCTTCAAATGATCGGTCTTCTAAACATTCGTGTCATGCTTCGGTACGTACCAGTGCAATGGGCGAATAGATACTGCTGAACGTCACAACAGCTTCAGCATTGCGGCCAGTTATCTTTAATAACGGATGACCCCAGAATACACTTAGTCAGTTATTGCATTCACAGATCAAGGTGATATTCCAATCCGGGTTCTTATTCTCGTTTCCCACGGCAGATATGGCCATTTTTGGTAATGTTCAGGTTGGTAACTAGCATTTTCCGTCAGTTTTTTTGTCGGTATATTTTCTCACCCTACGCTAGATCTAGAATTTCATAGAACACCGTCTAAACGTCACTGTTTATAAGCAAGATGTATTTAGTCTGCTGTCGTCTTTGACATGATACCAATGAAATCCAGCTTAGAATTGATCTTCAGTAACCCATGTTTTTTGTAAGATGCGACTAAAGGGATCGCCGATTTGGTTGACACATGTCATCGTATCCCAATTAAATAGAACGATTCTAATGATGTTGATCACTGGATTGTCTGGCCCAGACTCGAACGTTTGTTTAAATATATGCGAATTAATGTAGCGCCCTGTTGATATTATATCATCATCATCATTATCGTCAAGTAACAAACTGTTATAACTATCGTATGTAAGAGGTACAGAATGAACATTCAAACTTCATGCTCTTTGATGACTGAAAGTCCACGCTTGTCTATTTATATCGTAAATAGCCTCCTTGTTTTGTGATAATTTGTTTAATTATCCAGTTTAGTAATATGACACAAAATCCAGTTAAATAGATTTTAAAGAATCTCTTAATAGGAACAGGTGTTCAATACAGATCAATACAGCATTTCATACAGGTGGTATGTTTCAGGTAAATCCTGCTGTAAACCAAGCACCATTTTTTTCTTTTTCGTATTCTTTGCTATTCAATTATGATAGCCTAATGCATGCATAAGATAAGGATGGTAAACAAAACAAGTCAAGCAGATATGCACATATAAACTGCCATGAATAATCATCGCTTTGATCCTTTTTTTTATTCATTTTCAATCTGCCAAATACAATTCGGCTCGAATACTCCTTTGCCAATGTAAAAAGTATATGGTGTCTTGTAATTAAAGGCCGGGGTGCAAACCTCCAAAAAAACCCATGTGTTTCCATTTGGTCTCCCATTGGCGACTCCTCAGCAGTGTAGATGTTATCTGCCCATGTGTGACAAGACTGTAACGGCTATGGGTGCCTGGCTAGAGCCTGTCGATGTCAAAGGTTAACCTTGGAATTTACTACAAGAATACACATGTGCCTTATAGTAAATGTCCAACAACCCGTTTACTTCATATTTTGATGACCAAAGAGTTAAAATTGATTAGCATATATGACATTTCAAATTTTACTTATTTTTCTGAAAATATAATCTTCAACATGGTGATGTCAGCATCAAATAAGTGTACAGCCCTAACCCTGCACAGCATGGAAGTGGAGAGGGGGTTATTTTCTCATCCTGCCTGAAATATGAAACCCTGAATGAAACTTTAACCCACTAACAGACTTGTTTCAATAGAAATGCCCCTCCTCTGGCCACCTAACTGATATAGTGGGAATTTCAATTGTATGTTTTGTAGGCTGTCTGCATCCATACATTTTACCGTGAGTCTTCAAAGCATACTTTTGTACACTTTGGCTTAATTTCATCATGAACCAGTAAGTCAAATTTCTGATGTTTCATGGAATGTACTTGAATACTGCATTGTTTTGCATCGAAAAACAGCTTTGACAAGGCAAGGAGGCCACGGCCCATGTTTGAATAAGTTTGAACCCCGGCCTTTAAGATCATAATAAAGAAAACGTGTCAGGACCATATACAGATATGCTTTGTTAAACATATCTGCACATGTCCAAGAGTGGAAAGGGATAAGCACAACAAGCAAACGCAACACGTAACTATGATTTAGAGAAATAAATTGAGCATACATGCAATTGATAAACTATCGAAAAGAGATACTTCAAATGTTATGAACCAAGAACACTTGAATAGGGAACTATTTTCGTCATTATAACAAGTTTCTTACCCACCATCATCTATGTTTACAGTTTCCATAATAGATATATTGACGACGTCTGCCCTAAACATGCTCTCTGACACAGTATCAATAGAATTTATCACCAAGGGAATATTGATTGTCACATAATATTTTCGTAAGATCAAAGAGCATATAATATGCACCGTAGATACTGTGTTTGAGAAACGTTTTAATATACAGGTTATGGAACTCGACGTCTACTGGCTGTCAGCATCAGGCTGTACGTCAAGCTGAAACCAGGCAGATGTCGCCAGTATCAATTTCACTATGTAAATAATCCCCGCAGAGAAAGCTATCACTGCAACTCAAAGCCAGATGCCATTTATACAAAAATAAAAAGACACTGTAAACTGAAGTTACATTTTTCTCAGACGACTCATATATATTTTATGTGAGAATACAGACCATCTCTATTTAGCAGCATCTTCAGTGTTGCTTTTATCTGTGAATTGATAGGTTGCACATATGCTTGTTATAACGAAATATGCATATAAATCGGAATTTCTGCATGGATTGGCAACATATAAAACAGGTATTTAAGTTTTACTGAAGCTTGAGATTCATCGATGATCTGATATCGTGCTGTAATGTCAATAGCCACAGTGACTTTTATTGGTCAACTTACCTGAACCAGTAATAAAATAATCATGAGACGCCTCATCTGTATCACATTTAGATCTATACTTAAAGGGTGACAATATACTCTCCACAATATTGTATGGCGGGAGGATGGATTCTACTTTTCAATCGTCAGCGTTAACACTATACAAACCAATACTCCAACAACCCCAGTCTTTGGTGTCGACATTTGTATTTTGAGGTACAACCGAGCATGCTCTGTCATCAGATATTTCAAAAAGCGCCATATGTCTGCTTATCAGGGTATCACATTCACGACAGTACAGCTTCGTTTGAAAGGGTTAATGTTGCCCATGTGGAAAACATTTCCAGATTTGACAAATTACTGACGAAAACGATGTCTGGAGCAGTACCCTGTGTATCCTACAGAATAGGCTCACCTCTCCCCTAGGTATCAGTGCTATCTCACAGTCAGTTTGGTTATTCAACACATACTTATGCTTTATATTTTGTTTGTTGTTTAACGTCACCCTCAGTAATGACTGTATGACAACATTCTGTAAAAATGGAGTCTTAACAGACCATGCAGTAATTGACATCGTGAGCATCGACCTGCGCAGGTGGGAAACGATGACATGCATCAACCAAGTCAACAAGTCGAACCACTTCTCCTTTTAGCCATGAGTCATAACAATACAGTAGTATTATAACGAAAACATATGTGTATCGAAATGATGATGAGTTTCTACTTTTTATCGACGCACTGTCAATGCCTGGAGTTCAAATCTAGAACTGAGAGTAAGTGAATTAGTATTGTTTCACGCCGCTCTTAGCAGGAATGCGTCGGGAGACACCACATTATATGTTGCAATAATGTGGGGTCTCGAATTCAGATGTCATACAAGAACTTGGCTTCTTGACTGTCCCTTTTTTGTACCCACATGTTGGGAAATGGACACTGCAAAATCAAATACATATGTATGAAATACAACTCCCATAACTTAAAAGATCAGTATTAGTCAAACGCTATCGGCAGAAACCTCAAACAGTTGAATACGTATGTTTCATAAACAGCGAGTTTTTGGTATGTGCTTTGAGGACAAAACAGGCCTATTACACGTATTTTGAGGTGATGATTCAATGTAAACGTACGAACTACACGGATCGATGCTATAACTATGACTATACACGATGTGGTGTATCTTGAATAGTTCTGCACGTAAAGGCGGTCTGCGCAGCAAATATATTTAGTCTGGTCTTCCATACTTTAATTGAGTTTGATTGACGACATGCGGTGTGCTGCACCCAATTTGTCTTTCAGAACGTTCACTGACTCAACCATTTATAAAGTTAATTTACGTACAAATATTGCCCGATACTACTTTATAATTTTATTCACATTCTCTTTTACAGTCTCATTTACATTTCAATGAGTTTAAGTCAGTGTTAAGTCAATTTTGTGAAGTAAAGGGAGCTCAGTTTAGTCCATGTCGCATGCCTGTTGACGCCAACATTAGTAATATGTTTGCTTGTAAATACTCGAAACTGAACCACAAAGCAACTGAAACCACGATTAATGACTCACAGCATAGTGACGTGATAACAAGTCACCACCTGGCCCAGTTTATTTGCTTCATTGAACTAGTTGTGATTCAACTGACACTAAACCAGTCCTAATTTGGCTAAACAACAAGAAAAGCAAAAATGACAATAATTAACAACCTCACTTTATGAGCACACGGGTTTCATTGCCTTAATTATGTAACATCCTCACAATCCCATGCAAAACACTTTCGTCAATTGCATGATCAAGCCTTTAGGAATTTACATTGACTTCAAACACAGCCTATGACGTTAATCCAGCTCCTCTTGACCCTGGTCGAAATCTGAAAAAGCAATGCAAACCTTCCTCAAACGTGTTGCATTGCTGAGTGGACAGTGCCACTAACCAACACTTTCATTTTAGGTTAAGCTGAATAAGAATCAGAGGAAGATCGCGAATAATCCCCCATAATTTTATCAGAAGGATGAACCTCACGCATACATTTTACATGTAATTACAAGTAGTCTTCATATAACCGTTATCATAAATGTAAATAAATATTTGCAATCACATAACTACTGTCTAAAGTATAGGAATCTGTTCTTATATAACGAAGAAGTTTTGTAATGTGGTTTTGACAACTGCATTTTAAATAATGTGGGTAAATACATATTTTCAAGTAATGATGCTTTCTTATCCGCTCTCGTATGTATGCCAAGTCTCTGTTACAATATGTCCTTGTAGACAAACACTATACCAGCAAAACCATTGAAAAACCCGATTTAAAGTTTCAGAACAATCTACTAAATACAAACACACAGATATGACACAGCAATAACTGTTGTAAAGATTCCACCTAGCCAATCTAAATGTTTATCTTAAGCAATACCCAAACCAGATGAACATTCTGCCACTCGGATGATGGAAACGAGTTTTATGATTGACGATCTGGGCGCACGCCAGAGCTATAAGAGGCTAGTATATTACCTTCGATAAGGCTAGGCTTTTAGTGAAACACAACAAAACCTGTGCAAATATTCTATTGCTGATTTATCTCCTTCTTTTATCATTGCGATTTTCTGTAAAGTTGTTTCTTTTCCACTACACTAATATAGAGAGCCAATTTATCATTTTACTTGCATAAACGTCTCAGTCGTTTGATACCGTTGATATAGCTGTAGCTTCGACCTAGAATAATATATAAATTTACTGTTGTTACTGATAAATATTTAAACTGAACACAAAGTGAGGGTCGTGCCACTTTATAGTGTATATTTTGTCTTCCCTCTGGAGCATATATGATTGCATAACCGGACACAATGTACATGTATATTTACAGTCATAAAACAATTTTTAGCATTAAAAGCCATGTTGAAAATTCAAGATGTGACATTAGGCGACAACTGAGAACATACATTTATACCTAGCCCCAATGTATTCAACTAACTGTAACCCTGCCACCTTGTAAATATATGCTACCTGTTAGTGTGACGGAGAAGCAGCTGTAATAACATTTCAGAAACTGAAATGTTTTGGTTTGGTTTTGTTAATCGGCACCTTCACTAACATGAAAACATACATTAAAGAAGGAAGATCAAACGTGCATTATTTTCCTAACCTCTTACATTTTTTTAAACAAAACTAATACCAAGTAAACACGGCATATACCTGTTGACATCAGTGCGCAAAGATATCAGGTTTAACTAGCGAGAAGCAATCTCAATAGATACACTGAAACATCCCAACAGATCTTAACCAATATTAATCCAAACTGATCTTCTGGAAACGTATACGTATAAAGGTAGATTTATACAACAAGAATATCAGTTTATATGAAAATAAATCATCCTACCCAACGAGTCTTGTTGCAAAATGCGAGCAATGCTGTCAACGTTTGAGGACGATTAAGTGGAGCTTCAAATTTTAAAAAAACTCTCTTTATTGCAAATAAAAGGTTCATACAGATCACGAGGTTCTAGCCATATCCCAGACCATTGAGGCCGAAAGAAACGTAATCCTATGTGTAGATTCTGCGATATATATCTTGCCCCATAGGGATGGAATATGCATTTAACAAAGACATACCAGAGTCATTGATGTCTTGAACTGCTGCGCACAAATATATAATGGAATCACCGGGTAGTTACTTGTCAACTGAGAGAAGCTTGTAGGTTTTATATGCAAACATTCTTTTCCAAACAAAAGTTTATTGGCGTATCTCAGGTGGCGTGTGGCAAACACAATGAGTAAAAGTGCCAAGTAATTATGGTTAAAAGGTATGCATGGATCACCTGAATACACGTAATTGATGGGTAAACGTTGGGGAAAAGACAAACAACGAAAGGAGCCAAGCACTTCTGCCTCGACGAAATAAGTCTTTCTTTATCATTATGTTCATGTTGTTACAAACATCAGCTGCGTTGAAAGTATTTGAAATAGAACGTAAAAAACGTCTGATTAAAAGGCCTTCAGTGACACAGTATCACGATACAAAAGTATTTCACAGACATAATGATTGTCATATCATATCTCCATGAGATAAGAGACTTGGTATATGCTATAGATATTCCGTTTGAGAAATAATTCAATAACGACTTTATGGAACTCGAGATATAGTGGCTGTCAACGTCAGGTCGTGCGTCAAACAGAAACAAGGTAAATGTCACTAGTATCAGTTTCATTGTGCAAATAATCTCGACAGTGAAATCAAACCTATCTCTCATTTAAACGAAATATATAGACTCTGAAAATGGTCTGGTCTCTATTTTCCGATGGCAACATGTTTTCCTTCTAAATACGTAAATGATGAGTTAATGTAAACAAAGCCATATCGTTGTCTTCAAGTATTTTCGGGGGCGGTGGGGTAGCCTAATGGTTAAAGCGTGTGGCTCGTCACGCCGAAGACCCGGGTTCGGTTCCCCACATGGGCACAATGTGTGAAGCCCATTTCTGGTGTCCCCCGCCGTGATGTTGCTCGAATATTGCTAAAAGCGGCGTAAAACCAAACTCAGTCAGTCAGTCAGTCTAATATTTTCTTTATGCATGTTTACTCTTTTCTTGAACACCTGTTGTTATCACTGATTTCCAATTGTCCCTTCATACCATTTGGTGGCTATTTCATCCCACGGAGTGAGTGAGTGAGCAAAATTATTATTGAAGCGCGACATTAATCGTTCATATTAACAAGAACATGGACATGTACATTCACGACGCTCAATGCAGTTCTACACACCTTACACATTCAATTATGCTCTGAAGTTTCGTTGCACAATGAAACGTTCATGATCTGAAGGAATGACAAAAACGTGGAAATGATTCCAAATTATTTTTTTCGCTGTGTATCAGTGGCAAACAAAACGCTGAGTCGATGCACGTGCGTAAACAACACGTGCGTCTGAAACAGTCGGATGTGTATGATTCTCTGTTCATGGGACATATTCTTGGCAATATTTTGAGCAAAGTCCAAAACGGTTAGTACTCTCAAGTGAAGAAGAACAATGCTATTTACATGTTAGCAGTTTTTCATATATATGATATACTGATGAAGTGAAACTTCTTCACCAGGAGTGCACTCGAGCTCGTAACTAAGTGATAAGAGTTATCTTTCTCGTCTCGTTCCTAAATCCAAAAGGAATTAGATTAAGTGTAACTTAGACTTTTAAAAATAGACCTAATACAACTGTTTATTTTTTAAGCCATCAACCCATAAGATCATTATGTATGATTATAATGAAAGGAGATTCTCATTTCTGACTACTTCTGGAGACTTAGGTGCAGTTAGCCTTAATAAGATCCTTACATTGTTTTGGAGGTTTAAGATATTATAAAGAACTAATAACAAGTCTTCCCAGTGTAGTGATGTTAAATATATATCATGCTTGAATTAACATCCTGAAATGAAAGGTTTTTCGCCCACATGAAAAATGTTTGCGTTGATAGAATAACATCAGTTCGGAAGTCCACGAATCCCATCAATCATGAGCGTCTCGGTTTTTCATTTCTTTTATTGGAGCTTCGGAAGAGTGAAAAAACGTACGGCTTTACGTATGTTATTGCGGAGGGATTGCCTATATATGATCGTATACTGCTTGACGTTTTACAAATAATACAGATGCACAAAATCTGATTTCTTGATCTCATGGTCACTTGATGCAATAAACAAAACTCATCTTGATTTACAGTTTGGTTCTATCCAGTGATATGTTTCAAGGTACCGCATTAGAAAAAAGTTTTCTGGTCACTTCATAACAGAATACTGATCTCAAGATCCGATTTTACACCAGCAACACCATCGGAAGTATATGTTTTGATGTTGTTCAGAAAATGTGCACAACATTGCTTTGTTCCACGGACCATTGTTCTACACCATCTTTGGCTATATTTTTAGCAACCCAAAATGGGTGTTCAGAAGAGAGTCTGCTTGTAAGGATACTATATTAGTGTACTCTTCTGCACTGACGTTCTATATTTATACGGGGCGGTGGGGTAGCTTGGTGCTTAAAGCGTTCGCTCGTCACGCCGAAGGCCTGGGTATGATTCTCCACATGGGCACAATACGTGAAGCCCATTCTTGGTGTCCTCATCCGTGATATTGATGGAATATTGCTAAAAGCGGCGTAAAACCCAACTCACTCACTCACTCTATATTCACACATTGTAGCTACATGTATGTGGTATATAGAACAACCTTCCGTTTGGTGGGCAAACGCTGCAACCATTAGGCTAACCCACAAACCGACCGATCTCAGACACAAAATTATTTGAAGAATGAGAACAATTGTTGTGGATATACAACGTCTTTATTCTGTATAAGCTTAGTTTCGACATAGATTCTAATGTCGTTGTCGTTATCCATACAAAAATGTCATCATTCTTCATCTCCTCAACTTCTAGAATGCCAATCAAAGACGACAAATTTATCTTAAGTGTATGTTTATTTTGCACTGTTTAGAGCAATTACACATACATGTATGTATTGCACATGATTATTATTCCTAATGTAAAGAAATCATTGATTAGACATTTGAGATAGCATTGATACAATTAAGTGGGGTTCATGGCTTACATCAACTCGAAGTATGGAATCATGCCATGTGTTACCACTGATGACTAGAAATTCATGAACAGTGCTGAGAGATGGAGAGAAAGTACTCGCAGAGGCCGCTTAGTACTGATGTAATTAGTCGTATCCTTTGGTAGTACATCTTTGATCTGACAGGGCGTTAAGCTTTGTAAACACTAAGCATCAGAATATGCCTCACCCAGTTTCAGTCACTCGCAACGTTATCCTGAAGCAGCAGATGTTTCCAGTGCACAGTAACATGTGTACTGAGAACTCAGTCGTTAAAATCATATACTTTGGCAATGAATGACGATATATCTTAAAACTCTATATCATGTTAGCTTTATGTGTTGAATAGTATCACTGCAAACGTCAAAACACAAGAGAAAGTATATCTGAAATGTAGTTAATCGTAATCTGCAAAATCAGCTCATAGTGTCGGAGAAGTTTTGTACGATGCATGTCCAGGACAACACTATTCGGGATTTGATGTACTTCTAAGAGAACACCCTATACAAAACCAGAAACTCACAGGATGTTGGACAACATAAAGCTGTCTTTCATTCCGACACAAATAACAGAAAATCCAAGCTTATCATTTTTTATGTCAGCAACTAATTTTCCGACTTGTTACATTTTGAAAGCGTAAAAATACTGATCAGAAATGTTTTGGAAAAGGTGTGATTGAAGTTTAAAAGCTCAGCCTCCATGCTGATTCGTTTCCCATTGTGTATCGATCATGGATGCTAATTACAGATTCAACTAGTGATACGTAACACATTACCTTCAAATAAACAGGTTGCATAATAACCTATGTAGTATTTTGACAAGACATAGTTGCAAGATACTGTGACAGACTACGTATAGCAAGCTGAGTTCATTGTCTAAGAGCTTCATACAGAAACAGTGCTGAAACATTCTGATCAATTATTAAATTGTAAGAATCACCATGATGGTCAAAATTATAGTTAAATGATCACTGAAAGTGGCCTGCAGCGGAACACCACTTCCCTAGCATCAGCTCACTGAATACTTCGGTGTTGCTGGCTATCACGGCTTACAGCAAACTTGTTTATATGCTCCCATCTATGCTTTCATTTTCAGACAGAAATACTCAATTTGCTTTCGTCGTCACCGTGACGCCAAAAAAGCCCTGTAATTTCTGATGCCTATCGGTAATTAACTGACCATTTTATGGGTCACATTCATTCAAAAACCAGTGGTAACCGATTTGCTTTGATGTTTATGTTTAATGTACATGTTTACAGCTTAACATCAAAGGGATCTAATTATACTTATACAAGTTCATCTCGCTCCAAAGGTTTCAGCTTCAATTACAGTAGAGCACTGCCGTTTTCTTGACAAGCCAAATACAAATTTTGTAGACACATAATACTTTCGACATACACACACAAAGAAAGCGTGTGTATGTCTGTGGAAAGACGTTTCCTACAACGTTTCGCCAAATTCTGGAAGATGTCTCTTCGTCAATGCACGCCGTCGTGTGGTCCAATTAAACACGCAATGTTCGCACGCAGCCTGTTCAAGCAGATAGCTGTAGAGTGGTACCACGTATGCGCCGTTATACACAGACATTTCTTTCTCACCTAATTGAATAATCAAAGCTCCCTGCTGTTGGAATGTGTTCCCTGCCATACCGCATACACATCTTCATGCAGATTTGGCTCAAGTCGGCAAGAAACAATGACACATTAAGGGAGCAGAATGAAAATAATCAGGTATGAATGCTGATAACGGCTTCAAGTAGGAAAAACTAAATTGGCAATTTGTTCATAGCGCTGACTGTTATAATGCTGACATCGCTGTCAAAATCAACTATCTGTTTCAACAAATGTATTGAACTGCATTATGTTTTAGCAAATGGCTTTGATGAAACGATATGAATATTCACCAGGCTAATCTGAATAATGGGTATTGAGGCCATGTTAAATAATGATAGTTTTTCCTCCTCCTCCCAGTCATAGACAATTATTGATCCGCTTTCAAGACGACAATTGATTTCAAATGACACATCTTCAATATGAAGGCGTTTCATGGTAAAATGAAATGTTACTAACTGAAACATGGACGTATTTCATTGTATGATCAACTGAATAGTCACATACTCTCAATGTGATGAGAATATTTTTTCCGAGGTGTACAACATAATACATCATTGGCCTATCGGTTGATAGGCGTGAACAAATAGTGCCTGGTATGATATAACAATTGTTGAAATTTAGATTTTTCACTATCTGTGATCATAACAGCTGATATACTTTCAGTAGAATGTACTTTCGAACTGAATCATTCTACGATTTATATCCTATTTAAAAGCCGATTCTCTTCTCAGTGAGCACCAACCTGTACTATACTTTATAAAAAGGATGGCTTGAGGTTGAATGAAGCAAAGTTCTGTTAAACGTCTTCGATTGTTCGGGATGAATGTGTTAAGATAAAACACTATACATACCTAATTATTGTGTGACGGTTTATCTGCAAATGCGCAAATACTGACATAATCTTATATATATATATACAATGTCCTGCTGTCATCTGAATAGTGCCTTGTAGTGTGAAAAAGGTAGAACATTCTCAAACGATATACTTTGGAATTTGCAATTCTTCACATTCACCCCATTGTTTCATGTGGCACTTGAGCCACTTGCGGTAAGTGCAGTACAGATGAATGATCATTAGCAGTATGGACAGATTAGATGCATACCTGTGATCTAGAGAAGCTCTTTAAGTACACAGGGCCTAGACGGGGTGACACAAGCTGCTGTACGTCTTCTGGGAGATACCCCTCGTCTTGTTCACAGGCAGGGTTGTTGAATATGGAACAGAATCTTGGTGTACCTCGTAGCTAAAGACTTGTCAAAAATGACTACGCGTTCACCGTGTTTCCCCTGATAACATATTTGATTTCACTTGTGCAATACTCAGAAATGCCCATTCCAGGCCTTGCGTCCATGTCTCGGGTGTGTCTGCATCATCCTATTAACGTTTCTTTGAATATGGAACAGAATCTACGCTTTCAACGTGTTTCCTACAATAACAGTATTTGACATTCATTCCTTACAAGAACGACACCTCTATGTGATTCCCGTCATTAACTGCCAAACTGAGATTTGAAATGAAGCTGATGATCAAAGGAATACAGGGCTCAAGTCTTTTATCGCCGTATGCCCTAAAGTTGTGGATTAAGTTTTTATGAAATTACGCTTCAGATAATATTTGATAAGTTTATTACAAAGCATACTTCTTTGCATTAGACAACTGTTTCATATGGTCTGGGCCTCTCATGATGTACCTCCGTAAGTGTTCCTTAAGTGTCTCACATAACAGTCATTTTGGATATTTTACTGAAAAATGTTTCTTTTGAATTTTTGATCATCAAATGATCGGTCTTCTAAACATTCGTGCCATGCTTCGGCATGTACCAGTTCGATGGGTGAAAAATACTGCTGAACGTCACAACAGCTTCAGCATTGAGGCTCTGTTTGGTAAGTTGTGTTCAATAACGGATGACCCCCAGTCAGCTATTGCATTCACAGATCAAGATGATATTCAAATCCGAGTTCATATTCTTGCTTCTCACAGTAGAAATGGACAATGTTCAAGTTGGTAATTTGCATTTTCTGTCAATCTGTTTAGAGGTACGCTTTCTCAACCTACACCATAACTACTAGAACGAACACCGTCAAAACGCCACTGTATATAAGTTAAATAATTATAGTTTGCTGTCATTGTCATCAAAAGTTTGTTTAAATGTTTGCAAATTAATGTACCGCCCTGTTGTTATGATATCATCCTCATCCTCATCCTCATCCTCATCAAGTAATAAACTGTTATAACTATCGTATATCAGAAGTACAAAGTTAATAGAGATTTAAATTTCTTGTTCCTAAGTTTTGAAGATTCCGTGATTGATGATTATTTGTTTAATTATCACGTTCGCCAAAATGACCTAACATTCAGTTAAATTAGTTTAAAGAATCTCTTAATAGGAGCGAGTGTTTAATACCAATATAGCATTTCAGACAGGTGGTATGTTTAAGGTAAATCTTCTGTAAACCAATGATCAATTTTGGCTTTCTCTTGTTCTTTGCGTGGCAGATTATAATAGCCTAATGCTGATTCATTACCAATGTGTCCAATACTCCTTTACCAATGCTTAATTGATTTGTGTCTTGAAATGCAGTGCACAAAAAAATAATTAAGTTCATAATAAAAAAATCGCATCAGGCTTGTATGCAGATATGCTTTGCTAAACATTTCTGCACATGTCGCCTAGAGGAATGGGGCAAGCGAACGTAACAAGTAACTATGATTTGGAGAAATGACTTGAGCATACATGTAAATTAATAAACTATAAAAAAGAGACTTACTTAAAATGCAATGAACCCAGAACACTTGAATAGGGAACTATAATATCAGTATATCAAGTTTCTTGCCCATCATAGTCTATATTGACGGTTTCCATAATAGATATATTAAAGACATCTGTCCTAAATATGCTCTCTGACACAGTATCAATAGAATTTATCACCAAGGGAATATTGATTGTCGCATAATATTTCGTAAGATCAAAGAGCATATAATATGCACCGTAGATATTATGTTTGAGAAACGTTATAATATACAGGTTATGGAAGTCGACGTGAACTGGCTGTCAGCATCAGGCTGTACGTCAAGCTAAAACCAGGCAAATGTCGCCAGTATCAGTTTCACTGTGCAAATAATCCCCGCAGAGAAAGCCAGATGCCATTTATACAAAAATAAAGAGACACTGTAAACTGAAGCTTTATATTTTTCAGACGAGTCATATATCGTTTACGTGAGCATGCAGACCATCTCTATTTAGCAGCATCTTCAGTGTTCCTTTTATCTCTTGCATTGATATGAAATACATAAGGTTGCACATGAAGATATACTTGTTATGAAGAATAATGCGTATGAATTGGAATTTCTGCACGGATTGGCAAAATATGAACCAGGAATTTGAGTTTTACTGAAGCTTGAGAAACATCGATGATCCGATATCGTGCTGTAATACCAATAGCCGCAGTGACATTTACTGATTTACCTACCTGAACCAAAAAATAAAATAATCATGAGACGCCTCATCTGTATCACATTTAGATTTATACTTAAAGGGTGACAATATATTCTCCACAAGAGTGCATGGCGGGAGCATAGCTTCTACTTTCCAATCGTCAGCTTTCAAACTATGCAAACCAATAATCCAATATTTTTATTCTGAGGTACAACCGAGCTTCCTCTTTGATTGGGGATTTCAAAACATTCTTGCTTAAAGGCTGCTCATCAGGGTATCACATTCAAGACAGTAATGTTTTGTTTAAAGGGTTACTGTTACCTATGAGGAAGACATTTTCAGTACCCTACATGTATTTATCTGTGCTTGTCCGGATAAATAATTGACTTGCCCTTGATGTGTTTGTGACAGGCCCATCACAACAGGATAGGCTCACCTCTTCCCGAACACTTGGTGTCAGTGCCATCTAACAGTCAGTGTTATTCGACACATACTTATGTTTTAAATTTGTTTGTTTGTTGTTCAACGCCGCACTTAGCAATGACTGTAAGACAGCATGCTGTAAAGAATCGAATCTTGACAGGCAATCCAGTAATTGACACCGTGAGCACACGATGACATGCATCAGCCAAGTCAACAAGCCGGACCACCTATCCCGTTGGTCATCAGTTATAACAATACAATAGTAGTGTAACGAAAACGAAAAAAAGCCGTCAGTGCCTGGAGCTCAGATCTAGAACTGAGAGTAAGTGAATTAGTATTGTCTTACGACGCTTTTAGCCAAAAATGCGCCCTGACATACTACAATACGTATTGCTATAATATGGTGTATCGAATCTAGGTGTCCCAAGATAACTTGCTTCTTCATAGTCCCTTCTTTGAACAACCGCCTCCGTGGTGTAGTGGTTAGAGCGTCCGCCCGGAGAGCGGAAGGTCGCGGGTTCGATCCCCGACCGGGTCATACCCAAAGGCGTTAAAATGTGGTACTTGTTGGTCCCTGCCTGGCGCTCGGCATTAATGGGTACATCAAGGACTGGTCGGCTCGGAGTCAGTATAATGTGTCTGAGTGGGGTATTCATGCTTCACTGCGTCATGGTATCACAGTGAGCTAGCACTAAAAACCAGCTTAAGTCTGGGCAAGTACAAGCAGCCGCACATACACATACACACGCATGCACATCGTCATATGAGCGAAATATTTTCAACCACGACGACAAACCCAATTTCACCTCACCTCATGACCCCTTCTTTGAACCCACATCTTGGGAAATGGAAACTCCTGAAGCAAACACACTTCTCATACCTTAAAAATCGATAGCAATAAAACGCTATGAGAAACCTCAAACAGTTGAATACGTATGTTTCCTAAACAAGGAGTCATTTATCAGTGCTTTACAGGAGAAATAGGCCTGTATATTACACGTATCTTGAGGTGAGGAGTCGTAAACATAAGCAGTGCTAGGATGTTATAACTATGACTATACACGATGTGGTTTATCTTGAATAGATCTGCACGTAAAGGCGGTCTGCACAGCAGATATACTTAGTCTGGTCTTCCATACTTAAATTGAGTTTGATTGACGACAAGTGGTGTGCTGAACTCAATTTGTCTTTCAGAACGTTCACTGACTCAACAATTTATAAAGTTAATGTACACACAAATATTGCCTGAAACTACTTTATAATTCTATTCTCATTGTCCATTTATAGGCTCATTTACATTTCTCTGAGTTTTCAGTCAGTGTTGTAAATAGTTTTGTGACGTAAAGGGAGCTCAGTTTATTCGATGTCGCATGCCTGTTGACGCCAACACTTCGTTGAGCTATATAACATCTTCAAACTCCCATGTCCTGCACTTTCGTCGTGTATCTCACACGAACATGAACATGTGTGCGATCTAACGACTACCTCCAAAGCAAGACGTTGGTCCAACTCCTCCAGACCCGTAAAGATCCGGGTTAGAATTGATCTTCAGTAACTCATCCGTGTCGAAAGAGCCGACTAACGTGATCGGGTGGTCAGACTCGCGGACTTGGTTGACACATGTCATCGTATCGTAATTGCGTATATCGAAGCTCATGCTGTTGATCACAGGATTGTCTGGTGCAGACTCGATTATTTACAGATCGCAGCCTTATAGTTGGAATATTGCTGAGTGCGGCGTAAACCTAAACACACTCACTTACATTCCAACTCCTCCATGCCTTGATCGAGATATGGAATGACAATGCAAACCTTCCTCGTCCGTCTTGTTTCGTCAGTACTGTTCCGCTGTCAAGTTACAGACGTAGGAACGGACGATTGATCCTGCCCCACTGCCAGCCTCATTCGAGGCAACAGGGGCATGTTTTACACTGTCATGCTGAATATATGTTTTAGGAACACGAATACATTGACTGCTCTGTTGCAAAATCACTTTGCTTATATCATTTCCTAACATTGTCAGTGATGTACCGGAACTGATGTACACATAAATTGTATATGCTGTCTCTTTTATTATATACTCTCCCAAAAAAGAAACGCATATAGGAATTTCAACTGTATTTTTATGTTTATTTTGAAACATCTTGTAGGCTTTATGAGTCAATGAAATATAGCGAAATTGCACACTGGGAATGCAGACTGATCCGTCTTTGGCATCAACTCGAGGAAAGTCAGTTTGAGTGTCACATGGAGACGTGTGGTGGCGCTGAAGTCAATACCTCGTGTGACCACCGTGGGCATCCAGAACTGCACGGCATCGCCTCGGCATCGAATGAATGTCTCATAATCTCGTGCTGCCCAATCGCAGCCCACTCTGCCTGTAGTGCCTGTGCGAGTTGCTGAAGTGTCTGGGGCTGAGGGTTACGGCGTTGCACCCGTCTGTCCAGGGCATCCCACAGATGTTCGATCGGGTTTAAGTCCGGTGATCTTGAGGGCCAGGGGAGCACATTGATGTTGTGGTTCTGGAGGAAGTCTCTAGTGTGACGTGCTGTGTGGGGCCTCTGGCGATCAATGATTGGAAGGAGGTGTGAGCGTAGGATTTCGTCACAGTACCGTTGAGCTGTCAGGTTGCCCTGGATCATCACTTCTCCTACGGCAGGTGATCACTCCCCACATCATAACACTTCCGCGGCTGAATCTGTCCACCTTGGGAACGCAAGCGTCGGCGAAACATTCACGTCGACGTCTGTACACCCGCATTCTTCCATCGCGTCGTTCCAATAAAAATCGTGATTCATCACTGAACCAGATTCTACGCCTATTCGGTAGGTTCCAGGCCTGAACGTTGGTGCACCATTGAACTCGATGTCGACGATATTGTTGTCGAAGCACAGGGCCAAAATAAGGTCTTCTGGCACGTAAACCAACCTTTCTCAACCTGTTCCTGACGGTCTGTGCAGAAAGCCTCCTCAATCCGGGTATTTGTCGAGCGGTACTGGTCGCCGTGGCTGTTCGATGACGCAGGTGATGTACCCGGATGTAGCGATCCACTACGATGGGCATCTGCTACCGCATTCTGCCGGCGATATCTCTCCCAGAGCCGTGAAATTGTGCTTTGGTGAACATTCATGCGTCGGGCAACTGCACGTTGAGACTGGCCAGCTTCAAGCAAACCAATGGCGATATGACGGTTGGCTTCACTTAGACGTGGCATTTTGCGTTCGTCAACAATATTCCAAATACAGTGAATAATCGACAGACAGCGATCAACCTTTTATACCCATCATTGAGACTATCTGATCCCCAACTTTCACGTGCATTACATGTGAATTGTGTATTCTGTGACACTACACGCGGGAATTGAAAATCATGCTGTTAAATACGGGTATTTTACGGATGGTGAGTTTTGTTGTGATGTTTCAAAACATAAACACCATAGGACTCATAAATAGA
Organism: Haliotis rubra; assembly: GCF_003918875.1. Lineage (NCBI taxonomy): Eukaryota > Metazoa > Mollusca > Gastropoda > Lepetellida > Haliotidae > Haliotis > Haliotis rubra. Next base: position 824,574 of record NW_025765115.1, on the reverse strand, counting down.
GCAAAACCTTTTGTAAAATGAATCAAGTTTTAATTCATTGCTACATGAAATTGCTATTTTCATGATGCGTTTCTTTTTTCGGAGAGTATATATATTTCCCATGGTAATCAGTGACATGGGTACACAATTTCCTGTGTATACCTGACTATCTGACTATCAAAGGAAAAAGAAATAAATGCATACAAGGACAAGAAATATAGTTATAAACAAAAGGAAAAATATTATTTTTCTGTATATGAATAGCGACAGAATCATTATTCCGTCCTACCTCAGATAATGAACACATTCCCTGACGGGGTTAATTTACCCTATCGTGATAAGTATAATGAATGCGTCGCGCTGCAAAATAATTCGTTTCACAGACACAATCATATCTGTCTGTTGTTTATGCGAATCTTCCACTCTGATCCTTTCTTGTGATTGTAATGTAGACGGCAGTTCATTGCGAAGGAAAAACAATACCTTGATATTTTGTGCCCACTTTGTAAACAGAACTGATGTAAAGAAAAATAAAGAGTTATCGTCACAGTTTCTATTATTGACAAATTCTACTTCCTGAGAACTGTAGACATGACTAGGCCATTGACGTAGGGATGGTATACAAGCTGTCTGGTCGTAACAGGTTTGTCTGGCTCAGACTCGATTTTATACATACCTCTGACATTTAACTGGGATATGGCTTACTGCGGCGTTAAACAAACAGAAAAGCAAATCATGTAAATTGATCAGATGTTCTTTGCGATTATGGTTTAGTTCATAAAGATGCAACGACTCTTTTTTAGTTTTTCCCCATGAGAATATGTACTTTGTAGAACAAGGTAATACATGTCTTAACCTAGAGTTTATTGCCTCTAAAATTAAACGTAATTGAAGATATACTATGTTTATGCTGCTCCTTAAGACGTTTCTGTTGACATCATTCTTTCCGTTAGAGGCAACAATCCAGACGGATGACAAAAACTCGAGCTCAGTGTGTTTGTTCGGCCATGTATCACTGTCAAGGGAAAGGCTGATTGAACGAGGCGTTGCACCTGCGTAAACAACTATTGATGAGGGACCTCGTGGGCAATAGTCTGTTAATATACTAAGACCAGTGGTTTTCTCAAGTGTAAAAGGACAATATTCTGGCACTTACATTCAAGGCGCTAATGGTATGAATAATTTACTGTTGACGTTACATATTATCACCACGAGCCCTGACCTAAGACAAAATCGTATCCAACTGACGTGAGACAAGATATTGCCACCAAGATCATCTGTGTATGAGTCATACTCCTATATTTATCACAGTTGTGCTGCGATGGTTCTGTCGAATACAGTCTACTGTTTGAGATTATTATAAATACGAGCAACAAAAACGAAGAAGAGCAAAGGAAAGAACATGTTATATTCATTGACATAAACCACTCCACCGCTGTCACATACTAGAGTAATCACAAACCCCAATTTGAAAGTGTATATAATGTATTTATTTGCTAACACTTCCTTGCCTAAAACGATTCATACATGCCATCACTTACAAACTCATTCTCACAATCACCCATTATGCATTTTCTCTCCCAGTATTCACCCAGTCACATACATAATAGCCCACCATTCACATACTGTCACATAAACACTCAGAGTATCATAACATTACAGATGTCTTAAAAACAGGACAATGAGTGAGTGAGGTTTTACGCCGCGTTTGGAAATACTACATCAATATCACCGCGGGGGACGCCTGAAATGGGCTTCACACAATGTACCCATGTGGGGAACGAACGCTTTAACCACTAGGCTACCCCACCTCGCCTAAATACAGAACCAAAAAACCCAAACACATCAGTCACTTAGTACCAAATGCAAACCAATTCCACAAATTAATGTAATTGCTTGTGTATTGGAAATCGTCACTGAGGGTGTTGATATTGCCGCATGTGGGTGTTAGTTTTGCTTAGCTCACACAACTTGACACAGTAGTTGGCATGTCGGGTTCGATCCTTACTGATCTGTCCGTGGCAGCTGTACATGCATGGCACATCACAATCCCTAGACTCTGAAGATATCACACAGTCCAAACCCATTGGGCGGCATGTTGAGTTCGATCTCTCTCGATCGGTTTGGGACACACATATTAACGGGTATGTGACCTACTCCGCTGGCTGGAAAAAGCACACCGATACGCGATGACTTAATTACAGATACTATATGGACCTATACTTTTCAAATATACGGGACAAGTTTTCATTGCTGTTTTACTTATACTAGTTTCAATACCGCAAACATAGCACAACCATTGGGATCTGATGACTGAATATTACTATTACTCCAGAATATTATCTCAGTGACATTATAACATGATTTTACATTAATTACATTGATCCTGTAATATCACAAACAGCTTAAATTAATATATTTCCCATGGGTTCATCATTACATACGTTAAGTTAAAATAACGTTGAATCTCCATATACATAAACAATTTAGTGACATATTTTAACTAAAACATAACTAACATAAAATTATATAAACTCACAGTCGAAGATACAGGCGAAACATTCAACCGCATAAGCTGGAGTTTTGTTATTCCACATGTAGGGTAATGGGTGGCCATAATCTAAATACATCACGTCCACCCAGCAGGAAAGTATTGTAGTCCTGTAATTTTGAAATAAACTACCTGTAATGCGTGCCCAGTTGACACAAACCACATTGCCCTTGAGTATATGGTCTGGATACAAATTCTAGATAGCGTGTTTGAATTCCTATGCCATGCATATTCCTGTCCTTTTTATGTTTCAAATTATCAAATATGCGCATGAATTTCACTGTGTGCGAAAACGCGAACATTCTTGTGTTCATTAACAAATTTGCAGAATATTTCTTGTGTAGAGTGAGTGAATGAGGTTTTACGCCGCTTTTAGCAATGTTCAATAAATTATCACGGCGGGGGACACCAGAAATGGGAGTCACACATTGTATGTTTGTGTAGAAAAGTATCATGGCTGGCAATACTAATGTGAAATAATATACAATGACAAAACTATTTTCATATTCATTGTACTATATCGATTTTATCAATAGTATGTGTTGTGTTATAAGTTAGGGTTTGTCATAGTAATCAGATATCCGTTAATTGTATGAAGAAAATACAATACGTGAAAATTTCGACCCACGTAAAATGTCCATGTGCAAATGTGTGAAGTCCGTTGTACACCCAGGTGATATATGCTTAATTGCCAATGAGATTTGCATATCTACTGTCAATAAATATGTCTCATGTCTGACGTAATGCCCACTGATATGCAGTTTATTGAACATGTTTAAATTCAAACTAATTTTAGATTATAAATATAATATTCAATCATATGGAATATTAATACATGTCTAAATATCTTAAATCCTACACAGCAAAAATAACTTAGTTTCCGTTCTTGCGGAAACCTAATGGATACTGGGTAATGTAGGTTTCCGCTAGGTTTCCGTATCCGGAAACAGCCAATGCGAGTTTCCGCATAGTTTACAAAACTGAAACTAACAAATCTAGGTTTCCGTCAAGTTTCTACAACTGAAACTATCATTTTGCGTTTCCGTTTAGTTTCAGTTTGCTGAAACATTCATAGCAAAATGACTTAGTTTCCGCTATTGCGGAAACCTATTGGATACTGGGTAATGTAGGTTTCCGCTAGGTTTCTGTTGGTTTCAGCTTAGATGAAATGGCAAACTTAGCTTTGTGCTGTTCCGTTGGGGGGACAATATTTACTTACTGTTAGATTTGCAAGATAATTTCTATATACAGAATCCAGCTAGGGTCCATGCAGGAAGCAAAAGTACTGTACGTTCCCGTAATCCCTAGTATATTGATCAACCTTCAGGTGTTGGAAATCTATAGCCCATTTTTATACTGTACCGTTAAAGTGTTTATGGTTACATGCCAGTTTTTAGTGTACATTTGTGATAGACTAGTTATTTTACTGCCCTTCGAAGACAGGTAAGTATATAAGTTTGTTTTTATTTCATGTACACATTTACAAATTTAGATTTACGACTTTCATAGTCACGATATGGCTGCCGATGTGATTTTGTAACTCACTACCATTCTGCATAACTTGTGAATGTACCATTTATTACATTGTACACGAAAAACAAACACAGTAACACAGTCACTGATATGATTCATCTGTTTTTTTATTTTGAATAGCTCACATTTCAACAGAACCCAACTCTGTATGTATGTATGTTTGTATGTTTGTATGTTTGTATGTATGTATGTATGTATGTATGTATGTATGTATGTATGTATGTATGTATGTATGTATGTATGTATGTATGTATGTATAAGTTGTGAATTGTACATGTAGACACCAAAGTTGGAGTTTCTGGAATATGTCCAGACTGGCAAACGAATATTGAATTCTTCCCTCGTGTTGTGTCACTTTGTAGTCTTACATGCATGCAAACCGTTAAATACGGTATAAACGAGCCGGTTTCCCTTGTGTTGTCCCTTGTTTTGCTAGCTCATATAATAAAAGCGCCAAAACCCTTTTCACATTCATACGAAATCTCTGCTAAAAGCAGAGTCGATTGTACAATTGTGACTATATCATGAACATATATTGTTTCAGCAGTTTTTACAGCTGTATGGTGTTGTTTGTAAACAAATCGAGTCTGGATGAGACAATCCAGTGACTGTCACCATGCGAAACGATGACAGAACATGCGTTTATGAATCACATTGAAATAGTGACAATACCAGGTGTTAGCGAAAAGATGAGCGTATCCTGCCACACTGGTGGCACTCGTCATAAACAGTCTAGTCAATTGTTCACCTGAAATAATTCTGGAACGTATGGTACAAGTGCAATATAGGGATTAGATAAGAAAATCAGTGGAATATAATGGATCAGTATATTTACTGGCATGTTGCCATATTGTACTGCAAGTTGCCAGAGTAGAATTTTACTCTGGGTAAAGAATTCCCTGTCCCAAAATATATGTGGTCAATGAGGATGTCCACCCCCTCTAACTAATTTACAAACCCTTCTGAACCTTTGAAATTGAAGATGTAATTTTGTCTACACGTGTGGAGATCGAATAAGGAATGAATGAACGAGCTTGGACGGGATTGTGACTTAAAAAGTTGCCAAATCCATTGAATCCATTATTACAATAAAGCTTCGATCGATAACATGATTAACGACAAAACTATCAGTCTCAATCGAAGATAGAGGAAAAATACCCGGAACGTCTATATAAGCGAAAACAAACACATTGCCAATCCATGTGCCAATACGATAGTCAAAGGATTTCTTTCTTACAATTATACAAAATTGATCTTAAGCTCATCGGGGATTTACGTAATTCATTCAATAGCCAATAAAGGTATTCAGAGAGCAGCAAAACGCCCTTAAAAATGCATTATTTTCTAACTTCAATCCTTCAAGCATTGTCAGTGATCACGGTTTTCTCAAGCGTGCGTAAAATGAATTAGAGACATTGACATAAACCATCTTGACAGTTTGCTTCCCGGGGAGAATTAGCATCACTGACGGTTCTTCGGGATATTTGGATTGGACACAGATGGCGGATATTTCTAATGATTTTGCACGACTTGCTTTCTGCAATATGACGAACTGGGTTCAACTGTGTGTTGTACTGAAGTTTCAGATGCAATATCCATGTAGCTGATGGGGATTGCAAAGATGGCACGTTTCGAGCATCTGTCGTTACTTTTGACACCTTTTTCTCAACAACCCTGCAGGAAAAATGTCAAAAATTTGATCTTGTTTCATTTTCTTATCTTTATGGCATGATAACCACATTTGGTAATACGATTGCAAACGTTATGGCAGGCGAGAAAAACTCTAAACAAACGTGGCGTTTCATAGACCAAATCATCTTCACTTTAATACATTATTACTATAGTTAGCGGTTCATGGATTGCCTTGACAATTTTATTGTAGTTATGGTTCCTTTGGTCATCACAATAGTTACGTCGTTGATTTAAAGACAAGATTCAGTTGGAACTATGTTATCAAGTATATTATTGTCAATGTCCAGCTGACTATTCACGGACATGTTGACGTAATATATGAATACACACATTCCAGGAAAACTTTAAAAAAACATTCCAGGATACCGTTCTGTGAGAGACGAAAATACTTATTTTAATGACAGAATTTAAGAATTTGTTTCTACATAAAGAAATTATCCCTTTTTTGTCTTCTTGATTGAAAATATCCTTTAACAATCATTATAATTATAAACGGTTCATGAATGCATTTGGTACTTCAATCAACAATAAAATGTTATTCCTAACATAGAATATTTATCATCTTCCCAAACGCACAATATCCACTATATATACGTTTATGAATTAACATTTTTGTAAACAGAAGGCTATCATGATTATACATGACTTTACAGGTAACATGTTTAATCTGGGAAAAGTATAATCCCTGCAAATATGGTTAAAAGTACATTGAGAGAATGCAGCTACACATGCTTTCATAATCCACCCGTTAACCTTTTCGACATAAGCCTCTCTTGATTAAATGCCCTTACTGCCAGGGTGATGATAAACAGAACAAATTATGAACCAGGGTGGCTGGGATGATTAAGTATCAGCTATGTGCACCGACAGCATGAATGCAAAGGCAAGTCTATGTATTGCAAGCACATGTTGAGACAAGAGGCCAAACTGTCTCACGACGAAATACACATTCCTTGTGTCTGTACACACACACGTGTCTTTCCTAACAACATGCAGCTGCTAACAAGGCAAACATCAAAGTAAGAAGAGCAATGCATTACTGAGGGTTTTTAGTGGGAAACAGCCATGATTGTTATAACCCGTATCACTTCGCATTTGGAACAGGGATGCACATTACACATGGGAATTGAAAACATTGTTGCGGCAGTGATACAGTGCGCAATTATTTCTGCAAAAATACAGAAATTCCCATCAGTCTATGCTTCGCTTTAAAATTTGCCTCTATTATCCATAGCAGCAACCTCATCAAGCAGGGAATTTCGTCCTGGTCACGGTCTTCTTGCGCATAACAGACGCAACTATATACGCAATGAGAAGGGTAGTGCTTTTGTCATGATGTGTGAATAATGTAAACAGACACAACTATATACGCAATGAGAAGGGTAGTGCTTTTGTCATGATGTGTGAATAATGTAAACAGACACAACCATATACGCAATGAGAAGGGTAGTGCTTTTGTCATGATGTGTGAATAATGTAGACATGAGACATTGTTCATTCTTTGGAGCAGGTGTTTGTAAGAACAATAATTCCTTAGAAGCACGTATTACCAGTGGCTGGTAAATTTGTCTCTGCGTCAATGCAGGTTATTCCAATCCTAATTTAAACGTGAGCATTTCACACTCAACAAATACGAATCGTCTTTTGTTCGTCCCTGTATCTCTTCCAAGAGTAATTTAGTGATTCCAAGTTTCTCGCTGTTGGCGGTATTCGCTGCTGCAGTAATTCGCTTACTTATTTAGTCTGCAGGGAAACAGTGTTTCGTTATTGAAGAAAGATGAGAAAAGTTGGGTTTGAACGTTGATAACAACTTCAAGCAGGAAAACGTTAAACCAATTGGTAGATAGATTGACTCTTGTGACGTTGACAGTGCGGTAACGTCTTCTTTATCCTTCAGTATTTTCTTTGTAATCCTTAAATAATTAAAGGGCTTTGATGAGATCTTCTGAACGCTAATTGACATAATGGGTATTGGCGTTTTTGAAAAGTAATGAGACGATTTATCTCCAGGACATGTTGATTAATTCTAGTTTTTTTAAGAAAAGCCTCCTCAAAGGCATGTGCAATTATTGATCAGCATTTGAAATGACAATTTAATTTTCAGCGACAAATGCCATTTAAAGCCACTCTGAATGCACGTTAATGTTCAAAATTAAAAAAGAAGATATTATATATTCTTTTAAGCTGAATATCCATAAAATATGCATTTCTTAAAAGCACATAATAGGTTCCTTCAGGGCATCTTTATTCGCAATTTTGTCATAAGCAGTGCCAGTGATAAAACATCTGTATTGTTAGGTGGGTTTACTTTATTTTGAATCTAATGACATTTCGGCCAGAACACGTTTGGGTCTGTCACCGCCTGAAGTCGTGTATCAAATCCAAGACATATGGATTAATTAATATACTACAGTTTTGACGTGCGTATAACATGTCAATGTATTTTTAATATTCTTATTCATAGTTTTAAAAAAGGTTTTGATCAATGTTTCATTCTCACGTAAAAAGGCAATTTTCTTCTCTTGTAATCACCTGTTTCAATACTTTTTGATACATTCAGAAATGTATATTTTGATGTACTTTATGTGCCTTTCCAAAGACGCTGTGAAGTGATACTGTTGAAGTAGAAAAAAGAATGTTTCTCTTTAATGACTTTGCTCGTCTTTCGTTTCAGGAATGCGATAATTTCATGCTTGATGAGGATGAAAATGGTTTGACACAAATGATACAGAGCTTCTTATCAGTGTTATATATTGCTTTGGTGACGTTTGGTACATACGTACTGGGGGTTGCTGTAATGTCAAACTCAAGTGGTATGGGGATCTGTGTGTATTCACATCACATGTGGCGGTGGCGGGGACACATGAGACTTCTTCTACTGCATTGTGTACGTAAATACACATATGAAGTCTGGTGTGGGCATCTGAAGATGAAACTGATTTTAGACTGATGAATAAAATTCAAAACAGATGATACGTCACCTAATCAAAGGATTGATGATAGTCTCCCCTTAATACGATGTTCTCACGGTGCAATCTGCAATAGAATAATTCGACCTGTTATAAACAACACTCCAATTCATAAAAAATACATATGTCACATACATTTAACAATCCCTTCCGTATACACTGACAATCGTTAAGACAACAATTAACATATTCGGTCCTGACAGTATACTGGCAGGTAACAGCGGTGAAAATTATCAGGATGTTATTCGTATGAAAATGAAAGAAATTCGTCGAGTCAATATGTAATTGACTTATGTGCCAATTGTGTTTAATACAACACTCCAGTTAATAAAAAAACCCAGCATATGTCACATACATTTAACCATCCCTTTCCTGTGCACTGACAATCGTTAACACAACAATTGATAACACATACGGTCCTGACAGTATACTGGCAGGTAACACTGGTAGAAATTACCAGGATATTATTCGTATGACAATTAGCGAAATTCGTCAAGTCAATATGGAATTGAAGTATGTATTTTCACAACAAAGTGGGAAAATAGTGCATTATTACTTTCGACTATTAGATGCTGCTACATCCGAATTCATTAAAAGCTGGGTTGAGTGGATCAGTGCCTGTGTTACCGTTTCCATTATCCAAATATTCGATACATACAACTGAATTTTTCTTATTTATTTCCAGCATAATATTCGCAGAGATGTTACAGGATGCTTACTCTCATAATCACATGTGTAACAACATAGTCATCAATGAGGGTTCATTGTCTTCATACAGAAAATCTGCACAGCTTGTATCAAACTTTTCTTGGATATCGGACACCTTGTAAAAAAACGAGACATCACGCCAAAATGACACTCTCAGTGGCAATACCTGACGACGTTTGGTTTCAGCGAAAGTTCAGTTATGGATATTTATTGCTGAAAAGGGTACATACTGATAAGGAACAACACATTTTTTCATCATTCTGTTCAAGCTATGTCTAAAGAAACATCTACCTTGAATAAAAGACCATTAAGAAATTTCATCCTGTGTGTAGTCTTCTTTCGGGGCGGTGGGGTAGCCTAGTGGTTTAAGCGTTGGCTCGTCACGCCGAAGACCCGGGTTCGAATCCCCACATGGGTACAATTAGTAAAGCCCATTTCTGGTGTTCCCCCACCGTGATATTGCTAAAAGCGGCGTAAAACCAAACTCAGTCAGTCAGTCTTCTTTCATATGGGCCCTTCGGTTGGCGTAATACTTTAACGGGTGAAAATAGAAATATTGAATGAAAAATCACAGAGTAGTTGCATTTCAGCTGAGACAAGGTTGTCGGTTCGATATGTTTTACATACAATTTTTGCTCAACGATAGTCTCCATGCGTCTCAAGTGGCATGTGGTAAAAAGATTACCCAAAGTGCCCAATAATTGGAATAAATGATATGCATAGAATTCACGTAACGGAAATACTAACAAAGTAATATACACTGAACGTAATGGACCTATCCCATTTTTGCACGTCGTATCTGATATAGATATAGTGAAAATCAGTCTTAGACATTCCGACACAGAATCAATAGAATTATTACCACTGGGATATTGATTGCCATATCATATCTCCGAAAGCACGAAGTATTTATGATATATGCTATAGATATACTCTTTGAAAAACAGTTCCACATCGACATATGGAGCTCGATGTCTACTTGCTGTCAGAGGCACGCCGTACGTCACACTGAAACCTGGAGAATGTCGCCAATATCAGTTTCAGTATGTAAATCAGATTATATCCAATGGAGGAAAGAATTACTGCAACTCAAACCCGGTTGGCATGTACAAAAGAAAGTAAATGCAGCTCTTTATTCATTTTCTGAGCATGATATATTTTATATGAGATAAAGCAGATTGTATAGATGCTCGAATTATTGCTAACAACTTTCACAATCTCAGACTAGGCATCTGTGTGATTTGATATGTAAGGTCAGGTGTGTTGAAGATATGAATAAAGATGAAGATATTACAGTACGCAGTTCTCGAGTATGGTGATAAGGTTCTCTTTCCGCGACATTGTGTTTGAGGACGCATATACTATGTTCTATGACATGGCAACTCAACTCAACTCAACTACTTCACTATGAGTAATCGAAGGATGAATGAACATAGACTGGTTTTGATTGCATACAACAACGTTGAACCCACCTAAACAAAATACATTGACACTCGTATACACATACGCATACACATTGTGTTCATCACACTGAAAAATCCACAGCTAAACATTTTTGTAGATATTACAATACGGTATGATTCCAAAGAAGGAAAAGTTTGGCTGTGTATGTCTTCGTGTGTATAGAAAGAATTAAATGGGTTTATTTAATCTGATCAAGATTTATTGAACGTTGTGAACTAAGTTAATATTTTGAAATATCTTTTCTTTTCAAATTCACGTCAATAGATCAAATCTATCAGCTTTTTTATACATTCTCCAAAGTAAGAAGTACAATAAAGATCGCGATTGTGGTTAGATAGAATTACGCTTCTACAAAACAGTATCAAATTACAGAAGCTATGATGTAGAGTGAATGATGTCATTTTTATGCCAAGGTCAATGTCTCTATATTCACATAAATATACAACACATACAACATACTCTCTACCCCCATGTATAGTGTAGTAAAGTACAGTTTTGCCCCGAACTATTATAGTTAAAGCGTGAGGAGGTTTATCAACTACACGCGGGGGTAGAGCGGACTGTTGTTTTTTTTCTAAGATGCCAATTGTTATACTTACCAACGATTGATCTAAGGCAGAAAACAAACAGGAAAGCTACGGTGTCGGTGACCTAAATTAACAATCTTTGTTCGTGGCTGACTGACATGCTGTTCTATTGACTTGTCGGGCCCCATACGTAAAGACACACGTTAGCAAGAACATTGAGATTACCATAAACCATACAGAGTAATATGTACGTCGCATTTCTACTTCCCCTATAAGAAAAGATCAGAACACCCAGATGAAGTTGACTTGTCACGTCACATTCCACGGATGCATTGTGGGACTGTGGACATTGGTTTAGTTTGCGAGCGTTGATGTGTCTCTGTTTAAGACATGTTTTCCGCCGAAAACGTTAAACGTAATGTTTCTACAAGTGATGTTAGCCGAGTGAAGCAACCACAAACAAGAAACGGAGTTGTAAGGAGTTAGTTGTACTGCAGGAGACTGTTCTAGGTAGTGGCAACTGACATCGTAACGTCGGTTACCAAGGCTACGTTGGATTACGAGAGGGAAGACTAGAATGTGAAGTTCATTACAGTGTGACGTAATGCATATTCTGCACTATATCACCTGATTATGGGCTGTCGAGGCATTTGATCTTTTAGGGAAGCCTCTTAGAAAACTAAGCTATTTCTTCTTTCTCAGAAGCCAAGCCTCCACCTGCCAGAATCTTGTTCGCACGGTATGCATTATTCACTCATCACTGGTGTTGAAGTGGTTCCATGTGTGTCTGGATGCATTATCCACTCATCATTGGTGTTGAAGTGGTTCAATGAGGATCTGTATGCATTATCCACACATCATTCGTGTTGAAGAGTTTCCATGTGGATCTGGACTCATTATCAACTTATCTTTGGTGTTGAAGTGGTTCCATGTGGATCTGTATGCATTATCCACTCAGTATTGATGTTGAAGTGGTTCCACGTGGAACCACATGCATTATCCACTCATCACTGGTGTTGAAGTGGTTCCACGTGGATCCTGATGCATTATCAACTCATTATTGGTGTTAAAGTGGTTCCATGTGGATCTGTATGCATTATCAACTCAGTGTTGGTGTTTCCTCTTAGACCTGCCGACAACCTCAGCACACAGACAACATGGTAAGAAATTAGTAGAACTGCCAGATGAACTGGCAATGAAATTGGCGCTTTTACTTGTTAACTGTAAGCAAGTGTAAGAAAGTGTCTGTCTATATGAGATACTAATATTTAATTAAACTGAGATTATGAAAAAGAAAGCCAATTCCAGGATCTTGGATGCTCATCAATTATTTCACTGACGTAATACTATGCGGGCTTGTAACTAGTAATTATGTAAATACAGCAACTGTTAAGCCTCTGCTGTGTGATGACCAACGTATTAAACGAACTTGGGTTTCTCTTTTTGATGTGTGATGATTTCGATAATCGCAAAAGTTATAGACATGGACATGCAACACTCAGGGATTTCCTCCCATAGTTGTCAGAAACATTGTGATGTACATGGAATACCAATACACCCAACTCCCTGACTCACACATTAACGATTATGGCTTTAATAAAATCAAGAAAACTGTATATGATATTACAAAGAACATATCTCACAGAATTGTCTTGCCTAATTCAAAGGGTTTTTTTTAAAGAAAGGGTCAGAGGTTCAAATACACAAACATGGGTTTGTTTACATAACGGCTCTCGTTTCCAACAGAGTGTCAAAGACGTGACTAACGGGATCGGGTGGCCAGGCTCGTTGGTTGATGCCTCGATCGGTGCTAGTCATGGTCCTACCACCGTCTGGAAAGTGCTGAGTGCGTCGTTATATAACGAACAAACGAACAAACACGATGTAACCAACAGATTTAAAAGAATAGTCATCATCTACTTCTGAATTGTCCATATATTTCAAAGTGTGTCGGAGTGTCGGAGTATAAGTATCTGGGAACCTTCATTGACTATAAGCTGAACTGGAACTCTAACACTGAAGCTGTATACAACAAGTGTCAGCAACATCTTCATCTCATGCGTAAACTCAGATATTTTAATGTTAACCCATCTGTGATGTCATCATTTTAGAGTATTTTAACATTGTCCTTCCATTGTTGGTACGGGTCTCTCTCAGTTCATCTCAAATCTAAATTGACAAAACTGTTAACACTGCAAGTAAATTCGCTGGGGTCAAATTTGAATGTTTATCATCAATATATGAGCGGCAAATCGTGAATCAAGCTGTCAAATTATATCTAACCCAACTCACTACTTAAATTCGGAATACAACCTCTACCCTTCAGGCCGCCGCTACAAAGTTCCAATTGTACAAACTAAGAGAGCCTGTACATCCTTTATTCCAAATACCATATCTCTCTTAAACAGATGTGAAGATACTTAAATTCACGAATTTATGTAAATATGTTACGTATTTGTATCTCTCTGATATGTCAGTAGCTCTGTTCATGTAACACAAATTCCTGAAAAGGCAATAAAGTATTATTCTATTCTATTCTAAAAACAACACTCTATAGTAGATGTTCAGAAGAGTCAGATATCGTCATTAAGATTATATTCACAATACTGTTTCGTTTACGTCATGCGCCTCAATGGTAAACTCACAATGCATTTTCAAGAACCACGAATGCAGTTGCAATATAAGGGGGGCAACTCCTGATTAACATGACAATAACGTTCTGACCAGCCGCATTTGATAGATGGGGTAAGCCAGTAACAGAGCCGCACCAAAATATTGGTCTTTAAATGAGATATTGTCATAACTTACTATTAAGATATGTTATCAATACAAAAAGACTAAGAAGTTAAACAATAGTTGCTAACCAAATTGACAAAACCTTTTCATGTAAGTATTTTTTTAAGGAAACCCCTTATAATTATGTGCTTAGGGTCCGTTTTGCGCAATTTCTATTCTGGTATAGGAAATTTGTATAGATACAGCTGCACCTAATTTTTCAAAAACGCATTGTCTGTGTCGTGTTTTTAGCCGAAGTAATCACACGTAAAATCGCCACACATCTTAGCGCAAAGGCTGGTGAACGCCAAGCATACCAAGCCATTTGACTGACGCGCGTCGCCAGAGTTGACGTCACTGGTCTCTGTGCACTCATTTTTCATTAATGTGCAGCTCAGAACAGAAAGGCTGTTCTGGTATGGGATGTAATGACATCCTCCTCCTGAAGATTGTTTCCTGAAGCTGTAGATGCTATAACAAGTATATAATGGTTTTATTTGGGATATGGGGATTCGAAAATGCCGAACGTTTCTTATTTGCAAATATTGGCGTTGTAAACGAAGAACCTGGCAATGGAGCATTGTCGTCCATACTGTAGAAGTCTCCACAGCTACATGATGCTCGTAAATCCCCATGTAGCGTTATCTTGAACAGTACTGCCGGTGCGCGAGAGAACTATGCCATTGGAAGTGTGCCCAGTCTATTCCATGTTGTTGTCAACATTGTGTTGAACTCTATCGATCTGGAGGTTGTACTCCTTCTGCTGACGGGTCATTGCAACAGCGATGCTAGACTAACAACTAGTCTCTGAAATGAACATATTTTCTAGGAAAAATAAGTTTAAAAAATATAATATAATGAAAGAGACTTTTATTCATTTCATGCTGTGGAAATCTAGACTTGCCACATCTTCTAGACTTGCATTGGCTTTCGTTGATATATTTGCTTCAGGGTCTGTATGACAGACTACAGCGATGCAAATATTTTCATCATCGTCACTCTTGTGTAGTTTTGTTTGTTTTGCGTTATAGTCTAAAACATTATCTGTATGACAGACTACAGCGATGCAAATATTTTCATAATCGTCACTCTTGTGTAGTTTTTGTAGTTTTATCAAGCTGCCATGGCTGAGTCATGTCGTCCTGGTTCTTCTGAGTGTTTATCAATGATTTGATTTCTTCTCTGAGACAGGCTAGTAATGGCCTTAGTGTGTATGGTCTGAGTGTTCCGACTATATTGCTTGCTGACGACACAACACTTGTTAGTACTTCACCAAAGGGACTTCAAATTGCTCTCGATACTGTACATACATATGCCAATAAATGGCGCTTAACATACAATCCTGCAAAAAGCACAGTCGTCATTTTTAATAAAAGTAAACGTAAAGTCAAAACTGTAAACTACACTTTTGGCAATGAAAAAATTGCATCAGCAGATTCCACTACTTACGGCGGTTTACTTCTAACGTCTGATTTATCATGTAAATGTAGAATTGAAAAGTGTTGTCAGAAAGCAAGACAGAGTCTTAATTCCCTTAAATGCTTGGGGCTAAATAACCTAACCTACATCCTGCTACCAGTGTTAAGTTATGGCAAAGAATGATTCTGAAAAACAGTTTTTATGGCTGTGAACTATTGTTTGACTTTAAAGGGCAGCATCTTTGTTTGCTAGAAAACACACAACGGTACTTTGCCCGCACTGTCCAGGGACTACATCCGTCTGAATCCACTATTGCAAACTTAGGATTGTGGACCATGATTGGCTACATTGATAAAAGTAAACTCCAGTTCTTTGGCTCTTTATGCAACACTAGCTGTGACAATCTCATAAAACACATATTCTGTGCTTCCATGGCTAATACGCCCCGAAAATCAACTATTTGTGGAGATCTTCATTCTGTTTTGTGCAAATACAACCTTAGAAACTACTTATATACTTATTTAAACAGTGGCTCATTTCCCTAAAAACACCAGCGGAGGCGTGTTTAAACAAACACGTACAAGAATATGAAGAACACATGTGGCGTAACAAAGTATCACTTAATGCAGGACTGTCTCGTTACATGCGAGCTCACACATCACTGACATGTCAAATACTTTTGAACTTAGCATTTTTTTTTTACCCTGAACACAGAGAAGCCTTGCAATTATGTTTGAAAATTTCATCACGAAATGAAATCTCAAAAGAATGTTTGCTTTGTTACAAGCATGCTTATGATTATGACAACCATGTGATACTACACTGTGAAAAATTATTACCTCTCCGAAATAACTTTCTCTGATTGATCTCTGATTGATCTACTTGATGTTGAAACCTATATAAATGTAGAAATGTTGGAAGACGACGAAATGCTGTCAGCTCTCCAAGGTGCAGATACACATTTCACACGATCCCTATAGGCTAGTTCGGGACACATATCATGTTGTCATTGTAAACTTTGCAAAATATGTCTATCATTTGAAACCATATCTCGAGTTTGTATTTTAATGGAGACACTCTGTGTAAAGGGACGTCATCCGTTTGTGAATGTTTGATTATATTTCTGTACATATCAATTGTCAACTATGAATGGCATTGCCCTGTATGTGAATAGTAATGTGTTTTATATTTGATTGAAATCATGTATCAATAATCTCTCTCTCTCTCTCTCTCTCTCTCTCTCTCTCTCTCTCTCTCTCTCTCTCTCTCTCTCTCTCTCTCTCTCTCTCTCTCTCTCTCTCTCTCTCTCTCTCTCTCTCTCTCCAGTTCTGAAGTGAAACCTACACATTTAACAAGTGAGTGAGTATGGTTTACGCCGCTCTTTTACAATATTCCAGCAGCAATATCACGGCGGGGGACACCAGAAATGGGCTTCGCACATTGTACTCATATGTTGAATCGAACCCGGGTCTTCGGCGTGACGAGCAAACACTTTAACCACCAGGCTACCACATCGCCCCTACACATGTAATAGATACATGCAGCCGACAACAATTGCAAACACAAATATTGTTGAAACTAAAATATTCAACGTAAAATTGCTTCCTTACACTTCAGTGAATGCTCCAAATAGTCTATTGTAACATTGTATTGAAGATACGCTCCCTCTCAACCTCGGAAGATTTGAAGAAATCACTTTTATCCTCATGTGCAGATCTCCAGACGAACAACACATGGGAGAGATGATATATTCGATCTGTGGAATAGGCTGCTGTGTACGGCTGCGTTTCATAGGCGTGCCAGACACTTGTGGTCGCTGTGTTCAGTCCCGGTTCGCCTTGATCGTGCTGCTAGTTTTGACAGTACCATACCAGTGCTCGTGGGTTTATCTGAAATTGTAACCTTCTGAGAACTGCATCATGGTCGGTCCTGTCACATCATATAGACACGACCCGCTAAGATCCGGGTTAGAATTGGTCTTCAGCAACCCACGCTAGTCGTACGAGGCAACTAACGGAATCGGGTGGTCAGACTCTCTGACATGATTGACACATGTCATCATACCCAAATTACGTAGATATGGTCATGTTGTTGATCACTGGATTGTCTGGTCCAGACTCGATTATTTACAGACCGCCGCCATATAGCTGGAATATTGCTGAGTGCGGCGTTAGACAACATACCAAGTACATCATACTGACACTACGCGATACGACTGAAATACTGCTCAAGAGTGCCCTAAATCCAGTTCACTCATACAATCACTTTCCCTATTCTTATAGCAGCTGATCTGCCAACTGAGACTGAATTCTCTGTTCAGTGCCTGATATCACTTGTTGAATGATAATTACGTAATAAAACCTTTTAATGATGTATGTCGCATATCAACTGTTATTTAGAAGAATGAAAGATACGAGGGGCGTCGCAAAAGCGGTTGGCCTCACCTTGAAAATTATACAAATGCAGCTGTGTTTATGTTATATTTTTCAAGCAAATTGCTTTTGCCATGTTCCAGCCTCACGATCCCCATTTTGTTTGACTCTTTATCTTGGAACCCCCAAAACGCAAAATCTGCAATAAATGCATCACAAACTTCAGGAAGCAAAATATGCAAGAAACATTTTGTGTGTTTTAGATAGGCAGAAGTCATCAAGAATCACACGTAGATATCAAAGTGCATGAACATGCAATTTGAAACTACAATCGCTTGTAATGATGTTTACTGAAAGAGCTTGTTTTGGAGACACTGCCCAACCCTTTTCAGATGACGTAATCATAAGGACATAATTTATTCTAATGTTTTCACTTATTCATCCATGATGCCAAGGGTTCAAACTAAATACTGAATGGTCACACAAGTGTCAGCACTCAATATATTGTAAACAGTGCCAGCTGGAATATCTGGACACAATGTTTTTGAAAGATTAAAATGGGGATGTCCTTTAAAAACAGCCCCGTCTAACTATAATTCTACCATGGCTACGAGAAATGCTCGAATTTGATTAGTCAATCCATAAAATCAGACGGTATCAATTTTGGATTGACAATGCGTCTGATTTCACGGCGCTTCACTGCGCACGTATACATCACTGCCGCACTACTTCAGCTTGGCCACCATCATGACTAATATCAACACAACAGACGTGATGAAAATGATGACAAAACATTTATTTAAACTCGAAAAATACAATTATACGATTTATCCTCCACAATTATCAGAGAACCTCACTATCATAATTATTACCTTCTATTATAAAAATATTCAAACTCAATTACAATACACAACCCCTAAACATAAACAAACAATATCTAACATATAAATCAGAAAACCTTGTAAAAATATATCCCTATATATCCCTATTTGTGCAGCAAAACGTTCGGTTAGGTCTACTAATGCCTACAGTGAATAATGCCTACAGGGAATAATAGCTACAACGTTTGCAGTGACAGCGATACGCTTACCTGCACACAAGTAGATTGTTCCACTTAGTGTGCACTATTGCCTACAAAGGATTAGGGAGGCCAGCAAGGAGAGTAAAGAGTAAGATCAAGAGTATTAAATCGTTAGCTAGCTTATGTTTTGATAATTCCATACGCATTTAGTTCTCACACGAGAAGGAAATTGAAGAGTAAAGTAATTAATAGAGAGATTATTAAAGGGAGAAGGAAATGTATTGCTTTAAAATTGAAGAATAGAGTAATTAATTGAGAGATTATTAAAGGGAGAAGGAAATGTATTGCTTTAAAATGCTTGTGATACAAATCTTCATTGCAAATCATGGCAAATCCCAAGAAAGTCGAATACTTCACATCACAGAAAGGAGGACAGCAGGTACTCTTGGAGGGATACCGCTACAGACTCAACAACAGGCGACAGACGTGTGTACACTGGAAGTGTGTTCAAGGTGGCTGCTTTGGCAAGTGTACGACAGTCGGACAGTTTGTTCGGAATCAGACCCCACACAACCACCCACAAGAAGACCAGGTAGCCCTGAAGATTGCCAGTTCCCTGAGGCAGCGGGTACAGACTGAGACGACGCCAGTTCAGGTGATCTACGATGAGGAGATTTCCCGACTTGACCGAGGTGAAGCAGCAACAGTCAAGTCGTTCCATTCTATGAAGAGTGGACTCTACAAGCAGAGACGGAAGATGATGCCGCCACTTCCCCAGACGCTCAGCGAGGTGAATCTACCCGACTTCTTCAAGGAGACTACAGATGGACTGCCCTTCCTCTGCATTGATGACGGTGATGATGACAAGATTCTCTGCTTCGCCACAAGTGACCGCCTGACCCTCCTGCAAGAAGTGGACACCCTCTACATGGACGGCACCTTCTACTCCTGTCCTCCTCTCTGGGATCAGCTGTACGTCATCCATGGCCTAGTCGGAGGGAAGATGACCCAGTTGGTCTTCTGTCTACTGCCGAATCGTCAACGCCGCACCTATGAACGCCTGCTACGTCTCCTGAACGACAAGATCGCCCCTTCAGCCTGATGTCATCCAGACGGATTTCGAAATCGCTGCCATCAACGCTGTTGAGACCGTCTTCCCCAACTGCGACGTCCGTGGATGCTATTTCCACTACAGCCAGGCTCTCTGGAGGAAAGTACAGAACCTCGGCTTCAGCGAAGCCTACCAGCAGGATCCTGAGGTCCACAGATGGGTCCGACGAGCAGCAGCACTCCCTCTCCTCCCAGTGGCCATGGTACAAAATGCCTGGATAGAGGTCATGGACGACGCCCCTGCCATTGGACAGAAGGATGAGTTCCAGGACTACATCACCAGCACCTGGGTAGACGACCATGCACGGTTCCGAGCCGGACTATGGAATCACCACGACACCAGCGGCCCAAGGACGAACAATCATCTCGAGGGTTGGCATTCGCATCTCAACAAGACCGTCCAGAGAGCCCACCCGAACATTTTCGCTCTTGTGAAGGTTCTGCAGAAGCTGGAGAAAGCGGAGAGAAATAAGCTGGTGCAGATGGCTCATGGCGCCCGTCCCCCACCCCGCAAGAGGACGTACACAGAAATTGACCAGAGACGTCTGAAGGCCCAGCTGACATCTGGTATCAAGACACCCCTGGAATTCCTGACTGCTGCAGGATATTTGATCAAGCTAGCTTGAAAACCAAATGACTATGTTGATGAATGTGTGAAACTGTGTGTATACATGTAAATTACTTTTGGTTACCACAATGACTTTATTAATGAATGTGGTAGTTGACTGTGTGAAAGATGTATATATGTATATATAATCATGAATCAAATTAAGTTTTAATTACATTTTAATCCAAATAAATGATTATGTTTATTTATGTAAATTTATTTATCTCAAAACAAACTACTATGTGAAAGATATGAATAAAGTTTAAGAAAATTAAGAAAAATATGACAACAATGTGAAAGATATGTATATGAATGTACATATGTATATGAATGACCAAATAAAATGTCTCTCAACATAGAAAGTTACTGTTTTCTATATACATTAGTAGGCATTAGTGCACTTTGAAATAGGACCATGCCACTTTTACATTGAAAGGTTGAAGGCAGGTGCAATCAGCAGCACTGGTGCGTAAAGTTGTTTATTTAACACTGTAGGCATTATTCACTGTAGGCATTAGTAGACTCCACCGCGTGATTAAATGAGAATCGTGGCCAAGGTTCAGTTTCATCAATAAATAAAATAATTGTGCCAACGCATTGCACCTCGTTCGGTGCATGTATGTCAAAAGCGACACAACCTTGCTACTATTATAATTTAAATAATTGAGGTTGGTGCTGGGCTCTCAGCGAAGTCTGAGTCAGTATTGTTGTGTGGTGGAAGAAAAACCTGTGGCTTTGATGATGATAAAGGCTGATGTTTTAGTCTTCATCCTTTGTCACTGTTTCTTATCCTCTTTGCTACCCGTGAAGAGTTAGACCTTGTCTTCAGCAACCCATGTTGGTCGTATAAGGCGACTAACGGGATCGTGTGATCAGACTGGATGACTTTGTTAATGCATGTCATCGAACTCCAGTTAAGTGTATCGATGTTCAGATGTTAATCACTTGATAGCCTGGTCCAGACCGCCTTCACATAGCAAGTCATATGCTAGTGCTTCAACAAAATGCATCGTTAAACAACGGAACAACAATGCTAAATACCTTATTTCTGCGTTTACTAAATCTCTATCCTTTTAACGGTGTTGATCAATTGCTTGACAAAGGTAGTCATCGTCGCAGTATGGCATTCATGAATGTTTTTATCAATGGTTACAACCTGTTGTTTTCAAGATACGTCTTGAACGTCCGTCACTGTATGATGTCATCAAACAGCACTCCAGGAGACGGTTCAATTGGTACTATGGCCCAGATAAGTTAAACAACACACGTTATATCCGTAATGTGTCCATTGCACTCACACTTGACGTGTAAATGAACAATACCAGATTTCATTGTTGTTTTAGTATCATTTAAAGAATCAGGATGTCAACATTTGTAATGACGAATAACATATAATACCTTATGGAGTCAGTTACAGGAGAATCATGTAAACAATGATTGCCTTCCCCGATCCCTAGGGAGGTGGTTGCTATTAATAATTAGGAAGGCAGGGAGCTACCCTGTCGAACACACCGAGTAACCAAGTACTAGTAGAGGAGTGTATTACAGACGTACCTGACCACACTAGTAGAGGAGTGTATTACAAACGTACCTGACCACACTTTACGGACATTGGATGGCAATTTCAACTTGTCACGAGATTTAGAACACCTTGTACAGACTTATAACTGGCCACGAACAGTCGATAATGATTGGTTTTGCAGTCTTAGCCCAGGGAGAGGAAACTGTCTGACAAATAAATTTATAATACAATGTGTCATATCTACTCGCACACACCTGATCCATGTATCGATATTACATCAGTCACCTATTCCTCCATTTCAGAATTTAACTATCAATGTTTTCTTCTTCTCATTGAATGTGTCATATATTTCGTGCATTGCATCATGTGCTGACCAGAGTAGATGATCAATTTCTGACTTGCTGGAAACAACATGAAGAAAATCCACCATAATGATTACATATTATTAATCAAAATCGAAATTGTTTTGCAAACTCAACCCTCACTATAATCTGGATGCACAATCAGCTTGAATTACGAACAAAATGTATGTTACTGTACCTTACTAACTGTATTTAAAGCTTGAAGCATTACAGCAGCACGACTGTGTACCCATCAAGCGTAACGCTGTGGAAAAACAAAACGTGATGATTTTCAATCCACAAACAGTGTTACACTGTTAGAATTTCGACATTCTGACATATAATATTTCTTCATTCTACGTTTAAAAAACATATTACCTTCTCTGCTCCAAAACGGTTTTGTTTTCTCGAGAGACACTGACTTTCGTTGGGAATGAATTAAAGAGTCTCATATCTGAATACGAACTTAAATACCAGCGGCCATGATCAAGTAGCACATTAATATAACAAAATTCGAAACTAATCACGGTACAGTTGAAACCTTTCTTGGTGTATTGAGCGACACCTCTGGACCGAGTGACATTAATAACATTAAATTAGGTGTTCTGGTTTGTATCGAGACCGAAATAAAACGTAGTTTGTGTGGGCATGATATAATGCATAAACTAATATGTCTCTGGACACTGAGCAAGTCTCGCGCTAGGCCCTAACCAGAGTGAGTGAGTGAGTGAGTGAGTGAACGACTATTGCTAAACAACACTTCAGCAATTTTGCAGCTCTTCAGGGCGATCCCCAATCATAACGCGAGAAACTGAGGTCTCTTGAGTGTTATTGTCGAATTCCTCAGCAGCTCTCTGTTACCAACTATATTTTTAACTCTTCATCTACTTGAAAGATCGCCGACGAGCTGGAATCGATTTTAGACAAATAAAATATTCATTGTTCGCCATAATCAGATTACAGCTATGTCGAGGCGAATTAGAATTGGAATGATTGATAAAGTGAGAATATGCTCTCAATTAGTTTATGCAAACTATAGTCATTATTAAAACGCTTACCTACATAACACGCATGTTCAGGATGATTAGGTAGATGAGAAAAACAATTCAGTTGCTGTGGTTCCATCTGATGACATGTTATATAATGAACAAGCATATTGATGCAGTAATCGACACGCAGCAGTAATGTTAGATCAGCATTTGCGTCTTTGGTGGTACACCAATGGTTTATGCCTGGTTCCCAGTTGATTATCAGATCAAAACATTTCTCCCAGAAGTACTCCCAGTTTGTCAAAGGAATACGCGTGGGGTAGAATAATAAAAAAATAAACGTTGTTGTATGCACGGGGAGAGATCAATTTCAAAACTTCAATTCAATCACCTCTTATTTCGCTGACACCCTGAAACTAACGCTGCAAATAATTCTGTTTATATGTCTGGAAAGACTCCTACTGATTGAAATACATGTTTGCAAGCTGATTGAAAATTTCTTTCCCTCTTTGTTTTCACCTCAAACATAAAAATAATTCATGAAATAATGCATGGGTGATTGTAAGCAAAAGACCAAACGTGTTTACTTTAGACAGTCGCAGCGAAATCTTGGTGTATTTGTGAACACTCGAACTGAACTTCATATTCTCTTTCTTTTGGTTTGGTGTTCAGCGTGGGAATTCAAACATGCATTGCTTGTCGTAGAATATCGGTGTCTATGTCAAGTCACGTGAGTAATGTTGAAAGAGAATATCGGTGTCTATGTCAAGTCACATGGGTAATGTTGAAGTAGAATATCGGTGTCTGTGTCAAGTCACATGGGTAATGTTGAAAGAGAATATCGGTGTCTATGTCAAGTCACATGGGTATAGTTGAAGGAGAATATCGGTGTCTATGTCAAGTCACATGCGTAATGTTGAAGTAGAATATCGGTGTCTGTGTCAAGTCACATGGGTAATGTTGAAGTAGAATATCGGTGTCTATGTCAAGTCACATGGGTATAGTTGAAGTAGAATATCGGTGTCTATGTCAAGTCACATAGGTAATGTTGAAGTAGAATATCGGTGTCTATGTCAAGTCACATGGGTAATGTTGAAGTAGAATATTGGTTTCTATGTGAAGTCACATGGGCAATGTTGAAGTAGAATATCGGTTTCTTTGTCAAGTCACATGCGCAATGTTGAAGTAGAATATCGGTCTCTTTGTCAAGTCACATGGGTAATATTAAAGTAGAATATCGGTGTTTGTCAAGTCACATGGATAATGCTGAAAGAGAATATCAGTCTCTATGTCAAGTCACATGCGTAATGTTGAAAGAAAATATCGTTGTCTATGTCAAGTTACGTGGGTAATGTTGAAATAGAATATTGCTGTCTATGTCAAGTCACGTGGGTAATGTTGAAGTAAAATATTAGAGTCTATGTCAGGTCATATGGGTAATGTTGAAGTAAAATATGAACCTCTATGTCAAGTTACGTGGGTAATGTTGAAAGAGAATATTAGTGTCTATGTCAAGTCACGTGGTTAAAGTTGAAGTAGAGTATCGGAGTCTATGTCAAGTCACATGCGTAATGTTGAAGTAGAATATGAGTGTCTGTGTCAAGTCACATGCGTAATGTTGAAAGAGAATATCAGTGTCATTGTCAAGTCACATGCGTAATGTTGAAAGAGAATCAAGTCATGGGTAATGTTGAAGTAGAATATGAGTTTCTGTGTCAAGTCACATGCGTAATGTATGTCAGTGTCTATGTCAAGTCACATGCGTAATGTTGAATGAGTTTCTATGTCAAGTCACATGCGTAATGTTGAAGTAGAATATGAGTTTCTATGTCAAGTCACATGCGTAATGTTGAAGTAGAATATGAGTTTCTATGTCAAGTCACATGGGTAATGTTGAAGTCAAGTCACATGCGTAGAATATGAGTTTCTATGTCAAGTCACATGCGTAATGTTGAAAGAGAATATCAGTGTCTATGTCAAGTCACATGCGTAATGTTGAAAGAGAATATGAGTTTCTATGTCAAGTCACATGCGTAATGTTGAAGTAGAATATGAGTTTCTATGTCAAGTCACATGCGTAATGTTGAAGTAGAATATGAGTTTCTATGTCAAGTCACATGCGTAATGTTGAAGTAGAATATGAGTTTCTATGTCAAGTCACATGCGTAATGTTGAAAGAGAATATCAGTGTCTATGTCAAGTCACATGCGTAATGTTGAAGTCACATGTAGAATATGAGTTTCTATGTCAAGTCACATGCGTAATGTTGAATATGAATATCAGTCACATGACATGCGTAATGTTGAAGTAGAATATGAGTGTCTATGTCAAGTCACATGCGTAATGTTGAAGAATAGAATATGAGTTGAAGTAGAATATCTATGTCAAGTCACATGCGTAATGTTGAAAGAGAATATCAGTCAAGTCACATGCGTAATGTTGAAAGAGAATATCAGTCAAGTCACATGCGTAATGTTGATGTAGAATATGCAGTGTCATTGTCAAGTCAAGTCACATGCGTAATGTTGAAAGTAGAATATGAGTTTCTATGTGAAAGAGAATATCAGTCACATGCGTAATGTTGAAAGAGAATATCAGTGTCTATGTCAAGTCACATGCGTAATGTTGAAAGAGAATATCAGTGTCTATGTCAAGTCACATGGGTATCAGTGTCTATGTCAAGTCACATGCGTAATGTAATATGAGTGTTGAAGTAGAATATGAGTTTCTATGTCAAGTCACATGCGTAATGTTGAAGTAGAATATGAGTTTCTATACATGCGTAATGTTGAAGTAGAATATGAGTTTCTATGTCAAGTCACATGCGTAATGTTGAAGTAGAATATGAGTGTCTATGTCAAGTCACATGCGTAATGTTGAAAGAGAATATCAGTGTCTATGTCAAGTCACATGCGTAATGTTGAAAGAGAATATCAGTGTCTATGTCAAGTCACATGCGTAATGTTGAAGTAGAACATGAATATCAGTGTCTATGTCAAGTCACATGCGTAATGTTGAAGTAGAATATGAGTTTCTATATCAAGTCACATGCGTAATGTTGAAGTAGAATATAAGTCTCTATGTCAAGTCACATGGGTAATGTTGAAAGAGAATATCAGTGTCATTGTCAAGTCACATGCGTAATGTTGATGTAGAATATCAGTGTCATTGTCAAGTCACATGCGTAATGTTGAAGTAGAATATGAGTTTCTATGTTAAGTCACATGCGTAATGTTGAAGTAGAATATGAATCTCTATGTCAAGTCACATGGGTAATGTTGAAAGAGAATATCAGTGTCTATGTTAAGTCACATGGGTAATGTTGAAAGAGAATAAAATGTTCGAAGAGGTTTAACTCAGTTGTTCACAGCAGTTTTATGGTACTGAACATTTACACGCTTGCCTTATGCTGTGCTCGAAGTTTGTCCGCTCGGACTCATACAGACATGTTGAGTGAGTGAGTGAGTGAGTTTAGTTTTAGCAATATCACGGCGGGGCACACCAGAAATGGGCTTCACACATTGTACCCATGTGGGGAATCGAACCCGGATCTTCTGCGGGGCGAGCGAACGTTTTAATCACTAGGCTACCCCACAGCCCCCATACATGTTGAAGGAAATTGCATGTTGAAGACAATTGAATGTTTCGAAAACAACAAATGCACGTTCTGCCCTTTGTCAACCTCTTGACTTCATCATAGAGTTAACAATACTTATGTGCGCATGCGCAATGGACTCCCTTTCCTATTGACAAGGTTGGACCTTCACGCGTGTTCCTATAAAATTCAACACCCGTTTTTTTAGCCTGCGACCAAATCTTGTAATACTATTTTTCTATTCAGAATTGGGTTAAACGGACAGGACAAACGAGAAAAATCGATTTGAAATCAAATTTTACAGTAAAAAATGTATCAGAATGTAAAACTGTCTTCATTCCCCTTCCTGGTGCCAGATCGATATTCCAAGTTGGGGAACCGTTATGATATTAGTTACACATATTCTGAAAAACCACCGAATTCCCTTTGAATAAACCTGGCGTATTTCAGTGTTTATTTGGCAGTTTGTTAATGAGGTGCATTCACTTGTCGGCGGATTCTATTAATTCCCGTTAACTAATATCACTTATAAAGAGGACGAACCAACGATAGCTGCGAGACCTCTCTCTTACATTTGTGGTATTGATTTATCATGAAATATGCAGTCTTTAAGAATAATTCACAAAAGATGGGGTGCTCATGCAGCAAATTAGTGATCATCAATATGACAGTTCACATTACATGAATATAGGTGTTTTCCTGGCGTTTCCATTTAGAAGAACACACAAGCCTCCCTCAAACCATTCATAACAAAGATAATAGGTAGCAGTGGGCATTGCCGACACCAAAGTGAAAATCCTGTCTTGACACTATTCCGTGCTTTTAAATGATATCGAGCGCTTCGTGACAACATTTTATCCTCCCAGACAAATGGGTCATATTATTGACATATCTATCACAGATTTTTGCTTTATTGCTATTCCTATTTAAGATACATATATATGGAGGAGGTCCCCAATCACATAGATATGTCATTTTCTCGTTAAGTTACAGCGATGTTAGACGAAGATAACCATTTAATGTTTTCATAAAACTGCCTGTCTACTTGGTAGTCACGTATATGTACATTCCCTCTGCTTGTTCATAACTGTCTGGTTACCATGGCGTTGGTCTCGTGGAAACGAAAGTTATCTGTGACAAGACCCTCCCAATGAGACAAGACACGACTAACTAAACAACTGATTAACTAATTATATACACACAGTACTCATAGATAGGCAGAGATCTAGAGAAGTGTTTGTTGAACCTTTCGTTGTCATTTGAGCAACACAATATCAAAGGCTATTCTATATTCTGCAACGCAAAATCAAAGCGTCTTTCCAGACAAAAATCCAGACGAATTATTCGACATTGGATAGCATGAATTTAATGGTAAATCGATGGTCGTGACTTTTGTTTTACGGCTGTGTAACATTAATGATTGACCCGGACAATTACAGAACGTGATCTGTACGTGCTCTTCATGCGCGTCCTGACTGAAGACCTTGAGATACCAAGCCACTTCTCCTCTTGCAGAGCTGCGACGTGATCGGAATTGTGAAAGGTTGAAAGTTGTTTGGCACTGTCAGCGAGTTCATACACACACGTTCAATGACGTGTAGTTGACCAAGGCAGAACCCTGATGTACCTTTACGTCATATAATCCATTGATCCACGGGATAAGTTAATCCGGCGTTAATCCGTTGGTATTGAATCTGATGACAGTCGAAATGTATCAAATCATCATCATTATAATAAACCCCTATCAGTTGATTACAACGGCTGGTGAGGTCACTTATGTTCCAATCACAAAGTCGCATCATCGTTGAGCGACCACCATCTCATCTCAGTCGTGCGACACTGCTAGCAGAGCGCATAGGTCCATCAATTAGGTATCGATGGAAACTAGATTCTCATGGAACATGTGTGACACAAATGATACGACTAAATCAGATTACTAAAGATCTGATTCTTTCCCTTAACGCTTCATGTATGAGTCTGATGTCTTATCTATGCGAAATCCATTTCCATGAAATCACATATACTGACTCGTGAAGGTCACTGATCCCTGTAACCTGTCACCTGTCTTTCATCTCCCTGACCTAATCAAGTCTGTTTATTGTCATTTTGTTATTCGTACCACGATATTCGGCTTGACATAATGACTACTGTTACAAAACAACGTCATCCCTTTCAACGTATATACACGTATTTCAATACAGATGACCATATCATGTTATCATTTTGGTTATCTCTGTGGTTTTAATTGTTATCTATTTCTTTATGTGTTAGCCATGGACATTTCTCGCACATGAAAGTAGACACCGTTAAATGGATGATAGCACCAGTAAAGGTTGAGAGAGGTTGGACAGAGCAGTGTACAAAAAGGTGTTCATGCCATTGTTCAATAACATAATAGTAAAAATGAAATCATTTTATAATGGCAAATGCGAGGAGTAGGTAATGAAATATTCTGAGGTAACAACAGGACTACGGTTCATTCAACCAGGTAAGCCAGGTTGATGTGCATTTATGGATTTATCAAATCAGGTATCCCGCTCCCTTTTCAAGTTAATGGGGTGGTGGGGTAGTCTTTTGGTTAAAGCGTCCGCTCGTCACGCCGAAGACCCGGGTTCGATTCCCCACATGGGTACAATGTGTGAAGCCCATTTCTGGTGTCCCCGCCGTGATATTGCGGAAATATTGTTAAATGCGGCGTAAAACCCTACTCACTCACTCACTCACTCAAGACAGTTGACACATAATTACTAGTACTTTCGGTGAGACATTGGTACCCGGTATCACATGCTTGTCGCAATGGCGATCGGCTGGACTCAGTGTTTGATATGGTTGTTTGTGATGTATTGCACCCTTCAAGTCTTGATCGATATCATTCCATCAACCAACGTTCGCTGAGTCAAGATGATTGAGAATAGTATTCAGATTGTCACCTGACCATCCATGTTTATCTGGTAAAAACCCCAAACCGTGAACAGTATTGATGCTGCAGTCTCAGATACTGAGAAGTATAAACTATCGCCATTTAAACGAATTTTTGTTTTAAAAAACCCCAAACAACCGAAAATGCACTTACAACCATTAATTTCAGAATAACAATATATAATTTTGCAATTAAAATAGTAGTACATCGTTCGTTATCTGTTAAGTGCAATTAACGATAATGCATACCACCATTGTTTACAGTTTTGTATTTTACGGTCTTATGTACACAGAAAGAGGAGCATTTAAAAGAGGTAAAATATCTTAACTATACACATGGGGCCGCTATGCACGGACATTGTCCTTGCAGATCGACACAAACTGTTAACATTCATTGCACTGACCTGACGTTTATTGGTGAACCCGTCGATATAATATCAGAAAACGGAAAATATAGATGATACTATCAACGACATAAAATATGAACTAGCACCAAGAGACTGCTGTAAATAGCCGGAATAATCTCAGGATCTACCACAGAATACGAACCACGTTTAGACATTCAATAAATCATACAGTCCCGATTACAGACCACACTACTACAGAATTCATTACATATGTAGAAGGGATATTGTATTGAAAAGAGCCTGACATATATTGTACGTTAAACACCTAGACAACAACGCTGGTATTTCGCTGTGAGGATTAGAATAATTACAGTGTATGACACACGGATTTGCAGTTAAGTGAATTTTTAAAAACATTTTGAATATTTTTGCGGTTTCTTGTTTTCAGATTAGAGAGTGTGTGAGCTGGGCGTAACGCAGCTTTGTGTGGTATTACAGTTATATCAGGCATGTCCCTTTCATTAAGTATTGGAAGTTTGCCACCATAGCGAAACCCTCTAGCACTGATTTGCCGCTAGAAACATAATAAGGGCGAACAGTGTTCAAACCAGAGATATCCCAACTTCACGGACCTAACAATGTTCAAGGGGCGGTGTGGTAGCCTAATGGTTAAAGCGTTGGCACGTCACGCCGAAGACCCGGGTTCGAATCCCCACATGGGCACAATGTGTGAAGCCCTTTTCTGGTGTCCCCCGCCGTGATGTTGCTGGAATATTGCTGAAAGCGGCGTAAAACCAAACTCAGTCAGTCAGTAACAATGTTCAACAGATTCCGTGGCCTATCCTTACCCCTGTTAAGTTTCTGAAAATGGCGTCTGAGAATTCGAGACTGATGCTGTCAAACACTACAGCAAACTGCAAACAGTACAATTGGCTACTGCATTCTACCGTAGCACCGTTCATATTAAACTGTCGCAGTTACACGAATTTGTGTAAATATCACCAACTTTATTGGAAAGGAGGTGCCTCTTACATATTAGATTCTGAAAAATCAATAGTCGTGCAGTCCAAAGGAGAGTACCCTTAGGAATAAAGTAAAGCTATCACTGATATGTTTCGTGAAATGTGATACATAGAATTTAGATTATATAAAAAAGGTCCATATCTAGGAAAAAACGATGGACTTTGTACACCACAGCATAAACGAGATTATAGTGGGCTACACTTGCTCTCCAGTGTAAGAAGTCGTGCAGCTGGAAACAAACACATCTTGCTTGGCTCAGCTTGAGACGTTTGACAGGATAGTTGTCATCAGATTAAATTTGTTTTTTTCGTGGCACCCATGGTGCGTCATCATTCAATAACTTGTTTGTAATATTACTGTTTCATAAACGCCGATGAGCTGAACAAACTCTACGGGGGCGGTGGGGTAGCCTAGTGGCTAAAGCGTTTGCTCGTCGCGCCGAAGACCCGGGTTCGATTCCCCACATGAGCACAGTGTGTGAAGCCTATTTCTGGTATCCCCCGCCGTGATATTGCTGGAATACTGCTGAAAGCGGTGTAAAAAAGACAACTCACTCACCCATTAAATCATGCTTCACAAAAAAGACCATAAAATGATCCAAATACAACATGTCGTTGCCATGAAAGAAACAACAATGGTGCAGAATTGCAATGCAGGGGCAGCAGAATACAAGAAGGTATAATGTTAGTTTCACTGTTATCTCACTATGGTTGATGTAAGGTGCTTGGACGGAATGGCGTACAGTCCAGATCCCCTGTATCTGCTACTGGCTTTGTCTTCGGGGACATTGGCCCCTCAGTGTCAGTATTAATTCACCTCTTTTTGCCGGAGAGTTCGTCTACTTCTAATCTGGCGGTTTAAGTGGCCCCAGGGTGTTAGACTGGTTAAATGTCAGGAGGGCGTGCAGATAAAGGCAAAGGCATGCAGAAAGTGAAAGATACACGATGTATGTAGTCGTACGTTATACTGTCGAAATTAGATCTGGCGTTGGGGTAGCCTAGAGATTAAGGCGTTCACTCGTCACGCCAAAGACCCGGGTTCGATTCCTCTCATGGGCACAATGTGAAAAGCCTATTCCTGATTTCCTCTGCCGTGATATTGCTGAATATTGCTAAAAGCGGCGTAAAACTAAACTCACTCACTCAATGAAATTAGATCTGTGGGTTCTGATGGGGTGAGGAAAG
The DNA here is from genome assembly GCF_003918875.1 of Haliotis rubra. Lineage (NCBI taxonomy): Eukaryota > Metazoa > Mollusca > Gastropoda > Lepetellida > Haliotidae > Haliotis > Haliotis rubra. Next base: position 791,927 of record NW_025765115.1, on the reverse strand, counting down.
GATACCAGGACGCAACGGCTTGTCGACGTAACGTCTCTGTTCCGCCTTTTCGCAAACACCTTGTGTCTATTAGTTCACGGTGATTCGTAAACACATGTTCTTGACACAGCAGTCTTGTAGACGTGGAACAGATTATGTCGCTCTTTATTTATTATGTGAAAAAAACCGTTCAATACTTTCCTGACTTTGAGTCCGGCTCATTAACGCTTTCTCCTCCAAATGACGCAGTCTCCCGACGTAACCAGCATGCCGTGCTCTCTTCCTGGCGACGATACACATGTATGCTACCAACTGTCCTCAAGAGCTGAAACCTGCTGCCATCAGTAAATATGACTGGGACACCATATACCCTGTACAAAAAATCCCGAAGTTCCTAGCAATGTATCTAGATGTTATGAAGATAAGTACCCCCTAAATACGCAGGAATCTAACTGTTAATGCACTTGCTACACAAACTACAATCTTTTGAGGATTCCTTGCAAAGTATTGTGAGCTTTACAAATGGGTTCACGAAACCGGCACGAGACGCGACTGTTGTATCAAGGTACATCTGAGACTACATGGAGATAACTACACAAAGAAGAATTTTTGAACGGTGGTGTATCACTCTCCACAAGCTTCCGTCCTGCCATTGTTGCACAGTGCGCACACATCTGATTCATTGACGTCTGTGTTGACGAATCAACGGTACAGTCTATAGGCCCGATTACCATGGCGATGCATCTGTCTGGACGCAGTAACACTGCTGAAAACATGTCTTCGGGCTGATACCGATGACGTCAGAGTCAGGAAGCGGTTCCTGAAGTGAAGACTACGCAAATAACTTTTTTTGGGGGGGTAGTGACACGTGACCTGTCTGTCCTCAGCCTGTTCACTGTCTGACATGTATGCATGTATTGTACAAGTTCCCTGCTAATTGTTGCATGAGTGTAACAAAATATCCGCTGTCATGTCTTCCTTCCTACAACTAAATACCAATGACCCTTCTGTCTGTTCCTACGATAAACGTACTATGTTTCTATTGATTTATATAATCCTGTGTATTTCAAAATGTATTGCTTATAGTCAATTCACACGAAATTAACCTAGTCAATTAACAGAGTTTTCAGTTTTGCAAGGGCTTATTGCATTACTGTGATTGGTTTTATATGACCGAGATACCTTTATGTAATTTTTGTTTGAATCAGTGTGCAGGTTTTGTAGACAACATATTGCGAATATTTGGAATTACACATCGCAACCAATGAGTTACATTAATATGTTGCTCAAATCACAATCTAAAGCGACAGTCCTTGTCCATAACATTGTTTAATTGGCTCACTGATACAGACGACCCGTGAAGGTCCGGGTTAGAATTGAATTTCAGTAACCCATGCTTGTCGTAAGAGGCGACTAACGGGATCGGGTGGCCAGATTCACTGATTTGGTTGATACATGTCATCGGTTCCCAATTGCACAGATCGATGTTCATGCTGTTGATCACTGGATTGTCTGGTCCAGACTCGATTATTTACAGACAGCCGTCATATAGCTGGAATATTGCTGAGTGTGGCGTAAAAATTAACTCACTCACGCACTCACTCACTCACTGATACAGACAACTAAATGTAGCTCATGTTGTTCACATTAAAAACAGTGTATTGTAGTATTAAGATATTTCCTCATATATGGTCAAATCTCAAGCAAACCTTAAAAAGAAATAACATTTTGTCAACTAAATGAATGTATATTTCTACTCCGCAGAACGCAAGCCATTTTGCCGGAAGAGCAGAAAACAAATCCCCATGTTTCATGAATATTAAATCGTTTTCTCATATTATTGTCATGCTCTTTTCTACAGTATGAGTTACACACATCAAAAAGGTGACTGCTTATTATTACACGGGGTTAGATATTTACTGTGAACCTAAATAAGAAAAAATGTCAGAAATGTATCGTTTCCGCAGGCTTTTCTGTGGCAGATCCTTTCTTCCCGTGAGACAACTTCTTTTATTGCATTTTTCATGACACGACACGTTTTTTCTATCTCTGGTTGTTAGTAAAATATTTGGTAGATCAGTCAATAAACGAAAAAAGAGATTACAAATAGGACGCCCAACTAGTCATCTACAGAAGAGCCGAGGTCTGCAAACCATACAATCTGTCACTGTAAAAAATATCTGTGTTGTTTTCCTAAACCATACATCATTCTAATTTCCGTGCCAAGAAAAATTGATCTCATATTGACATTTCCCATTTGGTGCCATTTTTGTGTTGCCTCTAGTTACAGTGCAAATGTGCTGATTTAAATTGCACACAGGATGTGTTTTTTTAAACTTTTAAGTTTGTGTCATTTGTATCTCAGATGTAGTTAATAGTGGGTTAAGTCAGCCTTGTGATGTCGCTGTTCGTTGCGATGACGATTGGGGAGGAGACACATTGTACTTGATAAAAACCCGACTTTTTGAAAAACGAAGTACGACTTACAGCCATCTAACATTCTTGCATTTTGCATGTGCCAACTCTTATCGGAATCCACTACATATATTTTGATGCGACTTGTAATAAATCAGACATTTACTGAATGAGTAGGCAGATTGATTGACGACTGAGGCTTATGTAAGACCAGACACGAGGACACCACGGATCAGGTGGAACTTCTTTTCTGAGAAAACCTTCAATCGCCATTTCACAGATGCAGAACGTGTTGTGTGCAGTGATCTAAACTGGGAATATTCATTGTTTTAGCTTGGGCTTGAGAATCAGTTTGGTTGTGAAAGAAAAAACTGCTTCCACTGCCTCACATACAATAAGCGAGATTACGAGAAAGCTTTGGCTAAATTCCAAATGCGATCGATCAAAGGGCTGCTATTACAATAATTAGCTATTTAGCGAACAAGCGATCCTTCAAGTTTATATCCCTAATACTCCTGACGGTGTAAAGAGTGTTTTTTCGCTATGCATAATTTGGAGGTAATGGGAGTAGCTGTGTCGAGATTACAATGGTACGACATTAGTTACAAACGGAACAGCAATGCAAGCAATGCGAAGCGCACAAGACAAATTGGCAAAACACGGAACGACAAGATGTTCATAGATCGAAGCAGACATAGCCATAAAATGGAGAGCTATCGACAAATGTGTGTACATACACCGTTACTGCTGGTAAGAGAAATACGCACGCCAGTGATAAGAGTCAAGGTATCTTGGCATCTTTGTAAGCGATAAGTCATCTCGCGTAGAAGCAAAATTCCAGTGGATTCTAAAATTCACAATATAGCAGAAGAGTGAGCATTTCAGGAGATAAATGGATTACTTTGTGACAGGATTTCGTTTCTTGGTGATTTCGGTTTTAAACTTGAGTTTGTGACCTGCATAGAGAGACACACATAAAATACATGGCTTCTAAGGTGGTGCAATTTGGACAGGGCATTGACTATAGCTATCACATATCTGAGCCTGTTGAGTATCCCGAGATTGATGGAAACCTGTCTTGATGCAACGGCGTGTATGCTGCTAATTCCCCGTAGAAAAGCGAAACAAAAAGCCGTACTTCTTAGTAATTTGTCTAGATGTTGTAAAGATTCGTACCCCCATAAGAACGCAGGAATCCACACGAGATAATCAGACTGTTCATGCACTTGTTACACAAAGTACATTCCTCGAGGATTCCTTGCAGAGCATCGTGAGCTTTACAAATGAGTCAAAGAGACCTTCAAGAGACACGACAGTTGCATCAAGCAGTATCTGAGACTGCATGAAGGCAATTACTCACAGTGAAGTTTATGACCGGCGGTGTATCACTTGAAGCAATGTTCTAGTAAATCTTTATGTGTTTGCGTAATATAAATGTTTTAAGTTGAGTGTGCCTGAAAGGATATTTTAACGTATTGGACAATTTCAAATTGGTGCTGTCTAATTACTTGGGGCGAGTGGGAGTGACTCTGTTTCTACGTTTCTTCGCTGCTTGTAGCAATATTCCAGCAACATCATCTGAATTTGGATTTACACATGATACTCCTGCGGGGGATCGAACCAGAGCCGTGACCAGTAAAGAGATGAACCTCAGGGCTACTCCACCACATCCAATTGATTCCTCGATTTATGCATGACGACTGAATTATAATCAAAACAGACATCGCTGATCTATAAATCGGTTTCATGGGAACATGGTCATCTCATCTCCAATGTGCGATGTAAACAGACAACTCTTCCCCGACACCGATATACAAGAAACTGGTGGAGGTGATTGTGCTGACTTAAACGTGCATGTCAAGGTTGGTTAGTATATCTCCCCTCTCAGCAGTAACAATGCTTTAGCTGTATGGTAATGATCACACGTAACGTTGAATATTGCATATTCGAGATCTGGTACGGAAGTTATATAAAGATGTTCATACAAGTAGATATATACAAGAAGCGTGTGTGCCATTTGGTAGTGGTAGTTGATGTGGTGTTGGTGCCCTAGAGCACCTTGCATAACACTAGCGGTATTAAAGTTGATACACTTTTGTATGTGTCTTGTCCTCTAATTCTAGAGAAAGACTTTAAGGTATATACATATAAGATTATATATTTGTACAACAGTAATTATGCACAGAGACTTAGTTGGATTGCTCGTAAAGGGTGGCTGGCAGTATTCAGTGAGGATTAACAATCGGAATTAGCTTTTCTCAATTAATGACAGTGATGTTAGATATATATGAATGGCTTCGTTGTCATTAATTACCCTATGAAATCAATTCTACTTTCAAAGGTCTGTGAATCGGTCGCTATGATTATATGAATACGGTATATCTTCACGAGGCTAGTAGGAGCATCTGACTTGGAGTTATTCTTAGAACATTCTAGATTTCATTTACGTTTTAGAACAGTCGCGCCAGGCGGCAAGGACTGAGTGGTAAAACCAAAGCTAGTTATGGTACTACGGCATTCTTGGCATACATAGTGGTAACAAATGATCTTAGCAGCGTATACACGACACATCTACATGCATGGCATGGGGAAAATGCAAGGCAAATGTCACTGGTCACTGACTGACATTTCATATGTGCCAAGGGGCTGATATGTTTTCGGAATTCCCAAACCTCATATCTGAAGTACTGATATTGGTCTATAAGGAGATCTATCGTATACTGTCGAAATGATGCACGGGTTTATACTAATGAAAGCAAGTGTCATCTGAAGTTTACTGATTTACCAATATGCCAAAAGCTGGATTATAAAAAATATATATAAATGTCTGTGTAAAATTTAGGAATGGGACATTTTGGAAAGAAGTGGGCATCCCCATGGGCACCAAATGTGCTCTGCTCTTTGTGAGAATGTTACTTTGTAGATGCTCCACGTCTCAGACCAAGGACTTAAACTTAAGACTTTAGGTTTATCGATGGTCTGATATTGTTTCGTTGTAGTCAAATAGGGTATTATATTCGTCCATTTTCCTCACCTAAATTTGGAAATAAAAGAGACCAGTGCAACCGCGTCATCTGTTTCTTATTTACCTCCACGCATAAAGATTCAGTGTCACAAAAAGAACTATATATAGTATATGTATGACTGTTAGTGTTGATAATTAGTTAACGAAAATTGATAGCATGCATCACTCTGTCGTACACTTGTGCCGAAAATTTGTCAAGAATGTTATGACACTCCTGTATAAAAACATTCTGTGCTCCAGACATCTTCCAGACGGCCACGTCTTGCATTATGATGTGCATTCATCATGTCACAATAATTTACTGGCTTACTGATGCCACGAGTTTCTTTCGCAAGTAAATTGATCTGATCGTTGCAGGCTGGTACATTGATATATCAGGTGGGTCTGTTTACTTTTTAATATACACACTTTAAATGGTCTTGCATGAATGAAAGCTCTCGCATGGACAGACATCGAACCCTCAACACTGGACAAGTAACAGCTATGAGACATACAGTCTTCACCATGCCTCCCACGCTGTAGCAGAAGAAGCCGAAACCAGATACTGCGATATCTCATGTCTCTTACCCATCTAGTCAGTGCAAGAACAGTTACCGAATGCTCTCCAGGAGAGTCCTTCAGTCCTTCGTTCAGCGTTCCTCCCATGCACCCCATGCTGTTGCAGAAGAATCCGAAACCAGACACTGCGATATCTGATGTCTCGTACTCATCTGGTCAGAGTAAGAACAGTTACAGAATGTCCTCCTTTAGTTCTTCGTTCAGCCATTTGGGAAATATGCTGTGCATTTACAGGCGTCCAAACGGTGTTTCCTGGAGTTCTTTAAAGGCATTTAGAAGTTTGACGAATATGAATATATGACATGTTTTCAGTCACCTGCGGAAGGAACAAGAATTAGCTACGAAATGCCGTATTAAGAATAAAAGGAATTTGTTATTTCCTGCTACGTACGTGGTTATTTAAATATGTCAAAGTATCCAACCTACAAGTACAAGAGTAGGGCTCTGATTTTATAACTACCAAAGCCTCATAAATCATCACGCAATGTTTCGACCTATCCCACAATACCGTACTACAACTCATTGTTTATATGAATGTCTTGCGTGATGCTCACAGATGCCCTTCGCTGGCTGATTAGGTAGTTCCCTAGGGGGCCCACCCCTCCCACTTTTACATCTCGGCCTTGACAAATCATCCTTCACCTAAACCTTATTGGTAAGGCGAAGAATACAGCAATGGTGGCTCTGTCTTCCGAATTTGTATGGGTGCACTTACAATATTTTACATTTCATGCCAGCTGTGCATTGCAAGCCGTATCTAGTTAAACACTTAACAGTGTTCATTTAAACTCCGTGTAAAACAACAAAAGAAAAAATGACGACAGTATTCGTGTCTATGTACATTTCATTTTGGTGTCTGGAATATTTGCGGTAAATACGTTTTATTTTAATCATAATCAGAAGATTCTGAAGTACATTATATCGCGACTCCTGTCTAACTGCAGCAATCATGTCTGGTAACGGTCATGTTACTGCTACTCTCAGGATCTGTATCAGTATCAAGATACGGAAGAGTATATCAGCAAGCAGCAGCTTCACTGTGGTGAACCACATGAATTCCCTCAGCCCAGAAAGCTTATACGACTAAAGTCAAGGCTGTGTTGTTACCTCCAAAATATGCTATTTGCAGGTCTAAATGTCTTGAACTGCTCACATCCCGACGATATATCTAAGGCCTTGAGCACAGCGGCTAAATACTGATGTATTTTCATATATAATAATACTTTGCAGTTAAGCCGTATATTGACATAAGCATCTTAAACCGTTATTGCTCATTACTAGGTCATAAGCGATAGTTTATTGATGAATCACACGCATGTTCCGTCGAGTGTTTAATGCAGAGAAGGCTGAAGACCAGGAATGCACGCTCTTGTACGTGATGGCCTGTCATGGCCGCATAGTCACATGGTATGTACGATGATCACATATACATGGAAACAACAGTGCATTTGTCACAAACATGCATACAAGTCTCCTACTGTGCTTCATCAGGTGGTATATTGCACACAATGATCTTCTCCTTCGGTCCTTCATAACGTGACCCAACGTGATAAACAGGTAAATTGAGCACATGCACGCTTCCTAGAAATGCTGATTGTGGGACGTGAACCAGAAACAAATTTTAGGCTCTTGAGAACACTGCTTTGTGACAGCAATAGTACTGCCGACCTTGTAACTTCACGGTTTGTCGATTTCGAACAGAAATAAACTAATAGATTAGTGCCCAATAATAACAATGCATACATATGAAACAGATATGAAACAACACTTGTCTTTCAATTAGAAAATTGTTTTTCCTAGCTAACTACTGCCGAAGGAATGTGAAAATGAGATTAAAAAATCAATTAAACCATCAAAACCATGGCGATAATCGGCATAATCTTGCAATTGGCATGGATTCAACACATACGTCAATTTCCTTTGCTATATAGTCGATTTTTGAAGCGCAAAAATAAAAAAGGACGAAACATAGATTCTAAAAGAATGACTTGAAAGCTTTCGCGTGATACTCGATTTGACTGTGAGTGGTTACACCAAAATTACGATTGCAGCGAGGGCAGAATGGGCCTGTAATGCTTAAAGAGGATCCAGTAGTTACATGTGTTATATGTTACGTGGCGGATTGTGTCATTGCTCTTAGAACACATCAATAGTTGGTCATAAAATCAACCTTCAACTTTCATTGCACACATGTATAATAAATGCCTCGTCATATAGCAATAAAAAGCCTCGTCATATAGCTGTGGTATATTCCTGTCACTCATGTTCACTTCCTTGTCAGGACAAAACCTTCTATTTTTATTCTTCCTAACTAACCCATGCATGTAGATATCCAATGCCATAGAGTCTCGATTGTCTGCCAAAATAGATTCTATTGAGTATATAAAGCAAAATAGTGGTGATAGTGTTATGAGTGGTTCAAAGGAATTCAGTTCATGAATATGTTTAGCATGCCCTACCTTCCAGCAGTACCCTTCACACATGTTTTTATTAAAAAGAACTACTTCCCGAATCAATTCGCACACATCATCAATTATGTTGAACTAGTTGACTTTACATCTCAAATAAGAACAACACATATGTCATCTTGCACTTTGAGAAACGTTACATTTGTCTAATTGTGAGTGAATCGATATCACAGCGGGGGGCCACAAGGAATGGATTTACACATTGTACCTAGCCACCTCTCCCATGTTCTGTTTGAGTTTGAGCTGATGTATAATAGGTAAGTTGTTGAGTTTTGGTTCTCCAAAGTGACTTTACACATTGCACCCACGTTGGAATTCGAACTCAGGCCTTAGATGTGACGATCGAACGCTTTGACCATATGGCTACCTCATCGCCCCATATACACATGTGAAGTATTCCATGTAAAACTATACGTCAATACACGCTTCTATAATCACTTTACAAGCGCGATAGTTCAAAGCCTATCTTCAATTTCAACATGAATCGTCATGACCAGTGTGTGACCAGTGTGTATCTCCCATCCCACTGTTTTAAACATTTAACTTGTGATAGATGGAACTAAGGTCAAATATATGCCCTTGGGTGACAAGGGACGTCTTTGAAGATGATTAAGGGTGTTGGCTTTTGATCTAAAATCCACATGGCTTAGATTGAGGATGAGACAGAGAATGAGGGGTTTTGATTAGACGCCTTATAAAACATTCATGCGTTGTGTGAGGGATAAGTGAATAATAACAATTACCCCAGCAAATGGATGTGGTATCTTTTTTTATCATTTCATGGTGATGCAGTGCCCATGTGTTGGAAATCGGTATGAAACAATCCAGGTGTTTTTATTATAGGAAGGAGATTCACTCTTTGTCTTTGTGGCAACTTGACTGTTACCGAATGTCTTCATAACATCTCGGATTTTATGAGTGAAACCATTTGAATTTTATATCAAAATTCCCGTGATATAATGGTGAGATACAAGTGTTGACTTCCAATGTTCTGTAACCGACTTATCAACATGTTCACAGCAATTTCAGAAGAAGAGTGTCTAAAAAATCAGTTCCTCTTGAAATCTAATTCACACCTATTCGGAACGAACGTCTCCTTAATTAGCCAGTGCGTCATAGAAGAATTTATACTTTCGAATTAACATGAGCTGACTGTAAATGCACATTGACTGACCGAGCACTCTGTACAGTGAAAGCTTGCGTAAGGTGGTATCTGAAACTCAAATTACAGCTGTTTCTCTTGTGGCTCACTTTATTTCCATTTACTCGATCGTGTGTATTTTTTCTTAGGTTTTATGTAGGTGGGTTCAGAATATTGGGTACTTTCTGGTTGATATTCTACAGGCACTTACAGCAAACTGTATATTTACACTGGACTTGTCCGTTAGGCATCAAAGCACACACCGATTGTTATTCATTGTGTTAACATCTTTGTAAGAATTGCATTTCGTGATCTTTGCATAAGTCAAACAACTTCGTAACTATGGCGACCATTACGTTCAAAGAACTACTTAAACTGCACATACGATTACGCTTTACGTTAGCTTGACTGAATCAACGCTAAATAATGAGTTGATGAAACAGGCAAACTCGTTTGCAAACATCCTTCATCTATTTGAGGTTCGGGAGAGACACGTTTGTATACCATACACCAGACATGCTGGAAGATACTGTTTGTTGCAATCCTTTAGCACAACATTCGGTATCTTGAAGCAAAACAAACTGCTCATGGGCTCCAAGATTAAACTGCATGTACCGCAGGCACATAGCGATAATCTTTCAAGCCATGAATTTACACAACAAACAGAATCTAGCAACTAATTTTACCGAGTGGGTTAGATCGCTGACTCTGCGTGCAGGTAATTAGGTGTCTGAGAGTCTGGGTTCGAATCCCGACTGGGTCTCAACAGAAAACATGCACTAGAATCTGCGCTTTACTGAGAAAAGGGAACATATGTTAAATTCGACCACTTTCTAAATGGCACTGTATATTAATAATTATAGATTTCGGCGACGATGGCCGTGTCCATTAGTCAGGAGAGTAGACGAAGTACGTGATCTACACTACCAGTTGTCAGACTGGAGGCTGAGTAGGTTAGATTGCAGACCTTGTCTGCTGCCGATTAAGTGCCTGACTGAATGTCGGTTTGATTCAATAGAATCTGTTCATTACTCGGAAAATGTAATTCCAAACATAACATATGTGCAACCCACTCCGATCATGCAAAATTATAACAAAATGTGAGAGCCCATTCGCATTTCGGTTCATAAAACTAACGACATATAGCAACCCATGTACGCCAGGTGAATACAACAAACAACATCTACCAACCCATTCACGTCCAGAATCCAGCAAAACTTAACAAATATAGTCTTGCAACATTTCCACATAAACACAAATGACCACTGTCCTTACGTTCCGAGTAACCAAAATTCACACCTGTCGGGAAGCAATGGTCAATCCTGACTGATTCCTCCCTTTTCAGTGCCTTTTGTCTTCAATAACCCGATGTGACCTGCTACCTACGTCCTAAACGAGGCGTCCAAGCATACGTAACTGGGCTAATGGCGTGTCATCTTAACTGGCAAATGTGGAATTCAATTATGTCATTACCCATTGATCCAAATTCAACAAATCAGTATTATATTTTTGATACATGCTTAATGCGTGTGAATGAATGTGATAATCTTTAGTAGTGGGAGGCTATATAAACATTAAACATTTTAGTCCCTATTTTACTTTCAGTTTATTTGACCGTGTAGACAACGCTTAGTCCCTGAATAAATCTAATTGTGACAGTTACAAATAGCCCAAGTGAGTTTGGAGATTCAGACGTGCTGCATTTAGGGCTTTAACATTTCAGGGAGGGCTTGGCATTAGGGAAAATAATGTGATTCAGGGACTGTGAGACAGATGCTACACATTGTGCTTTAACGTCACAGCGGCCTGCAAAGGGTACATTACATGGTGACATATAATACACATAATATGGACCTACATGCAATCACATGGAAGAAAGTAGCTCATCATCACATGTCTTTCCATGTCAATATCTTCTGTAACATCCGCCAACTGCATTAACATCTCGACTGTATCGTTCGTTGATGTTGGCGATAAGGTATTGCGTTCGATTCTTGCTTGAGGGCTTGTTCCAGTACATCACTATTTTGTACTGAAGCATCTCTAGCGTATTCTGCTACCCATGTTGTCCTAGACCTGCTCTATAGGACTGATATCTGTACTGGTGGATAGTCGACGAATGTTGTCCAACATCTCTTACAACAGCCCCCAATGACATGCCAGCATTCCACGCACCGATTACGTGCGATCGTTGAGCATTTGTCAGTTGAGGCCCCACATTTCCTTATCAACAACGAAATCAATTGATTTTCCAATGTCTACGTTTTTGAACTATAAGAACTTTTTACTGAAACTTGATATTTGCTCAAAGAATAGTATATGTATTTGATGCTCAACTTTGATGGTAGAACGTGCATTTTTATATCAAAATATCACATAAACAAATTATGATATGAACATAAATGCCTAGTCGAGAGTTAAAAGCTTTGTGCTTTTACAATTTACCATGTGTATGTTTCACTGAAGGAATAGTTAACTAATATAATAATTACTGATCACACATCTGTTTACATGTTGAAAAAGGAACACTTGCTGACGCTTGTACCTGTACACTGAACAACCCTTGGGGATTCCGAGTAACCACATATGATCTCAGCCTATATTTATCGTAAGGCAAGACAGAATTGGGCAGGTCGCTAGTCGTATTACTTCTTTAATGAGTGTGTGTCATCGTATCCCAATTGCTTTGATCAATGGACATGTTGTAATCACTCTGCTTCCTTCTACCTACAGGCTGCTATCATATTCATGAATGCAGCGTTACACCATAAACAAACACAATATGCAGTATATTGTTTTAGTGGACAGTTGGCTCCGTTCTTCTTCTCATACATGGATCTCTACACCAAGAAACATTAACAAGACGTGACATCTGCTAACGAGTACAAACCACCCGGGAATACTGGTTGAAACGGTCAGCAAATTCAACAGTGCCCAATTGCACTTCATGTTATATTTATGACTACAGGGCTCTCGATTATGTGAAAAAGGTTTCTGTGCGTCACTCGTAATGACTTTACCCTGACATGATTTTGAAAGCCTTATTCGGTTATCCTGACGAAAGTAGAGAAGGATTTCACTGTCACGCACCAAACCGCTTTTTAAGAGATAATGAAACAAGTTGCGATACCAACACGAGCTCTCCCCACACCTGAGCAAGAGTTGGCCATCATCTAATGTTAGTTCTGGGGCCTGCCTAATCCCTACCTTACCTTAATGATCGTTGAGATACCTCTCTGTAGACAACGGCTTGGCTTGATGGAGTTAACCCCTTTGAGGATCTTGTCCAGACTGATACTGTAGTCTGAGATTAGCAGAATAAAGCCTCCAGCGATAAAAAGCTATACTGAGCTCATGAGGGGTGATCCGTCACTAGTACAACACGGGTTTTTAACGAAAACAAACGGCAAAGCACCAGCAATATGATATGACAATACAGAAGAACGGAAAAATACATCTTACACATAAATGCCTTTGTTACATAGAGAACCACACGGTGACCATGGTTCCACTGGAATTATGTTTAGCTGCTGTTGCATCATTTGGTGATCCATGAAAATGTCGGCACATTTCCCTAGGGACACGTCTTTTCTAAGCTTTTCCACGTGAGATGATGAATTAGTTGAGGAGACACTGCATCTTGTCGTTGCGCATTCGTTGCTGTTGTTGTAACTGTAGTTGCCAGCGGCATCTCCTACTGTTTATCACCGACAGATTACAGATACACATGTTCCCACAGCTAGGGTGTTTACTGCCTTTTATCGAAATGGTTGTGGAATGTTATCCCAGTTCACAGACATCTGGCGTCATTCTCGGACCAGAAGGACCGACAGAGAGACGGACGTATTTATTTACGCTTCACTCTTCTACACACACACACACACACTCTCTCTCTCTCTCTCACTCACTCACTCACTCACACACATACATACACTCACACACACACACACACACACACACACACACACACGTTCATGTACATGCACTTACACCATTCTCGCTTCGCACGTGGTCAGATCTAGGGTATAGGTTATTCAATCATTCCACAGTGTAGGTTAATACCTGTAGCACTACCAAACCACACATCACTTATTGTAACTTATCCACATCTTTCTACATTTCGCTGATGTTCACATATCCTCATCCCAGGCTCTCACTGCTGCCTCTTCTGTTGTACACGTCAAGTAAGCCCCTTGTAAAACTATAGCATCAACACCATCGTTAACAAGACCATGGCTTAATGAAACGACAGCACAAGTTAGTAGGAGTGGAGACCTACACAGACATACTTTCGAAACAGCTGTTGCCTGAAACCCCTTCCCTCTGGGGCAAATGCAGCAGCAACAGCTGCTCACCGTAACCTGAAAGTAGAGTACTGACAGATAAAGATAAAGGGAGAGAGTTACACGTAGACGTCTTCGTATTGAAGGAGTCCCCCAACATACATCATATCGCATGTTGCAAGAACATGCCATTATTCCCCTCACTGTGCATCATCAAGGACGTATTGATGTAAGGTGCTTGAACGTCTGGGGTCTACCTGTTTTTCACGTCTGTCTTGAAATATTTACCAACATGACCTATTCCTGAATACTATATCGAGGACTGTGACATGGCTTAAAGATGGGAGAATGGCGGAACGTTTTAATAATAGAACACAAATAGTTGCAATTCAGATCATTTCTTGATACTAGATATGTATCTCCTTCTTAACTTCTTAATTATAGATCTACATACAGAACATAGCTTAGAATGGGAACATCGAATAGCTTTCTACATTTCTTCATTCCATTCCTCAAAATTTATTGTAAAGTAAGAGTAATTCAATTCAATTGCTTATCTATTTAAACAGAGCTGATAAGCAATGACATATGTTTCACTAGAACAGTCGTATTTGGTCTAATCAAGTCTACTCAGAGGTGAGGAATACACCTCATTGTCTTAATGCATTTTGTTTGCCAAGAGACGTCATGGGACACATTTCCTTATCTTATTTTTCCGAAGAAGAGCATGTCCAAAAGGACGCGTAATAGTTACTATTTGGCACTAATGGTATTCACTTGTAAATACGATGGATATCAGTATTTAAACAATCATTAGTTAAATGTAGATCGAATAGAACACAGGCCTTTGAAATTTTAGTTTCCCTCAGCATGTTTTAAATCTTTTATGCTCACTAGGATTTCACAGGCTTTACATTTCGATTTACATGCGCCTTATGCCTACTTTTCACATTGAAGTCGTCAACGAGTCAATCTAGCTACGCTCAATTCCACTTCTTTCTCATCAATAACTAAATCTTAACTAAGAACTCCATATGGTGAGACTTTGGTTTGAATCTGTTGGTGCTGCCTTGTACTTGACGATAATTACAGTAATGCTTGTTCTGAATTATTCAAACTCTTTGAACACTCCTCGGAATGTAGTTACGTTTTTTTTGTTTCACACAGAGCGGTTACCTGGTAGCAATCCCCATGGGCTCCAGAATACATGCAGCGCTCCACATATTTCAGGCGAACAGTAGGAACTGCCGGACAAACGCAAGAGTACTATACGCACGATGCATTTCCTTGCGATTTCAATCTCAGTGGACACTTGGTTCGGGTAATTTACATTCAGCACAGTAACACATTGAAAACAATTGAAATTTATGTCAGAGCAAACGAAAACTTAAATTTGCAGTATCAGCTCAATTGCATTACCTCACGGATAGTCATCAATAATGTTCACTGTGTTAGAAGGGCTTACATTTACAACGAAGGCTCCAAATGTCAATAGTTTATGTTATTTTTTAAGCATATTTAGAGAGAGTATATATGTGTGTAGTTAGTGTATAAATGGTGATTAACAAACTTGAATAATGACAATATGCTTTTATTATAAACTGTCTGGTCGGTGGTTCAGAACACTTCTTGTTCAGAAAGTAAGGGTTGTCAATCATTCTCAAGCCATGTGATTGGGAGAACGTTCCAAAGGAGTTGTCACCTGTAGCTAAACATTATTAGTAATGCAACTGAAATCTTTTGTATTGCTTTACAATACGGTCAGGTGTGATGATGAACGTGTACTACATGCAGCTCTTGAGAAATGCCTTTACATGGGGAAGTTAGGTTCACTTCTGTTCTTGAAGAGTTCCTTTCTTGAAGATTAATTCAGATATCACCATATGATAATATGTTATCATTCTGTACATATGCATACATTTCCCTACTTTTGGTACTGGCACAGTTCTACTGTAGAGTTAATTGCTCTCTCGCTCTTTCCTAACGTGCTACAGTTCTTCATGAACAATTGGGTTATCCTCTGGGAAGGAATAAATTCACAACCGAAGATCAGTTATGATCATGGATGACACGCTATTTCAACGTTAGTTATGAAGGTGAGACAATGTAACAGCGCTATCAAATGAGACGATATCTAATGTTCTGATCTTTAAGATCCGGACAATTACGACTTTGTCAATTATTAAGAGGACTTCGACATTTACACATTGTACGTTACAAGTATTTCCACGAAGGTTCATCACGTTGCAAAGATACTAAAGAAAAAGCCATGTGAATGCATGAATTGAATGCGTCTTTAGCCCTTCCAAATAGTGTGGCTAAAGGTAAATATAGGCTTTCGGGAAGAATTGTGCATGTGCATCAAACCAGCCTAACTGAATTTATGCTTAAGATTTCCATTGAAAGGTATTGATTTACTCGTCCCTGTCACTTCTGACTAATGCAATAAACCCCAATAGACTTTTTTAAAGAACTTCATACAGACCACTGGCTAGTGGTGCCTAACTCAGGGTAGCCTTTCTACCAATTATGCTGAATTGTAGATCTGACAATCGAGTTTGTTAAAAAATAATCAGTGCAGAAGAAGAACAATGCTAAGTCTCGCTTATTCTCCAGCTCGGGGAAGGACTACTGGAAATTAATGAGTTGAACCTTGGACGAAGGTGTGAACGATCCAGCTGATGTTTTATTCAAGGGCACGTCACTCAGTGCTTTACCGCGACTTCCGAGGGACACATTATATCAAACAGGATTAAAAGAAAATTTGTTTACAGCTGATATTGGCATATCGTGACATACTGATTTTATTTCAAGTGACAAATCGATATTTCATGTTAAAGTTAATTAACACAGACAAGTAAATAACATTTTTTCAGCGAAAAGAATAGTTTATTAACGCTTTCAGTGTTGAAAATACTTCATCAAAACCCCATATTTTACATTTTCCACGGAAGTTGATACAACTGTCAATCACATTATACCAGATAAAGCCAAAGCATAAAAAAAACCTTTGTAGTACTTTTTCAGACAACATTGTAAGGTTCTGCCTTGGAAGTCGCTGAAAGCATAACAGAAATGTGCTATTAATGTAATTACTATGGAGAATCTGTGGAAAGTTAATGGAATCAATTTTGGACGCAGGGTTGAAATTGCTGTCACTTTAACCGATACATTTACATTCCGAGGATAATTCACTAAAACGACAGAACTATTGTTCACGTAGGGAACCATCTGCCTGTTGGCCTAGAGAATTACAACGATTCAAGTAATGTTTGACAAGCATTTGAGCGTACCGGATTTGGCACATATTAACATATTAGCATTTAACAAATATACACTAGTTTGGACAAATGTTTCTAAAACATATCGGTAATTGTGATGATTTACTGAAACACATTACATGCAAAAGCGGACACAATTTCACTTAGAAATTGTATAATTGTAGATTCGTTTTCTCTCTCAGTATGAATAATCAAGCAGATTAGAGGATTTCAAGAATCATACTGTCACAATAGAAGGCGCTTAATCCATTTTTCTATTTGCTTAGATGTCTGAATATACGTTTGGTCTGATATTATGTGCAGATGCACCTTATTTAACGTCACTGATCTGTAATGAATGCTCATATCTACTCAATATATTTTCTGGTTCCACATTACCCACGAAAATAAAACATACATCACCGTGACTGATTACTGAGTCTAGATGTTTATGCATGTTCGTTTTATTCCATAGGACGTGTTTGTCTTTTTCATATAGCCAATGCACTCACTCTTTTCAAGCGTGAATGATCAATAGCAGCATCATTGTTATCAACCCAATTATCACTGCTATATCTAATATTGATGACCTGATGTGACCTGTGATCATGTCTATTTCATCGCGATAGCTTCTGCCGAGTCTGACCTACTTCCAGCTCATTAGCTAATTAAGATATCTTCGTGAGTATATAAACAACTATGCAAGCCACTCCGTCCGTGCTTGTAACAGGATTATAGCAACAGTCTAAGTTCTACGAAAGGAGGTTTGAAGCTCATGCCTGCTTTAACAACATGTACATGAATTAAATATCGGTTTCCTGGCGAACGTGAACTTTAAAGAACCCAATTAAACCTTGTAGATTATAAAAGATTTCGGGAACGCATGCTTATTTTTTCGTTCACATCAGTTATCGGTTCTGAAGTTCCATTATCAAGAACGTGATTGCAGTTTTGAAAGCCTGCTATAAATCAAAATTTAATCATTTAAGCATCAATAGAATAATAATTCACCAAAATTGCAATATCAAATATTCCCTAAGTTATGTAGATCAGACCATGGGTAAATGCTGAAAGGTGAGCGGAGTCTGTTGCATGTATATAAATATAAGTCAATCCCAGGCAACGGAAGCTTGCTATGAACGCGATTGATTGCCATCATAAACTGCGCGATATATTATCATTTACTACATCTTGAATGTAAAGGTAATTACAATATGAATGAAAAATGCTAACAGTGGTGATGTGTAGCGTAATTGACATCACAAGTTATTGCTATATCATAGGTCTTCGTGTTTAGATTTATACCAGTTCTATGCAAACGATACATACCGCGTATCCATGAGGAAAAGAAATGTTCATAATGTGGATTCAATGAAAATGAAATGAAGAGGGTTATTGGGTTTCGGTTGCCATTTAACATGTGTATTCCTTTTCATATTTACATCATGTGGGGAGTTGTTTTCTGTCATATTGAGACATATTTGATCATGATTTACAGACAAGGTCAGGTCCTATGCGTTGAGTAGAAATGCATTTTATTCAGCACCCAATGTGTTATCATGCTTCGTCTGAATTGTATAATCGACACCGCTGTATACATACATTTCTTACGGGTGGTGAAAGAGTGTTGTCACTTTTATATATTCAACCATGTGGATGTCTCACGTTAACATCTTACCGACTTCTATCTGTTACACAAATTGCAGTGCCCGATGGTTGAGTAAGAGTGTGGAACATGCACACATAAAAACAGAAATGAATTATTATGCCTACTTCGGTATGTTAAGTCAAGGGTGCATTAGACTAAAAACATATTCAAATTTCAGAATTGTAAGGAGAAACATGATAGCTGGTGGATGGGATTCTTTAATTAGTTTTTTTTTCATATTCTATTTCATATGATAAACCTAAAATCACAGTCGGGAGAAATATCGGAAATTGCAAACTCAACAGAAAAGCTCATGCCATCAGCTCCAAATACAATTTGTGTTTGAATTTTTGGAGTGAATAGTTCAATGATGCACTAAACATCATATGATGAATCGGGTAGTATCTCAAGTAAGTCCCCAAGCATTTCTTGCTGTGAATGAATTTGATGGATGTTTTGTTTGTAATGCTTGCTTTATTGAACAGTTTGTTATTCTTTCACCTCATACCCTGCAGATTTGACTCTAAACACAATGAACGCATGTCATGTTTGACAGAGATTGATTACAATTTTAAGTGAGAGATTTTAGGATTTGGCTGCTACAAACAGCACTGTCTTGTAAAACGTGTAGCCCTTCTGCAGCTTTCTTGTTATCTCCATGGGAAAGTCATCCATCATCTGCTGGCACTATGAATACAATTGGTAATTGGTAACACTGGAGATAAACATGATCATGCTAGTTCTGTTTCATGTAGGCCACATGCGATGAAACAATGTTTGTGTAAGTGACTGGAAAGACGATGTCCATTCGCAATCCAAAGAATTGTAACTTTGAACGTGTCGACAAGATCAGAAATCGCATCAAGTCATGCTTTGATTTGTTAGCTGTCAAACATCTTCACAGTATTATAGTTCGAGGCAGAGCAATTTCGTATACCGCGAAGCAAATTGTCCAATTTAACCTGGATTGGTAGCATTTCACCACTTTACAAGCGATAATGGTAGAATATTGTACGTGTACATGGATAACTATACAGTCATCTAGGTGAAGAAATGAGTCAACATCTGGACCTGAGGTATTAAATAGATATTTCTTTTTGACTCGCTTCACCCTTCAAGCTGATAACAATTACATGTAGTTGAATTGACACGATCTAAGACCACTCCTTGGCTAATCAATGTCCAAACACACCAATTTCTTCGAATATATATTTCAATGCATACACCCCCTTGCCAAACACTTGTCTTGGCCAACATGTTGGTAATCAAAAGCTTTGTGCTCATTCTTCAGGGTGTTAATTACTTGACAACCAGGCCATAACTGCGAGATAGATTACTCCTGATTATGAGTAGACTAGCTCGTAAACATGCAATAAATTTGTTATGGCAAACGATGTAAAACTGTTGATTTATAAGTTGAACGTACTGACGACCCTAGAAAAGTCAGTGAGTGCACACATCATTTTGGGAAAGCTAGGTCCCAGGGACCAGTGAAATATATTATGCTTTATGATGGCTTCATATTTGAAAAGAATAAAGTAGTCATGTAATTCTTCTCTACAATGGTCTTGGGTACTATGATTTTTGCGCATTCATAAACTGTTAGATAACAGTGCGATCTAGGGTGTTTGCATAACAAAGCTCGAATAAAAAAACATAACCGTTTTATCGAAATGCGACTGTTAGAACCTACGGTTGACTATTGACTGGATGTTGTTCCAGGTTGATGTTGGATTATAGAGAGTGGATCTGCTTGGGAACACAAAGCGGTTGGATTCCGAATAGGCAGATTACATATTGTATTTAATTGATAATATAACTTACTGTCAGATCAGACAGATACCGGATCACTCAGATGTTACTGTAGCTGGATGAGGTCAATTACAAACACAAATATAGCAAAACGTAAATATAACCCTGACATATGACAAATTAATCAGCGTGGGCAGCAATACCAGCAAGGCACATTCTATTGTCCATTACACATAGATGTACGGATATGATGTATCAGTAACATCGACCGCAATGTGCTAGCTCAGCTCTATCGTTTAATCATCCCTGTAGAAAAAAGGTTATATCAACTACCCAGTTTGTTTGATGGTTCCTGTTGCCAGGCATACTGTTCTGAAATTCACGCTGAAGCGTTATGGGAAATGACGCCATCAATTTGTCGCGACTCCATCGACGTCTCCACGTGTACATGAATTCAGTATTATCAAAGCAGTCACAATATTTTCGCATGCTTGATGTCTTTTCATATATTTGCTACGTATTCAAACCTTTGGAAAATATAGGTATTTCGCGGACTAATCTATATTTAAGTTAAGAGCATGGTGCTATTTCTGAAAAAAAAATCAATACATTCTACTTTTAACATGAACCTTTTAAGCAAAATGTCATACGCCCAAGTGAAATGTTATTTTTTACACTCAGTATCGTTTGATGTATATGAATATAATTTCTGTCCTGATTAAATTACTGTTTGATCTTTGGTAGTGTTAATTTGAAGATAGAGATGAAATATTAAACTGACAATTATGACTGCCTCAAAAGTTGAAAGGGGTTTGCCCTTTGTTGTTTTGGCATACGTGACCACAATATTCGTGAACCGATACTCGTGGAGCAGATACTCTTATATGTCTTTCTCATCTGGTTTCTGTCGATGTTAATAACACATCATCGACAGTTGGTAATTGTTCAACATTTTACTGTGCCGGAAGAAGATGTCTGCTATACGCAATCCATTGTACGATTTCGACTGTATCATTACTCATGACAACTTGTAAAATGTTCGTAGAAAGGGCATGTTTTCTTTTGTACCTCGAAATATGGACACCAAAGCCTGAAGTTGTAGAATATAAGAAAAAAGCAGTTCCATTTTCTCATGTCCATATTTTGCCGGGTCTATTATCATCGCAGTTCAAGGAATACACGTATGCAGATTATTTCTTCCTGAACCGCTTCTTCAGATCCAATACCGAATCATGTTTATGACAATACCAACCGATCTTAGTCTTCCGGTAACTGGCGAATGAGTGGAGGAATATGAATAACAATATAAATAGTGCGGGCTACCACCTTTCAGATTGATATGGAAGAAATACGGTACGTCAGAGTCTACATGTTCACCTCTTTTATGAAACCAACAAGCATTGGTATGGTGCTGACAAACCAAACGTGAATGAGTGAGTGAGTATGGTTTTACGCCGCTTTTAGCAACATTCCAGCAATATCACGGCGGGGATACCAGGAATACGTTTTACACATTGGGCCCATGTGGGGAATCGGCGTGACGAGCGAACGCATTAACAACTAGGCTACCCCACCGCTACGATAAGACCAAAAGCATAAACAAGATGGATCTGATCTGGAACCACGAGCACGGATTCTGCCATGTATAAGGGATATAACTCGACAGGGCCATTATGACAACTGGTTCAATGATAGGCCAAAGCAGCAAAGGATCAAATCAGAAGCATTCACATAATAGAAACCGATTCGGAAAATAATGCCTGTTTTGAACAATAGCCTGGAACAGGGCTTTACGCGTATTTACGCATTGTGTCAATTGCCTGAACAGTAATATAGTAAGGCTTCAAGATGGCATTAGTTGCTTTTAAGACGAATGTTAGACAACCGTTAATGATAAACTCAGTTTAATTATTTATTGATTTTGTAGAATATGCATATTTTCCCCAACAACAGTACAACAGTGCAGCGATAATGTCGTCTTGCTCGACGGTTTGATCGGCCAAATAACGATGAATTGGAGTAATTATTGTGCATAATGTATGTCTGGGACATTATCTAGATAGAACACATAAAAAGTGCACGGATTAATATTAATTTTTATTCTTTCATATCGGCTTTCATTATTCCATTACAAGGTAACCATGATGAATATTTGATACACAATGATAACGTGCAACTTCAGATTGAAAATAAGAAGATTCACTAATTGAAAATGAACACATGCGACCATGTTGGAGATATATATAGATGTTCATCTCACAATTCAAGTAATGTTAATATGTCGTTTTTAAGAAGACATTAATGTAATTACAATCTAAAACCACCTGAGAAATTATATATAACATTTCCCCAAAGTGGATACATTTCTGAATTGTCTTATCACGTCGTTCTATTTATACACATTATGAATATACGAACAATAAAACGACACTAGACAATAACAGCCTTTAGTTCTATGGTAAATAATGGCTTTGGGAAATTATACCGAAAAAAAACGATAGTGCAAATTAGCAATTCAGCATGACTAACTCAAAGATATATTTATGAAACTGAACAACCTTTCGATATTTGAGAGCTAATTGTACCTTGAAATAAGTCTCGTATCCTTTTTTCCTTGTCTGCTGGCACATTCAGACATTCATATGCTTCATACTGTATTCCCAACTGGATTGCAGCAAGTGAAAAACTTTGACGGGCTCGGGATTCTTCATACGACAGATCAATTCAAACAGTTATTCAGCAATTGTTTGATAAGGCAAATATCACTTTTCAACGCTTACACTAATGAACCTGATTTCCACAGGAACAGAGATTGATGTAGACCAATTTGGAGATATGTCTGTAAAAGCAAGCCAAGCTGAAAACTTAGTTACCATTTATTAGATTACAACGTACATGACATTGACTAAAACTGAACTGGAAAAGTCCCCCTCTTGTAGGTACGCAAGGTTTATCAGTATGACACATCAGCTAATTAGATTGCCCGAAGGCCGCTCACAAAAAACCCCCACCAAAACCCAAAAACTGGTACTTTAACAAAATCAGATGTATTTGGACACATTTGAGCTTATATAAGTAGTATATCTATACAACCTATATATCTGTATTTACTCTCCCCAAAAATGAAAGAATATAGTTATGCTGCGACTCACCGCTGTAAATCGAAAGATTGCCATTGGGCGTTGGAGGCTGTAGAGTCTCAATCTGCCGTTGCACGTCATCTCAATGTTCAACAATGAGTACCATCAGTCGTTTATGGGACCAATATCAACAAACCAATTCTACGCAAGATCGGCCTCGAAGTGGTAGACCTCGGATTGCGCAGGATAGGTACATATCCGGGTACTTCATTTGCGGAATCGAACTGTCACAGCAACTGCAACTACAACTGCAGTGCCTGGTGTGAGGAGAGTGTCGGCGTAAACCATTCGTAATTACGGGAATTTGGACTTTGAGCCAGAAGACCCTATTTGGGGCCTGTGCTGCGACTACTGCAGGTCCAGCGGTGCAATAACGTTCGATTCTGGAATCTACAAACATGGCCACGTGTATGGTTCAGTGACGAATCACCTTTCTGTTCCAGTGCCGTGACGGAAGAGTACGTGTCTATCGACGTCGAAATGAATGTTTTGCGCAGAATTGTGCCGACCAGGTTGACCGATATGGTGGTGTGTCATAATGTGGGGAGCCATAATCTACACGCAGAAATCTAACTTTGTGCTCCTTCAGGTCGATTTAACTGCTATTCGAAATCTTAAGGATTCGCATAGTTCCGATCATTGGCCGCTGAGATAATGCCAGGCCTCAAACAGCATGTGCCACTATTCAGTATCTTTAGAATGAGAACATCGCATTGTTTCCATGGTCTTCCAAATAGCCCGAACTCAACCCCATCGAGCATTTGTTGGATAACCTCGACACGTACGTGAACGTCAACCGGCGCCCCACACGTTAGATCAACTGATGCAGGCATTGCAAGAGGGATAGGCCAGAATTCCACAAGGTCGGATTCAAAGATGTATTCAGTTTATACCGAGACGGTGCAGAGCAGTGTGGGAGCTCATGGTGGCCACAACAGATATTGAAGACAACGAACAACTGGGAACGCACGCCTTCACTTATTGAACCTTTTATAACCTCTACATGTTGTGGGCATTTCATTTTTCATACTGTGAAATTTGGCTGCAACTGATCCAGAAATATATGTGTTATCTCACTTTAAAGTTATCAGATTAAATGAATACATGAAAATACACCCATGCGTTTCTTTTTGGGAGAGTATGTTATTACAGAACAGTTTGGACTCCATTACATTTATTCGATAAATATCCTCCTTTCCATTAATTTTCTTTAGATCGTTTTTTATCATGTGTCAAAGGTACGCGTGTGTCTTCTGTTTTCTACGCCTCTGCTGTGTAGTGGGTGGAGAGTCTGACGGAGGCTCGTTTGATTACCTGACCCTGACATGACAGAAGACGTAAAGGGTGGTACGTGATATTACCAAGTCTGGTACTCGACATGAAGACATAAAACATGCTCAAGCCGGCTTGCAGTCAGTCTATTCTGTCTGAGGGCGTATCCGTGTTAAACCAGTCGGCTCGGTGTCAGTACAATTTGTCTGAGTGGGGTGTTCTTGCTAAACTGCATGGTATCATGGTATGTGCACGCCGCTTTAACAGTTAAGTAATCCTATTCGCCTATACTTTGAAATTCTAAGTTATTGCGAGGAATCAAGAAATCAAGCAATACTGCATTATACATTTAGTGATTATCATGGCGTGAATTGAACAATTTGCCTCATGGTTGTTGGTTCATGTTTGTATCTAGAGTGTAGGAATCGTTTTGCCCAACTGATCATTCAAAACTTAAATATCGTCTTTAGTTTTAAGTCGATAAATGCTCAATCGCATCACTGGATTGTCTGGTCCTTCACGTGATTGTCTGGTTGAGACTCCATTTTTTAGAGGCCGAAGTCTTTATGCCGGAGGTTGAACAACTGTGGGGCCTCAGGCAACAAACAGCTCCTGTTAATGTAAATTGTGTCATTGGCGTGTAGTATCTGCTGTAAAGCAGGGCATAATACGCCTTTTACCAACACCTTTTGTCTTCACCGGTTTTCAGAGATACGTTACCCAATTTTTCACAGCTATTCAATTTGCCTGTTACTACAGATGGAATCTGTTTCGGCAAATTCATATTAAATAGTAACTAAAAGTAACATCATCAAAGGAGATATCAAGCAATGAAAACGAAACACCGAACCAAGTCGCCTCTGAGGATTACCCAACATTGTAGAATGCTCGGAACATATTCCTTTCTGCATCCACATACACATACACATCAGCATCTGCATCTGCATCTGCATCCTCATACAGACCGTGTAAATCTCTTGTATCAGTGCATTTGTATATGTTGTTTACTTACGTTGAAGAAGCAAACCCACTAGTTCGGCCATGTACGTATATAATGCATGACTGTGCCATACCGAGACGTTTGATACCGGAGGATTATTGGAGAGGCTTGACATTCGAGATCGAGGTGTTCCAGACGGACGTGGCCTGCCGTAATGGAATGGTGTGTTGACTGATGCAGAGGATTCAGTCCTCTGCTCTGATTGAAAAATAAAACATTTTGCAAACGAAGTCTGTGAACATTTGATCATACCACGCTTCAATGCAAATTTAATATAATATACCCTGATAAACATAAGATATGAAGTACATAACAGCATTTATATGTGTGAACGAGGAATTACAACAAACTTCACGCCATGTTATCCACGTATCCAAACTTGCCCGTTCGGCCAGACACAGACAGTTTACATTAAGGGGATCACTTACATAGTATTTTATTTCTTTGCAGGTGGGAGAGATAACCTCACTGGAGTCCACTTACAGACGCAAGACACATTGAATAATTCTTTTAGTATTGACAAACGCAATTCTAGACGGAGGCACGCGATGTCCAAATTAGATTAGTTGGTTAAATTTCTCTAAGGCCAGAAGACACACCAACTAATGTCGTCACCAGATATAAAGTCTGAAGTGTTTTACTGGGACGAATTTGTGGATTTTCCTGTTACTAATTTTCGAGTGAGTGAGAGAGTCAAGTTTTACGCCGCTTTTAGCAATATTCCAGCAATATCACAAAGTGGGACACCAGAAATGGGCTTCACACATTGTACCCATGTGGGGAATCGAACCCGGGTCTTCAGCGGACGCTTTAACCATTAGCTTGCCCTACCGCCCGCTAATTTTCGAAATAGTTATCATCGATATGAGACATCATTCATATGAGACATATAAAGGCCAAAGTAAGTAAATACATACCGATACATCCATGTTTTTATTAGTCACTATAACATAGTGATTCTGCATGTTGTCTAGAACAATTGGTTCCTGTCAAAAAACGCGATGGCAAGTCAGTTGTTCACTTGACATGAGTTTTGTCAGTGATCCGCAACCTTGGAAATGAGCGAGTGAGTTCAGTTTTACGCCGCACTCAGCAATATTCCAGCTATATGGCGACCTTGGAAATGATCTGCACATAACACAAACTGAGGTGAGGTGAGGTGAAATTGGGTTTTACGTCGTGCTTGAGAATATTTCGCTCATATGACGACGTGCATGCGTGTGTATGTGTATGTGCGGCTGCTTGTACTAGCCCAGACTGAAGCTGGTTTTATAGTGCTAGCCCACTGAGATACCATGCCGCAGTGGAGCATGAATACCCCACTCAGACACATTATACTGACTCCAAGCCGACCAGTCCTTGTTGTACCCATTAATGCCGAGCGCCAGGCAGAGACCATCAAGTACCATATTTTAACGTCTTTTGGTATGACGCGGTCGGGGATCTAACACGCGACCTTCCGCTCTCCGGGCGGACGCTCTAACCACTACACCACGGAGGCGGTCACACAAACTGAAACTCACAAAGGTTTGAATATTGATCTTTGATCAATCAACTTTTGCACAAGAAAGTGATATCACGGCATGGAGTAACTGAAATGGACTTTGGTATCTACATTTTGACAACGTATGTGGCACAATCGATCATGATCTTTCTTCTCCGATGAGAAAGGGCTTCGTACAAGTCTTGCACTCGTGCTGCTTGTTGAAGGTTCAAAGAGGGGATGACATTTCAAAATTAGACGAAAACTTACCAACATGATTTTCAGTCCAATCCCCTATTTCGGTACATGCATGTTCCGGTGTTCTGTGTTTTGTAATATGAGGAAATGAAGTTACACGCTCACCTTTTTAGCGAAAACCAGACCATCACCATTTTCATGCTGGATCTGTGTGTGAAGCTCATTCCTGTCAGATGTCTGGAATGTTCCTAAAAGGGGTGTAAAATCCAACTCAGTCACGCAGTTACTCACGCACTCTCCCACTCACTTACTCATGGACGCATGATCATGATAAGATCGGAATTTTCACTGCATTCTACTTTGGGCAGATATTTCCTATCAATATGGAAAGTATATGCAATGCATCTTTAGAAAGGGGTTAAGTGTAACATATGTTATATTTGGGATCATTTCCCTTTCCCAAAGTACAGATTTAAGTACTTTTGGGGTGTCTCAGACAGCCAATCGTCGACACACAAAGGCAGCGATCTAACCCACACAGTCTACAACTGGTTATGAAGATTACTTACTTTGTCAACCCCTCTTACAAGTGTAAACTGGCACGGCTCCCAAGGCCGAAGCATTCAATCTACAGTGCTTTCTTAAAAATGGTCAATTGTAACATATCATGTCATTTGGGATTACACTTACTTTCTCAGTACACTATTTTGGGGGATCAACTCCCGGATGGGATTCAGCCCCCACAAACTACTAGAATATGTACTTTACTGTGAAAATGAAATCCCAAACCTAATATATGTTAAATATGGAAAGCAGTTTGTCCCTTCTGTTTGTTTACACATTGGAGTCGTGACTGGAATCCATGGTTTCGGCGTGAGGACACAGAGCCTTAACCACGAGGCGAATCCATTGTAATATATATACCCACGGGAAACCATTGTAAACTCCAGTGAATATTGAATAATGTTGGTTGTTTTAATCTGATTGCACGCCGAGGAGAGATCTCTGCATCCACAACAAACGGAAGAACTGCTGTAAAATGGAAACCAAGGTTTAAAGAAGATTCCTTGCTTCCAGTGACTGTTTTTATTAGGTATTTTCTTTACAATGCGAACTGCTTGCATGCCGTCTTAGATGTCTAAAAACAATTAACCGAGGATATAGCGAGGCTGTCAAAAGTCTTGATATGTTTACGCAAGGTCTGGTTTTTAATGTTGTTAAATCAATACAAAACTTTCAAATGTCGTCATATGTGAAAGAGACAGATCAGGCCTTTTCAGCAACGGAGACATCTTGTCTCCTTGGTAATACCAAACACAGATGAAACAAACGGTGCAGGAAGTGCAGTTTCATATTCCTATTTTCACAGTCAAGGTAATCAAGATCCAGATTTCTCATTTATATATTACTCCTCTCCTCTCCTACAAAATTGAACAGCTCAACTACAATCTTTCTTTTTTCTGTATCAACCACTTTATATAATGTGTCGTGCGTGCATATGTCATGAAAATGGAAAATAACATAGAGATGGAAATATAGGGCTTTGTTTAACTGCTTTGCAACTCTAAGAA
The DNA here is from genome assembly GCF_003918875.1 of Haliotis rubra. Classification (NCBI taxonomy): domain Eukaryota; kingdom Metazoa; phylum Mollusca; class Gastropoda; order Lepetellida; family Haliotidae; genus Haliotis; species Haliotis rubra. The sequence continues at coordinate 762,734 of NW_025765115.1, read as the reverse complement.
GGCTTTTTTTCGTGGAATATCAATATGAAACGTTTTCTAGTTTGCCGATGCGAATACGTATTTATTTTTGTTGCCACAATTCATTACTAACCGGGGCGGTGGGGTAGCCCAAGGGTTAAAGCGTTGGCTCGTCACGCCGAAGACCCGGGTTCGAATCCCCACATGGGTACAATGTGTGAAGCCCATTTCTGGTGTCCCCCGCCGTGATGTTGCTGGAATATTGCTAAAAGCGGCGTAAAACCAAACTCAGGAAGTCAGTCGTTACTAAACAGAAAGTACGAATCAGTTATTTGATACATTAAATAAGTCTCTCGTTAGGATGGGTACCAGGTAGAATACAATGTTAACCATATAACACTTCAGATGCAGCTTGAGTAGTACTCTCATGTAGTAACCTCCCCGGGGAGCTGAGAATGAGATTCAATGAAAGGAGATATGAAGTTACTGCGTTCATGATGAAGCCCTTGTTAGTAGCCTATAGAGCCAGGATCGACATCAGGATCTCCACAAAGTAAAAGGCTAATTGACACCTAAAGTTGAGTTGAACTTTTACGTCGCATCGGCATTGTTTCAGCCATATAGCGACGAGTTTTGTTGAGTTGACTTGAAGTTTTACCCTCACCTAGATATCGGTTATCATAACTGAGGCCTTTTACAGGTACCCGTGAAGATCCAGGTTAGAATTGATCTTCAGTAACCTATGCTTGTCGTAAGAGGCGACTGACGGGATCGGGTGGTCAAGCTCGCTTACTTGATTGACACATGTCATCGTATTCCAATTGCGTAGATCGATGCCCATGCTGTTGATCACTGGAATTACTCGATTATTTTCAGACGGCCGACATATAGTTGGAATCCTGCTGAGCGCGGCGTTAAACAACAACCGATCCAACCCAAACCTTTAACAGGTGTGGCCCGGATTGCGTATATCAAGTGCGAAGTCTCCACGGCTTGTACACACACGGCTCACACAAGTACACCCTGATAATCAAACACATGTATGTGTATAAAATTGATTAAAAGGAATTCACAAGACAAAATGTGATGTTTAATTTGCAAAGATCAAATCGATGCCATAGCTGAGATTGCCGTAAAACACTTTACATAAAATCATACTCGTCGTGTAACCTAGATATATGATATCATTACATGTAAAATGCTTTTTCACTCATCGACAACATTCCACGTGACACATGTAATAATCCTCAAAAAGTGTGATGTTCTATATTGGCTTGAATTCAAAGAATTACGTAAACTGATTTTAGGCTCAACTTTGTAAGTTTCCAATGTCACATGGGAAGTTTCAAAACTGTATTTCGAAATTAGTCTCCCATGGGACGACACCCAAAACTTTATGGTTGGAAAATGCTGAAAATGTTCTGTGTGATCAGTGAAGATCAAATTTCAAAAACATGTATTCAGATAAGTTAAAATATGCATTTCTAATGATAAACGGGGTATTTGCTGAGTGGAAGGTCGTTATGTTATGTTCAGTATTGAAATGTAAAATGTCAAGGCCAGAAAATAACTCGATTTTCTGTCGAAACAGATGCTCTGCGCAGAAAGGTAAGATAACGGTGATACCTAAATGAAGATCGGGCTACAGTTCCCGATAGCAACCGCTACTCACACAACTTATGCAACTAGAATTTGTTTTCTCTGAAAAGTACTCCTGCCTTACAACGATGGCCTGTAAACAAACCAACAAACCATACAATTAAGCGACCGTTCATGATTTATGACTTGGGGTAGGGGGGTGATTTAAGGGGTGCATGCAGGGGGGTGCACACACGCTGTACATCAAATTTTTTTAAGGGGGGGGGGTTAATTCACATTGTACATGCTTGTCTATAAAAATCATCATCATTCCCCCTAGCTATAAATTATGAACGGTCCCTAAGTGACGGACGAGAAATGGTAATATTATATAGAAATTATACTTTAAATGTTCTGGGTAGATCTGATTCAAGTAAACCAAGATTCACGTAAGAGCCAACTTGTACTCGAAAGGATTTAATTTGATTATGTGCTATTTTTAGCAAAATGCATTAATTGTTCCCACGGAAGACACATCGGAGGATTTGGGCCATCAGTGTGATGAACAACATGTGACTACTTGACTACCCCATCGCTTTCGATGCCAGAAGGCATTTATATATTTTATCATGTCAGTAAATGAGTTTGGTTTTACGCCACATTTAGCAATATTCCACCAATATCACGGCGGTGGAACCAGAAATGGGCTTCACACATTGTGCTCATGTGGGGAATCGAACCCGGGCCTTCGGGGTGACGAGCGAGCGTTTTAACCATTAGGCTACCCCACCGCTCTTCTTCATGTCAACATATGTGAGTGCAAAGTATTTCTTGAAAAAAAAGAAGCAAAGTCTATTCATCATGTTCAGTTTAATTTACATGAATGCATGTCATAATATTTACAGATTATATACATCAATAATGGATATATACATATGAAAAATGATGATTAAATGATGTTATACCCAATTTACATACTCATGTATATCTACAGACAATATACAATGGAACACAAAATCAGCAATTATCAAGAGTAATAATTACAACTTTGTGTCAATGACAAATTGAGATGGTGTCGCATTGATGCAACCGAATAACAACATATGCTTGACGTGTTGACTAACAGGTATTTTTCACAGGTGCTGACTCTATCTGGTAACGGCCGCATCAGAATTCACGTCAAAGGAGACGACACATTAAGACAACTATAAGCATGACGACTTTTCATTATGAGTTCTTTAACCAACACTGGATGGTGAACTGTTTTGAAATGATATGGACGGAGAAAAGCCTTAAATTGAAGAACCTAAAAACAGTTAACACGGTGACTTACTCAGATATTCTAACAAAAGCCATTTATTTGCTTGTAGTTTACAACGCTCTAGCATGATAAAACCCTTCAATGCAACACTGAAATTTTAACAGTGAGATATCAGCTAAATTGCCTTGTAATAACAGTATGTTTTTACATCAAATGAAAAGTATCTGTCTCCAGATAACGCAACAATGTAATATTTGATAAATCAATATTTCATTATCGCCTTTGCAACCATGTAAAACAATACATTTATGTTTTTGAAACACCAATCATTATGGCTTTCAACAGCGTAGAAGCTTTGCATATGTGCATCATGAGAAAACATACAACACACCAGCAGTGCTAAGGAGAAGCGTTTCGCTTGCTTTCAAAAGTAGCTCTGACACACACACAGCAATTTGGACATGTGCCATTTTCCTGTTTTGCCTACAACAGAGTCATAAATCCTCACAATTTGCACAGTCGTGAGGTCACTGCTGATGTAGATTTAAGACTGTAGGAAAGAATACAACAGAGTGATGTACACAGTGGTCTGTTACAGGTTCTATTCCTAGAACTTGGCTACTGCTGGATGTGTTCTTATTACGGAGGCCGATGATGCATTATTGATCGATATTTACGTACCATTCCCATGGCTGTTTCTTCCTCCCCAACATGCCTCGACGAAAACGAAAACGCATTGTTTGGCAGAGTGAAAAACGTATTTACTGTAAATACAGCAACGGACGGAAATAAGAGATCACATTAGAAGTTTTTAGAAACAGATTAAATAGTAGTCACATTCTCAGACGAATGTTCTCAAAACATTTCTTAGTGTCATGCTTTTGTCACCAGCGCAGAGCAATTGTAGGATAAAAGCAACCGTTGTTTTGTGGCAGCAACGCGTACACTTACTATCACCGATGCGAAACAAAACGGAGCAAAAACGGCATGAGTAACGGGTAGAAAGAGGTATGTAGTCACTCTCCGAGAGGTTATCGTGATCTCAATTCATTTTGCATGATTTCATGGTAATGGAATATTCATAGGTAACATGTTTCCAAGAGCATGGGACAGATTCAGATCATTATCAAGTATGATAAAGGACAGATGACATCGTACAATGTTCCTTGATGAATGGATGTTCCTTGTCGACAAATGACCGGAACCTTTTTGACAGACGTGTTCGTAAGCGATGGATCAGTAATCACCTGCAGCTATGGTAGACTGACTTAACATGGTTGTACTCTTTCCGCGTATCAATGTTAAAAAACGTCTTCGGTTAGTCGATCCGATTCGCATACATGTGAACTGCTGTTTCTGTTATATGCCAAGTAAACTCCCTGCCCTAAAGCCACTGACCATCTGTGTGGTGACAGTGGTCGTAATGTCTGTCAACTTCTGCAGGAGGAGTGGGTCTGGATCCTGCACCAGACTGCGCCCAGATAATGGCACGCGACCCTTTGGGTCCCAATATGTATATCATTATGAACTGTCAGCATGTCCCATCCTTGCTGTTATATATTTAGTAAAGAAAATAGAATTCATCACTTCAATAAATCCCTTATTTCCGTCCATAAAATCAAAGAAAGCGAGGCTATTTTAGCATAAATTGCAACATATACTCGCCTCAAAGACGATGTTATGCAACTATCAAAGTGTGACCAACACACATGTAAGTTCACAACATGATTATGTTGTTTGTAAAATAGACAATTAGCACTATCAATTCTTAAGTGTTATTTGCAAATTCGTGTATGCTTCTTCTTAGCACATGACATTAATCACAGGCCAATGAAAACAAAATATCCATTGCAATATATGAACTACAAAAACTATAAACAATAGACCTGAAGTAGCCCGCATGTTCCACATATCACAGATTATTCACATTTGTATTTACAAAGACAAGGTGTAAGAAATGTACAAAATCTACTTACCGTGAAAGACTGTAGTACAACTTGCTATACACAACCCTCGGATTAATACCTAAATCACTTGCGTCTGTTAACCCTTTAAGGCTTAACGCCTCGGACGCACGTTATATTTCACCCCATACGTTTCACAGACTGAATATACCTCTATGTTATGAGGTATCTACACATTGCTGTAGTGGGGTACATTTCGTTAACCCCACAAACTCGCTATAGCGAAGATTTTCAGGATATGACCACACATCATACACATAAGTATTGCACACTGCGTATATTTACCTGAATTATCGTCATTAAGCCCATTTGCTTATTACGCGTACATGGATGTCCAAAGTTCCCCGAAGACCATACGTCTGTACCATGATGCTTTGTACATGATGAAAGGCCCACAAGTCGCATGTACTACCCGTTAGATATAGGTAAATGTTGTAATGTGTACGAATAGTCCTTAGTTCTAATTGTGTATGCAACTGTTCCTGGGCACGTCCCTCTGATAGTCCGTCTTGCACTAAAGGTGTTAATAAAGGTCAGTAGGTCCTGTATGATTATGTTGCCATTTACTCTAAACATCGCTGACAAATGTTTCCGTGATGTGACAGGCAGGGTCTCAGCACAATTTCACAAATTGTTACATTGCTACGTCCAGTTGCTGACATTATCATGATGGCCTATTTCGATATTATGATATTGTTAGGAAAGGAATTTTTATGAACACGTTCGTATCTTCCGTGAGACATGTAAATACTCCACTGCTCACTGAAAACGAAATATAGTAAATGTTTAAAATTATATCTTAGTAGACACCATAACTCGTATCTCATTCAGGGAAGGGGAGACCAGCCATTGAATCATAAATCGCATCACAATGATGCCTATCTGCTTGTTCCTTGTACATAAATAGTCCAGCCGTCCATGGGTCAGAGAGAGGCTAGCTCGTAAAGAGAAAATAATGAGTATGACAACTATCTTCGTTCTTTGCCAGGGGAGTCTCCAGATCTCTTGTTGAAGGTATTCATCGTAAGCTTTACTGCTATTCACACATGTTCACAGCTGGAAAGCAACTAATCCAGCCGTGCTACACCCAAGTGTCATATTTAACCACATGTGATCACCGAATCAATTATATGTCACACTATCAAATATAACGCAAGATTTGCAATTCGAATTCATGATGTAACGAGACACTCAATAAAATTTCACACGTGAAATTCCATATTTTGCTTCTGGTGAAAGTAGAAAAGAGCTTAATCGACGTCGCTCAGCAATGGTGAAATTAATCGATTCCAATACATACCTTCAGGTGTATAGGGCGATGTCGGAATCCTCCACTAAACGATAGACGTGAGTTGACTGATGTGTACATAATACTGACATGTGTTGGAATGTGAACGAAGCACTTTGTAATGTGAAAATGTAGAAGTCTTCCATCCTAAGTCTGGGCCCAATGATAGGCGAGTTGTTTGAAATCCCACTCGTCCTCCTCAACTGCGTCCTTGCACAAATAGCACAGCACCAGATGATATTGGCAATACCGTCCAACTCGTCCCCAATAGTAACATGATAGTCGTCATTGTTGGGAAACACCGCCAATAATTGCCGTCCTATTTAACGTCAAATGATGCTAGAAGAGATCACATATCACAGCGTCTTTGCTTCGAATATCCCCGGGTTATTTCCTCACAAGTGTAAGGATTGCAGTGATTAAAGTCGTTGAGAGAAGGTAACTGTCTGAGAGAACACGATGTGAGCACCCACTTACATGTTTCTTCTTGTTTGGAGAACTTTTCATATCCATCGATTCCACTGGATCGGGTGGAACTGTGAATGTACAGCCAACAGTTAATTTCAAAGATCAAGGAAGAATGAAAATGTGTCTACATGCATGGGACTTCTGTATTTTAGTAATGTTAAAAAACTCACACACATGAAGCAGCATGTCATGATGTCACATGACATTTTTCTTATTTCCGATGACTACATATGTTGTAATTGTGGTTGATTCAAACGAACATATAAGTTTAAGGTTAGACACAAAAGAACCCGTTTGACCACAATTGATGTAGCCAGTTTTGAAGATATTTGCCCCATAAATCCTTGGTCAGCACTTTTTATTCAGCCATCGAAACAGTATAACCTGAACACTATATACCCTTCTTTTAAGGTCATCGTACCCCAGTTGCGTAGATCGATGCTCATGCTGTTGATCACTGGAGTGTGTCTCTCGCCATATAGCTGGATTATTGCTGAGTGCGGCCAAAAACTAAACTCACTCACTCACTCTTTTAAGGGTAGCAGCCCATTTGTGACAACCCAGGTAGAGAGTGTTCGGTAGGTACGCCACAGAGGAAAATAAAATGTGGCATCATAGGTGTTTATAACATTTGAACGAAGTCTAATATGCATGCATGTCTGGGATGAAATGCGAAACATAAAATAATCAGTTTCTCTCTCCAAATATGCCAGGATGTTCAATCTTAATGGCGAAGAATTCAGTATTCACAAGAATCTAAACAAATATAGTAACAGATTACATACATTGTCACCGGCTATTTCAATATGATACTTGTAAAAACATTTCAGGTTCAGTTCTAAGCCACTATACCACCTTGAGTTGTCAATGGGTTTGAATAATGTATGGTTCCTTCCTTTCCACTGTTTCCCAGTACAGACTAGGAGAAGGTAACCGGTGTAAATGCGCTATTTATTGCCAATTTAGCAATGCAATGGTGTGTCAAATATCCGGTCGCTCTGGCTGTGCTGTGGTGAAGATGATGATAACTAAAAGGGCCAGTGCCAATTTCAGCATAACGAACACCTATATGTTATTTCTATACACAAATACATATAGGAAATACATTACAGACGTCCATACGTGAAAGTGAATGGGTGAGGATGTTTTAAAGCCAATTATCCTTCAGATGGCTTCAAAATCAGATCGATTGCAAGCAGAGATAGACTTATCAAAGAAAATGAAGACAGAGTTGAAGGCAGCAGAAAATGGATCTTACCTCGCTTAATATTCTGGGAACCTGCCAAAGAGAAAAAGCATAATGACAACACGGAAACGGTGATATTTAGCAGATGTCGATGCAGCGTATTTTCAGTGTCATTCATTTCAAAGCAAACTACTGCTTTAAGAATTTAAATACTTCCAACCTTTATAACTGCAATGTTGAATAAGGTCGTCTTGTGGTAAAATATGAAACCGATTGTAATCATGTAACCTTTAAAAATGTCACAAATGTGCTTTGGTGCTTCTTGGCGCTTTCAGGATGAATCTGATCACTTGTTCTTTCTGCGAGAAAGCATTGCTTGGCACTCGTAATATCTGTAATATACTGAATTCATGCAACAGACTATCACATGTAAACACACACTGAGTTAGATTCATGTGTGATTGTGTCTGTAACCCATTTGTCAAGAAAAATATTTGTCTCGCCATAAATACTCATACCCACATGTCTATCTGTTTACCATCACGTACAGATATACTCAGGCACGCTTTAAATCAAAGTAAGTGAGTGACAGAATGCCACGGATATATGCATAAACTCCTTTCGAATGCGTTTAGCAGACATGCACGTGTGTCTGTAATTAGTTCATGGACCGGTAGAAACCTTGATTGGGGTGAGACGGTAGTTCGTGTGGATGTAAACACAATATTCTTTTGAACAAAACAATAAACAACACACCAAAACACAATTTTTAAAACCTGATTAGTGGGGTACTTTCTTCCCAGCACACACAAGAAGTGTTCGTATCATACTATGGAATGTGTCTCTACATTTAACCTTAGGCTTAACGAATGCAAACGTAAAGTATCTCGTAAATGTATGTTAAACCTACCCTAAATAGAATTCAGAAAGTAAATCTTTAAAATAAATATACTTTGAACTTAAGCATGACTTACTCAACGATACGGAAATACATAACTACAAAAAGGTTATCATGGCATTACGATTTATGTAAAATGTAGCTGAAGGGATTTGTTTGGCAAACGTAAAAAACAACTGTTTATAAAGTCTGCATTAACCCTCTGCCCTTGGTCTTTGCAACAAATTTAATGCTACATGTGGGGACCTTGATCTTTCTCATGAAGTTCACCCAATAGCTTTGTAATCATTTAAAGTTTAAACCTCATTAGAAAATCTTCTGTCGGAAGTTTACTCGAACTTCGATTTCTCTCTTAAAACCAGAACACGGGGACTTAATGAGCCACGATCGAAAAACATAAATCAGGAGCCGCAATGAAATTACATACGAGGAAATAAAACCACCATGCACTGAGTAGTTCAAATTGATAATGACTATTAAACTGACAATTTGTCACTTAAGTTTGCTGAAGATAATGCGCCTATCATTTCTTGATTGATAGTGGAAGTGCTTACAACGGCATATTGTATTGATCTATGTTATAGTCATTAGTATGCATATTTCATGTGAACTGTGTTATGAAAACTATAATCGGAAGATAATGAAACTACTTATACTTTCTAAATATATTCTAAAGGTAGGCATTAAGGATGTAGATGTCCCTCTACCATGGAGCTGTTGTCTCAACGCAAACGCTAACATTTATTTTATATCAACGGTGCAGTGAGTAAAGTGTATCTTTACACACATCTCTGTTTCGGTTGAACTGTATTACCCAAAGGTGAAAGTAATTTTGGTCACGCCAATTCCAAATATAATTACAAATGGTTGATACCTGTTATTCCCCTGACGTTGTATGGAAGAAATAGTGTTTTGTCTCGCCACATGACTGTCATGCCAGACAACAGTTTGAAGCTCTTACACCCGAGACACTTAATACAACATTACGCATTCCTTGGCGATTGATAGTTCGTGCCGGAGCACAAAGCATTTATTACAATGGGTGGTAATCTTCAATGTTTGATTATCTAATAACAATATGCTATGTCAATATCTGCTGACACCCTTCCACTTTGAGATAATAAGCAACACGTGTTCCGTTATGTCAGTAATTGATGTAATCAGAATGGTGAGAATTATCACTCACTGAACCATAAGCACATATTGTATGGGCATAGTTAATGAAATAACGCTTGACGGTACGCACAATTTATGCGAGTAGCTCACTCAAGTGAAGAAAAAATGATGAACAGTAGTAACATTTAACTCGGATTGTGTTGCCAATTTTGCGGAGTTACTTATAACGTATAGACACATGGTACGTTATCTCCTATATGTTCTTGTACGAATTCCACACACTGTCAGATTTGACTGCTCTTTTTCTGGTCGTAAGAGGAATGGGTGGTCAGGGAAAGTGACTTAGCTGACAGCGTGTCATGGTACACCGATGTTGTGGATGATTGCAAACAATGTCATTCCCTGTTTTGTCTTGCATAGACCAGATAACTAACAAGCGGCCGTCATGTACTGCGATATTTCCGAGTTCGGCTTTGAACCAAAAGCACAATTTAAACAATATCAGAAGGTTTTTACTTGTATGTGTATAATACCATAATACTTAAATTATTATATACTGACATATCACAAGGAAGTGTTGAATGTTAATTAAGTAATCGAGGCACATTTTGGTCAATGAACATAAGTAGTCCCATAAGATTCGTCTAAATACACTACTAAGCACGATCTACCCTCAATGAATCACATGGACCAATCACTAGGGTCTAATGAACGTTGTCACACCCGATGACTTTGCAACGTGAAAATATCGGAAACGATGGTATTGGAAAGTGTGTGTGTGTGTGTGTGTGTGTGTGTGTGTTTTGGGATGTGTGTGTGGGTGGTATGGGGTAAGAGGAGGACTTTTGGGATTCACAACTTGTTGATGCTCAAAACAAAATACAGGAACCACATTTACATGAAGCAAACAAACCGTAAACTTAATATTATGTCATTAAATCAAATGGCCTAAGAACAGAACTCTTATCCATATTTATTGTGGTGTATTCACAGCCATTAACTATACTTACTTCAGGTGAAGAAACAATAACTATTTTGGTTAAATGGCTTTCATAGTGTATTGGATATTCACTTTTTCTTGGCGGCTCTTAACATTGTGAGATTTGAACTTAAAGGTTTGTGATGTCCTGTTGCACATGTCCTTACCCGTTGAGGTATTCCGCAAGTCATGTTGTTACATGCTTATTCGTGTTTAAACTTGTCAACAATAGTGTTTTAATGTTATTTTCATACAAAATTCATCCTTCATTTTAATGTATTAAGGAAGCCAAGAGAAAGGCGTGACTCTATATTCAAATATGAATAAATATCTAACTTGTCAGTATTTTTTATGAACACTTACCATTCAATACTTCCACTCGGACTCCCGCCATCTGTGAATTTTCCGGCGATTTACACACGTAATTTCCACTATCACTGGCTGTGGTATCAGTGATTTCTAACACACTGCTCATATGTCCACTTGAGGTTCTAGAGAGCATCACAGAACTTAACACTTGTATCCGTTTGTCCCCTTGAGTAGTCAGGATGTCATTATCTTTGTACCAACATAACCCGTCCATGGATTCATCAATTAAGCTGGCGTTACAAGTAAGTTTCAACGTTTGTCCTTTCTTAAGATAACTTTCGCCACTTATTTGAATCCCTGAAATGGAAAGAGCTGAAAAATAAACGATCTCTGCATATCAAAATCATAATTTAGACTTTCAAAATTGATTTCTGACTGGTGCCACGACCACAACGAAGAGATCAAGCCCGCCACTAGACGACGTAAAAAGCCATTCCACACTCTCTGGTGTCTTTAAGTAATGTCAGAGGTTACGGAAATGAGTTATTTCCCCTTACCAATCTCTGGCGACAGAAGTGGAAACAGATCAATACCCAAAACAACATCTGTCGTCAAATATGAATATACTTACCAAGTATCTCCTTCCATAAATAAATAATACACTGTTTCAGTTCATGATCAAAGCCATATTTCATGCACAGCGAAGGAATTTAGCCAAAAGAAAATTAGACCAATATATCTTTTTCTTTGCTGTATTCGCGGTTTCTTTCGCTGAACAAATATTTGTTAAATTTCTACATTATGCATTTGCATCTCATGATGCAACCGTCAGTTGTCTTGTGAAAAGAAAATAACTCATTTTCGAGAAAAACAAGAGTACTCCCTCATGTGTGAAAGTTCGTCCATGCAAAGTGATATAGATGTACACTATATACATATGTACAGTATACCTAGAAACCTGTTGCAGGAGAGGAAGTAAAAGTGTATTGAAATACCATGCACTTACACATATGTCACTATTAAGTACTTATTAAATATATAGATATAGGCCATGCGCAAACAACGAAAACTAAAATATAGAACATTTCTAACAGCAGCAAAATCAATAACATGCTCATCAAGTAAAGGTGTTGTTAATAATATCTAAGTGACCTTTGCTAAATGCATTTTTACCTACCGATAAGAAAATAGCCCTCAGCTATATTTAAATATGCGTGTTTTATGTTATTACCTATTGATATCTAATTGTACCTTAAAGTATACCTTATTGTCTTTTATACCAATTTGCATCAACTCGAGAATTATTAAATGTAATCGGAGCTACTATCAATTCCTTCTAAAGGCCAAGATAGATGTATCAGTGATTGTAGATTAATATATCCAGTTCATGAAAATAGGCCATTCTGAACTGGTTCAGACAGATAGTGTGCATGTACATTATTGTTTTTGCGTAAACTGATATGGCTTTCTTGTGGATCATGGTTGTTCATATGTACAAACCACACAGATGTTTATGTAAACATTAACCTGCAACACATGTCGTCCTATCCCAGTTGCGGAGATCGATGTCCATGCTGCTGATCACTGGATTGTCTGGTCCAGACTCGATTATTTACAGACCGCCGCCATATAGCTGGAATATTGCTGAGTGCGACGTGAAACTAAACTCACTCATTTATCTGCAAACAACATAGAATTATGCTTCTAATTATCAGCATTGACAAGTCAGTGGTTAGAGCATACATGGGCTGGTGGTGGTGAGTCTTGCATGCACTGGTGATTGCATTTCCAGAGGAAGACGTGGTGCTTCTGAACGTGTTAAAGCTGTGGTCGTAGCGTGTGGAATAATAGAAATATTGTGTAAAACTCAACTGCAGCTTATGCCTAATATTTTGAAATCATTCCATCACTAACTTAAGTATATATGCTTTCTATATGCAACCGATAGGTGTTTGATATAGAAATGGGTTACTTACTTGGCGCGTCTTTATTTGAATCGTCTGAAATAGGAATCACAAGTAAAATCAATTCAGAGTAAATCACCGAGCAGTGTTGTTCTATTTCTGATCTGGTATTATGACGTATATTCAGTACATGGCTTTGCAAAGGCTGTGTGACTAAAATATCAACTGAACACTGACGATTATATGAAAACCATGTGCCCATCGAAGACTTATCTGAAGGATTTAATTTAGAGCAGGCATGAAGTGAAAAAAGTAGAAAATCTATAAGGTATAGGAACACATAAGCCGCCATCTTCCGTCGCTTTGAAGCTGAGCACCACTGCGACGGATGTGACATGAGGAATGCTAAATCAGCACTGGTTTGAATTTAAATGTGAGGACCACTAGTCTCCTGTGTAGACTTTTTCTACAATGTCAGCTGACCCACGTCAGACCATCAGAGATCACAAGATGCATCAAGCTACATTTCGCAGATCAGGCCAGTGGTACCTCAACATATGAAACCCCCTTATTTACGCACAAGTGTCGACGCTTTTGATCTCATTGTGATGTAAATGAATAGCTTTGAATAAAAACATGGTCCGTATGATTAGATTGATACATATTCTGTTAGTAGTTACTTTAAATTGTAGTGAGTGATATATACTGCATAATTATAACATACCGTTATCAAACCGAATTGGAACCAACTTTGCAAAATATGGAAGCATATTCCTTTTGGACGATCTTAACCTTACACGTTCCCTTATCGGCTCCATGCATTTAAATCAAACCTACAGCCCACGGATCGATGGTAATATTAACATGAAAGACAGAAACAACGAGGGCTGACGTTATGAAGGTGAAATATTGCTGATGTCAGCGTAAAACAAAATCCATTCATCCACATAATCACATTTCCTGAAAGGGAAAACAGAACAAAAAAAATGAAAATTATCCAAAGGTGTCTTTGTAAAATAAATCATGATTAAACATACCTTTTACAGTGAGCGTTATAAGCTGACGCAATTTTTTGCTCCTAAAGCTGACCTGGCATTCATAAGTGGCTGAGTCATTAACATTTGCCTTTTCTATTATAAGGTTCCACTGGTCACTGTTAGGCATATGTTCTACGTGAATTCGCTTATCCTTCACCCACGTCTTCGTGCCGACGGTAAGAGGCCCCGCCATGGGGAGTTTCCTCCATACAACCTGATGATAGAGATACAACATGAATCATAACATTGTACAAATACAGATTTTGATACAGGTTCCCTGGTACAGCAGTTACAGTTCTATCTTGATGTAACATTTTACATGGGTATATATCGTTTACAACTTAGGCGCTTCGTTGGTGTTTGAACAGTTAGTTTAATATAGAGCAATGTTTTGCCTGAGTGCTGCCTACATACCGCAAACAGATCACACGCAGGAGGGTAACAGTGATGAATGCCATTCCAGGGTAGAGACTAGAGAACAAGCATCCAAACACAGTGTTCCCATTCATTCGTTACGGCAATTGCAGACAAAGGCAATCAAGCGATGAGAGAAGTGTTCTATGAAATCGTGACAAATATGCATAGCGGTATGTCTTGTTAGGCAGAATGTAGAGATTTTGGCACGACCTACAATTTCCTCAATAAACTACATGCGACACCACACACATACTTGTACCGTTTAGAGCGGTAAACACATTTCATTTCCCACAGATTAATTCAAGCTGGTCCTCATTACTCCCAGTTACATGACTCTCTGTTAAGAATTGTCTACCCTGCGTCGAAATATCAAAAGGTAATCAACTTGTAAACAAAAAAATGTTTCTGGAAACAAGCGCAGCGAAAACAAGCTACAGGAGTTGCAATGTCCATGCAATAGGCGCTTCTCCCTATCATAGAGCTTGCTTTGTCATTACTATCATCGTTTCCACATGTTCTGACCATGAAGCGCATTTTATCCTTGCATGCAGCGCTGCTGCTCATTACAAGCCTTCAACATGTGTACAGCATGGAGAACAGTGATAACCTGGAGTTAACAAGGGTGCTTAAGGGAAACATAGCTCCTTATTCTATCGATAGTTTTGATGATAATTGAATTCCATATCTCCACATTGCCATCGATGTGAGTAGTAGTCTAAAAAGGAGATGCGTTTCGTCACCACAGTGAAGACGTTTAGCTTATAATTAGATTTGAAACTGAAGACTGCCTGTAAAATTGAAAAAGAAATGAAATTTAAATTTAAGTCTGTTTTGCATGTGGCAGTGATTCTGTTCATGACCAACCAGTATAGTACGACACTATTGTCTAAATAAGACTTCATATAAAACACATGTTTCTAACATAAATATTTGGCCATAATTCAATTCAAAATAATATATGTAGCTGTTTTCTAGATTGCTCAGAAGAAACTCATAGAATTCGCAAATATCAAGATTGCTCAGTGTCACGTTCTATACAATTTTTCACTTCTCATGAAATCATTGGTGTTTTGTTGTCTCCATATGGACATTTATGTAGTGGCACACACGATGGCATCTTTGTCATAGATAGAAGTGTTTGAAGAGGTTACGAAGATGAAACTGATATCAAACATGAGGTTCATATCATCAGTTTTTACAGGTGAAATCAGGAGAACACATTGATCAGGCTACCGCCTACATGTGAACCACCAGGTCGTCAACATGGTATTTTCAGTTCAATCACTGCCCACCATATCCTTGGCAGCAGATTGAGTCACCCACGGACCTTTTGCCAGTCTGAGAAGACCTCAACAACATCTCTTTAAACCAGTCTATAATCAGAAAAAGCGATTTAGCTGCCCCAGGAAAAGGAGTATTTCTGATACGGATGATTTAACGTACAGACACATCCACCAGACTATCGCAAGTGGAGTGTGGTAGACGTGAAATGGAGCGTCTTGACTTTTTCTTGTACTCGCTTGTTGAATATGTCTTATTTCTCACAGTGTGAAAGTTCCTATTTACCAAACAGTCAATAAAATTGAATCTGTACTCCAGTCCCATTCCGGAATATTTCTCGCATTTGGAAATGAAAAGAACAATCTTGATTCGGCAGTTAGCGCGTCAATGGCTTGTCTGTTTGCATGAATTTGCAATATTTAGGTTTTATACTTGGGGCGTATGTCTCTGAGCTCATGACCTGCAGTATTGAATTTAAGGAAACTTGACTTCTTCCCGCATATCCTTAGGAATTTTTTAAGACATGCATATTCAGCTGTGTGCACTTTCAGCCATACCGTATTGTGTTGTATGGATAAGCTTGCGGCAGGTTCCGTTCGGTCAATTGCCATCACTGCGGTTCTCACAAACCCGAAGGAGGAATGCCATTGCAACCACCCAAGCCATTGGTCTTCACGGCGTGGTGAAATGCGAATTACCATTGTGAAGATGGACACGTCATGGCGCGAATACCTCGCCTCAAACCATCACTCTCTCTCCAATCGAATTTGGTTGGCAAAGTTAACATCTGTCTTGTTCCTGTAGCCTCTGAACACGCTGGCAGCTACGAGTTAAGAGTGGGGTAAAATTGCTCTTGTCTGCACGAAGTGTTGTTGTCGATAGGCATGGCATTTCAGTCAACATGGTGATAAAACATTGGCAACATTCCTATGCCTTTCCATATTACAGGTGGAATAATGACACGAATATGTACACTATATTAAGCTTCATCTGCACGTTTACGGCATGTACAGTTTGGGCATTTACAACATTTATTTAGCTCGTCCTAAAACAAACGCCCTTCCTCTTTACAGACCAGTGTACATTCAGCAGTGATCGATCGAAGTCAGTGATCTGGGGTTATTGCAATGGACGCAAATCGCTATTTGTAGAGATTGAAGAGAGGCCAGTAAATGGGGAAGAGGGATTACATGAGTGGAACTGAGTGGAAAAGACAAAAAATGTATACCGTTAACCCCAGGAATCTACGTAAGCAAAACCAATTATGAAGATACCATTTACGTGCTTGAATAATGTCGTTAAGAATTAATAAAAATGCACCAATACCGAGAAATAAGGAATTCAGTGTTCGACTCTACATGTGGTCATTGTAACCTAGTGGGTTCACACAGCAACTCCATATAGTAATTGGAACCCAGCACAGCCACAGTAGCATTAGCATCCTTGCAAGTCTGTCGATGCCGTTGTCGTTGTAAATAAAACGTTAAGTATTTCCGCTTAGAAGAGATTAAACGATGCCGATGCAGGGTAAAACTATATCTTCTCCGTCCCACTGAAGTAGAGTAACGTGAAATGTTCTCTTCATGGGGTACCCAATAGGACATATACACCATTCTTGATGCATGAGGTATTTCATGTGACATAGCCTTGGTTATCACGAGGTTCCAGACAACGATGGTCACATGCTCCAGAGAGAGCGGACCGCATGATACGAGGATCGGTTTACGTGTATTGACTCCTCACAGACAAGGCGTTTTTTCAAGCTGGCAGGTGACTGTGGAGGCCACGCCATCACAGACATAATCTGTCTCTTAACTTACACTTAGTGTTCCCGCAATGGACATAATCTTTCAAAAGTACTTTGTATCCAGCTTGCGTGTATGGTGTAGATTCTTCTCACTGATTAATGTTACAGTGAATTAAATCAGTGAGGTTGAGACAGTAACCGGAAAAGAGTAACTGATCCACCCACTTCGTTAGAACGATGTAAATCTGGTCCAGACAGGTCCGAACTGATGCGAGTGACAAAGTTTAAAGTTCTCTTGAACCCGCAATTGTTACCATGTAGTGCACTTTCTCGTCGTTTAACACATCTGGGATAATTATAATGTCAGCTTAACATAGATATGCAAAGCTTGTGCAATCAGACAAGAGTTTCTGGTTTTTGTTTCATTCTATATTTTAGCGGGTTTAAATGCATTATGCCAAAAACATCAGGGATAGTGGGAATGATAGAGACATATCTACTGACCCATATGGTATTAGAAAATGGAAATGATATGATCATCATCCCAGCTGGGGAGTAGACGATTAGTTGTAATGGGTTCCAATAGTGGGTGTGATGATATAGTGACACACTACTAGGTCATAAAAGGGTCGGGGAAAATCGGAATTTGAATAAATTAAAGCCACGTCCTTTCACCAGACATTCACAAATTCCCTGTGGAATGTCCAGTGAGTCGACCAGTGTCATGTTCACACATGGAACACATGGGTGATTGGTTGACGTACAGGTCTGTCAGTGACGTTCCCAGTGGGTCATTGGGGGAAAGGTCTTGATTGAGATGACCATAGCATGACATGGATATTCTGATGTTGGACTAATCGGGTCACAATCACTGGTAAGATGAGCACTTGCATTATCATGCTGAACGATGAAACGTTGCCCAACACATGGCAAAACGAGTGGTCCAACGGTGATGTCTTTGATATGGACATTACGAAGGGCAGTATGGCAAGTCTTTGTGATACCATCACATACCCACCTATTATGGGGCCATCCACCCCAAATCGATCGTGTTATAACGTCCATAAAACGCTCATAAGAGGTCACACTAGAGGTCATAAAGAGGCCGGGGTCAAGTCGGAATTTGCATAGATTAGAACCACCTCTTTTGCAGACATATAGGCATTCCTTTAGGCATGTTCGGATGGAATTTGAGAATGAACCTTGATTCGTTAGAAAATTTGATAGCAGTCTGCGTCGATTATCACAGTACTAATGTCAATATAATCCTTTCATCAAGATTCATATGACGCGCTAATGATGACACATTCACATGCCCTACAGACGACTTTGCACTTTCTGAGCGTGTTCTCTTACACTAGTTGCCTGTTGCAACCGGCCACGTATCTGAGAGACAGTTTGCAACCGATTTTTTAATGCCATCGTTCTGTTCATCAGCCTGGGCTGAAATTGTTGACCTTAGAAGCGTGTGTGGACCATTGACATTATTTCTACTGTTATTGGTGTAAGAATCTACTGATGACAGATTGAGAAACATGCAGAGGTTCGGCAATACTACTGCAGTGAGATGTGCCCACCTGAATATACCTATGACACGTAACGTTCAGTACGTTGAAAACGATTCATAATCAATCATGCTTCATGATTGAACATGCTCAGTTTGGTGTCTTGTATAGTTTGGTTCCCGGAATACGATAACCAATTCTGAGTGACAATCGACGTGCTGTCAAAAGCCACTGTCACAATGTTGAGTTTGTAAACATGATGTCTTCGAAACGTTCTTGCCACATCGATCACTTACATCCATTGTCTTGGTGTATCTTCCTGTAGTTTCACAGCGTATCAAATACGACGTATATTTTGCATAACATACTATCTGGGCGTATAGAAACACCCTACTTTGGATATATCTGGTAATGGTAAGACCATTCAATATTAGGTAATAGTTTAAAAGAGAAAAAAAGTCGCCGATTCCGGACTCACTTGTTTGTGACCGAGTCGTTTCAGAAGAAACATCTTTCTATAGAAAGAAAATTGATGCATGCAACTCTTACAGCAGCATCTAAGAATGTCTGTGGACTGAGATTGATGATAAGGATATTATCCTTCAGCTACAAATGATGAATGTAATGTCAGTTTCTATGAATAGAAGAGGATATTACATCGACCCCATCTTAAACGAAGGCATTGAATGTTTAAATGGGCATAGAACGAATTATTCCACGAGTACAAAACGCAAAGTCTGTGTGATGGGTGATCAGAACTGAAGACATTTATACTTGTGTAAGTGTCAGAGGCTTTCAATCGTTACTGAAATGGGTTGACATCTTTTATGAATTGCGGTCACTACTCATAAAACATGACATACTTTCTACTTATATGTAACCAGCAAAACTAATAACTGAAATCTCCCCAGAACCAGAACATTCTCAGTCGGAATTTAAAATGCCAAATCACCGTCTGGATTTTTAATTTGTCCGGAGAGGATTTGCAAAAGCTTGTGAAGGGCATTGGGGATTATGCCGAACTCATGCAACGAGGAATTATTCAAGAAAAGTAAGTAGACATTGGTCGAAGCCAAGCGTTGTGAGTCAATGACAGGGGAATCCCTCATGACTCCTACATCTTCGATCAGGAATCAGCTAGACACACGGCCGATTTTCAGTTATCATTCCAGGCCATTTAGCAATCCAACTGCCCAGATATATAGGAATAGAGTGGTTTGACCCCAGGGAATTCTCCCCAAATTGCATAGAGCATTTCATTGTGTGCTTTATCATGAGTGCTTAAGATAGGTCAAATAAGGACATTATACTTGAACTTACGTCTGATCTCATATGCTTCACTATTTCTATCTTTATTTTGCTCTAAGCAATCGGACCCTGGCCTTTTTGTTTAGCATAACAATTACTTTCGTTTTGAATGCGTAAGAACTTTCCCTATTTACCCCATCATTATCTAGATTACTTGTCCTGTCACGCACCAGACGGTATACGTGTATTTTTTCACTCAGCTAAAACCACAGGTTTCAACAATAGCACACCTGAGGGTTTTTTATCTTTGAGATAACATTTTTCTTTCATTTACACCAAGGTCTCATAGATATGCTTTTGATGTTTAAAAATTGCAAGGAACGAGATCCATGTAACTGACACCAACTGCCAATACTGCTTACCGTTCGTTCACCAAGATTCTGAACAGAGCAGTACAGTATCGCCAGATCTCCTTTCTTGTGGTTTATTGAGCCTGACATCGTTGTAAACTGAGGTTCCCGCACACGGATCTCAGGAGAGGCATTTCCTAGCAAAAGAGAGACAGAAATTGCAGAACATCAATAAAGTAAGATCTGAAACATTTAATTGTTGCATATGGAAGTGATCAAATTTGGCTACACTTAGAAGCTCGTAAATGGTAAAACACCCAGCCTATTCGTGACATACATTAAATTTAGTACGCCGGACTGTTTTGCAAGGTAAACCTTTTCCGATGTTAATATGTAATGTACCAAGAAGCTGCACCTTTTGACGTGAAATATGATGTTTACCATCACACTCTTGTCAATATTGCTATTCGCAAGACTTCAGTCCACATTTATACATTCATAAATGTCATATCCAATTTAGTTGACGCTATTCCGCTTGGTGACGTTATTCCATCCCTAAAACCAGAGACGTAAAGAGAAAATACTGTAAGTATAACGTTAACGGTATTTGGATCTCCTAATGTAATCAAGTCATCTCAGTTTCTGCTCATGCCCGAATAATGCAAAACGTTGTTAGCTGATGCTAAAATTGATTTTGAACAAAAAATATTAAGTAAAAAGATTGGGCGTTTGGCAATTTGGCACCTGCCTGTCAGGCCTATACAATTAGATTCATCCCAGTATGTAAATTACATTAACGTGACTCTGGGACATGTCACAGTCTGAAATAGACAGGACCCAAGGCTAGTTACCTACCATCGACCAGAAGTGCCCCCAAACGTATATAACACGAACGACATTTGCTGGCGAAGTACTCCTTGCGCCCAGGGGTAGTAGTGTGTAGCAAACACACGCTTTAGAAATTATCTAAGCACCATCAATTATATGAATATGCATATGTTACTGGCGTGCGTCTTCGTAACCAGCACACCATTATTGACCACATCAAGCATTTTATTTTAAGCAAAGTGCATGCTTACCACGTACCCCTTTTACGATATATTGAGATAACAATGTTAAATCCTTCTTTTGTATTTTTGTCGGAAAGTTGTCTTTAAAATTGGAAGCATCATTTAACCTGGAGCAACATCTTCAAAGAGCTTTTACGATGTTGTTACGGAAGACCATTTCTGTACTACTTGATAATTTGATAACATTTCACTGTCATTTGGCTTCCCCAGCGTCCAGCAGACAGTGTTGTGGAGGTACCTCACATTTGTCTGTGTCCGTACGTCCCCGAGGCAAAACAAACACTGGATACACGACTCTGGGTTTATCATACCAATAACGAACGACGTGTTATTCTGGAAATAGCTTCATCTGGTCTATATTACATGCTCGGCAAAAAATCCCAAGAAATCTATTGCAGATAATTGAAACAAGAACAAACTGTTACAATGGTTATGGTTTCTGTTTGTTCCTAACCTGTAGTAATTGTATTATGTATGCTGGTAACATGATTGACTGAAGCAATGTGTGTGTGTTGCAAAGGTTGTTCGTCAATAATACAACATCTGCTTAGCGTATTTTTAATTGGATCATATTATGTATTCGTCAGGAAATATACTTCTTTGTATACACATCATGATTCTGAAGTGTGTATTCATGCACCCAAATCTACGGTAATCTGTGGGAAAAGGCTGAAAGCAAACACGTGCGTTGAAAGGGGCTTTAAATGTTTTCGCCCGATGAGAATAGGGAATGTATGAATGGTCATCTTATGTATTTATTTAATATTTTGGGACGACACAAAGACAAGTTATATGATCTTCTCTTGACAATTCTTAATTCACCTTTGTAACAAAATCATGTTTGTTTTTGTGGGGTTTTTTTGGGGTTGTTTAATCGCATGTTCGTCAATATGAATAATAACTTCAGTAATAGACAATCCAGATATTCACACACTGAGCAACGATGTACGCAATGTACGCGCTTGTACGCTTAAAGGCACACATACCCACATCAATACAAGAATAATATTATTCATTACAACGGCCTTCAATGTTCATATGTCTGGAAATATGGTCAACTTACCCATTGCAGCAATATCCAAAAAATAGTTTTGAAAAAATTCAGTGTTTCAAATACTTAAATAGTAAAGTATCAGGTAAACATGACATGCACGCCAGCACATTATTCAAACGATCACATGTTCCCAGACTAAAAGTGTTTCTCAGGTAAATAGTTTCATTACACTGATGACATTTGGTTTCTGATGTGATAATAAGAAGCAACGTTTTAATTGTTCAAATGTACTTGCATTAGACAGCTCCATCTCATGACCGTGTGCCTTCGAAGAACTACAGTTACGATGGAGATCTTCACGACTTTTAGGTTTTGACAACCACCCCAACCTTTTTGCAAAGTTCCTCTATATAGCTTTAATGGCTGTCCCATATATTATGCATACCCATCCCTACCGTAATTTCTTTGAAAACGCTGACATGATTTTCGAGAGACTTTCGTTTCGTTTGAGTTTACCACGTGTGCTGCATGAGGGCAGGGGGGTAGGTGTTGTTGCTCTCCTGTCAACTAATATTTGAGTCACATGTGACTTTTTAGTAAAGTGTGATCAATATTATTCAACGAGCATGACAGTGTCAAAATGGTCAATAAAACGTGTCACTTTGAATCCTGACAATGTTCTTCTAATAAATATACATGAAACCATTCTTGTTAGCCGGTTCAGAACGCAGTAACTGTCGATAATGCCCCTCAACTTTAGGATATAGCCTTGTTCATCGTCTCCCATTCCATGTCCACACGTAATTTGAATGATAAATAATCAAAAACGTTAAGCTAATAGGTACACACAATAGACAAATTCTAGAAGAACAAACACGCACCAAATCGTTTTCAATGTGAACATCATGCATGTCTCTCTTTAATATTCTATATTTGGAAGTATCCACAATCTTCTTCTCGTAACTGTGACGTGGCAACAAGACATATTTTTCGAGTTTTCATCAGCTCGTCGTATTGTTCTGCAAATACAACTACTGGGTTCAACTTCATTGACATAATCATGTCCTCCGTAGTTTTAGTTGAATACAACTTAACCATGTATTGTATTGCACCTAAGTATGTACATATCAATGATGTAAGTATAATTTTGATTGAAAGTTCAACGCCTTGTCTGTTATCATTATTGTTATTTAAACTTCAGTAACCCATGCTTGTATGAGGCGACTAACGGGATCGGGTGGTCAGGCTCGCTGACTTGATTGATACATGTCATCGGTTCCTAATTGCGTAGATCGATGCTCATGCTGTTTATCACTGGAATGTCTGGTCCAGACTCGATTATGTACAGACCGCCACCATACACTGCTGGAATATTGCTGTGTGCGGCGTAAAACTAAACGCACTCACTCACTAATGTTATTTAAAACAAAAAAATAAATGGATATATTGTTATCAAATCTTTACACGACAAAATGTTTCGTGTTCATTGAATATATTTAAATGCAGGGATCCGATTCCAACACTCAGAAACGTGCCTCAGACAATTGCACGATATATCATATGATTATTAATGATCATCATATTAACACGACTTCAGAGAACGTAGCAGTGGCTAATTAAACAAACATCTGGACCAATATGAGATGTGTGTGCCACTGACCATATTTGGTATATTGATTTGACAAACAAACAAGCGAGTGATTGCAAATAGCGACTGATCCTATGAAATGCCAGATGCCATTGGTCGTCGTTCAAAATGTACTACGAAAGGCAGTCACTGCTGATTTCTGGGGTAGTCCAATGCACATCAAAGGCACTAGAACCGGGATATATATTTACATGTCAAGGGGAACTCACGACGTTGTGTCCATTTCAACTGGAGGGCTAGACATTGTAATTTGTAGACTGTTTGAAAGTGAGCCACTGTGTAGGTGTAATTATGGCGTCCATGAAATTTGCATAAAGTCATATACATACTAATGTTCCTAGTAGAAGATGGATACAATGTAGTAGTTGACAAACTTCAGTCAAAGTTGATACTTTGAAGGATTACCAGTTAGCCTGCCTCTTTAAATGCAGAAACAATTCACCATTGAGACTGCTTACATTTACTCATGATTCCCATTATTTCCAGTACCACTACATATTCTAGACTTGAAAAAGACAATTCATATCTTTATCACATACATATTTACATGCATCAAAATCTCTAGGATATTACTGGTAAGCTCATTTTAAAGGTTATTAGAATGAGTGAGGATTTTATAGTTATGTAAACAAACCCTTAGCAGTAGAGGTCGTAGGGTCGTAGGGTTTGGTTTCTAGAAGACACCAAATGTGAACAAGAGGAACGTGAGCAATGATTTTTAGATGATTGAGGAATCTCTTACTGTCTACTCTATTCACTATTTCAAATGAACTAAAACCCAAATGTGAACAAGAGGAACCTGAGCAATGATTTTGAGATGATTGAGGAATCTGCTTACTGTCTACTCTATTCACTATTTCAGTTCTGAACTAAGAACCCAAATGTGAACAAGAGGAACCTGAGCAATGATTTTGAGATGATTAAGGAATCTGCTTACTGTCTACTCTATTCACTATTTCAGTTCTGAACTAAGAACCCAAATATGAACAAGAGGAACCTGAGCAATGATTTTTAGATGATTGAGGAATCTGCTTACTGTGTACTGTGTACTCTATTCACTATTCAGTTTTGAACTAAGAACTCATTCCACAAGGAAGGAGATCCGTCAAAAATAGATCAATCGTTAAAATGTTTTAAATATCCATACACAATGTTTGTACATTAAATTCTGTCATACATATTAAATTGTTCTGAAGTCTAATGGCAAAGCCGAATAGTGACTGCCGAATTGAACCATATACTACGTTGGGTCAAAGGAGTGTAATTGGAGAAAAGGGAGTATTCAGGAAATTACAAAGATAGACTGTCTCGTTTGCATTTTCATTACATGATTACATACAGTGGAGACCTCTTTATCAATGGCAGTGTGGTGAGCATTTAACCCACAGTGTCCAAGACGAAGTCTTCTACTTGTAACTTTTCTATCGTTCGTTGCGATCTGTCCTGTTGATTTTACAAAGGGCACATCGTATTCATATGTCTGCCAGGTGTCCCAGCATCCCACAACTGTTGCAAGCTTTGAGTAAAATATCTGACTGAAACAAAGTCGAAATCCTTTGGCTCGGGTCTGAATTCTGATTTCGTTATCTCCGGATATTGGAAGTCAGGTTTCCCATGTGTTGATCTGCAATCCTATTTCCGCGCATATCAATATGAGCTGGATTCCAGACAATATCTCATGTAATATTCCACAATGACAGGAGTCCAAATATATGAGTTCAATAATGTATCGATTTTGTTTACGTAATTTAAAAGCATAGAGGTGTTTTGTAATAATCTGGTAGCAGATGAAACACAGTATTACAAATAACAGTCTTCATATCTGACCGGTAGCGGACGTGAACATCTTTCCCAAAAGATGTCATTTGTCCAAGTAACGATTTCATGACACTAGCATTGTAACTGGTCCACTCTACAGGTATAGATGGATTCAACATCGTATTTCCGTCACTAAAAAATGATCTGACACAATGTTTCGCGTCTTGAAATTTCATTTTGCAAACATTCCCTATTTACCGAGTGTATATTAGCCTATAATAACTGAATTAATGTGGAACCGACAATGTAGTGTTCAATAATGGTACTGGAAGTATGATTAGGGGGATCTATGATTTACCCACAGACATTTTACAAAGAAAAGGATATTGGAATGTTGGTTTAGATCCGCTAATTTGAAGTTTAAGACCACCTTTTTAACCAGCTGCCCGATGTTTTAAGCTGTCTTATACAGCATAGTTTCATTATCTAAGTGTCTTCATCTGTATCTCTTCACACATATCATAGCCCGCCAAACACCGACTTTCCAGTTATTTCTGGTGTATCAAGAAAATATAACTCTATTTGCCTAACCTTACGTTTCAACAAGCCCACAATGAATATTTCATGATCCCCTACATTTATGTAACGTTTCTAGTTTGTCAGTGTGCAGTGTTTATATTTTCGATCCTACGCTGGATTTAATTGTTTACTTGTTTTAACAAAATCTCAGCTCAGGTGGACGAAGGACGCACTTCTATATCCCATTCTTATGAATGTTCGTCTTATATGTCTGGTTTTGAATCATTCCTGGGAAGGCTATGATGTCAACAGTCACGTGTGCTTGTGATTTCGATGCCATTGCCTCTTTACGTCAGAAGTTCGAAGATCGAATAATTCTAATGATATGTCAGAATGTCTGCCTTGTTAAATATATTTTCGGACGACAGTGACATCGTCATAGACGTGGGGTCCATCCTGGATGTCAATTTAACACGTACCTATCAATAGCATCGAACGTTTCATTACTGTACTGTATTGCCAGTGTGTCTCTCATTACCTCTAACGTCAATTCCAAATAGTTTAATCACATCAACATGCATACATCGGAATCCCTGATACAGACTTCTGTGATGATAACGAACAGCAAGGTACTGTTATTTTAGATGCACATACAAAATAAATAAATATACACGTGACCGGGACAAAACAAATCAGTTTGTTAGTTCGCTATAAACGTACTTTACTGTATTTCAAAACGTGTATATTGGGTATTTCGTGTTAACCCTTCTTTTTAAATACAAGAGTGGTCAGGCTCGCTTGCTTGGTTGACACATGTCATCCTATACCAACTGAGTAGATCGATGCTCATGCTGTTGATCACTGCATACTGGTACTGACTCGATTATTTACAGACCGCCGCCATATAGCTGGAATATTGCTGAGTGCGGCGTAAAACTGAACTCACTCACTTTTAAATGCAAACTAAAGTTATTTAAAAATATTATTTTGAGTAGGATATTACTATACAAGTTAGTATTTCAGACACTTGTACTATTGCTAGAAGATTGTAGGTTTGCAAGGAATGATGCTTTCTAAATGCAGTTATGGCTACCTGGATGTGTATAATTTTACATAGACATACATGTACTATAGTATGACCAGAAATTATTGAGAATTTTAGGAATATGTTTAATTTGATTTCTAGTATAAACAACCGTGACCAGCTATCAAGTGCTTGGTTTCATTCAAGAGAGACAACTCCGTTAATCCTTTTTCATTAGTTGTCAAGAGTTATCCCCCTTTGCTTACTTGCTAGCAGACGACATTTTCAGTGAGCCTCAGTATGGATGATTTAGAGAAGAGGAAGTTGATTTTAGAGTATTATAACAAGGACATCAGATCAGCTAAAGTGATTTCAAGTAGAACAGGCATCCCTTTGTCCACTGTTGATCGTGTTTTGAAAAATATTGCAAATGGATATGCTATTGAGCACCAGGGAGGCGCAGGTAGGCGCAAAAAATTGATTTTCGGTGACAGGAGGCGGCTTGGTATTCTTGTTTCTAAAAACAAACGAAGGAGTTTAGAAAACTTATACAAGTTGGCAGAAAAGTCTAGGAACTCCATCACCGATCACGAAACCTGAACTAAGGAACGGAGGTTGAACTGGTGCTTACAGCATAGAAATTTTAACTGGGACAATGTGATTTTCTCAGATGAAAGTTCTGTGTGGCTGTTTCCTAATACACTGAAATTCTGGACCAAACAAACTGAAAAACCTTTGTATCAGCCCCTAAGTACAGTCCGAAATTCTGGATTTTCCAGCAGGACATCGGTCAAAGCATTGACAGGCCTGGTTTCGGACCCAAAATATGACATTATTAGATTGGCCAAGCTATAGCCCTGACCTAAATCCAATAGAAAATGTTTGGGGACATATGAAGGAAAGTGTCAATCAGAAAAATCTGACAAATATTGCTGAAATGAAAGAAGAGGTGGTCCGATATTGGGACAGGATGGACCACGACTTTCCAACTTCTTTGATCAGTAGTATGCCCCGCCGCATTGAAGCCTGCATTGCTGCCCATGGTGACTTGACAAAATACTAACTGTTCACCTGTCTTTGAATCTGGAGTTAAGTTCTGCTAATATTCAC
Organism: Haliotis rubra; assembly: GCF_003918875.1. Classification (NCBI taxonomy): domain Eukaryota; kingdom Metazoa; phylum Mollusca; class Gastropoda; order Lepetellida; family Haliotidae; genus Haliotis; species Haliotis rubra. The sequence goes on along the minus strand of NW_025765115.1, from coordinate 734,117 downwards.
ATTTAATACGTGAGTAATGAGTGAAAAAACAAATATACAATCTTTAAATTCTCAATGATTTCTGGTTGTACTGTATAACATTGTGTAAGTCGCCAACATTCTACAAAATATCACTGCATATTGCGTGACGAAAATAAATGCTTCACGTCTATTTTCAGTATCAGTTGTTGAGAAACACGATAGAAGATCTGACTGAATGTCTTACAATTAAAAACACATATCTGTGAAGTCATACACAGCAACAAACAACGTTAATCGTACAATCAGTTCCGAAAGTTCTGTCTGTTACCTAGGTATAGTTACATTATGATTCCTATGAGCCATATGTAAATTTGTCCATATACGTTCAATGAGGCACAAGTACCACAGTCTCGGGCGGAAAGACATAACTGGTTTCCACATTCGTAACAGGTGAAACCTTAACCCAGTAAGGCTGTTAAGTCAATCAACGAGACTGGTGTGGGGCTTTGTTTCAAAATGCATGGGTATGTAATACACATGCAAAAATATAATAACTTGGACGTATTACCCAAGGATTCAACGTACCCGTTTCATTCTTGAAACACGATGGTGATATCGAAATATCGTTCACTGAAATATCTGGACGTTGGTTCTGTGTATGTACAAATGTGGGGAATATATAGTACGGACTATGTGAAGGAAACAACCAATTTGATAGACAGATAGATACTCGCTAACTGTCTTGATATTTCCAATATGGCATGTTTGGTAGCCATGTTCAAATTCCAACGAAAGTTAAATGTCACCAGTGTGTGGATCGCACACATGTACAAACTAACAACCAAATATTTTTAAAGGCAAGATGACGGGTGTACGCAAAGCTGAGTTGGACAAACGAGTCAACTAATTGTTCGATAAGCTTCTCTGTCCAAATGTATGGTCCCTGGACGCAAAACATTATTGAATTTACACAACACTTTCACACGGGATAGCTCCACTCAAATATTTATCTGGTGCCTGTACTTCCTTTTACAAAACACATTGTGTGGGTTTACAGCGATTCGTTATTAATACTGTAAACCTGTCATCAAAGTCAGCCTATTTGTTGTGGAGGGAGAATTTATCACACTAATATCTGTAATGGTGCGCGTTAGAAATACAAATCGTTAATGCTTCCAACTGTGTGAAAAGAAGAGAACACTTTTTGTAACAGAGACGAGCAATTTACAAGAGTGCAGAGTCCCCAAAAAAGATTGTCTTTGAAAACATCTTTTTGTATCAGGATCCTGGTAGCCGTCGATATGTGTTTGCAATTATAGGGAAAGGGATCCGATGACCGTGAAAGGAAATATGCTTTAAGTTTTCTTTTTAAATGGGTGTACATGCAATAAAACCTAATTTCGAGTGTCTCTTAAATCCGCTACTTGGCCTTTGATTTCTAAATTGAAACATGCAATGTGGACACTTGATATTTGGAATCGTGGAAGGATTCACACTTAAGCAACATGTTAAGAGCACATTTTAAAACCTTTTTGACACATTTTGTAACGTTCCATTTCATGTTTTAGGGCAATAATATCTCTTACACATACACTTGGAACCTAGAACAAATAAGGCAAGATTTCCAGGATATTAAAGTGTAGGTTATAGATTTTCAACTCGGGTCAATAGACAGTGTTTGCTCTGATCTCTTGGCTATTGGTCAAAGTCTCTCGAAATTCATAACAAATGATTTTTGCGTTTCCGAGTAAGCAAGGTGATCGATTAAAGTGCTCACATGGGCAGACAATTTATCAAGAACGGCTGGAGGTGAAGTTCTAAACATACAAATGTCGGAGTATATAATGTTTGTAATGTCTGATGTGTCAGAGAGATATCTTATTGAGTTATGAAGCCAGAAACGGACTGCAAAGGGTATCGATTCAATATGACTGTAAACTTGTGTATCTCCTTCTTGCATGACTATCACACTTCAGATAAAGATATTTAGAGAAAAATGGATTTGGAACGGTTATAAGCAGCATTGTGACTCTTTTGTGGTTTTGTTAAAGTGTTCAGTATTAATGCATTGCACCTTCACACACACATGCTCATGTTTCATTAAAGCAACATGATGAGGTAATATGTGTATGTCATTGGATGTAAAAAAGACACATTCATTCGCCTGAAATGAGGTAGTTATTTCTTTTTAAGAGGAAATAATTTATTCTTTAAGAGGAGAGTTGGTGAAACAAATTATCCGGAATATTTATAGATTATTGTAGGACACTAGGCTGGGTTTTCTCATACATTTTCCCAGAGGTAATAGAATGTCAGTCCATTGTCCCATAGAATAATACAATGATTTATGTTCATCGATTCTTACTGACAACAAAAGTAATCTCACTCAGAAAACAGTGATCTGATAAAGATTTAATTTTAATGGATCACACATGATTAGTTAAATTTACGTGAAAATAAAGTTTGCAGACGATCCATTACCACACTGATTGACGTGGGTCTTTCTGAATCTACAATGTGAGCAAGGACTTTGAGTTCTTTGGCTGACGTTATGGGAATGAATGTTTCATATAGGCACAAAGCTTATTTGTCAGACTTCATACATTTGTGTTGCACTTCGTCTGAATAGGTATCGTATAGCCTTTAAAGACAAGAAATGTGTTCCAATAAGTAATTGATTGTTAGACACAGATTCTAGCTCAGACCAAACGAATAAACTTAAGCTGTTCTGTAAAAAGCTAACGTTTTTTGTCTCTGTAAGTGAATAATGACAGTAACATCTATCATGTAGCAGATAAATCCACTCTTTGTGACACGTTATATCAATATGAACGTCAGGCTACTTTTCATTCTGTCATTCGTCCCTAGGATGGTGATCTACCTTCAGTTGTTGGTAATATATAGCCTGTTTATATATTGTATTATCATCTTTAGTAAATGTTTTAGTGTTAAATACTAGTTTTAAATTGAAATCTTACATAAACTAGTTGTTTTACTGTCCTTCGCTGACATATGCTTATAATTAACCTTTGTTTATTGTAAAATTATAACTTGTTTGTAGTCACGATATGGCTGAAATATTGCCGATCTTAACTCACTCACCCATTCTGTCATTCCCTCCCTCCACAACATCAATAACTGCAGGGATTGGACACAATGGAAGCATGCATATGTGTACATCTACTGTTTCCTACTGATGAAATTACTTTTTTCCTCCAGTTGAAAATACGTTTAAGTCAGGCTACCAGGTTGATTTCAAATCGAAGCACTCAGAATCCTAAGGCAATATTCAGTATGACATGAACCGCTGCAAAACCGAGAGGACACGATGTCAGTATTCGAAGCATGTGTCAGAAAAATTGTTACAAAATACATTGGTGAATATATACATAATCACATCCATCACAAACGTGTATAAATTAGGACAGGAGCGTTGTGAATTAGAGTTATTGAAGCATGTACATGCAATCAGGAATGTCGAACTGTACGTCCTCAAATGCATATAAATCTTAGCTCGAGAGTTGTGATCGATTGTGAGAATAATGAAATATTACACTCTGGTCGCTCATCTTCTAAGTTTCCATCCATGGCATACATTTGATATGTAACGAAGCGGTAAGAAAAATGCATGTTGTAACTGAGCTTCGTAAATTCGAGTACCAACAGATAAATATCAAGTGTCAAAGCCTAATAATAGAATCCGACAAAGACGTATAGTTTTGACTACATTTACCTTTTGCTCCATACGAATAAGCTCTCTTCGTTCGCAAAGACAAGAGGCAACTTCATAATCTATTCCTATTCTAAATGTTCATACGAAACCACTGTAATACCACTAAGAAATTCAAGTTCATTTTGAGCTCCTATCTATTATCTTTGCCTGTAAATGTTACTTTCAAACAAACATTGAATCATATTACTGGTTTCCACGTCACTAGAATGTCTTTGAAGAAAACGGAGTTACTGTGTGATGTCTTTGTTTTGTCCTCGGAGATATTTGATTAATCTAATTGAACCTTTTATGGACTGAAGCGTAATGGTTTTTACAATCTCTTAGGTATGTTAAACAATAGCATTAAAACTCTTTGCGTATCAAGACGGTATGTAAATAAATACAAGCTGAACACCTAAACTAACCTACTCTCTTGCATCTACCCTTATCTTGTTTTGCAGCTAACTCCTCTATACTGATACAAAGTCTTACGCTGTTTAGGGATTCTCAGGCATTTTGATGTCATTCTGCGTGGCAGCGTTGATCAAAACAAGGCAATCAAAAGGTCCCCGTGAGCACAATGGACCTCTGTACCAATAGTCAGGAGATATCTTTGTTGAGAGATTAAAATGTGACTTGCAACATGAATGTGTTACTTACAAACATGAAGTGACACAATTTATGGTGTCCCAATCACTGAGGTTTACAAGTTTGATCCCATGTGCCACTGCGTGTGGTCCTGACGGCAGGGAATGCATAGCAAATCTAATCCACGTGTCTCTCCTCACACGCCAATGCGCTCACATTTTTGGCGCAAAACATGTCCCCATAATTAGAGCACAACTCTCCATCTTTCTACATCGGAAATACGTGTATTGGTGCCGCATACTTATCAATTATGCCCCCGTCATCATCCATGTTGCATTATGCATGAATGCTGGTGCGACGCGTTCTAAATACTGTTCTAACCTAACGCTCTCGCCCAACATCTCGATGATATTATTAAATTATTCGCTTCCGATAACATAATTCTCACTGCTTAAGACGGCGATGATAAACAGAGGCAGTACTTGAGTCGCTTCATGTCGGCGAATACTCGCTGTGTCAAAGTAATGTTTCTATTTACGTCTGCGGACAGGAACACGTTAAAAGCCATACATCAATACGGGATTAAAAACTTATGCGAATGTTTTAAGTGTCAATAAACAAGGGGCACAAAGTGAATAATCAATCCCACAAACATACATATTAGTCTAATTACAGCGTAACTGACATCCCTTGCAGAGTTCCGACAATCCAGAACATAATTAGCAGATCACCTCATGCAGTACAATAATGATTATGTTCTTGGTCATCGTTTACTGTCATTATGTATACTGCCAGGAAGATATATCAAGAGTCGATACGATGTGGTTATCACGTCCAGGTAGTATGCATGTTATTTTGTGCTAAGGTAGAACGATATTACCTCAACAAGGTTGTGATCAGACAACTGTCTGTGCATTATCCAAGTCTGATGATGTAGGTGATGGAACATCCCTATATTGCTTCATTATCTACAAATCTGAAATATCCGTTCCTGACGGGCCTGTGTCTAGTCCATTAGATAAAATGAACTTCGCCATCTATCTAAACTGCCGTCATAAAATGTTCGGCCTTCGTCTGGTCAGTGTGCACCTACAGACTTATGTGTGCCTAAAAAACGCTATAACCAACATTCAACCACACATGATTGTTTTTAGAATCGGCATGCTTGGAAATAAAACCGGCTCTAACAGTCTAGACAGTACTTATCACATATGAAATATGGCATTGCTTGTATCCTTAGAGTATGTCTAGTCATTTGCAATTTGAGTAGTACGTGTACAATGTTCGCCGTCCGGTATGTTTCTGTATTCATCTAGGCATTCAAACACTCGTCAACACCTTTTTGGAAACGGAAGCACACGATGAACATTGGCTTACCAGTCAAACCGAACCTCGTAGAGTTGAGGGCAATGGCAATCCTCCACTATGCCATCAGTTCCACTGTGTAAGCATTATCTAAAATGATCTCAGGCAAGCCAACAGAGTCCATTCAAATCCAGAAAAACTTTACCCTGTTCAGCTCGATTCCCACGAGCATAATACACTTAATGTGATAAGACACTGAAAGGTTATGGTTGGGCAGATGCGACGACTAAAGCGAAAAAAACGGTGTGAATTGATACATCAACCCATTTCTTTTCATAATGAAATGATAAGCTTCACTTGTAATGTGCGTCCCTCATACGACCATCAATTCCGGTGAAAATGAACCCCACAATGGCTACAAAAAATGGCTACACATAAACGTCATAATTTGGCAAACATGTGTATTAAGTTTTAAACACCGTGAATATTCCAAAGCATTATAACTGTCAGTGTACACATATTTGGAGAATTAAACGCATCCATACCTCAAAGATGTTAAAGAAATTATGTCCGCATAAATCTGTATACAGTAAGAAATGGGATTAGCTTTTGACGATTTCTCTGTCAAACACGAAGTTTAAGATTTAATGTAAAGGGTTGAGGATTATACTCACGAAACATTGTTTAGCCTACAGAATGGTAAAGAACGCATATACCTTATGATACATTGTACTGAATACTCTGAGATTCACAGCCGAGATAGTTCAAAACCTTTGGTGAATATCTCTGCGATTTAATGGATTTACATTGTGCCTGAGTGAGAACGTTTAGCTTTGAAAGCAGATAGGGCAGCGAGCAATCAAACTTTTCGGCGCAACAAATTGGCTGTGATGGAACGGTATTTGCCAGGAATAGGATCTGCATAATTAAATATAAATGTTTGATAGAGGACGCTGGCTTGCATCTTTTGGTATAATTTTCAGGAATTATGAAGCAATATCAATGCTGATTCCAGAATATGCCATACTGTTTCTCGGAACTGGATTCAGGATAAAAGCTATCTGTCGTCTTCGTAAGTAATTGTGTTGTGACACTAGCCATGCTTAAAGGAGATATCCCGGTATGCATATTCATGACTCATAACGCCTAGGTATGCCTTCATGGTTATGTAGGGTGGCTCCGAAATGCACCTGTTCCAAGCGGAGACCGACTCGATAGGATGGTATATACAAATGTTTCAAAAGGCAAAGGTTACACAAGTCTGATGTCCAACATTATGTTTCAACAGATGTCATGTCATTTAACATTCGTTGATGAAGCGTAGCATGATCCTGTTTTGAACGTACTCAACGTGGACCAGTATGACACGCACGTGGGACAACCACTACCGCTAGTTTGATGTCTTGGCAGTTTTTATAGATAATATACACTGATTCTTATGGACAATATACACTGGCGACCTGGCAGTCTACGTAATCCAAACCCATATCAGTACGTGTCATTTTGCTTAACGTTGACGGTCCATGGACGTTCAGTTGAATGCCTGAAGGCACGTCCACGCCTATCCAGGGTCCAGAGTGGATCAGTGGGCTGACAACATTACTTGAGACCATCGACGATTCCCCAAATTTCTATATTTTCACACACATTGTCGTTGGGAAAGAATGTGTCCATTTGCTACCAATGAGAAAACACTTTCCCTGCATGCATATTAGGTACATGCGCACGATCTCTAATCAGTCTGTTACTTGAACATCGGTAGCCTATCGCAAGTGAATATCGAATTGATTTAGGGTGACTTTCTTTAAGTGTGGGTTTTGCTTGATCGATCCTGGACTTGTGTCGTTGATACAGGGCGGCTTGCGTGGCCGGAGATTAACTTTTTCTGCAGAAACCTGTCCCAAAGTCTGCAAATTACAGACTGAAACACATGATGGTTACATTTCTATGGGTTCTGTCAGACTTATCACACAAACACTACATTAATGTAAGAGTAGAGAGATTATGTGTTATTGTGGTGAAAATTGAAAATCAATAATGATAAATTATATGGAGATAAGAGCGATCGACCTTTCAGTGTCAGAATCAAGAATACAGGAATAACCCCCTCCGGACCTCCACGAAGAAATCATGGTCCAAGTGCAATGTTTCTGGTATATTAGACAATTAGTTTTTGTTTCGGAAACCTATCTGTCACTTGTAGAATCACTTTTTCAAGGCTGAGGTTTCTTGTGGCGATCAATCATTTGTCATGATACCCTACTTTTCTATGGAAATGTTCACCTTGTAATTCCATAATGTCTTCAGAAGGTAGCATTAAATGTTAGTTCCAGAATACGATCGTCCTACTAGGTTTGAAAAATTTATCATTGACATTGATAGCAATGAATTCCTGTTACCTGTATTTGTTGATGATGCTTATTACAGTATGCTTTATACATGTGTACTGCATGTAGCAGTACATGTATAGTCTTTCGCATGTAACGAACTGAGTTATATTACATAATACTTTCAAGAGTAATTTAGAGTAATATTTCCCTTTTATTGTATTATGTATACCTGATACCCTCGATCCACATGGGGATTTTGTATTGTGGCTTAATCTAAATGTGCTAATGCCGTTGGAAGATAATGATGGTTACGTGGGCGCTGCGGATTTTCAAACATGGATCAATATTATATGTTTAACTTCTATAGAAGCAGCATATTGCTAATGTACTTGTTACAGGTAGTTACGTATGTATGTAATGAGCATGCTAGGATGAAGTGAAGCAAGATATAGATAAACGATGCCACCATAAACGGTACCACCAACAAACGATATATGACTGCCAGTTCTTCACAGCCATCACATTTTCAAAGGAGAATATATTTTTCATGAATGGTTGTCTGCTGCATGATCAGACCATCTTATCTCTAAAGGAATGAATTGAGGATATTTATTTAATAATATATTTTAAAATAACCTCAGCTCGAGGGGCATGACAGACGTTACATGTTTCTTGACACGCTGACATCAAGAACAAAAGAAACTATACGAGTCAAATTGAAAACAATGCACAAAGAGTGGGTATTTTAATGTTATCAAGTAAACTATTCTTATGTCAGTACGTTTGAGTTTTCGTCAGTTGAAAAACCGACCGTGTTGGGTTTCATAACGCGAATCTTGACGTCAGTTACCAATCACGTCTGATTACGACGGGACAGACTAGAATGGCGTAGCGACGTCAGTTCAGTGTGACCAAATGCACAAAGTGTACATCATCGCTTGATAAAGTACTTTGATCTTTGAGCGGTGCATCTGATAGTTAATGATAATATATACCAGCAATATCTTGCATATATTATAAACTTCATTTACCATTGCCACAAAATGTTTATTATTAAATATGTACGGCAATCAGAAATCAGGAAAGAGAGTTTTTATAGATGTCAAATTCTTTATCATGAGGAACACAACGCTTCGGAGTATATCCTTGCTCCTTCATCAGGTGAATGACACCAGAAATCAATGCAAAATGCAGCCAACATCAGTTTACGAAGAAGTTTTGAATTGTGTAAATTTAGGGTTTGGTGAATGCAGGTCACGATTTCATAAGAAGATATCGCCAAGACCTTTCAATTGAAATTCTACGGAGGCGATAGGCAACTATTTTAGAAGACAATGCCCTTTCAATTAAAGAAAACATATTTCATGAAGCAAAAACGCAAATGCAGCACAACTGCTAGCTGAGATAGATCATGTCTAAATGGCCAATAATGCCAAAAAGAAATCGTAAGGAATCCTTTCATAACGATGATAACGTTAAGCTTTGAATTATGTCAGATAAAAAACATGTCTATAGGGAATGTATCAAATAACAATGATTCACTGCGACACTGTTCCAACTGACGTATTCTAAAAGGCCATAAAATTTAACCCTCGAGTTCTTCTCTGCGGTTTCATATGATAAACCCCGTTTAATGTAGATTGCCGTCTATTCTGCAAGGATGATGTATGAGAATATGACTGAAATCCGATGCATCTGACCCTTATCGGTTTCCTTCTGTTAAACCATTTTAAATGTATCGACGGAATCCATGTCACCATGACCATTACACAATGCACGCATAGCTGAATGCACGGCTTCTATGTGCATGCAATTAAATCTGATTATATACTGAACCCTATAAAAATGCATGAACATTTTCATGTCAAACTTTTTCCAATGTGACCCAAAAGGTATATTATCGTTAACAATAATGACAATCGTAAATTGTGAGTGCACATGATGTAATGGCACACATGCATAATGTTTTTGTATTGATGTACCCGTGTGTATAAATGTTTTGTTTACTGCGTTGTAGGGTGGAATGAAAATATCGCTAAGAAAATGTTATTGTTATTTTTCCTAAATATTCTGTATTATGTACAGGAAAAAGCATGTGATCTTTTCTTTGGTTATTCTGATAATGGTTATATCTGATGTTTTAGACGTAACAAAATAGCATGCTTAATATAAACAGTGCCATTACATGATATTTTAGTAAAATTCAAAAGATCGGGACTGAAATCAGTCCTTGTAAATAATGGTAAAACTAGAATAGTATTTCCAGAGTATTTACAGACTGCATCCCCAAAGACCATTCGTAATTAAGCAGCTTCTAACAAGATTGGAATTATCCAATTGTAGATAGCATGATAAATTCAACTATATTGATGTTTCCATAATTGGTTTTGATATAAATGGATCGAGGAACGTAAAGCTGTAAACTTTGGGGAGAACGGCTGTCCCATTTGTCTCGGAATCGCAGTTTCAGTGTTTTGCCAGAATCCATTGATTGCGTGATCGAATCTCGATTCGACATTGTTATGGTCATTATTTTATCAGCAAGTACCTCACTCACTGATTCACTCACCCACACTCATGCTGACAGGGGTTAGTGAGTGAGTGTATTCGGACGAATCTGTGATTCAATTGCGGATCTTGGTACGACTATGAGAGGCAAGTCTGCACCTGTAATTTTGTCATGTTCAAATGATTAATATTGAAAACGTAGGATATGTGCCTTCATAGCAATGTCAACACATCATCTGGTTTCTTTGTTAATATGTATTTCTACTTTCATCCCTTACCAGCGAATGCGACTGAAGGCAAAGCTACATCTTCATTTCATCATGGATCCTTCAGAAGACATGTCGGCTTTCTGAATTTAATCAAGGTGAGGACTACCAGTGTCATGCTTGTGATTGAGAGCTCATACATGCCAAGAGAATGGTACAGTCTTTGTCGGAGGAATTGGAATGTGAATGGTCTCTAATCGACCCGAGCTTGCGATGGGTGACTAAAGAGGCCATGAAAATTCCACGACTAAATGAAGCATGATAAAGGCTAAATTCACTGCAGAGGAAACCAAGAGCGTCTTAGAGGTTGACAATTGTTCAACAAACATGAGTTGGATGAAGAAGACTCTTCAACACACAGTTTCTCAGTCCACAAATTACGTATGGCAGAGATCATTATTTCTCATTGAGGCAGCTTTGGCTGTCAAGGGTTTTATTCTGCTTGCACGAGTGGCCCACAACGTTAGATCTGTTAGGAGGATGCCGATGTTTTCAAAGGCTTTAACATTTGGCGCCAGGGGCACTCAGTGGGCTTAGCAGGACCATTTGTACCAACTCGTAGTGTAGGTGCTGATGTTAGGATGGAGATTTAACTCATGTCAGCTTTGTCCATATGTATCCGAGCCTCCGATGGAGACACAACTCATTATATTATCCGACTTACAACTGATGTCAACTGGCTAGAATGTCATTCTAAAATTCCAGCCGCAATATAGCTGGAACATTGCTGAGTGCGGCGTAAAACTCAACTCACTCACTCACTCTAAAATTCCAAATACAAAATGTCATAACTCTCATGGAGAGGGAGAGGAGAGGGGGAGGAGAAAGAGAGAGGGAGGGGGGAGAGAGAGAGGGAGGAGGGAGAGTGAGTGAGTGAGTATGGTTTTTACGCCGTTTTTAGCAACATTCCAGCAATATCACGGCGGGGGACACCACAAATGGGCGTCACACATTGTGCCCATGTGGGGAATCGAACCCGGGTCTTCGGCGTGACGAGCGAACGCTTTAACCACTAGGCTACCCCATCGCCCCGGGAGGAGGGAGAGAGAGGGGGAGAGAGGCAGAGAGATAAGAGTGGGATAGAGAGAGGGGGGAGAGAGTCAATTTCAATGTGTCATCTTCGTCGGTCATTGTTGCACTGAGAGAAAGACAGAGTCTCAGTTTTTGAAGTTAATTTCGTCTTCAACTTTCTGGACCGCCTCCGTGGGGTTGTGGTTAGAGCTTCCGCCCGGAGAGCGGAAGGTCGCGGGTTCGATCTATACCAAAAGACGTTAAAATATGGTACTTGTTGTTCCTGCCTGGCGCTCGGCATTAATGGGTACAACAAGGACTGGTCGGCTCGGAGTCAGTATAATGTGTCTGAGTGGGGTATTCATGCTTCACTGCGGCATGGTATCTCAGTGGGCTAGCACTATAAAACCAGCTTCAGTCGGGGCTAGTACAAGAAGCCGCACATACACATACACACGCATGCACGTCGTCATATGAGCGAAATATTCTCAAGCACGACGTTAAACCCAATTTCACCTCACCTCACCTTCAACTTTCTGAGTGCATATGAAACTATTTAAGAAAGACAAATGGTTATTGCAGGGACTATGAATAGTAGTTAATCGAACGCAAAAACACATAATTGTTTTACAATATCAGTGTCTTATTATTGATTTAATCTGGAAACAAACCGTTGATTTGTTACTTTGGAATGGCTGCGTCTAATCAGGCCATGGTGTTTGCACAGAAACCATTAGAAAACATTTCACCATCATTGATGTTCCATTCCATGGGCAAAAAGAATTTAGTCGCCAATTTTATTTCCCAGGTTGTCGTAAAGAGAGATTATGTCTCTCTACGACACATACTCCTTTGGAAATAACTTGTCACATTTAGACTGCGTTGTGTTAGTTCAGCGTTGAGTATTACGATTACAAGCCAAGAGAAGCCAAAGTTAGATCGGTAGGTTATCACAGGAATAGCACTGGATATGATTATTCAGTAGACCCTAAATAGATGCAATGCCGTCACACCGTGAATGTGCCTGTTGTGGACCTTTCACACATGATCAGTTTCACTGAATATTGATGTTCTACTTAATTAATAATGACGATACCACAGGGAATAATATACATGACCTGTTAATGACCTCGTTCGCCACATGTGGTTTCTAATTAAATAATGTCTTCTAAGCAAGATGACTAGATTCTGATAAGTGTAGTTCAAACACACATAGATCAACGATAACGCTAATCATGAATCCATCGCAGTTCCGCCTCAATTGTAGAGAATCTATCAAAATCTGAATTTACAAGGAAAAGATTGTATCAAGTTTAGTTTCGCCATAAATGCACGGGTAAAAACATTTCTCGGAATATGTGCTATAATTACGGTCTTTATCATAGTGGGGCCACAGTAATAACATTGATAATAGAATACAGAGAAGGCAATCGAAAGGAGGATAAGAATTCTTTGTTGTTTTCCATATAGAAGGTATTTCCGACAGACACTATATATTATTTAGATTTTCATAAAGCCTAAGGGTCTGTAGCTCTTCTGAACCTTTATGGAAATTGTACACTATTACAAGTGAAGTTGTTTCAACACGATGCAAAGATAATAGGAATATGCAAAAACGTGAGCTTGTTCACCACGTTGACCCTCAAGGCATGTATGTACGTAAATATCATATATTACCCACTGACACAAGAACAATGTCTGTAAGAGCCATTATATATTGTTGTAGTTGTTCCACGGGACGAAAGTGAACGCACCTTCTTCAAAGTTGTGCCTTAATTCATCACAATCAGTGAGTGAGTGAGTTTAGTTTTATGCCGCACTCAGCAATATTCCAGCTTTATCGCGGCGGTATGTAAGTAATCGAGTCAGTACCAGACAATCCAGTGATCCACAGCATTAGCATCGATCTGGGATATGATGACATGTCTCAACCAATTGCGAGTCTGACCACCCGATCTTGTTAGTCGCCTCTTACTCAGCACAATCAATATATAAGTTACAAATACGAGATTTTTCAGTCGCTCTTCCAATTTGTCTTGCATGTGTATCAGACTCAGTCTTGAATTTGGTTTAGGATCAGCTTTGATGTTTAGGCATGAGATTGTGTTGCGGTAGTGACATGGGAGGCAAGGGCGGATACAGCTTTTTTGAGAAAGGGGCGGGGGTGCACAATCTGGAGAAGGGGGGTGCACACTTCATTTCCACCCGTTTTCACGTGAGTTTCAATGGTCATTTAATAAACTTTCAGGACTTTGGGTCCGCCTATGGGAGGGCAAACAGCGGTATAAGAATAGCTGTTCTTGCACACAAAGGTATAATGGGAGATGCCGTCACACCTTGTGGTTACAGGGGACATGTGGTCACACCATGTAGTTACAAGGGAGATGTTGTTACGCCTAGTGGACTCGGAGGAATTGTCCAAAACACACGGTTTGGCTTCCCAATTACGTTTCAATAAGACACCAGTGATGCCGTTTAAATTAACCTAGAGACTCACATACAGACTAATGTCCACTGAAGAACCTAATTAGGTTAAGTATAGGTCAGACAGTGAAAGTGGGGGCAGATGAAAACCCAAATGATTGTTTAGAGTTTTAATTTTGTTTTTAACAAAACTGGCAGGATTAAACGATTGTTGGTGGTGCATTGATATAGAACAATAAGATAACTGTGTATGCTGAGTGAGTGAGGAGTGAGTAGGATTCCAGCAATATCGCGCCTGGGACATTAGAAATGGGCTTCTCACATTGTACCCACGTGGGCCTTCAGCGTGACGAGAGAACGCTTTAAACACAAGGCCACCTCCCACGTCTGATGATATTCAAAGAGAGTACATGTACCGATAACCATATATATTACTGTAACAACAGTAGGCATATATTGTGTATAATGTGTATGAAAAATCAGTACTCTTGACAGCTTAAGATAACTATATCACGGCAGGGGACACCAGAAATGGGCTTCACACAATGTACCCATGTGGGGAATCGAACCCAGGTCCTCGGCGTGACCAGCCAACGCTTTAACCACTAAGCTACGCCACTGCCCCGCAATGCACTGTAGCTCAATTGGGTGTATAGTTGAGTTTGGTAAAGAGTGTAATGGTACAGTCAACAATATTCCAACATTGTCATAGCGACATGTAAATAACCAAGTACTCACAAACCAGTGGCTTTGCAAAGTTCCACGCCGTTGGGCGAAGATGACACACATTTAAATAAGTCACCAAGCATGGCCACCTGATCAATGACGACAAGCACCTGAGTACTGGGGCCTGTCCCATTGGGGATCAACGGTATGATACGTCAGCCAAACCAGGCTTATAAGATAAATTTTATGTCCACTTGGGAACAACAGTAGGATTTCTAACATACTACTCTGCGACATATGCATGAGTTGATATTTACTGTATTGGAACTGGTTCCATCTTTTTAATGAAAGAGTAACTTTCAATTTTAATGCCTGAAATTATTTCGCAATGTGTTTTCCGAAAAAAATAGAAAAATATCACAGTTCACAACATTTGAATATCAAACTGAATTATCAGTTTTGGAAGAAAATTATAAACGATTTCAAAAGGTTTGCATTTCGGTTCATTTGCACGCAGAAATGAAATTAATCGTGCCTTGGTATGCATTTACTATAGCATACGCAAACAATTAAATAAACAGAATGCTCGTTGTATTCAACACGTCGGATAACTATCCTACTTTAATCATAATTAGCAAAAATATACTTTTCTGTCCAACTCTTTTATGTCATGAGCTCAATAAATTCACGGAATGTTTTTTTTCTGAAACTGAGCATCACAGCGTGTAGCAAATCTCCAAAATGCGTAAAAGTTATTTGATATGGTTTCAGTCAAACGATGAACAGGGATTAAGCAGTCGTTAAAAGTGCGTACGGTGCGATACTGGGTTCAGTAACCACAAGAGAAGCCTCATAAATAGATTAATCAATAGGTGTCATATTGTAATCAATTTGGCAATATCATATGGCAGGGATCTGCCGACAAGCCCTGATGAGATAAGTTACAACGCCATTCTGGAATTAGGCAGTAAATAAGGATGTCACTAAACCCCTTGCGTTAGTGTCTAAAGTCTGAAACATTACGTTTAGATTATGCCATTACGCTACACTCTCAGGTTATATCTCCAGCATTGGTCCGCAGCTCGTGCTCTCCACGAAGGATAAGCTCTATAAAACACAGGGTTGGTTTGAATTTAAGCTTTAAAATGTCTTTTGTAACAGTTGGATGTCTTTTATAAAGTACAAAGTAAAAGCGGCTATCATGCACACCATAAAACGTTATGGAATAATCATGAATTGATTCCAAGACGTTTTCGGCTTAATGTGCCCTTTAATGTGTATTGCCCATATTTAGATCCTTGAATACCGCTGTGGCACATTGAAACAAAGAGCAGGAATGGCCTGGTTGCGAATCTTCAGCGTATAGGGTTCAGCGTACTTTGATTTTCACCAACAACTTGACACGCTGCATAGTCTCACACGCTGTTCACAGCGACAATTAATTTTCGCTGTACCCAAAAAGTCTGTGGTTTCTCGTTTCCGGCCTAGTCATTCCCATCCTGTGTATCAAAGCTGATTTCCTCTCTTGCACAGGTAGTTTTAATCACATTCAGGTTACATGGCGACATCTGTTGTGACAAGAAAACATCAATTTGTTTTCTTTTAAAATACCTTAGAAAACAGGAGTCGACTTTGCTTAAACGAACACCTTTTCTTCTGTGCAGTTGGAGTTTTACCAATTGCCAATACATATAAAAACTTAGTTGTCACTTTTATGGTTAAATACGGTACGAATATACATGCTGTTAGCACGGAAGTTCGGAAATGGAATTTTAGTACCTTCCTGGGATGTCGGATAGGGAACGCGCTGTAAGTTGAAGAATCAAGGGGTTGGCCCCAAAGACTCCTCATGGCACTAATGGCGACTCAGAGTCGTTACATTGGCCACATGTGATGTCCAGTTGGGGCTCAAAGCTCACACATAAACGTGAGAAGGTCGTATATAGATTCCTCAGCGCAGCATGTTATGACCGACGAGTGTCTATAATGACGTTTGCTTGTATTTGGAGGATATTCTGTTAATAATATCGTCCCATGCGGCACATGAAATAATGCGATATTTTGGGTTTGACCATACGGAATACCAAATATGATGACATTGTTTCGGGGTTATCGATATTAAGTGATTGGCTGCATTGGCAAACTTGCACACACTTTGGGTGAGATATATTTTGAGCATGAGCATTGTGGGGATATTTGTACACGCAATCTTACAAACATTCAGCATTTGTTTCATCGGATCCACGGAATTTGTTCAGTGAATGCAATTTCCGCCACAATACCTTACATCACCAAACTAGCTTCGCTTCATCCAACGAGTATTGATTTATTACAATATAATTACATGCCGATTGGAATCTCAGATTTGATATTCTCTGCAAGATCTATTGGCTATAAATAACCCAGTCGTATATTACAGTCGTACCTTCCTGGGCAAAGAACGTAATGCCCAATAGCAATATAGTCATGCATTGTGGAGTTTTGGGGATAGGGTAGTCTCGTGGTTACAGCGTTTGCTCAATACGCCGAAGATTCCGGTTTGGTCTCCACAGGAAATGCATGAGAAAACCACTATTGAAAATGACATAAACTGTACTCATTCACACCAGTTTACCAACATCCACGTTACATATTAATTTGTTTTGCTTGACAGACAGCTTATAATAATAATTATTGAAGAAATAATGAACTGAAAGTTAGTGTAAACACTCAAGGAAACTGGCCAAAGCAAAACCACTACAACCTTTCATGATGTCCATATGGATGTAAAAGAAGTTGCTCTTAACATCGAGCATAAAAGGTAACACCTTTCTTGCGGCTATTGGATTATGATAGAATGGCTTTGCAGCTCGACGAAATATAAAGACATGCAGGGCTACCAGATTTTCGAAGCTCTCTTAGCGCTAAGATAGCCGTAAGTTAATGTTAATGAATGGCACTTACGACTATCTTAGCACTAAGAGAGCTTCGAAAATCTGGGCTCTTGATTAGGTTGTACAAACCAACCATAGCGCTACGACTGCCGTACGTTTACGTTTAGGTACGCGAAGATCGCTTTGTACAACGGCACCCTGATGTACTAACGTGTCAGTGATACATCATATGCAGTACGTACCTTGTGTCTTGCTTCAAAACCCCATGTATAGGAACAAATCCTCATCACGTTTAGTAACCTTTTTTGCAATGTTTGTGTTCTGTCATTAAGCATTCTTTATGGTGTTGGCCGTGGTTATTAGAATGGTCCTGGATGTGTTATTTAGCGTGGTTTGTAGTTTTATAGTTGTTGTTGTGTAGTGTCATTGCATAGTTAGCAGTCATGGTTAATAGAATGAACTTTAATGTGTTGTCAAAGTGGTTGCTACAGATTTTGATGTGGTGGGTCGTCGTGCCGTTTATGTAGTTGGTCATCGTGGTTTATACAATGAAGTTCCAGGTGTTTTTGAGAAGTGTTTCTGATGTTATTGAGCTGTGTTTATTGGTACTACATGACCTGCGTGGCCGCGTTTTACAGAATGAACTGAGAGGTGTTACAAAGCGGTGTTTATGGTGCTTGTTAGTACTGGGTGGTCACGTTTTACAGAACGAACTGGGAGGTGTTATTAAGCGGTGTTTATGGTGTTTGTAGGTACTGGGTGGTCACGTTTTACAGAATGAACTGAGAGGTGTTACAAAGCGGTGTTTATGGTGTTTGTAGGTACTTGGTGGTCACGTTTTACAGAATGACCTGGGAGGTGTTATTAAGCGGTGTTTATGGTGTTTGTAAGTACTGGGTGGTCACGTTTTACAGAATGAACTGAGAGGTGTTACAAAGCGGTGTTTATGGTGTTTGTAAGTACTTGGTGGTCACGTTTTACAGAATGACCTGGGAGGTGTTATTAAGCGGTGTTTATGGTGTGTGTAAGTACTTGGTGGTCACGTTTTACAGAATGAACTGGGAGGTGTGACAAAGCGGTGTTTATGGTGCTTGTAAGTACTTGGTGGTCACGTTTTACAGAATGACCTGGGAGGTGTTATTAAGCGGTGTTTATGGTGTTTGTAGGTACTTGGTGGTCACGTTTTACAGAATGAACTGGGAGGTGTTATTAAGCGGTGTTTATGGTGTTTGTAAGTACTTGGTGGTCACGTTTTACAGAATGACCTGGGAGGTGTTATTGAGCGGTGTTTATGGTGTTTGTAAGTACTTGGTGGTCACGTTTTACAGAATGAACTGGGAGGTGTGACAAGGCGGTGTTTATGGTGTTTGTAAGTACTTGGTGGTCACGTTTTACAGAATGAACTGGTGTTCACGGTGTTTACAGAATGAACTGGGAGGTGTTATTAAGCGGTGTTTATGGTGTTTGTAAGTACTTGGTGGTCACGTTTTACAGAATGAACTGGGAGGTGTTATTAAGCGGT
Organism: Haliotis rubra; assembly: GCF_003918875.1. NCBI lineage: Eukaryota > Metazoa > Mollusca > Gastropoda > Lepetellida > Haliotidae > Haliotis > Haliotis rubra. The sequence continues at coordinate 714,951 of NW_025765115.1, read as the reverse complement.
GTTTATGGTGCTTGTAGGTACTGGATGGTCACGTTTTACAGAATGAACTGGGAGGTGTTACAAAGCGGTGTTTATGGTGCTTGTAAGTACTTGGTGGTCACGTTTTACAGAATGAACTGGAAGGTGTTCTTAAGCGGTGTTTATGGTGTTTGTAAGTACTTGGTGGTCACGTTTTACAGAATGAACTGGGAGGTGTTATTAAGCGGTGTTTATGGTGTTTGTAGGTACTGGATGGTCACGTTTTACAGAATGAACTGGGAGGTGTTATCAAGCGGTGTTTATGGTGTTTGTAAGTACTTGGTGGTCACGTTTTACAGAATGAACTGGGAGGTGTTATTAAGCGGTGTTTATGGTGCTTGTAGGTACTGGATGGTCACGTTTTACAGAATGAACTGGGAGGTGTTACAAAGCGGTGTTTATGGTGCTTGTAAGTACTTGGTGGTCACGTTTTACAGAATGAACTGGAAGGTGTTCTTAAGCGGTGTTTATGGTGTTTGTAAGTACTTGGTGGTCACGTTTTACAGAATTAACTGGGAGTTGTTATTAAGCGGTGTTTATGGTGTTTGTAGGTACTGGGTGGTCACGTTTTACAGAATTAACTGGGAGGTGTTAATATGGAGGTGAAAGGAATGATCAATACAATTATGTGGTTTGATAAGCAGGGGGTGACATAATGTAACCAGTTCCATGGGTAGATGTGATTATAAGCGACTGAATATGATCGTGCTATTTATGTGCATTAAATACATTACGAAAACGAACACAAGAAGAAGCCATTAATATCAGTTCTGTATACGTTATCTACGTACATGTGTCTCGAGGGAAATATAGCATGGCGGTTCTGAAGGCTATGAAATACCGCCATGTACATTTAAGTGTCATCGCTTCTCAAGAATTGTGTCAGAATCCTTGAAATGCAAAAATGGTGATCGGTGAAACCATTAACCGTATTTCAATATATGTGCCATACAGACACGTATCCTATCACGCCATGTTTTTACAGTATACTTGTCTCTAATGTTTCCAGGGCGTTAGATATAAAAACTACTAATCTGAAACTGAGGTAATACGTGGAAAACTACGGAAGGTCATTTTTGCCGGGCTAAAACGTGTGTTGTAGCGTTCCTTCGACACAGGCGCTGAGTAACATTGGAAGGGTTTATCTGCAAGAACACGAGGATACCTTTAGCGATATTTTTATAGTCATGTTATATTTGTACATAAAATATAATCTTCAATTCAACAAAGTCGTAGTAGGATCTGGGAATTTGATGACATACATTATAAATTATCTCTGATAGCATACCATGGTATAGAATTCACTTGCAATGGCGTCGTGGTAAATGTAATCAGACTTAATTCAGTGAAGAATCTCCATTTGTATGTTCATTTCGCTGAGGGGCCGTTAAGACACAGTTCACTGGTCGGTGGGGGCAGGCATCGTTTGGGCAGGCATTTCCTGATATGGGAAAACAGATGAATGATATCTTAGGGACAGTTCATAATTTATGGCTACGGGGGGTTGATGATGATTTTTATGGAGAAACATGTACAATGTGAATGACCCCCCCTAACATTTAGGTACAAAATACGTGACACCACTGCATGCCATATACAAAATCAGTGACCCCCCTCCCCTTCCCATAATTTCTAAGTATAATTTTTAACATATTTTAATGTATAAAATTGCTGACACCCCTAGTACGTGTATACAAATTGCTGACCCCCTAGCTCCCCAGAACAAAATTGGTGACACCACACAGCAGATACTTCAACATAGCTGTGACAGCTGCATCTCGGCATGGGTAACCAACTATGGTCACGAATTCATATTTTATAAGCGTCACAAAATATTTATGGAAATTAAACGATTAAGCAGAAAGCACTTCATGGGGGTTGTTGAAGGGATCTCAGTCAGGTGCGCTCCACCCACAATGCAAATTAAATGTTTTCAATCCTGACACATAACTGAGGAAATAGCGCCTGTCATTACAACTTAGTTAATCGTGAAGCAATTTCCTTATTCTGTAACAGATTATACAGATTTTATGCCTGAATTATGTGTCTTCTATAAGAGATCGTGTTTAAGAGAGAAATGATCTTTGGATTTTTTTGTCTTGGATCCATTCGAGGATTCCTTGTGTTAGGATTATGCGAATGCTTGTTCTAAAACCGGGAATATAGATGTGGACATACGGGCTCGTACTCATACACTATTTTTGTGTGTGATGATGTCATTTCTTTGTCTCGTTACAGCATAAAATCACATAAACTTCGAGGAATATAATTTGTTATTCACGTTTCAGTTCAATGTCAACGTTCTCAACTGCTATAGAAGTTCATGTATCAAGTTCTTTAGTTCTTGTAGTCAAGTTGTCTTGAACTTGCGTGATAATATAAAGCTATTTGGAAGTATGTATAACTTTTGCTGTTGGGAAGCCTCTTCCTCATGAAATGTCGAACCTTAAACCCTCTTTCGCCCTGGTAAGGTAACATTGTCCGACGTCTATTCAGTATCTAGTGGTAAACAAGTAACCATCCGTGGTCCACATGTATGTTATGTATATTACCGAGCCATACACAATATAAATTCTCGTCAAACCAGTGTTGATCGCACTTGCAAACATATATAAGCATATTATAAACTGACCCTCTTGGCATTACTCAAATCAAGGGACGGCATATGGAAAGGAGTGAAATGCTACACAATCAACTTTAATGCAACATTTCAACCTCCGTTCCTAATCTTAACCCTCATCCACTCTGAACAGAGGAGAGACAAATAACTCAACATGAAATTGTTTGAATGGCACTGTGACATTCAACTATGTGTGTTTGCTTCTTTACACTTCGCTACAGTATTTAGTATGCAAGACATGTGTATCTTTTGCGTTCGACCTACGTCTATTCCAATAAGGTTACCAAATACTGCATGTAAACAAAACCTTCACATCCACAAGTTACATGTTTTGCGTACGATGGGTTTTCGGTACAGCCAGTACATATAATACCACTGTGTAAAGTGCAGAAAGTTAGCGTCATCGCTTGGAGTCATCAATAATGTCAGAAAGTAGCCAAAGGTATGCTACTTCGCTGAATCGTGTATCTGAAGTTGAGACCTGGGCCTCCTTTCACAAAGCACTAAGGTGATCGTAAGTCACCAAGGTAACCTTAGTACAATGTTAATGAATGGGAGTTAAGCTTAACCTTAGCAAAGGTTGCTTCGTGAAAGGAGACCCAGGGCAATATAAATATCTCAGATGTGCACCATAGATGAAACGATCACTAGAAACCCAAAGCACTGTCCTCAATAATATTGCCCCCACACCCACCCACCCACACACTCACACACACCCCTCATTGAAACTTCTGGTTCATTTTGTTCTCCTGACATAGGTATTAATGTTGTACTGCATGCAGCTCCCGTGTTTTGTTTATTACATGGAAGGAGAACTAACTACATATAACGAGCTAACACTGCAATACAGTGAGGGAACGGGAAAACATTGTCAGGGAGAGAGAGAATGACAGTGATTGAGAGGGAAGGTGGTGCCATAGCGAGGGAATGTCATAGTATAGTGCAATGAAGGGACGCTATAATTCTACCGTGACTGAGATAGGAGCTTCAGTAGAAAACAAATAAACTAAATCATTGAAATTCATTTTCAACATTACCCAAAAAGTGTTTTTGTTACATCGAGAATGTGTAACTTGAGATCAGGAACCTACCACAGTCTGGGATTTCACACACTATTACTAAAAAGACATCACTTATTTTGATTACATGACTGCTACATTGTGAAGTTAATGGTTAAGGTTAAACCTCAAGACAAAGAAACTGTTTAGATAAAACTAACTCATGGCAAACTGTGAGCAAATGTGGTTGAGATGATGCTTAAAATCCGATTCATTCGCAAACAAGACATATTCGTTGGCGGCAGGAATGCGCTTGATAAGCTTTCACTCACAAACCATTCCGCTAATGCATTCTTCAGAAATCTCGACATGTTCGATGCTCGGACAAGGAATGTTGAAGAGATCACGGAATGCTTACGAGGTAGCTGCTTCACCAGGAGTTGGTAGCATGTAAACATGCTTCCTCGGTCACCCAGGTCTACATCAACTCATTAACTTCGCCAAGGGATCAGAAGTACCTGTTTTGAATGTTTGGAGTATTTAAGAGCATGTTATGATACATCTCCTTTCGTTTGATGACTGAGATTGCCTGTGTATGTAATGATATCCAGCAGCCTTAAGAAGGTAAGCAATCATTTTAAAAGTATATTTTAGAAAGTCATACCAGATTGTGGATTCATCAGTGGAAGAAAGATGTTATCGATGTGTGGCGAAAGTCATACGTCGATAAGGTCGATTATAACGTATAGCCAGTTCAGTGTTCCGTGAAACGCATGAGTGGATCTTTGATCAACAAGATCATTAGGAACATGTCTAGTTATTTAGCTCACCTGGTTCAATAGATCATTGCTAATTTATCAAATTATGCCAATTGTTTTTTGTTCGCCGATTGATATGGCTCTTTGGGAGGATGGCAACCAGCTGTCACGTTTTGAATTAATAAAGACAATATAGTAAGACCAACATTAATACTCAACCTCCGTCATAACATATCAATGTCTCTTGACACAATTAAGGACTACCACCGTAACAGTTTGTCTTTGGTTACGTGAGCGAAGTCCAGTTATAGTCTAAACTCAACACCATCAACCCGTGAAGATCCGGGTTAGAATTGATCTTCAGCAACCTATGCTTGTCGTGAGAGGAGACTAACAGGATCGTGGGGTCAGGCTCGCTGCCTTGGTAGATACATGTCATCGTATCCCAATTGCGTAGATCGATGTTCATGCTGGTGTCTGGTGTCTGGTGTCTGGTGGAGACCTCGATTATTTACAGACCGCCGCCATATAGCTGAAATATTGGTGATTGCGGCGTAAACCTAAACTCACTCACCCACTCGCTCACTCAAACACTATCAGCTAACATTCCCAGATGACACGAGCTCAATTTGAAGGTAAACGAGACACCAAGATATATCGTCTCTTATTGATCCTAGATGGAAACACAAAGTACACTTAAAGCCGTCATGTTATTTATTTATGTAGTAAATTTCGTGTTCTTTAATTTATAAATAATGCTAGTGTTATAGCTTATGCTCAGCCACTGACGCTGTGATACCATCCATTGTCAGATGTAGCCAGGAACAACAAATAGACAGAAGACACTCAGCGAGGATGCATCAAATGATAATGGCTGTCTGCTGACTGTCTGCAGTGAGTACACCTTTATTGCTATGTAGGATGAGACCAGAGTGTGTATCCCAGCATCAGGGAGTGTGGAACAAGTGTGATGCACATCATTAAGCCATAATTGAGACGTGACCTTCTACAAGGGCATGCAATGTGGTCTGGTAGATACATTGCTACCTGACACTAATCCCTGTACTCTCGAGTGAAAATAACAAAGTCTATCCAATAATCATTTATTGGAAAACACAAATGGCTATGTCTATTTAAGATATCACGTATCTGTAAACGTTGTATTTCAGCTGAGAGAACTGACTGTTTTATGCAAAGGTTACTAAATTAGATAATATTCATCAACAAATAACCCAGAACTGCCGTCATACTTTAAAATTTCTTTCCTGTGACATTCAAACTTTCCAGGGGCGGTGGGGTAGCCTAGTGGTTAAGGCGTTTGCTCGTCACGCCGAAGGCTCGGGTTCGATTCCCTACATGGCTTCAATTTGTGAAGCCCATTTCTGATGTCCCTCGCCGTGATATTGCTGGAATATTGCTAAAAACGTCGTAAAACCATACTCAGTCAGTCAGTCAAACTTTCCAACAATTGTATTGCGTAAGATTGATTAACATAATTAATACTCCTAATATCATTTGCTTTTAAATAGTGCAAATATCGACTTGGACAAATGAACATATTTTGTGTCCTGTAGATACCAACAAGACATGTATGTTGATCAATCTGACCATGTATCTTCATTAATAAAGTGAACAAGCAAACACGTCTTTGTTTATATTTCATTCTTGATCAGATCTTCATTTCAGTAAATATATATAATCACTGAAAACGTCAGTAAATATACATATCAATTGATTATACATATTTACTGTAACATATACATGACAAATGATATTCGAGGATGATTTTCACTCTCTTTGTCCATTGCGTCAGATGGCGGCATCGTCTGTTTGCATCAGACAAGGCTTGGTTGTTGTTTTACGCTGCACTCAGCAATATTCCAGCTATATAGCGGCGGTTTGTAAATAATCGAGTCTGGACCAGACAATCCAGTGATCAATATCATGAGCATCGATCTACAGATGCGATGCGATGACATGAATCAACCAAATCAGCGAGTCTGACCACCCGATCCCTTTAGTCTCCTCTTACGACAAACGGTCGGACAAGTGTACACTTTGACTACTTTAGATGACACCGATGTGTGCATTCACATTTCAGTCTTCAGTTTCTTGACTGTCCAAACAGAGGCTGAGCTTAATCAGGCACTGACATGCGTGACATGTACGTATCAGCAAATATCTCCATATCATCTGTTTGACAAAGCTGTTTCAGTGTTATTTCACGCCGCATGCCAATACGCGTGAGCGAATGTGATTGGTTCACTGTTATTATACGCCGCATGGCAATATGCGTGAGTGAATGTGATTGGTTCACTGTTATTATACACCGCATGGCAATATGCGTGAGCGAATGTGATTGGTTCACTGCTATTATACACCGCATGGCAATATGCGTGGATCAATTTGATTGATTTGGATTTAGTTTTCAGCAGTATTTTGCTTCAGTTATATCATAGCATGACATCTTAATATTGTAAAAGGAATCTAGTGGTGGTGTGAAGTTATGCAACGATAGTCGCGGACAGCTCTTGAATAGGTAACCGTGTTTGGAAGCTTGGAATTCAGTCCGGCCCCACAACTAAACTCGCGTGATACATGTGGTTTCACCTTGGGCAAATGGGTTTGTTCCTGAATTGCCAGCAGTGAATGGGCACCCGGTGGGATAAGTCATATGACTGTTGACCTTCTAGGGCCTCACGAACAGCTTGTGTTATTAGGTTTGATAATGTTTTATTGCGTGGAAACATTTATAATGGCCGTTATTATTAGTCCTAGTCATTCGTTGTGTAACGGGCAAGGATGTGGAGCTAACAAATCTATTTTGATCTCGAAACATGCTAGGTTTCGGGCATCAGAAAGAGACACATGTCTAAACTGCAAATTGTGGCACCATCCTTGTGCCCGCTGCCAGTAATGAGTTGACTGAGAAACACAAGACTCATTCCTGCGACATATACCGTTTATGTCTCAAGAACCCCACGGGACGGACATAGAGGATTACTGGAAAATACACTACATCATCGAAAATACTTTAACAGGCGTATCCGAATGTATAGCAGAACATTTTAAAATAGCGGCTGATATTAGTTCAACAACCGTGTGCGGTCCATGCACGTACCTTGCTGTGCAAAGACAACCACCGCCAGAACGTAACCAACGTCCTCCATGCTTGACGGCTCTTGCTGATAATGTTTGCACAATCGATCAAAGAAGCGACAAAAGATTTCAAAGGGTCCCATATTTTTGCACACCGGATCTCATTCGATAATAACCCAAATCCTGTCCCAATGATAATATCTGATCAAGGCATAGAAGGAAGTTTTGAAGCGCAACAGAACATCCTTTTGCGTACAATTTTCAGAGGAACAAGAAACGAAGGCTGGTGCAATCTTCTAGTCGACACAATTACCGGATAGCCTTGGGTCGTTCACAATGCTGGGTTGATTAATTTTGATTGCACACTGTCTAGAAGCCTGTACGTAGCGAATGAACAAAATTCCACCCAGTGCTTCAATTAAGCCAATGGAACAAAATAGGAACTCGAGCTTGACCAATTTATCCATGCCGATGTTGCTGCAAACGTGATACAGGAGTAATATAATTTGCCAGTTAAAAGACCGGGAATCAATAGAGGATTTTCATCTATCTGAACAGGAACAACTGTGGCTGAGCCAGTGAATAAAAACTCGTAAACATATATTCAACCGTCTGATCCTAGGGTCTTTAAGGACCCTCGGTGTGCAGACGTTCATGTGCACATAACCTTGTAGAGACCATACGAATAACTAACGCTGCGATGACTGCCAATGGACGCGATAGTTGGGATTTGATTTATCGCTTATATCTTCTCTCTAGATTTAGCAGATCATACGTTATAATTACACGATATCGCTCTGTGTTTGTATTACATTTCCGGGGTATTTTGGAGGAACCATTTCTAATTGTTCCAATAAAATCACTGCTGAGCTTCAGTAGAGATATAGGAAGAGGGGGTGGGATAAAACACGACTAGACAGAGGTAGAAAGCGTGGGTGAGTATAATAGTCATGGGGGTGGTTTGAAAAGTGATGGGGAGGCGGAAAGAGACAGGTAAACCCTATACATATGCATCATTATACATATGGTAAAACCCATACAAGTATGCCAGAACAGTTTATTTTTTTAAGTTTGAGATGTTCACATCGCTAGAGTGTATGCACCTAACTTAAAGGACTGTTTTTGTTTACCGAGATGAAAATAGCGATGAAGAAATATATATACACAAAGAGGCATATTTGTGGGCCCTACATTAAACAAGTGTATAAACAGAACTTAAAATTCCATGCTAAACGACATATGCCAGTTTAAGACAACATGCGATATCCATAACCCTACATCTCGAGTTGGCGTTAAAGAACTTCAATCATTTTAATGAAGCGATTCATACATCTTGAGCTATTCCTCGGTGTGAAATAACATAAAACGTACATCAATCAATGAACGCATCTACGCTGGGCTCATCTACCAGCGTTTTTCATTTCACAGCCTGAGCTGCTGCTCGCGTCATGTGCAACATTCGGGAAGTTGGAAAATCGACATATGTACCATCTTGTAATGTAACTTCACGCTACACTAACAAAACCAGACACACAGCTTCAAATACATTATCGCTTGAGGCAACATTTGGAATGGCTGATGTAGGTATAATTTTAGTTGTTGCCGTGAGGGATTCGCAAAACCATTGTTTCGTAATCAAATATGAATTGTTCAATATAACAGGCCGCAGTACAAGGATAAAATTCCTCTCTGCTGAGTATCGTAATAACTACTTAAAAGGAAGTACTGTATTGATAATAACACGAAGGGAGCTTTTTGAAGACACAACAGCCTTGGGCTACAGTGTATTCTAATTGTATCGTAATTCGCACCTCACCGTGGCTTACATCTTGTCGGATAAATCGTTGTTTCGTTGTATTTTATCATACTGCTGGATAGAGTGAATATGAACTGTCATACAAGAGGATTGGAAAAAGGGTTGATAGATGTCATTTCATTAAGGTAATTGGTCATGTGATGTACATGTGCATGAACGTTGTCGACCATTGGTGGAAGGGAATATTGCCAGGCTGTTGGCATATCTACGGTTGCAGATCTACATTAAACATGAATGTAGCATATGAAGTACATATGCGCTGACCTTTGTCACTATCACATTCCATGAAACGATACTGACACCTTTCAAGTCGTTATAATATCTCTTATAATTACTTGTATAAATGTTAATTGATGTCTGTGAAACAAATGGCTTAGATATTCATCAACACGTGCATGGATACAAATATCAAGAACAGTATAATCTATGGAACCGTTTGTTTGGTACTCGAGTACTTTAATCTTACATCAATATAATTTTGACTAACTGAATAGACATAAATGTTTTGTTCAGATACAGTTGACATCATATTATTGTAACATCACAGATGCTTAATATGTAACATATTTGGTTTTAGAAATTGTGCAATTGTAAACATATTGATAACGCTTAAGGTAAGTAACTACTAACGTAATTTCACTTCTGTACATAACAACAATCTTCTTGCATCATGAAGATCATAAATGGTCTTGTGGGAGATGATGAATAATCAAGCATTATGCAAAGTGCAAAATAGATGCAACTACCTTCCACTTTATCACGAAATTTCATTGCTTTGTTGGTCATAATAAAGGCATTAATCAGAAGAAAACGGACGGGTTATTTCAGGAAATGGTGGGCCAATGCTAGAGCCTTATTGGTTGGAATCGTCTCTAAGATTGATGTCCGTTTCCGTTGTCTGGCTGTAGAGATCAGACCCAAAGAAAACAAATTACGGTAAAAGTCGATCATGTTATATTGTTGAAATGTAGCGAGAGGTGTGACTGCTGTACCAACACTAAAGTCTTCCGACCAGGCATTGCGGTTGCTTAGTTTCTATTGTTGGACTGGTCAGACTGGAGCGATAATAACATAAATATGTTGTTTGATGGTTGGATAAAACCTCGAGCAATATTCAAGCTGGATGAAAAAGGTTTGTAAACATTCAAGTCTGTCTAGTATGGACATAAAATTCCAGTAATTGTTACTGTGAGCAATTGCCCATACTGTTGAAGTTCGACAACAGGCACTCATTAAAGTCACTGAACCTAACTACGCGATTCTTTCTGTTGCATTTGACTGGGGAACATCTTTTACCTGACATTTCCAAGTGGTTACACACGCATTTTCGTCACTGAAACAAATGACCCAGCGTTGTTAAAGCATATGCTTAGTCTCAGAGGGTACCCATCTTGTCTCGTGTTAGTGTAGCGTTGTTAAAACATATGCTTTAGCCTCAGAGGATACCCATCTTGTCACGTGTTAGTGTAGCGTTGTAAAAGCATATGCATAGTCTCAGAGGGTACCCATCTTGTCACGTGTTAGTGTAGCGTTGTTAAAGCATATGCTTTAGCCTCAGAGGATACCTATCTTGTTTCGTGTTAGTGTAGCGTTGTTAAAGCATATGCTTTAGCCTCAGAGGGTACCCAAGTTGTCTCGTGTTTGTGTAGCGTTGTTAAAGCATATGCTTTAGCCTCAGAGGGTACCCATCTTGTCACGTGTTAGTGTAGCGTTGTTAAAGCATATGCTTTAGCCTCAGAGGGTACCCATCTTGTCACGTGTTAGTGTAGCGTTGTTAAAGCATATACTTAGCCTCAGAGGGTACCCATCTTGTCACGTGTTAGTGTAGCGTTGTTAAAGCATATGCTTTAGCCTCAGAGGGTACCCATCTTGTCACGTGTTAGTGTAGCGTTGTTAAAGCATATGCTTTAGCCTCAGAGGGTACCCATCTTGTTTCGTGTTAGTGTAGCGTTGTTAAAGCATATGCTTTAGCCTCAGAGAGTACCTATCTTGTCTCGTGTTAGTGTAGCGTTGTTAAAGCATATGCTTTAGCCTCAGAGGGTACCCATCTTGTCTCGTGTTAGAGTAGCGTTGTTAAAGCATATGCTTTAGCCTCAGAGGGTACCCATCTTGTCACGTGTTAGTGTAGCGTTGTTAAAGCATATGCTTTAGCCTCAGAGGGTACCCATCTTGTTTCGTGTTAGTGTAGCGTTGTTAAAGCATATGCTTTAGCCTCAGAGGGTACCCATCTTGTCACGTGTTTGTGTAGCGTTGTTAAAGCATATGCTTTAGCCTCAGAGAGTACCTATCTTGTCACGTGTTAGTGTAGCGTTGTTAAAGCATATGCTTTAGCCTCAGAGGGTACCCATCTTGTCTCGTGTTAGTGTAGCGTTGTTAAAGCATATACTTAGCCTCAGAGGGTACCCATCTTGTCACGTGTTAGTGTAGCGTTGTTAAAGCATATACTTAGCCTCAGAGGGTACCCATCTTGTCACGTGTTAGTGTAGCGTTGTTAAAGCATATGCTTTAGCCTCAGAGGGTACCCATCTTGTTTCGTGTTTGTGTAGCGTTGTTAAAGCATATGCTTTAGCCTCAGAGAGTACCCATCTTGTCACGTGTTAGTGTAGCGTTGTTAAAGCATATGCTTTAGCCTCAGAGGGTACCCATCTTGTCTCGTGTTAGTGTAGCGTTGTAAAAGCATATGCTTTAGCCTCAGACGGTACTCATCTTGTCTCGTGTTAATGTAGCATTCTTAAAGCAGTTTGCGCTACTATGATTTTCCAAGAAACCCCTCGTTGACAAGGTAACTAATAATTCATTTGATTTCCTCCTGTGTGTCCTGCGACATTGAACGAAATACGTTGCTACAGCTTGAACGTCTGTGTATGCAGTACCATGTATTGATTCTCATTATACTTTCTGCACCCCTCTGAACAATAAACTGCATCTGCACATGTGACTGAAGATACATACTGTTATATTTAACTACATGATATTTTTTATATTCTTCTCCTATTGTCATGGTAACGGTTTACTGTGAAGGACGTTTTTATGTCAAGATGACACTTTCATTGACTACACTGTCCCTCCGGATGCGGCTTCAATTCATGCTCTTAACCTGCATTGTCTCATGTGAAAAGCTTCCGTCGATCATGCGACGTCCACCCTCCTTGCAGCATTGTCTGCAACCTTCGGGTTATGTGTGGTTAAATCAGGCGTCCAAATTTTGACTGTAGATTGGACTCGGTGATACATGTCCAGCATATGAAACACCATCGAATAGACTGATTCGATATAGAGAGAAAAATATGTAGACCTACATGTGTGTATCTGTCTTAATTAGCTGTAACTAACAACTCTAATACCTTAAAAAGTCTCTTAACGCTTAAACCATTCAGTCAAACACCTATACGTGGAACTATGATGTGTCGAACTTCGGATAACTTGAACTATTTATGCAATTCCCTTCAACTTCGAAACAACGGCACATGACCGTATATATTTCACTGTTTGTGGAACACGGACTGTTTACCTTTTTACTGTAAACCTCTTCTATCCGAATTCAACTAATTTTTCAAAATATACATGTATGGTTCTTTGTTTGTTGTTTAACGCTGAAATCAGCAATATTCGAGTTGCAAGCCTATGGTCTGTAAATAATCGAGTCTGGACCTGACAATCCAGTGATCAACATCATTAGCATCGATCTACGTAATTTGGGATACGATGGTATGTGTCAACCAGGTCAGAGAGCCTGAACATGCGATCCCTTTAGTCGCCTGTTAAGACAAGCATGGGTTGCTCAAGACCAATTATAACCCGGATCTTCATAGGTCTATACATCTCTAAATCTTTGAATAGGGTGACAAATGGGATTGAACAATGTGTAACATAAAACTTTCTATCGAAACGTTAACCAACGTTATGCTGCAAATTGAGAGTTTATATGTCTAGAATGATACCGGGAATATATATATATTTCCAGTAGTTGCTACCCAAGGAATACAAATTACAACAGAATTAACTGGTGAGAAGGTGGCGTCCTCTTTCACAGGACTAAACGGTGATGACGCAATGTTGTCTTTCAGACAATCCTACTAATAAATCTTGAACTCAACAAATATCAATGATGTAATTTTATCTTCAATAATTGCATATTGCTCAAAAGGCTGTCTGAGTAAAGGCCATGAACAAATGATTATCAAAGCATGAAGGTCATCCTTTCAAACAGAGTTTACAGATGAACCTTCAGCGCTCAATGTAAATATAGCCACGATGCTTATCAAACTTCAATTTCAGCAAAGTATGAAACGATGTTTGCCATAAAGGCGATTTCTTTAATCCGTCAATATAAATGGTTATGACAAGCCAAAATCGATAGAAAATGATTAAAAAGCAGGAAGTTATTAATTTACCTATCTGAATTGCCCCACAACCAGGCGTCTATCTAAACATCAGCGTAAAGTCAGAGTCAACGCATATGTCTTCTGGTTGATATAACTCCACATCAAGATTTCGACACTCTCCAATTAAATAACAGTAAACTGTCCGCACAGGGAACAATGTTCCTGAGTAGTAAATTAGTATGGTCAAGACCCAGCCATCTAGAGACATAGCTTTTCATGGTGTGTTTGACAATCACACAGAGAATGTGAAGTTATGAGAAACGCAATTTGGTCATAAGTCAATGCATCTTATTACAAAACGGGCCAAGGGACCTGAATGTGTTGGTTTGATTACACCTCAAACACTATGTCTGAATTTGTGTCTTCAAAACATTTCTGCGAATTTGTTTTTGTTATTTTTTTGGTTCCAGCTAGAATTAAACGCAATCTTTCTGAGGTATTCTTCACATTTACCACCCAGCAGGCTAGTCATTAGCTGCAATATTATTTCCCAAGCATCGGATACACATTTACATGTTTATTGTATAGAATTAACACATGCGTAATATTTTAAAATGTTTTACTGAGGTAGGTTTTACCTTTGATAATGGGCACGTTACGAGCGACGCAGTGACATTTCCCGACCTGATTCAATTCTCTGCTCCAAGTTAAGGTAGCTGAAGTACGGAGAGACATCTGCAGAAGCAGGGTTTTACAACCGTGCTTAGATACCATCTAGCGGATTACTGTCTGGACAATTTCCAATTAGGAGTCGGTTTGGGTGGTTTTTGCGCGTAACTTTTTAAACTCGTAGGCACAGCCAGATCACAATACGTCAAGGCTGTTATTCACAACGACGTTTCTTTTGTGTGATTTGCTATAAAGGGACACGGGGTCATGCTTTAGCAATTTCAACTACTATTATTTATTTTATTTGCTGTTACAATATTAACACACTTCTAAACACACACACACACACACACACACACACACACACACACACACACACACACCATGAAAACCCCAACCCATTCATTATTCTATCACATCTGGACTTGCATAATTCTATAAGGTAAAACTTAATAGTATAAATGATAATTATTATAAAATACTAAACAGCAGACTGGGGTCCTGGGGATAGAATTACTATACATCCATGGGCTAAGCATTCAGTACAGCCTTGGAGCAAGGCTATGTCACATCCTCTGATACTGATTGAGGTCTTGCTGTTCCCTTTTACCATGTGTTACAAACCTATTGTGGCTGAATATTGCAAATGAAATTGTTACATTCCTAAAAACGTTATATTTTAACGATATACAAACTGATAATACGGTACATGAAGCAAATCATAAAATCACATTGTCACAACATATTGTAGTGATGTGAAATATGATTATTCATTTTTAATAAACCTTTTTCATTATGACATTTTCTGATACGACTGGTATATAATAATGCATTCGGCAATATCACAGTTAGCATATACAACATGTGTCACATGGTCGGATGGTAACGACCAATAACCACTTATTCATATTGGATAAAATACACCTTGATTGCCACATGCTTGTATTCACATGAACAAATGTTCGTATTGTGCCTGTTGCCTATGCTTTGTTACCGTATCAGTTATCACTTCATTTCAGTACCAGCATAATCTGACCATACACACTTACCATGAACCCTGCTAGTTGCATTTTATAATCTGAATATCCACTTATATTGATTGATGCATGCATATAAAAATGTATTTCTACTGGCTTGATGTTTTTACTATGAAAATATCACGCTTCAACATCAGAGAAAATAGACTTGATAATTAATCTGCCGCAACAAATTCCACTGTGTGAGAAATATAGCTTCAAACTGGATGGTTCTAGCAGAGCTCTGTCGTGTGTCAGTCTGACCATACCAAGGCACTCTGGAGATTTAATGATTGGACTATAACCTTGGGTGGAGCTTTCGTATGAGAAATAGTTGGACTGAATCCCAAAGCACCTGCATATTTCATGAAATTAGTGTTTCAAATACGTGGTTGGGATATAACAAAACTAAATTAACAGAATCATCAAATATGTATTAACACGTGAACGGTCAATACAGGGAACATTCTCCAAATGTAATGTGATACAATAAATATAATTACTTATTCGGCAGATGGGTTGGAAAACAAATTGATAAATGTTTGACAAAAGCTATTCATTTGCTTCGGAAATGGCTCATATTCTCAAAATAAAGACATACAAATAGACGCATAATGATAACATGTCATGATATAGCTGCAGATGGCATTCCTCTCCTAAACTCTGACTTGACAGCTATTAACACCACGTACAGGAAGTGAAAGTTAAACTTATTTTAATGTCACACGTGAATCATCATTCGACATTTTGCAACAACACAATTTTCTAGTACATCAATTACTTTGCATTAACAATCTGTAATAGCTATACTTGTTTTTCGGCTTCAAAACGTGTAGCTAATATTTATCTCACAAACACTGTAGTAATTGAATCCTCACTAAAATAACTGTGATTTAAACATACACTTCGTAATTACTGCAGACGTACATAGCATCTAAATGGGAAAGATGAAGATAACACGATTTACCACTTTTAGTATTTAAATTTAAAGAGTCATCAAGTGTGTCCTGGGAGTACAGAACCATTGACATATCTCCAATTAAACAAAGATACACATACCTAACGATAAGTGTTCCCTTTGAAAGATAGCCATTAGTGTAATGTCTTGTTGACGTACACACACACAGCACATACAAAAAACTGTCGTGGTTTACACGTTGTACTCCCATGCATTGGACTGTGGAAGTGTACTCCGACGGTTAATCAATTGTGAGTTACATGTACCACGTAACGTGACACGGTGTAATCATACCATCACATTGTGGAGTGGTGTGTGATGAGCAATGACGATTACCATATGCATATGTTGGACTAGACTTTTAACCTCAATCATTCCCTATGGGATCGGACCCATGATTATGCACCGCTCAAACAATCCAACTGAGCTACAGCTGTATGCAGTAAATATGTAAAAGACACTGAAATACACATATTATATGTAAATTGCCTACACAAGAATGCACTGTAAAAAGAAACAATAATTTACTTACCACAAATGAAGAAACACGTAAGAAACTCCAACACAACCACCGCCGCAATTCTGTTCATCATTTTCTGCAGCATTACCGCGTGTGTCAATCGGTAGCTTGACAACTGACCGAACAACATGATGAATATGTCACTTGGCTATAAGGATGTTATAGCCGTATTTCTGCTATAGGTACTTCACAAGCAGTTCGTCTTAAAAAGAATCCAGTAATTTTAATACAATTCTTGTGTACATCCAAAGATGTTACACTTGGACGCCATACTTGAAAATATCATATTCGACAAGGTATCCACATCGGAATGAAACTGGTTGAATTGCTTCTTACTTATATATCTTTGTCCTTTTTATCACCTCCTGCGAGAACGATATGTATGTACATCGGAAGTTGTGTGGAACTTTTAACTTGTCTGCTTATGTCATATGCCAAATTACCGTTGGTCTGGTAAAAGCACACGTGAAGTCATGGTTTCATCGCTGCGACACATTCAGTGTAGAAGCCTTCATATGGCTCACTAATAAGCACACACTTGATGAAAAATGAAAAGGTTCGTTTGACAACTGTTGAGACAGAACATCACAGATACACTTTTCACTATCCTCAAGAGAAGGCTAAGTGTTCCTCTGAGCCTACGAAAACACTTGTCCTTACTTTCTTCTTTAGAGAGGTTAGATATTCCTTGGAACTAAACTGCTTAAGACAAATGTAGGAAACTATCCGCAAATGGTACTCCCGAAAACGAGTTCGTAACGGAAAAATCCTTAAATGATGACGGTATCCGTCTCTATGAAAGCTCCTTAAGCACCCCCACAGTCGGGCAACAAAACTCTTCCATCCCGAAACATGCGTGAGAATGCATCCCAAACAAGTTTTCTCACAGACCGCTAACAGGAATCGATACTGCGATGGACTAGTTGCCACCTGGTTTCCGCTAAGTCATTGAAGAAAGCTCCCGACATCGCTTCTCCACTCACGGAGCCCGAGTCTTGTCGGTATCGTCAGCGAATCAGCTGACTGTACCGCGCGCTTAGCGAGAAAGAATAGTCACGCCTTTCCACTGAATGGATTGGCATCATCATTTCCACTAGGTTGCGAGGTAGTATCAACCTCACTCTGCCTCACGGGGGGAAGATCAGAAAGAACAAAAACAGAGATTATCCTGTGACCATCTGCAGATGAATGTATGCCTCGCTGAGCAGGGTCATAAATAGAGCATCTGAGATGCAAGGCCTCACACTGAAACGGTCACAATAGATAATATGGATATCTGCTTTTAACACTTAGGTGTACTTCAGACTGCCAAGAGTGAACGCGGTACCTGCCTGTTATAAGCAGCGCAGCGCCACACAGATACAGTAATCACAAGCATGTGTGTCGCCGCTATGCTGACGTTTCACAAAACCTGACAGATGTCCTTGGCCCCTGTTGACTTGCGATACATTGCCAAGCTGATTGGGAGGGAAGGTCCAGTCAATTTTTAATTCGGGAGTTGACCATTGATAAGACCTCAGGCTGGACGGGTTGAGGCTGACGAACTGATGCTATCGGTTGTCACGCATCCATCAAGTATTAATATCCGACCAAGAACGGGAGATTGAGAGGTCTAGGTGCTACTTTGTTCGCTAAGGGGACAATTAACACCTACCGCGGTGGTCCTGATTGAATCTCGGGATACATTTTCGTGTTATTTCTTTCTCAAATACTTTCACTTGTAAACAGAGTGATGAAACCGCACCGTTTGGTTCCAGTATTCTTCTATGCTTGTATACATTCCCTTTCTTAAGTGTATTATTGCACAAAATTAAATCATGTTGTGTTCATATAAGGATAAAACACCAGAAGTTGTTTCAAACGGAATCTTTGCAGACAGATAGTAATATTGTTGTATATATAACTTGTCTGTGTCTCTGTGACCTAGAGGATGCCGAACGTGACTGATGTGTACTCCTCGGCGCGTTGCTGCAGGTATATGTAATAGGCTGAAATAGACACATTGAAGTACAAAGTGGCATAAATGTGAACAGAATATTTGGGGTAACTTTAAATCATACTCAAGACCCAACCTTTGAAGGTGTAAGGTATAAGCTTGGATTGTTAGTGCTATCTCATTTTGGTAAATGGTTTGCAAGGTACGGCACTAACATGCTATAAGTTCTTGAGTGAGTGAGTGAGTGAGTAAGGTTTTAAGACGATTTTAGCCATATTCCGGCATATCACGGCGAGGGACACCAGAAATAGGCTTCACACATTGTCCCCATATATGCTTACGTGGGAAAAGGCGCATGAAGAAATCTGCAATGTGTATGTGTGTGGTGTCGAACCTTGGGTCTTCGGCGTGACGAGCGAACGCTTTAATAACTACGCTAACTTGCCACCCTGACTATATTTAGAAGAAATATAGGGGAGACAGACTTCAGTTTTGCGTCTGCATTAGGAAGGTCCTTTTGTGCCATGTTTCCAGACTGTCTTCTCATTATTGCAGTATTCAAACTGTACAGTGAACCCAAACTGACATGGTTAATTGCTCAGTGCATTTAGTACCTTTCCTATCGATGTTAATGCCAACACCCAGATGTAGGACCGCTTTCATAAAGGCAAATATATCGTAGTACACTTGGTATATAGACACCTTACACGCTCAGGCCACCCTATCGAGAATATTTATAAATAAAACCCATATATTTGTGAGTGAGCTTGTGTGTGTTATTAAAATTGCAACTGACAAGTAATATTGATATTCCCTCAAGGAGAGTTTCAAGGTGCTCTAACTTAACTAATTGCAATAATGTGTATACGAGAGCAGCCTCGTGAAATATTGGGTCTCTCGACAAACCATGATGTACGGCACATATGGCACTATGAAAATGGAACTACAAAAGGCGGCATCATTACTGCCACACATATCGATTTTTAGGATATCGTATATAATGTATATGAGTAATATAGTAGAAGCATTTCTAAGTATCATTTGTTTTGTAACATGTAAGCACGAACTGAGACGTTCCACTGACAGATGTCGTAAATTACGTAAGTATATATGCATCAACCCGACAAGGGGTCGATTTCACAGCAGTTGAAGCACGTGTTTATAGCACAGGAGGAAGTGGGAGAAGGAGGAAATACTAATATAGGTTGGTATTAACTGGCAACATATTGCTCTTCTAGAACGCTTTATCAAACCATCTATTACAGAGATACCCAACCATTCCATCAAAGAACGTTGGCTTGTAATAAGCAGAGGCCGCGTAACAGGAACAGTAAGGAATCGGTAACGAACAGTAAGGAATAATGCAAAAATTGGTCACATACAGTGACACCCCTTCACAACGGACACTTAATCATCCGGAGGTTAATTCATTCATCAAGACGATTCCACTTGGATTAACCGGTTTCATTGCATTCATACAGGAAATGCACTTCAATTAATTGCCATCAATTATATTCATCTTGCGAGGCAATAACTTCAGGCGTTCGTGTACGTATGACCTTATCGTCGTGGCAATGTGAACGCTTTCACTGACCAGACATGTTTCCATAGGCCCCTGTTGGCAGCACACTGTGTACACGATTGTGTGTATGTGTGTTGCTCGACGCCATCAACGGTACTGTGGGCGATCCACATGGCATGAGGTGGCGTTGGGACTCGGTCTCAGACTTCGGTTGGTTGTTTCATTAATTTCAGCGTAATGAGACGCTCCTGTCAACCTAGTTGCTTCGCTTAGTTCACACTCATTATTCGTATACTCTTATTATATTGCACACGGACGCGATGACCTTTGAATCATCAATGGCTCGGATACTAAATGTCATCAGATAGTAAGATAATGTCAGATACATTGCAGTTTAATCCGGATATTGCCCTAGATCACTGTCTATGCAGTTGGTTTAGTTAATCCTTCCTTTTGATATGTATTGTAACATTTACATGTCTTCACGAACACAGGATAAATGTATGAATAATATTATACAATTTCAGTTCAGGAACGAGTCGGAAACGAATTCTGTATGCCAAACTTATAACGTAATGTATCATTTACGTGTATACCTGTTTCAAGTTTCGTTTTCTCCCAGGCAAAGTGGGGCGGTGGGGTAGCCTAGTGGTTAAAGCGTTCGCTCGTCACGCCGAAAACCCGTGTTCGGTTCCCCACATGGGTACATTGTTTGAAGCCAATTTCTGGTGTCCACCGCCGTGATATTGCTGGAATATTGCTAAAAGCGGCGTAAAACTCAACTCACTGTCTCACTCCAAGGCAAAGTATTTGGTATTTATGTCAACTAAGGTCACTGATCTGAAATGAACCTTTTGAAGTGTGTCTCATGCATTTTATCGCGGCTCCAGATAGAACACAGAACAGGGTTCTCTCCATGGATTGAAGCTCATTGTTATCTCACTGCAGTAAATAAAGCAATGTCCTTATTGGCGAGGACGTGTAGCGATCACGTTATAAAAGGCTGAGGTGGTGAATGATGCATAGGTTGCATGTAGGAATAGTAGTAATGAATGTTTACCCTTAGCAGCACAAGGATTAGATCAAGTCAACCGAAATATATACTCGTCGGACTGTTGTATGATGAATAAGTGGGAAAGCGTTCGTTTGATTGGTTTCAAATGAGAAACAGTCCTTGTATGTCTAAAGCAGAGACATACTGAAAAAGTGAAAAATATGTGTTGTTATACTTCCTTTTACTTCTCACAAGAAATCACTCCCTTCCCAGCAGACCCGTGAAGATCAGCAACCCATGCTTGTCTTAAGAGGCGACTAACGGGATCGGGTGGTCAGACTCGCTGACTTGGTTGACACATGTCATCGTATCCCAATTGCGTAGATCCATGCTCATGCTATTGATCACTGGATTGTCTGGTCCAGCCTCGATTATTTACAGACCACCGCCGTATAGCTGGAATATTGCTGAGTGTGACGTAAAACTTCCCAGCAGTTTTGCAGCATTTCATTCGACGCATTGGTTCATTACGTAATAAATACACCGGACCGCACATAATAGCCCATTACATCTGTCTGTTCGTGTTCTAAAATACGTTACTAGATACCAATACCATGAAATCGTTTAAACGTGTTTTCTCTGCATCGTTGATGTCATTTCACACCCAGAAAGATTGGGATAATTAACAACAAGCAAGCTCATATTTCACATCTAAAACGCAAATGCTACGAATTCATCTCCATTTAGATGTGTGAGGTGATGTAGAGTATATTACCGCAATTATAGATATCCGCTCTCTGAAGTATATTTTGTTACAAAAGAGAACTTAAGATACATTCACATTAAATTGATATCAAATACGCATATCAAACACTTCAATGATGACAGGTTTGTTTTATCAGCGAGTTAGTGGCGTGTTTGGTTCAACGTCTAGGTTTAGCTTTCCATATTAGCACGCTCGTTGGCATAACGGATATATTGGTCTGGTTCCATTGAATGGTAATAGAGGACGAAAGACTTAAAGAGCGGAAACCTGTTTCTTTTATTGAAGATATTTATACTGTAGAAATAGGTGATCACACTTCGTTATCTATCTAAATTGAATAATGAAGCATACAATTTTATGGATAACAACTTGTTGTGTATTGCATAGAGCAATGGTCACTTGTTATTAATTACATGCTGTTTGACATAACATACTATGTATATACACTTCTCATCACTTGGTTTTAGTCAAGCATGCTAACAGTGTACGAATCTACACCAAAATGTGTCTATACAATAAACAAGAAGTTGTAATCTATACAATTGTATGGTTCATTATTGACTCACTACCGTTCGAAAATGTCGATCTAACAATTGGTGTCTAAATTTGCAGTATTCATTTCAGTTGCAATTGGCTACATGAAAGGCTGACTTAAAAGGATGTCTAGAACATCCCAAATAGTTTGCACGTTTCATAGGCGCCAATTTACACGCTTAGTTACATAGCATTGTTACACAAGGCAGCATGTGTCTGCAGGCATCGAAGTGACAAGCCTTGTTTAAGGTATTCTCACTTAACGAACATGGACAAAGTTTGCTACCGACCTGTCATCAAGTATGTCCAACAGAAAGGTGCAACTTCAGCAGTCATCCTTAGGTTGCGGACATGTAGCCAACTGTGGGGGATGCTGCTTTTCATTGCCACTGTAAAAAGGTAGCTAGGCAGCACAGTTCAAGAGATGAACAGAGAGATTCGAAGTTGATCCCAGATCAGGAAGACTTTCAATTGCCGTCACTTAGGAAGATGTTGATAGATACATGACATGCATGTCAATGAGCATCCACGTGTCACACTGACAACACAGCAGGAACTGCTCGCGAGAGTTGAGAATATTGTAGGGATGGACTGTGCATCAAAGTGGTTTCAACAAACTTGGCTCCTGAGCTGACTCCTGAACAGAAACACTTTAGGTTAATTAACTCTGATGAGAATGGTCGTCGTGTTGAAGCAGACGCAGCTGATTTTATTATAAAGAGTGATTTGTAACTACGAATACGCATTGGAATCACCACAATCAGCCAGCGACTAAACAACAGTAGTGGAAGTCTTGGCTATCTGATGCAACCAGATCAGATGAATAAGGTTGGTGCTGCAAGAGGTCAAAGTCATATTGGTATGTTGTAGGCTTGTATCATTTTTACACTGGAGAATTGTCTGAAGGAAGAGGACACCCTTTCCCAGGTCTCTTTAGTCCTGAATGTATACCGGCAAGTGCAGCCTAATCTGTTCCTTAATGTACGGAATTTTGAAGGACGATGACACAATCATGACACCCTCAGTTTCGAAGGCCAAAGTGTTATAACTCATGGGACAGTCTTTCTATTGTTTTCTGGTTCAATTTTAAACCGAGCAACAATATGTCGAGACATGACAGAAGGCTATTTTAGACCCTCTTCATACCCTTGAATATTAAAGCTCACTTTTTACAGTATAATAAGGGTTTCCTTAGTCTTTTACTCATATTTTCATGGGTGGCTTTCGGAGGTAACATCCTTGTTCTTCAAGTTTTGTTCGTTTGTTGACAATCAAGTTACTGACAGCATGGACATTAATCTAATCAACTGGAATACGATGACAAGACTGAACCACGTCAGCGAGCCTGATCACCGACCCCATTAGTCGACAGAAAATGAATACTCACCTGAATCCTCACCTGAAGTACCTTATGTCTGCACGTCCATTTTGATAAATGAGATATTTTACTCACTTGTAAAAGCAAATCAATATGTTTTGTGGTTAAGCCTCCATAGTTACACAAATGTCCAAGGCGGTGCATTTCCTGGAGGTAATTGTTAATGTTGATAATTGTCCAAGGCAGTCCAGGGTAGTCATTATCAAGGGTGCCAATTGTCCTAGATGGTTTGTGCTTAAGTGGTAAATGTTAAGCATCACAACAATATTGATGGTCCTTGGTGACATATGTCTAAAGATAATTGTCAAGGGTAAGGAATTGTCCTAGGTGGCGTTTGTGTTATGGTAGCTATTCAACCAGAAATCGTTCTACTAGCAACTGTTTCGTTGTTGCTTTCTATTTCGTTTAAACAATAAAAATAATCAAATGCACCTTTATGATAACTTCGATCATATTTCTTGAATTCAAAAACATACAAACTTTGAAATCAGTTTGAGCAGGGAATTCAAGGAGAGGGTTTCTTTAGATCACATATGAATCTCCAGTCATACGTAAAACCTTGAGGAGATAACATAAACCAATGCTTCCAATTGAAATGAAAAACATGTTTTTCTTTGGAACTTCTAACGTTGACAATATTTATCTTTTTAAACATGTATCTTTTTCAGGTAGGAATGTGAGTACCATCGTCATCCATCATCAGCAGATGATGTGTTGATTCTGAGCTCGGAATGATCTGTCACAGTGGGTTAATGTCTAATGTCAACCTGTTCCTTTTTATCGACATATTCAATGTTTTGTCTTCATATTGTATGTGCATATGAGTAGTAAAATGGGAACATGAAGCATAAATAGTCAGCAATCAATACTTAATGGACGTTCGCCAATTTTACGTAAATTGAAAAGGAAACATGTCCGAATTAAACATTTACATGATTCATGACTGGGGATGATTGTGTGATGCCTGTTGACAGGGCAATGTATAAGATAGTATGAAGCTACAGAGGTTGTAACCAAGTGCTGGGTCGAACACGGGCACTCGGCTTGATGAGCGATCTCTTTCGCTTCAACCACTGGGCTGACCCGATTCATCTGTATGAAGTCAGAAGCAAGAACTGAGGAGAAGACGAGGGGCGGTGGGGTATCCTAGTGGTTGGAGCCGACTGCCCGGGTTCGATTCCCAACATGGGTGCAGTTCCCTACATTGGCGCAATGTTTGAAGCCCACTCCTGGTACTCCCCGCCGTGATATTGTTGGAATATTGCGTAAAACATACTCACTCACTCACAAGCGACAAATACCTTTAAAGAGCCATACTAATGTGCACAGAAAAATCAACTGATCACCTAAAAATCTTGGAATATTATTTTAAGTCAGAGAATTGACATTATGTCCGTCACTATAATACGTCAAAAATGGAAACTGTTCTCCACATGTCCACAGCAAACCGTATAGAAGCTATGCAGCGGCCTTAAATATTGGAAACAACGTTTTTGTAAGAACCGCACGACCATACTCACCCACACATACACTGACAGGCCTGTAGTTAACTCGAATACAGTTCAACCAGGTCATAAAATCAACTTGCTCACTTTAATCATTGGTTATGGAACTGGATTCAAACTGAACAATGAACTGATGACAATATTGGACAATACTTAACAATAGGCTCTGCTTCCTGACATTTTCTGACACCTTTACTATTGCTGAGTAAACAGCTTGGATCTTGGGTCGGTCTAAGGTTGCATTTCTTTCCGGTATTAGTTCGAATGATTGCTTATTGAATGTGTCAATATAGTCTCCAATATATCTATCACCAATTATGTTAACCATTCAAATCTGTGAAAGAGGCCATGTTCACGGTCTGGTGCCTGTTTCCGGGGTCTAGACGTTGCAATCAATGACATGTGTGAGACCGTTACTTTCTCACTGGATAGGTATTGAAATGATCAATAGTGTCTGCTCGAGTGGTATGCATTATGCAAGTGAGTTCACAGACAACCTGGTGTTTAAAGCACCTGCATATACTACTGACAACTAACAAAAGGTGAGTGAGTGAGTTTAGTTTCACGTCGCCTTTAGCAATATTCCAGCAATATCCCGGCGGGGGACACCAGAAATGAGATTCACACATTGCACCCATTTGGGGAATCGAACCCGGATTTTCGGAGTGCGAAATGAAGGGATGATTTCAGGTCCATTACTTCTTGAAGGCTTGGAAAAGTGTCGACTTTTAAATACACAATGTGTGCTGCTTGTACCTGTAATCACACAGTCATCATCATCATGTATTTTCTCGAAACCACCAACGGTGGTACATGAGACATAATGGCATATATATACAGTAAACACCAAGATTACAGAACATACATGAATATAAATTATAAGTCATTTGTAATACCTCAGATAGAACATGAATACATCTACATGGATAAGACAAACATATGAGATATACACACAAATGTCATACGATTAAACCAGGGATGGAAACAAGTAACGGATGGAAGTTTTTATGGAATGTAGGGATTATCTCCTAAGTTTTGATGATATTAAGGTATCTGGAAAGGTTACGTAGGATGCTTGTCTCTTTTGATTGAAGGAGGATTGCCATTTTAGATAAGTTTGGGAATTGGGAATATATATATAGATCTCTCTTGGGTGAAGGTTTTGCACTTGTAATCATACAGTCGAGGATATGGCGATGAGACACATCATTACACGTGTGCATCGTATATAGAAGAAAAGTTCATTTGACATGTATGTCACCTGGGGCAACGTGAAGTTGATTGGGTATGAACGGATTTGATAAAGATAGTGAGTGCCAAAAGAACTCAGTTCTATTTCACTTATTTTTCTTCAGATAAAAACACACACGGGGGAATAAATAACAGCTTCGTGCACATCATTTTTTACTAATTAGTATGTGTAAGAGCTCAGCGTGTACTTAGCGATGTGACTATAGTCATGAAGAACCCATATCTACATGACTGTATTAAATTGACCAAAATAATTTGAGACAGTCTTTTCACGACACAACATCAGTGCAAACCAATAAAGGATGCACCGTACATGTACATAACGCATTTCTATCCTTTGGTTTAAGAGTTACGTTGGATATTTATTTCTCCTTTATACAGCCTTGTTAAGTTGTAAATGTTACGTTGGATATCTATTACTCCTTTATTCAGCCTTGTTAAGTTGTTATGTAAATATAACTCTGGACATGATTGTGCATTTTCTTTACGGATACGTGGGCCACTGTTAGTGCCCACAAAAGAAGCTTTAGAACCTATTTCCGGCCATGAAAATTTTCCCATTCGTAATCGTCCCTGCGGCTCGTTCTCACTTATGATCTGAAATCAATTACTTGTGACATGTTCTTGATGTACTGAATGATATTAGAGCCGTCATGAATATTCCGTTTCTTCTGTTTGTTACCACAATGTCATGTTATCTCAAACACTGCCAATCTTAATATGAAATTCGACGTCTTTGATGAACATCTTCCTTAAAGGTATGACGTTTATGAAACGCCAACGCAACCTTAGACCAACAACGTTTCCTTGGCGCCTATTTTTACTTTCGCAAATTGAGTCATGTTTCATGTTCAGATAACGATATTAGTTCTCAGAACAAAGAAATAAAGTGCTCGGAAGTATTGGTAAAGTTACATTTATGTGTTGTGTTTTGATTATTTCTTGTTTTAGAAGTAGGATTGTTGTATTTGCTGTCTTATACAATTGGGAAACAATAATGGTGAGGAATTCTTACCCATATCCCAAAGGCATTCATGACTAAGACATCCTGGTACCACTGTCTTCAATGAGTTTTGGAATAAGATTATTTCATGCCGTGCTTTAATTCCCAATCACTGCCGTCTCGTGTCAATGCCCAATGCGACATTCACTCTAAAAGGGTATTGATTTTATGCATTCTTGTATATTACAGCTGTCATAGACAGTTGGATTTGCCCCAAGCTGCACCTTGGCTGTCTGAACATCAAAAAACGATGTACTTGATTATTATTTTCTTTTATCTCGACTTTAATTCTAGGTCGATGTTTTCAATGCATAAAAACAAGTTCATGCTATTATCATTTTTTATGTCTGTCTAAACGCTAATATTCTAGTTATTCGGTTTGGTGCTATGCAAATTTACATATACAAGTATTTGTGTCCCTGTAGAGATTGCTTGCGGAATATGACGTCGCAAATATGACGTCGGAATATGACGTCGACCGGTGTCCCCGTTGCCAGTAGTCCATCCTTGTATGAAGCCTCTGGGGCGGTGGGAAGCCTAGTGGTTAAAGCGTTCGCTCGTCACGCCGAACATGAAGACATTTATTCAACTGGCAACGAGAGCTGATGCATTCCTGAAATGTCATTACACCGAAGAAGTTGTTGTCAATACCAGCAGCATTTCTTAACATTTAATATACATTAGCGTTTTGAGAAAATGAAATACTGATTTCACTCTTTAACATATATAATATACCGAGTCAAAAAAGAAACTTCACAAAATGTAATTTGAAAAATAATGAATAATTTTTCTCTGATGATACATCTATGTATCCGAAATGGGATCCCTATCTTTCGACTCCAGAAAAAACGTTAGCAAAACCCACTCAAACCCATCCATTCGTCGTGCAAATGACGTTAGTGCCAAATCAGGTTTTGCACGTGCAGTCGATCACGTGATCTTCGCATCGAAGTTTTCTTCATATATTCGTGTTTGCATTGGCCTCAAGAATTGAAAAAAACACTTTTAAACCACAGTTCTAACGGTACTTGAAATGCCACGATTGTCAAATGTGCAACGTGAACGTGCCGTTGACATGTTGCAAGCGGGAAGATCAGTTATTGACGTCGCAAGAGCAATGGGATGCAGACGTCGTACTGTGTATGACTTGTGAGGTCGTCTACAACAAACTGGCGCCACTTCTGATCGCCCAAGGTCGGGTCGTCCACGTGTGACGTCACGAGCAGAAGACCGTCAAATCGTCCTACGTGACAGATTTCTGCCGGCTACACGAACCAGGGCTGAGATGTTTAGAGGTCGACCGTCCTCACAGACCATTCGAAATCGGTTGCGGGCTGCCAATCTCCATTCTCGACGTCCATATCGTGGGCCAATATTGACGCCGTTTCATCAACGTCAACGTCTGCTGTGGGCCCAACGTCACCTCCGATGGACCAAGAGAGATTGGAATCGAGTTGTCTTTAGCGATGAATCCAGGTTTACCCTCAGATTCGCGGACGGCAGGCATAGAGTCTGGAGACGACGTCGTGAACGATATGCCCAATGTTGTGTACTGGAAGTCGACAGATTCGGGGGCGGAAGTTGCACGGTGTGGGGTGCTTTCTGTGGGAACAACCGTTCCCGACTTCTGGTCATCCGTGGAAACCTCACAGCTGCTGCTTACCGCGACCAGGTGCTCACCCCTGAACTCGTTCCTTTCATGGCGGCTCATGGCCCAGGTCTACAGTTCCAGCATGATAATGCTCGGCCGCATACCGCGATGTTGACACGAAATTTCCTTCAAAACGCTCGAATCAACGTCATGGACTGGCCATCGAGGTCCCCTGACCTTAATCCAATAGAGCACGTTTGGGATGCACTTGCGAGAAGGCTTCGTGGTCTTAGGAACCAACCTCAGAATTTGCAGGAACTTGGCGCTGCCTTGCAAGAGCAATGGCGCAGAATCCCCAACCACGTGTTCACAAGCATCAGGCAGACGATGAGGAGACGGTGTTTGGCAATGGTGAATGCGCGGGGCGGCCATACACAATATTGAACTGAGAAAGTTCGCATTTTAATTCTTGTGACTTGACATTCTGTATACCCATGTTTTGGAACGGCGGTGTAGCCTAATGGAACTGATTATGGCACTGTCAGTGTATCGAGTACATCACACAGATCTCAGCAATGAAATAATAACAATTTAACCATCTTACCATGTCTTGTTCTTTTATAGTGCCCTGAAGAAAGAATGTGAAGTTTCTTTTTTGACTCAGTATATTATTTCTGGTCTGTTACGACCAAAACCATTACATATTTTTTTTCGATTGGCAGTAGTATGAATATTAGATTACATAATGGATTTACTGTTTAATGGATTTACTGTTAAAACTGTTCCATGATGACAACAGCGTCGACAGCAAGAAATCACTTTCTTTGCTCCACTTACACGAATCCTCCCGGGAAACATTTTCATGTCTACAGCACATAACGCCTATCAAATATCATTCCAAATTACTGGAGAAACGGTGATTATAATGGCTAATCGTACGGATAACATTTATGGTAAATACCTTTAACGAGAAGCCCGTACCAATAAACAAGAGCAACTTATTGGATGAAACCCATGAAAGTGGTTGTATTGTTGTACCATGAATGCTAAAGCTCTGACAATGCTGACATTTGTGCGTTACGTGGGTATACAACCCGACACTCATACTTGACTTGTATTTTTCTATTTTGAATGTTTTAGATACTTGTTGGGAAACTAAACGCTGTTTGTTTGCTTTTTTGTAGTTGTAATGTCACAATCGTGGAAATATTCTAGATATATTGCAGGGGACTGTAAATAATCGAATGGAAGAATCAATACCTTCATGAGGATCTGCATCAATGACATGCATCAAGTCAAAAGGTTTGACCAACGGATCCCGCGAATCGACCCTTACATCAAGCATGGGTTGATCAAGACAAACTCTAAAATGATCAAATAACGTAGGACTGAAAAAGCTATGAATGTTATACTACTAGCGTATTCACTCTGTAAGTCATCAAAAATCGACTGAAGTTCAATGTGATTTCATTCAGACAACGTTTTCTATGTTTATTTCTGTTCTTACCTCAAACCAGTGGCTGCTACTGGTTGGGAAAGACATGCTCACCAGTTTCAGGAACACCTGGTGTTGTAATAGTTCAGTGATTCATGGATGTATGTTTCAGTGAATTTGTTTCAGCAATTTGTCTGGAAGCATATGGTGCAAAACCCCTCAGCTGTTGACGTGTTAATTAATTAAGTCGTGTTGTATGTTACAGCGGGGGCTGGTTAAGTAGGAGTGTTTTTAGAGTAACCACAGACATAAATCCATGGATCGCTTAGCTGACGGCATGGAGTAAAACGAGACTGTAGCATCAATTTTGAAAATACTTCGGCATAAAAATAAGTTCACGACAGGTCCTGTCCACTATATCAAGACGTAAACCATAGTGCATCTTATCTGAATACAAATTAGCCTTGTTCTGCTTTCTTTGGATTTCGTAATTAGATTTTCTTTTATTTACATGTGTAAAAGGAATGGCAAAGAATGTAGCCACTGCTTAACTTACTTATATAAATAAGACTGACATGGAGATTGTGTAATAGAGAGGATAATAAATATAGTCTCTTTCTCTTCAGCAGTGGTCACACATATGTCATTGTAAGGACTAAGTTTTTTATCTGGGCCTTTGCATTAAGCCAACTTATCCATCTGATAAATTTTATAGTGGATAATTATTCATGGAGATATTGCAATCGTGTGAATGGAACTTGTAAGATGTACAGAACACTGAATATAGCTTTAATAGGTTGTAACTGCTATGGAATCAATCACACACGGCATTATGTGTCTGCAGGAAACAAAGTGAGAAGCCTTGTTTAAGGTATTCTCACTTGACGAACATGGACAAAGTTTTCTCCGACCTGTCATCAAGTATATCCAACAGAAAGGGTTAACTTCAGTAGTCATTCCTGCGGACAAGTAGCCAACTTTTGGGGGAATGATGCTTTTAAATTGCCACTGAATACTCACCTGAATCTTCACGATTTGCATTGCAAGTGCTTCATGTCTGCACGTCCATTTTGAGAAATTAGATATTTTACTCGCTTGCTAAAGCAAATCAGTGTGTTCTGTACATAAACCTCTGTCATTACGCAAGAACGCAAATGTCCAAGGCGGCGCTCTTGCTGGAGTAATTGTTAATGTTGATAATTGTCCAAGGCAGTCCGACGTAGTCATTATCAAGGGTGTCAATTGTCCTAGATGGTTTGTGCTTAAGTGATGAATGTTAGGCATGACAACAACATTGACGGTCCTTGGTGACATATGTCTAAAAGATAATTGTCAAGTGAGAATTGTCCTAGGTGGCGTTTGTGTTATGGTAGCTATTCAACCAGAAATCGTTCTACTAGCAACTGTTTCGTTGTTGCTTTCTATTTCGTTTAAACAATAAAAATAATCAAATGCACCTTTATGATAACTTCGATCATATTTCTTGAATTCAAAAACATACAAACTTTGAAATCAGTTTGAGCAGGGAATTCAAGGAGAGGGTTTCTTTAGATCACATATGAATCTCCAGTCATGCGTAAAACCTTGAGGAGATAACATAAACCAATGCTTCCAATTGAAATGAAAAACATGTTTTTCTTTGGAACTTCTAACGTTAACAAGAGAATATTTATCTTTTTAAACATGTATCTTTTTCAGGTAGGAATGTGAGTACCATCGTCATCCATCATCAGCAGATGATGTGTTGATTCTGAGCTCGGATTGATCTGTCACAGTGGGTTAATGTCTAATGTCAGCCTGTTCCTTTTTATCGACATATTCAATGTTTTGTCTTCATATTGTATGTGCATATGAGTAGTAAAATGGGAACATGAAGCATAAATAGTCAGCAATCAATACTTAATGGACGTTCGCCAATTTTACGTAAATTGAAAAGGAAACATGTCCGAATTAAACATTTACATGATTCATGACTGGGGATGATTGTGTGATGCCTGTTGACAGGGCAACGTATAAGATAGTATGAAGCTACAGAGGTTGTAACCAAGTGCTGGGTCGAACACGGGCACTCGGCTTGATGAGCGATCTCTTTCGCTTCAACCACTGGGCTGACCCGATTCATCTGTATGAAGTCAGAAGCAAGAACTGAGGAGAAGACGAGGGGCGGTGGGGTATCCTAGTGGTTGGAGCCGACTGCCCGGGTTCGATTCCCAACATGGGTGCAATTCCCTACATTGGCGCAATGTCTGAAGCCCATTCCAGGTATTCCTATGAATGTCAACCGCAAACCTTATGACAGCTATACAGCGGCCTTGAATGTTGTAAACGACGTTTTAGTAAGTACCGCACGAACATACCCACGCATACACTGACAGGCCTATAGTTAACTCGAATACAGTTCAACGAGGTCTCTAAAATCAACTTGCTCACTTTAATCATTGGTTATGGAACTGGATCCAAACTGAACAATGAACTGATGACAATATTGGACAATACTTAACAATAGGCTCTGCTTCCTGACATTTTCTGACACCTTTACTATTGCTGAGTAAACAGCTTGGAACTTGGGTCGGTCTAAGGATGCGTTTCTTTCCGATATTAGTTCTAGTGATTGCTTATTGAATGTGTCAATATAGTCTCCAATATATCTATCCCCAATTATGTTAACCATTCAAATCTGTGAAAGAGGCCATGTTCACGGTCTGGTGCCTGTTTCCGGGGTCTAGACGTTGCAATCAATGACATGTGTGAGACCGTTACTTTCTCACTGGATAGGTATTGAAATGATCAACAGTGTCTGCTCGAGTGGTATGCATCATGCAAGTGAGTTCACAGACAAACTGGTGTTTAAAGCACCTGCATATACTACTGACAACTAACAAAAAGTGAGTGAGTGAGTTTAGTTTTATGTCTCCTTTAGCAATATTCCAGCAATATCACGGGGGGGGGGGGGGGACACCCAGAAATGAACTTCACAAATTGCACCCATTTGGGGAATCGAATCCGGATGTTTGGTGTGGCGGGCGAACGCTTTAACCACTCGGATACCCCACAGCGCCGTTAACAAAAGAACTTACAACAGCAAAAGGATGAAGCCATACGTTTCGTGATGAACTGACGGGTTGATTTTAGGTGCTTTGCTTCTTGAATCGTTGCATAAAGTGATACATAAGGCTTGGAAAAGTGTCTAGTTTTAAATACACAGTGTGTGTTGCTTGTAAGTGCAATGCGCAACGGGTAATCATACAGTCGGGGATATGGTGATGAGACGCATTATTACACGTGTGCACGATATATATTTAAACAGGTTCATTTGACATGTATGTCACCTGAGGCAACGTGAAGTGGATTGAGTATGAACGAATTTGATAAAAATTATGAGTTCCAAAAGAACTCAGGTCTATTTCACTTCTTTGCGTTTAGATAAAAACACACACGTGGGAATAAATAACAGCTTCATGTACATGATTTCATGCTAATTAGTTTCTAGCTGATCTCAACCCTATCGAACATTTATGGTACCACCTCGATAGACGATACATAAAGCTTAGAAAAGTGTCTAGTTTTAAATATACAATGTGTGTTGCTTGTACCTGCAATGTGCAAAGAGTCATCATACAGTCGGGAGATATGGTGATGAGACACATTATTACACGTGTGCATGATATATAGAAAAAAGATTCATTTGACATCAATGGTACCTGAAGTTGATTGAGTATGAACGAATTCGATAAAGAACACACAGCTTCTTGTACATGATTTCATTCTAATTAGTATGTGTAAGAGCTCAAGGCGCGCTTAGCAATATGACTATAGTCATGAAGAACCCATATTTACACGACTGTATTAAATTGACCTAATTTGAGATAGCCTTTCCACGGAGGGAACATCAGTGCAAACCAATAAAAGATGCACTGTACATATACATAACGCATTTCTATCCTTTGGTTTAAATGTTACGTTGGATTTTTATTTCTCCCTTTTTCAACCTTGTTAAATTGTTATGTAAATATAACTCTGGACATGATTGTGCATTTTCTTTACGGATACGTGGGCCACTGTTAGTGCCCACAAAAGAAGCTTTAGAACCTATATCCGGCCATGAAAATTTTCCCATTCGTAATCGTCCCTGCGGCTCGTTCTCACTTATGATCTGAAATCAATTACTTGTGACATGTTCTTGATGTACTGAATGATATTAGAGCCGTCATGAATATTCCGTTTCTTCTGTTTGTTACCACAATGTCATGTTCTCTCAAACACTGCCAATCTTAATATGAAATTCGACGACTTTGATGAACATCTTCCTTAAAGGGGGCGTGGTGGGCGTGGTGGGCGTGGTGGGCGTGGTGGGCGTGGTGGGCGAACTGGCTAAAGGGCCAGGCTAGTGAGCTTGAAGT
Source organism: Haliotis rubra (assembly GCF_003918875.1). Lineage (NCBI taxonomy): Eukaryota > Metazoa > Mollusca > Gastropoda > Lepetellida > Haliotidae > Haliotis > Haliotis rubra. Next base: position 679,839 of record NW_025765115.1, on the reverse strand, counting down.
GACGGGATCGAGCCCATCTGTGATCGGGTGTAAAAACCTTGAACTCACCTTCAAGACTATTTCAGTGTTGTCACAACCCCTTGTGTACAGTACACAACCCTGTGGACTTAAAAGAACCCACGAATCCGTTGGTATATGAACAGATGGTAGCCACATGAATACCTGCAAACAGCTAGTTGCGGGTACAGCAACGTGCAGTAAACATGCACAAAGTACTGTGACTATGTGTCCCAGTCCACCCAGCTGTGAATGGGTACCTCGTAAGGATCGGAAAGCCACACGAACTCGGTGCGCCTATTGGCTGCAAGAGTCCCAAGGCAGTTGAGATAATCATTGAATAATGCGACATGCCCTTGAAATTGACATCCAGTGATCGAGGGGAAAACAAAGCGCCGTCGAGCAGCTGAGCTGGATATCGGCGCTATACAAATGTATGTATGTATGTATGTATGTATGTATGTATGTATGTATGTATGTATGTATGTATGTATGTATGTATGTATGTATGTATGTATGTATGTATGTATGTATGTATGTATGTATGTATGTATGTATGTATGTATGTATGTATGTATGTATGTATGTATGTATGTATGTATGTATGTATGTATGTATGTATGTATGTACGTCATCGCAACAACGCAACCTTAGACCAACAACGTTTCCTTGGTGCCTTGAGTCATGTTTCATGTTCAGATAATGATATTAGTTCTCAGAACAAAGAAATAAAAACTGCTGGAAGTATTGGTAAAGTTACATTTATGTGTTGTGTTTTGATTATTTCTTGTGTTGGAAGTAGGATTGTTGTATTTGCTGTTTTATACAATTGGGAAACAATAATGGTGAGGAATTCTTACCCATATCCCAAAGGCATTCATGACTAAGACATCCTGGTACCACTGTCTTCAATGAGTTTTGGAATGAGATTATTTCATGCCGTGCTTTAATTCCCAGCCATTGCCGTCTCGTGTCAATGCCCAATGCGACATTCACTCTAAAAGGGTATTGATTTTATGCATTCTTGTATATTACAGCTGTCATAGACAGTTGGATTCGCCCCAAGCTGCACCTTGGCTGTCTAAACATCAAAAAACGATGTACTGGATTATTATTTTCTTTTATCTCGACTTTAATCTAGGTCGATGTTTTCAATGCATAAAAACAAGTTCATGCTATTATTATTTTTTTACATCTGTCTAAACGCTAATATTCTTTCGAGGTATTCGGTTTGGTGCTATGCAAATTTACATATACAATTGCTATTGTCCCTGTAGAGATTGCTTGCGGAATATGATGTCGGTATATGACGTCGTCCGGTGTTCCCGTTGCCAGTAGTCCATCCTTGTATGAAGCCTCTGGGGCGGTGGGAAGCCTAGTGGTTAAAGCGTTCGCTCGGCATGACGAAGATCCCCACATGGGTACAATGTCTGAAGCCCATTTCTGGTGTGCCCCGCGTGATATTGCTGGAATATTGCTAAAACCGGCGTAGAGGTTAACTTACTCACTCACTGTATGAAGCCTCCAATGACTGACAGATGTGGTTTTATGGCATCGAGCCCAGTTAGCATGGATCGTTACACATGTTGTCCTGATCTAGTGTGCCTGGGCTGACTCGATTGTTTACAGGCATACTGATGGCTTACTGCATCCTTAAACATCCCATCCATACATTCAAGTTGGCATATAGAAGTTGGAAAAACATGAAGACATTTATTCAACTGGCAACGAGAGCTGATGTATTCCTGATATGTTATTACACCGAAGACGTTGTTGTCAATACCAGCAGCATTTCTTAACATTTAATATAACTTAGCGTACTGTCGTATTTGACTTGTATTTTTCTATTTTAAATGTTTTAGAGAATTCTTGAGAAACTAAATGTTGTTGGCTTTTATAGTAGTTATAATGCCGCACTCATGGAAATATTCTAGATATATGGCGGGGGGACTGTAAATACTCGAGTGGAACAATCAATGCCTTCATGAAGATCGATCTGCATCAATGACATGCATCATGTCAAAAGGTTTGATCAAGGGATCCCGTGAATCGCATCTTACCACAAGCTGGGGTTTCTCAAGACAAACTGTAACATGATCAAATAACTTAGGACTGAATATGCTAAGAATCTTTTTACAGTCGGAGTATTCACGCTGTAAGTCATTAAAATTCGACCGAAATTCTATGTTATCTGGAGGCTTTATTTCTCATTCAGACAACGTTTTCTATGTTTATTTCTGTTCTTACCTCAAACAAGTGGCTTCTACTGGTTGGGAAAGACATGCTCACCAGTTTCAGGAACACCTGGTGTTGTAATAGTTCAGTGATTCATGGATGTATGTTTCAGTGAATTTGTTTCAGCAATTTGTCTGGAAGCATATGGTGCAAAACCCCTCAGCTGTTGACGTGTTAATTAATTAAGTCGTGTTGTATGTTACAGCGGGGCTGGTTAAGTAGGAGTGTTTTTAGAGTAACCACAGACATAAATCCATGGATCGCTTAGCTGACGGCATGGAGTAAAACGAGACTGTAGCATCAATTTTGAAAATACTTCGGCATAAAAATAAGTTCACGACAGGTCCTGTCCACTATATCAAGACGTAAACCATAGTGCATCTTATTTGAATACAAATTAGCCTGGTCCTGCTTTCTTTGGATTTCGTAATTAGATTTTCTTTTGATTACATGTGTAAAAGGAATGGCAAATATTGTAGCCACTGCTTAACTTACTTATATAAATATATAAGATATGGAGATTGTGGAACAGAGAGTGGATAATAAATATAGTCCCTTCCTCTTCAGCAGTAGAGAGGAATCGGAGAGTGGTCACACATATGTCATTGTAACTGCAGGACTCAGCTTTTAGCTCAATGAAATTTGGATCTAAATCATGAAGACGTCCCAGTATTCCCTTGCCATATACAATCGTCCTGAAAGCGCTGCCGTGAATGAATATCTGGGGCCTTGCATTAAGCCAACTTATCCATCTGATAAATATTATAGTGAATCATTATTAATGAAGATATTGCAATCGTGTTCCATTTCCATTTATGGTCGCTATATGGGTCATTTACACAAGGCTTTAGCACACACTACGTTTTCACAACTGCAGGCATAAGTCCATGATGCATAATTATCCTATAAAACTTCCATTAAATATATGATGGGGACTCCGCAGTTCTGAACAAAACTAGAAAGATGTACTGAATACTGTTAACAGTTTGCAGGTTTTGAGTACAATAGACTGCTCTGGAAGCAAGCACACCACAAGGCAGCATGTCTCTGAGGGCATGAAAGGTGTTGTCTGTTGACGAAAATAGACACACGTGGCTACCGCACTTTCTTTAAGCAATCATCCACGTGGACATGGTGTCAACGTTAAGGGATGATCCGTCTTCCCTTGTCACAGTTATTAGGTAGGCGCGAAGAGTTCAAAAGGGAACGAGACATCCTCATTCCGGAGGTAAAGAATGAAGCATTCGTCATGCTGGTTCAAAACTATTTTAATATGGCTTATCTCACACAAAGGTATGACTTGACATGTTGATGATTTGTTTGGGTTTTTGTTTACCTGTGCTTATATCCGGATTCAATTTAGAAATCCGTGAAGGACTGAAACCGTGAAGGTCCGGGTTAGAATGAGCCTTCCGTAACCCATGTTTGTCGTAAGAGGCAACTAACGGGATCGGGTGGTCAGGCTCGCTGACTTGGTTGAGACATGTCATCGGATCGCAATGGCGCAGATCGATGCTCATGCTGTTGATCACCGGATTGTCTGGTCCAGACTCGATTATTAACAGACCGTCGCCATTTAGCTGGAATATTGCTGAGCGCGACGTAAAACTAAAGTCACTCACTCACTCACTTAACAGGACTGAACGTCTCCTTCCCCTCCTCTTATGATAAGAGACATAATGATAAGGGACCGTTCATAATATATGGCTGGGTGGGGGTGATGATTTTAGGGGGTGCAGGCGGTCAGCCATTTTGTTCAGCAAATTTGTACATGATAATATTTTGAAAAATATGCTTGCAAATATATAGGAAGGGTTATTGATCTTGTACATGACATGCAGGAGGGTCACTTGCTTTGTACATAAATTTAACGAGGATGGGGGTGGGTCATTCACATTGTACATGCTTCTCCTTAAAAATCATCATCAAACCCCTATCCATAAATTATGGACGGTCCCTAAAGGGAAACACCTACTCCACACAGCGGACGACAACACATGGTCTAAAGGTGAGCTTCGTTAATTTAACACATGCAAAACAGTTCAGTTAAAACAACGATATGCGGTAACTTAAAATCCTCCAAATGCAAGTTGGGTAGAATTTCCATACTCTGTACACATCCTGAGTCATCCTTTACAAACAACTCCCAACGCGTGCCGGGAATATAGTTGCATGCATAGTAAGCGAAACTAACTTGCTGTGACAAAACGCAATTCAGCGCGAATAATTGAAGCTCACAACTGCATACTTCGTCAGATTTGAAAGCTTTTACAAAGAAAACGAATGTTCCAATAACAAAAAGAAACAAGTTCTAAATCTGGATGAGGCTGTGTGTCATACTTGTAACCCAAAGAATAGATTTGTAGTGTAAATATTTGCGCCGAGTAGGGATATGTCTATCATGCTGGTTCCGTTAGTTGAATGTTTGTTTTGTTATGTGTGACTGTCCATCTTTAATATCCTCAAACGTGTTTGTGCGACGTCCTCGACTAATCAGCCACTTAATTACTAAGGTTACTGGGCTGTATTTCACGCAGTGGGAATTCTGATAATTCTTTGTTCTCGTCCAGTGTTTCTGGCAGAAGAATACTAATCAAGGCCGAGTTTAGACAGTGGCCATTGGGGATACTCAAGTCGCGGACGAAGATGGACCACGGCCGCGTGTCCCCAAAGTTTGATGGAGGAAATCGACGCTTAAGACACCAGCTATCGATTTGTTGTAATATGACCTGATTCAACCGCCTATACAATGATGGCTTCTTATCCCAGCTGGCTGCAGCATTAAGTCGCGCTTCAGTCACTTGTTTGAAGAGTAAAGTTAAGCTTTACTTTTGTATTGTCTGGATTAGAACCACTACATCTACGTATCTATCAGTAAGGCATGTCCCGATTTAACATTCGACTTGGGAATCGTTTGTTTATTTTTGTCGACTCTTTGTTTGTTTGCTTGTTTGTTGTTTAACGCCGCACTCAGCAATATTCTAGCTATATGGCGGCGGTCTGTAAACAATTGAGTCTAGACCAGACATTCCAGTGATCAACAGCATGAGCATCGATCTACGCATTTAGGTTACCATGTGTCAACCAAGTCAGCGAGCCAAAGTCAGTCGCCTCTTACGAAATAGATGGGTTGCTGAAAATCTGTTCTAACCCGGATCGTCAGGAGGTGGATTGACGACTGCCAACATGTTTATGTCTTTGAGTAAGTAACCTAGTTCTTCCATCACCTTTCATAATGTAACACACAGTACTCATGTTTCGGGTTCCAAGGATACTGCAACATTTAATACATGTACAGCTTCATGCTGGGAGCGATTCGTCGTCTTCGTGACTGTTCAAATGTCAGCTTTGTTATGCCCCAGTCACATTCTACAGTTACAAGTTTTCCTCTAAATGTTTGCTACAATTTCAAACAGTCGAAAATTGCGACAGTATTAGGCATTTTCAGGTACACAAGTGTTTATGCTTGCAATGAGCACATGGAAGTAATGCTGGTCCTGAGATCAAACTTTGAAGGCAAGACAGAGAGGCTAGAATAGAATAAATTAGTACTTGATGTCAGCTGATTGTATCATCTGAAGCTGAGTACCCATGAAGATCAGGGTTAGAATTGATCTTCAGTAAACCATGCTTGTCGTAAGAGGTGACTAACGGGATCGGGTGGTCAGACTCGCTGTCATCGTATCCAAATTGAGTAGATCATACTGTTGATCACTGAATTGTCTGGTCCATACTCGATAATTTACAGACCGCCGCCATTTAGCTGGAATATTGCTGAGCGCGGCCTAAAACTAAAGTCACTCCCTCACTCTGAAGCTGAGCCCCGAACAACCACTAGTCCACTCGACCCCGAACGAAATTCAAAAGCCGCCTTTTCTATTTCCAATCGTTGGGACAATTGTTTTCAACAGTAGTATACCGTACACAAATCAATGTTTCCAATGGTCTAAATGTTGACTTTGTCCGAGACGGTTGGCCATTATCAATAGGGATGCTTGCTGACAGGAGGTGATAACCTGTAATAGGATTAGGAATGATTGGTGAAACTGACCTATCCTAAATAACATAATTACCATAGATTTTCCAGAGTACAGAAAATTAAAGGCTAATGACAGTGCGCTTTCTACGACTCAAAATCACTACACTACATGTGAATCATGCTGTACCCAACAAGTGTTGAAATACAATCTACAACCTTCAGATCGTTACATTGCCCACGCAACCACTATTTTCGTCACATTTGGGAGCGGTATGCTAGATATGTTCTTCCTGTACCATATGCTACTGGTCGATGTGTACACGACAAGATGTTATCAATAAAAACATGAATGAACCCCTAAATCAGTATATGGTCTCTATACGCATACACAAATGAAAACGTATTGGATCGATGGCTTATAAATAAGCTAAGAAGGATAACACTTATCGATACGGAATCGTTCAGGGGCCAAGCCAAGGCTCCTGGGAGTCACCCGCACTGGGATAAATATTACACGCCATTTGACCCATTCACCAAAAGTCATCGAGGGCATGAATATAAGAAGAATAATTCAATATTGACATTAGAAGCAGTATAATATTTATATGGTTTGCTTTTATCATTGTTTCAAAGGAGGTTAAAGGTTGGACGTGGAGATGAATAGGTCCAGGGAGCAGTTTCATATTCACATCGCTGCATCAGACCGGCATTAACTCAAACCTTGCATCAAATGCATTTCCATTTTTTCACATAGAGATATAAATACGAACAGAGATAGTCACGATGGTGTATTTGTTCATGAATTTTGACAGTGAATGTTACATTTAGATAGAATAAGATTCTGAAAAGTTCACCTGTTTGTCATTTTCGTTGGTGAACTAATGTGTGTACCTTTTACTGCAACTGATTTGTAGTGTAGTGAATTTTGTCATTATATCTTTATCATATCATACAAAACATAAATTGTGAAATTGGTTGATGGTTGTGCACCATTCCGATGCTTTTTTTAATTATCATTATTATAGGATATTTATATAGCGCGCATATCCACGCAACTAGTGCATGCTCAAGGCGCTGGTATTTTGTCTCTCGATCATTGGATGTCAATCTCAACAGCACATCGTATTCATGTGGCCACCGTCTGGTCATATACCAACGGATTCGTGGGTTCTTTTAATTCCACAGGGTTGTGTACTGTACACTAGGGGTTGTGACAACACGGAAAGAGCCTGCACACAAAGTTGACTCCAAGGTTTTTACACCCGATCACAGGTGGGCTCGATCCCGGCACATCAACCTCGCTGGATCACTAGCCTGGCGCCTTAGCCAGCTCGCCCAACGCGCTCATGAATAGTCATAAACTGCACGTGCCACATTCTTCTGACTGGATGATCAAACCAATAAATCTAAACCCATCTTGCAGAGTTCAAAATGACTAGCTGACACGTGAAGATTGGTTCCTGTAAAAAACTGCGGCATTCCGAGATCCATTAATGCTTTAAAAAACACAAATGTGACCACGATGTGTGTCTGCCTGGGATAATCTCCCGCTACCAGGTGAAGTTTGATCTTAATTTGTGGTGAATATATGTCTATAGAAATACAGTTTATACGTTTCGAAAGAAGACTCACATCTCTGAATGTAGTAAGGCTTGTCAGGGTTTCCGCAACAGGAGTGAGTGAGTGAGTTGGGTTTTGCGCCGCTTTTAGCAATATTCCAGCAACATCACGACGGGGGATACAAGAAATGGGCTTCACACATTGTATCCATGTGGAGAATAGAACCCGGGTCTTCGGCGTGACGAGCGAACGCTTTAGCCACTAGGCTACCCCACCGCCCCTTGCCCAAGAGGATGCTCAGTGGTGTTATGTGAAGGGTGAACAAAATTGTTCGTTATTTCTCACCGCAGATAACATTCCAGTTGTATGGCAACAGCGTGTATATCTTCGAGTCTAGACCATAATTCAGTGACAGACATAATGAGCATGGTTCCACGCAACCAAGTTTCCGAAGCTGACCACACGATCTGTTCAGACTACCCTTACAAGTACAGGTTCCTGTTAACGAATTCATAAATAGGCTTCACACATTGTACCCATGAGGGGAATTGAACCCGGATCTTCGGCGAGACGAGCGGACGCTTCAACCACTAGGCTATCCCACCGCCTCTCAATACGGATAGGGTAGGACAAGGAAGGGGTTTTGGGAAACTACACTTATACATCGAACTCACTGAATACCATGAACGTTAAACATAAACATTGGTACATTATATCAGTGACCGCCTCCGTGGCGTAGTGGTTAGAGCGTCCGCCCGGAGTGCGGAAGGTCGCGGGTTCGATCCCCGACCGCGTCATACCGAAAACGTTAAAATATGGTACTTGTTGGTCCCTGCCTGGCGCTCGGCATTAATGGGTACATCAAGGACTGGTCAGCTCGGAGTCAGTAAAATGTGTCTGAGTGGGGTATTTCTGCTTCACTGCGGCATGGTATCTCAGTGGGCTAGCACTATAAAACCAGCTTCAGTCTGGGCTAGTATAAGCAGCCGCACATACACATACACACGCATGCACGTCGTCATATGAGCGAAATATTCTTAAGCACGACGTTAAACCCAATTCCACCACCACATTATATCAGTGTTACAAATATGTTGTCCTTCTTTCACATTTAGGTTTCAATTACTGATAACCGAGCTTTGTAGAAATAACCTAATTGATGTCACCCTTGAAAGTACTAAATCATCCCGAGACAGTAATTTTCATCTGTTCTGTTGAATTGACAGATACAGATAGTTTTGCTTATCATGACAGTTTCTCTACACTAAATATCAAATGGGGGTTTGGGAGTTCTTGCTTAATAATTTAAACAGATGGATACCAGAGAGTTCCCAAGTCTCGATCAATACTTCCAATGTGGCGGCTGTGCGATAAAGAAGATCAGTTGCCTGATACCAGACACTGTTTATTTGTATCCAAACCGAGGGACGTGTTCTCCATGTACATGGATACGTATACTCGTGGAAGTAATATCATTTTGAAGTCAGGAACAGTCCGCACATCGTTTACAATACAGGGTTATAAAGAATAAAGAAAGGATTTGCTGGAAGAAATGCTAGGCACAATAGAAAAAGAAACAGATGGATGCAAAAGTGTATTCAATTGTTAGGAAAAAATAGCCCCGTTGAGATTTATTGACTGTGAAGTGATTAGTGTTGTGGTTTCGTACACGGTAATGTTACTGTGCAATGAAATTCTAAATCTGCGGTGTGTTTGACACCAAATTAGTGTCCAGCAAGAAATTGGAATCCACGGTGTAGGCAGTTATTCCCTGATTACGTTTTATCAGATTGTCAATCTTGGTTTTGTCCTTATGTAAAGCATCGAGTCCATCCTAAGAACACGATAAAGTGTTGGGAAACTAGTGAAGATGCTGCTGAAAACGATGTCACAAATTTACTGATCTAGCTTATTTCAATATGAGGAGAGTCCCACATATAGGGGATGTTACCAGACACATCGTGAATACCATCCCAGCAATCATGAACGATACAAGGGAAACACTGAGCCGTGGAGCATCAATATGTGCTGGACGCAATGAAATGCGATCGTTGAAGTGAAGAACAGGACGAAGCAGAAAGCATATTGGGTAACGATGTGATCGCCAGGGAGACCGTGTATTAAACCATGGCTGTAATGACAGAGTCTGATGACACATGGGCCTGCATGTTTTGGGACACTGTCTTGGAGATAGTGGCCATGATTTACGACATGATTCTTTATTGACGCAAATACATAGCTATGGATACCCAACACAGGATACTTGATGGATGATGAAGGAACGAGCTCAGAACACCACATCATGGGTGCAAATTGCTTCGCGAGGGATTCAACCGTCATCATTATAGTGGATTAGTGAATTTGATGAAGCATATGTGCTGGTCTGTAAAAATAATGACAGAGGAACTCGCTAACCAGCATATCATTGGCCAATCTCAAAGAATATATTCATGATGTCAGCAAGCAATCCAGTGTTCTATCAGAAGCAACGCGGGGTACGGGTGGTATCGCTGATCCATCACAGAATTGTTTCAAGTTTGCAAGAAATATGGGGACGGCAAGAAACTAGGCCATGTACAGCACAAACAGAAACCCGATGGCAAGAGGGAATTAAGGTGACAACTCTCACAGATCGCATTCACAATGAGCCATCGTTATCTCTAATTAGGTGTCAAATAGCACGTGTTAACATCCAAATCATTACCATTACAAGTGTACTAGCCTTGATTGCCACTGTGGTATAAACAGGCTGGTTGCATACGTTTCACATTGCAGTTGTGATTAAGTATCATATTCGGAAATACACATGCATGCTTTTCACATCTAGACAGGGTCATGTGATTTCTGCACTTAAGATAATTATAAGTTTCAAACATAACACCACGCACAGTTCGAATTGTGAGATCCGCTATAAATTCGCACGAACTGGTAACATTGCTTTCTCCACAACCTGTCAAGGCAAGTCCTTGGAGAATAAAAAAGAAGATCTACATCTTGTGTGATTGCTACCTTTGGAGTCTTATAAATGTCGGTGAGGAACGAATTCAACGATTTCTGCCACTTTTGACCTTTGATCGTTGATTGGTCGTTGTGACTACTCATTCTACAAAGGATATTAAGTAATATTCTTTCCTTTTTATCTCTATCCTTGAGGAAGCGTTCATTGAACGAAAGTACTCTGTGATCATGTATTATTTGTCACAGAATGCAATACAAACCGTACAAAAAGACGTTTGATCCCGACGAAAGACACTCTAGGAACATCCACCACCGAGGCATCGTGGTATCCATGATTCTTCATGCAATCGATAAGTAAGGAAACTGGCAGTGACCAAACTGGAGTGTCTAATTCACTGATAATGGAAATCCTATCAATAATTGCCTGTTTAGCAACATAACATCCAATAAATAAATAGCCGATCAAACCGAAGGGAGATCCACCCATGACTTTTGATGCATATACATCATAGACACATATCAATCAATTACAAATCAAGCGTGGCATTAAGTATATAGACATGTTTTGTCTTGTAAACTATGCCTATAGCATTGATCAAAATATGGAATATATAATTGAAAGGGAATCAGTGCCTGAATAAATGTAGATATGTAGTGTACCCTCCATATCTGTATCACAATTTGCTTCTAGATGTCATCTCGAAATCACTAGAACATATTCTAGACTCGACAGATTAACCAAGGTTTCAGTGAGGAAGAACGCAATTAATTCACCAGCCAACCAATGAAGATATATTCAGCAAGGACATTAAATAGGCGGGTATCAAGTATCCTTGTAATGACTTGGTGGAAGTATTAGAAGGATAATACAAGACGTCTCTCCGATAGCAGCTGAGCATAAGCCAAGGTGATGAGGCTTCGGAGAAGCAAATCTGGTTGGTGGAACTGGTAGTTTGTCCTTACAGTGCTGAAAGATCGCAAGGTGGTGTATCTCAGCAGTTATTTGATTTGCATGATTGTCGAGTAAGCGGTTCCTGACAACGCCAGATGCATATACTTTAAAAAGAAAGGTTATCCTGAGTATAGGTTTCAGATGTTTTGCAATGTCTCTTAGACCGGAGAGATGTAATGTTATCAACGTACATTCGTGTAAGCTTTAAGACGCTGCCGCTTGAATATTGTTACATTTTTAAGAAATCAACATGAAAGAAAAGAAGAAGATGGTAAATTGAAAGTTGACGATACCGCGTCCGTTGAAATAGTTTTTGTCTTAAAATAATCGGATCTTTGTTGTCGGGAACTTTCAAACTTAATTATATCACCGTGCCCCAAATCTGTTGTTTAACATCTGCACTGCGTGGTTTGTGTTCAAACAAGGTGTAAACTGCAAAACAAAGCTTTAGCATCACACCGCTGTGTTGCAAAACAAAACTTACCTCTGACACTAATGGACATCTGTTGCTTACCCTGCTGCTAACTCCAACAGTACAAAGCATCACAGGGGATCTAACTATGTTAATTGATGTAACGCTCTATCATTCAAGTCGTAAATTAATATCGCGTTTGCATAGGACGGTAGTGGCAGTCAGTGTGGTTCTTATCAAGGCAGGGCTGACAGGTTCGTTTATCAGACAACACAGAACAGAAGCGTAGCGACGGTCCACGTAATATGGCGTTATGAACTGTTTCCTTTTATGAAATCGCCCAGTTTACCTCTGTGGTGATTACATTTAGCACTGATCCTCAAACAAGCTGTTTAGGCATTACGTTATGGAGGAAACGGTATTATTACTGGTCATTTCCGTTTTTTGGTTCCTGACCAGTATGATTTAATGTATAGTCGGATTCCCATTCAAGCCACTTCATGCAACAGTACAACAACTCGGTGCATGGTTACTTCCTTTACCCGTGCCAGGATCTGCTGGTGCGAATCCCTAGTTCGCTGTGTCATACTCTGTCAGCAACATCATGTTCGCATTGTCAAAACCAACCCAGTTAATGTCGGTGACCAGCGTAACCTTTCATTTCTTAATTATTGATGTTGTTTCGTTTCTTTAAGCAGTTCTATACGCAGTGGACATACTATTCAAAGCGGCGATTAACGTAACTCAGATACATGATACATCTCATTTTCATACAATACAGTAGCTATTTGACAAAAATATCATTCAATGGGTGAGTTACAAGAAGTCTCGTTTTGGTTTTGTCACTGGAAGTCTCGATTGCAAAGTGGTACAGAGTAAATGAGTGTAAAATATTTGTACAGTGTCATCCTTTGTATTAGACTTTGTTCGGGCTAATTGTTCATGCCACAAGAGCACGCGTGTCCAGTCACCGGCATACCCTTCACGTTCAACCAACGCTTTTTATATAGAGAAATACGATACATAATCTCACCTAGAAAGTAACTAGATCGGATAACTAAGCTGTTGGAATCTGAGCGAAGAATTATAGATCCCTGCGGTACTTCTTGTAAACTGATCTAGGCATTTGTGGATGGAAATAATATTCCCTATTCTACATCTTGCAGTTGTCGTAATGGTAAACTACTCAACAGTTCTAATAGGTTATAAGCTATTTTTTGTTTGAAACATGCGTCAATAAATGTGTGTAACAAAAGCCTTGATCGTTTCAAAGGCATGAGAACGAGTACTATTCCCACCCAAGCATCTGATAATATGGACGTTACGTCTTTTTGGTTGGAATATGGCTACCTGGTTGCAGTATTTTACCATAAAGCCTTAGCTGTAAAACGCTATAACACATGACCACTACCTGCATGCTGTCGGACACGTTACCCACAATCTAATTAACTGAAGTAGCATTCGAACAGTACTTCAAACCTCACATATACGCAGTATCAAGGGTGCAATAAGAGCGACCAACACACGAATGGGCATGCGAGAGGCGCCGCTGCTTTTGTATCAGTAAAACATGTTGTTTGAATGAAAAGTCGTTTAGACTACTCGTGATAGGTTTGAAGATGAAGCGTAGCAGGTATTAACTATTGATAACCATGCGATAAACACGTACCTGATTTACCTTTGTGAACAAATGGAATTTAAACTGTAGTGTGTGTTTCACGCCCACCTTTGCAATGTCGAACGTGTACTGAGTCCACTCGAGGGTTCTCTGTGCACAATGGCGTTCTGCGTTTCTCATTGTTCTCTCTTCGTAGGCATAAGAAATAGAACCCAGACAACCTCTACACACCTCAATCAATGACAATAGATGACATTAGCGCTTTACGGAGTGAAAAGGTCGACATACATAATGACTGGAAACCATTGAATGTACGAAAGAATGACGTATACGTAGCATTATAGGTTTTTGAACCGTGATATGTCCTAACGTCAAATGTGTTCCGGGTGTCATACTGATTATCTGAGTGTCAACATTACGTTACAGAAATTATCATTTGAATATAGTTTGTTTGTTTGTTGTTTAACGTCGCACTCAGCAATATTCCAGCTATATGGAGGCGGTCTGTACATAATCGAGTCTGGACCAGGCAATATAGTGATCAACAGCATGAACATCGATCTACCTAATTGGGATACGATGACATGTGTCAACGAAGTCAGCGAGCCTGACCACCCGATCCCGTTAGTCGCCTCTTACGACAAGCATGGGTTCCTGAAGACCAATTCTAACCCGGATCTTAATTGTTCTTTGAACACAGTAGAAACAGCATGCTACACACGTGTTTATGTCCTCTGCACCGATACTAAAATTGATACTTAACTGTAGAAAAGAAGCATTGTCTTCTGCAGAGAGAACCTTACGCCATCTAATGGAACATTACTTAACATCTTAAAATGTATTTAACATTATCCGTATAGTCTGCAGTGCGTAAACACATGAATGTTGGTCCACGTGGATATTGAATTTGTATGTTTGTATGTCAATATTGTTTTGGATGGCTACTTGACAATCAGGCGCAGTTTGTTTTCCTTCTGTTCCAGTTCCAAATGATGATAACCACGTGCTTTTGTACACGCGGAAAGCATCCTTTTAACGCTTTAACTCTCTAAACATGATTGCAAGCAGTGTTTTGATAAGCGGCACAAAATCCTATCCCTTTGCACATAATGAGTATTTGATAAACAATAATGCTACATGTATAGACACGATCATCATATGTATTGCAGAAGCTAAGGAGCTCTAACGTTCCAAATATTACATCATAATGCCTGTATGAAAGTTGTTGTGTAACAAACGTCCAATCAATAAATCTATTATCTTGTTACGCGGAAAAGCTGTGCGAAGGAATTTGCGTTGATGAAGCCAATTTATCATTTACTATAAAAATTCTTTACCCTGACCAACGAAAATAATTGTGACAGGTCACAGATTGTTCATCCCCTAAATGAATATAGGTACAATTGGATTTGCACTGCTGGATGATTTTATTTTTTTCATTCAGGTGATGCTTATTCATGTGATATGATTGAATTGAATTATACAAGAGTGTGAATGATGCCTTTGCAGCAGTAAACAATATTCGATGAATACCACTCTGCGACCTCCCAAGACTCGACACACTGAGACACACTCAGATCGACCCTGATATACCAGACCACTTCTATGCTTGACAGCACCATTATGTATTCTCTTTTCAGTTATTGATAAGAAGCAGGTTCTTACATTATCAACAACTTCATTGCCTTGTCAGTTTGCAATGGTCTTAATGCTGAAACAAAGAGACTGACGTATTTCTGCTAATAAATGGGATAATGCCTCAGATTTTCGAAACAAACCTCTTGGGTAAGTAACTGATGTTCCGTACAATGTATTTTTAAACCTTTATCCAGACAGATCAACAGTGGTACGTTAATGTATAGGTAAACGATTTGTCATTCCTGGCTTTTTTTGCATTACAGAGCAGTAAAAGGTTGAACACCCATCACACTTGCTTGTCACATAAAGAGTAATTTGATAGAAAGTCCGATTGCGACGTCAATATCGAATGTAGCCATCCCTTATACCTTACAACGGGTCCTAATTCTCCTAAAAGCTTTATTGAAAGGCCCACAGTGTCGACTGCTGTCCTCCGATGAATGCTTCGCACAAAGTCTGACGATAATAGGGAACTGCATGTGTACCATACAAACTGGACGTCTTAGGTAAACTGGACGTCTGAACTCACCTCGAGGTGGCTTTTCTTTTCAAAGACACTCTTCCAAGAATAAAACGTCGAAATGTACGTTATCGTTGACGTTGTTTAAACATAGTTCACCAATAAATCGCTCAAAATGACTTGGCTTAACATGTTCTTCGGTGGAATCCAACTGAACAAGAGATCACAGTTAAGTGTGAGTCAGATGGATTTTCTGTGTTGAAGGTGTCGTGATACTAGCCTGTGACGGTGTAAACTCCTGTCCTCCCTACCGACGTACGGAGAAGTGCCACTAAAAACGACAATGACGTATGACACAATGTTTTGACGTTATAGAACGATGTATTTGTGTAGTCATTATTACGTTTGTTCATATCTGTGACCTAACGTTGATATAGACTGTCGATGTCGCTAGTACGTGGGGCTATCTTCTTGTAAATGACTCAAAGAGGATGAAAATACTATGAATTCATGTATTGCATTATTGTGCACCGGATCTTTTATCCTTACCCCCCAAAAAAACCCCAACAAACAACAACAACCCCAAAACAACAACAAAAAACAAAAAAACAGTTCCACATCTGCGTAACCTTTTATATTTTGGACAATTGTCGAGTGTTCTGTGTCGTGAGCAATTGCGTTTGTCTTATACTTTCCCGAACCCTTTACAATGGCACTATTACTGTGTCAATACATACACGAGAGTGTGTTTAGCAATTGCACATTGATTGCAACAGTTACAGTATCCTAGACATCATCCCTTATTTTAGTTTGTCCGTGAGACATATGAACTGTCTGGCCAGCTGTCGATAACTTCGTACTTGAAGCATACAGACGGATGACAGTCTCCTCTCTACTAGACTGAGAGATCTTTGCATTCAGTAGGCTCATTTGGTGTAATCACATCAGGGACACCAGTAGGTTTATGGCTGCGAGTAGAAAAGGTGGATGTGGGTTGCACATGGAAGAACATCATTATGGACGTGCTTGGGTGATTGGTTTTCGAAACCATAACATCTGTGTCATCATTTCCACCATGTTAATGGTGTTTCTGTTGACCATGACCCGCTTGTGAGTGAAAACGGTTTTGGGCAACGATCATTTACAAGAAGAATCACGAAAGGATATGGAAAGAATTGGAATCAGTCTGTGTAACCTCTCAGCTTGGGAGTCAACGGATTGGCATTTTAGGCACATTCGGTTTATATAGGTGTGACGAGCTTGTTGCAAAACACATCATGTCTGATCTTTCAGAGTACAGTTGTAATTTATTTTTGTTTCGCAACATCAAGACACCATCTTATCTGGCTTTAGCCGAATCTCACTCTTCTTCGACCAATCTCGATATGGTTTAAACATATTTTTGTTCATGAAAGAATCTGGTTTGGTAAACAAGCAAAGCTTTGCTCTTGTGAATACCTCACCAGTACAAATATGACACAGATAGAACACACAAGAACTAGACAAAAGAGACAGAATGTAATAGACAAAATGAAATAAACTAAAATCATATTGATAACTGAATTTTCTGGTGTACTCAAGAAGCAAATATGGCAAAAAACGACGACATATACACATTCGGCGAAGGTGTACATTAAGTCAACTACTGTGAATTTCCAATTCCTCAAACTGTGTTTTGCCTTATCTGTCTTAAATTAATCTAACAGTATTTACTTCTCATGAAATCGACCAGGAAGCTAGATAAGACAAGTGGAATAGACATTGAGAGACATCAGAGTAAATCAATATCAATGAAGCATTGTGTATTTGACCTGTTTGAAGCACGGGGATTAAACGAAGACGTAACACTTACAAATGCCTTTGATTGAATAGGACTTGGTGACCTTTCATTGAACATGTTCATCCATGGTATATTTTTTCTGCAGTGATGCTTGAAGCTTCGGAGCTTTGCCTTTTCCCAGACAACTAAATCACAGTTGTCATTTATTTAACTTTCACATTGAACTGTTCGCCAGTTTAAGAAAGTAAATCACGATCGGGTGGATGCATTATTCATATATTTACACTTGATTGGGATGAAATTGCCAGTTAAGATATAATGAATATATTTGGTTATGAATTATCATATCGAAATGACACTTTTCTATCACATATATCACACAATGACAAGTAATGTATCTAAATATTCATTCATCTTTGACATTTTAGTTCGTCCAAACAGAAGCCTATAGTCTGCGAGCGAATAATGCATAGATATATACATATAGACGTGTCTAGCACAGTTTGTCACGCAAGACTTTTGGTGGCCTCAAGTTTGTAACACACGCTTTTCATATAAGAGGTTGGTATTTTTTTAATTATATGAAATACAGATGTGCATCATTTTAGAATGTTATGGAGAACAAAACAGTTTTCAAAGTATTCTAAGATAGAAACATATTCAAGAGAAGAAAACATTTCTCACACGACATGTGGCAACGTGCAGATATTCGCCATGCTGTAACAAAGTAACCTTGTACCACTGATGTGTTTCAAGCATCTTTGTATACGACTACTTTGAGACAAGACATTTTGATTCAGACCATGTACTTATTTACCTCTGGAGTAGTCACGGATAACGACGGGAGTTGAATTGAGAAACGGGGAATACCTGTTCAGTCAAACAGTGATGCGTATTTCTCTAATGGCTTTCTCACAACTGTGGTATAAAATTTTCATAACTTGCCTTTTGAAATGACGTATAAAAGCAGATTTCTAGAGGATTATTGATTGTGCAATTAGGCATGCATCTTAACCTAACTGATCCTCTTTTCATACAAGCATTTCATAAATGTTTCATTGTTAGTAAAGTGAAAGATTTTGTTTGATGGTTGAGAATGCAATCGATTACGCCGGTTTATATGGATCCTTCTCTTGCAGCAAGGGTGGTAGATTGGACTTCGTGATGAACGCTTCGTGGTGACGTTATCAATAAACAGCTAACGGATAACAGATCCTTGCTGGTAATGTCTTTGTCCATGTTGGTGTGATGATTGGGGTTGTTTTGGCGTGGTTAACCGTAATATTTCTTTCAGAAGCGGTATTTGTGTATTTGTCAAACTACCATTGATTATAATTCCGTGTCCATGGTTGAATGTCATTTTCAGTTGAATTTGTCTGTGGTATCAGAAAAAGAGGTTTCGGTGAGACGCTAGAATATATGCATGTCTTCAGTATATCTTGTATTCTAGGAGTTGGGGGTGGGGTGGGAATAGGGATGTATTTTTGTTTCAAGTTAAGAACACCTTTGCAAAGATATTTAGATTATTGATATAGCACAAGTCAGTGTCTGCCAATACACCGAGCAGTAATTCCGGGAAATCTAATAAAGAGGCAATTACACATCACAGTTACCTCTTGTGAAAGATTATTAACAGAAAATAGGTCGAAAAGCGTGTCGCGCTTTGTAGAAGTCTTACAAGTTTTTATGTCGATTTTATGGCTGTGTTTGGAGCTTCAACACTTCTAACCTTTCAAACTTCAATAGTGTGGAGCATGGAAGCGGCATTCGTACAGCTCGCTGACCCTGGATATATAGTGCTTCTACAACAAATGCAATTGTCTTAGTTATCAAAATGACTTGTGCAGGGCGATCTTGTTTGCAGTTTGGCTTTGCACGCTGGCAGATCTCCAGAATAGTTTTTGTTACACAAAGACAGAATCTTTTAGTAGCTCTCATTTCTAAAGTTCTATATTTTATGTTCCAAGGGCTCAATTAACACAAATAAAGAGTGATATTATCCTGTTTCAGTTTGATAAAAATAAAAGTATCGCCGTAATCGTCAGGGAGACAAAGTTTAATCACTCTTTACAAGATTAATTTAAACTCAAGGGAGTCATCAATTGCAAGTCGATATTTGAAGAAATGTCTTTAATCAATCTGAAGTTAGACACATATTTCTTTACACAAAGAAATGTAAACTATACTTTTGTCTGCACGTCTTGCTCAATAATGTTGTTATTCAAAGCATGTTTGTCTAGTCCCCGGATGCAGAGTAGTGACACCAATGCGTTGTTGAAACACTGTGTTAGCATTCATTAGCTCATTGTAAGAAACTCGCTATTGTCTCGTGAGAAGAGGAGCGTTTCGGTTAAATCTCTCTGGAGTATCTTGCAAAGACGAATAGTAGACTTGTCAATAAGCCAGCGATTTTGTATTAAGACAACGTCTTTTGAGGCAGGGTATTTTGGTTCCTTCTGTGGCATTTTCTACAGAAGGGAAATTGGGTAATTTGGATCAAGGAAGAGTGAAAATTAGTCTAGCTTGAAATGTCCAGACAGTTGCAAAAGTTCCATCGTTGGATGGAATTGGTACTATAGTATATCAGGTGTTAGATGTGTTGATACAGGATAACGGTTCTCATCCTTAAACAGATGATATAGATTTCCCGTGGCTGTCATAACACTCATGACACTTGTCAGATTAGGCGATGGGTTTATTCAAGTCTGGGTAACCAGTTGAGATTAAAATCAAATATATTGAAAGTCGTACGCATTGCTCGTGGAAATTGCAATGCCTCACAGTCTGGACATAAACGTTAGATATTGTAAAGTTTCAGCGCAATCAACAAGTTACGATCTACACGTACACCATAAAACAAAGTTATGTTTTCATTCAGGTTCGATTTGATTAATGTCATATTCGTATTCATTTGGTTTGCGATAGCCTCGCATATAATTCATCTAAGAGCAGTTGTCATACGTGGAGGTCTTCATAGTTACGGAGACTGATATCAATTTATCAGTTATGGACACCATAAACATGAACGAGCCCTAGTGATGAATCACCATGGCAGCTCACACGTCCTTCATTGAATAATATTTGATTGAACATGACGTACAAATGAGCATGGCTGACTCGACTAGTGTATTATCGAGCATAAAAAGCTACGTTTAATAGCATCTTTGATGTTTTGGACAAAATCGTCTACGGGATTTCAAAGTTGTTATTTTTTTCTCTTCTGCACACACGCATGCGGGAACAATCCTAAATATCCTCCGTCGCCAAGTACCTTGTTTACTTCATTATCCTATATCTTGACGTATTCATGTCTTGTAAGGTTACCACCAATATGCATTATGGCTCGTTAAGTGTCTTCATCTTCCTCTGCATCCGCGCTCTATAATGTAATCCGCTCTGGTACGCGTAGTTACGTCTTCACTTCCACCATGGTGAATACGCCATTTACATTTATGACTGATGAGATAGAAGACGACTGAAGTCACTAATGTACACAAGGACGTTCTTAGTAGACACTGGAACTAGAACGTCTATTTTCAGATAAGTATTAAATGTTAATTAAGTTTAAGCAATAAAACCTTTCCCAGAATCATACGGTCTGTGTGCTGAAGGCAGAGTATGTTGAACAATTCCGTGCATTTATTTATGCATCCTGTTAGTGCTGCTACCAGGTGTCATGGAAATAAGGGGATATCCTGGGTCATGTGTCATCCGACATAAACACATATGTTCACCTAAACATACACGGAATCATATTGTGCAAGGCAAAATATAAAATTGAATCGGATGCCATTGTTGCCATGCTCAGAATGACGTTTGTTTTCGTATTCACATTATAGTACCTGTTTTGTCAACACATGTCCGTGCACGGCAATGAGTTACATGTGAGGTCGTCTTTCCAACAGTGAGATGTCCTACGTTCAATACCCCTTCTCAGTGATCTCCTGAAACTCTGGATTAGTTAGATTGCTATGAAGATGGATCAAGTAGATCACAGATAATTCATTTATGGGACGCAAGACTCTTGCAAAATTGCCAACAACAACCAAGTAATCCTTCTCCAGAATGTGATGTAGACACCTAAATTGACCTCGAACTAATCTCATTAAAAGAACCGTGTTTCTTTGTGAACGGCTAAAAGGACGGAGGAAGGCGCGCTGACTTGGGTCTTTCTGTGCAGACAGTTTCTTTAAGCTTACTTCTTCAAAGTTGTGATAGTCTCTGCAACACGTCAGACCCAACTACATCTGACCATTGTCAAGAAAACTGCTATTTCCGCCCCGAGGGATAACGGTGTACGTCACGATCAGATCAGTGAAATCTATAAAAGATAGTATGCCCTGGTGACTTCTCCTAGAATCTTCGCAGTAAAATATAAGGATATTTCTTACAGCACAGTTCCTTAAATCGAATATTTTGTTTTCTGTCTAGAAAGATTAGAAACTACTTAATCAATATGAGACTCCCTTGGTCAGATGTTGGGTCATGTGATGAAAGGATTAATCTACATTCGTCCGAGAAGATCAAGGGTATGAGATGATGTGAGGTGAGGTGAAATTGGGTTTATCGTCGTGCTTGAGAATATTTCGCTCATATGGCGACGTGCATGCGTGTGTATGTGTATGTGCGGCTGCTTGTACTAGCCCAGACTGAAGCTGGTTTTATAGTGCTAGCCCACTGAGATACCATGCCGCAGTGAACAATGAATACCCCACTCTGACACATTATTCTGACTCCGAGCCGACCAGACCTTGTTGTACCCATTAATGCCGAGCGCCAGACAGGGACCAACAAGTACCATATTTTAACGTCTTTTGGTATGACGCGGTCGGGGATCGAACCCGCGACCGTCCGCTCTCCGGGCGGACGCTCTAACCATTTAACCATGACATTTATGCGACAATAGCAGCATGAAGTCAAATGTAATACCATAAACTACACGTTCTAGAGCGTTTGTGGGATGATTCACGATCGAACCCAAACTAAAAATGTTAAAGACATTTCACAGTTTATACAGTATGAACGATGATTATAGAATGTTGACTATAGTGCAAAATTTGTGCTTAGAACATATACACAACACAAAACAATATCTCATCTAAACGTCATGCCCATTACATTAATGTTTGTGTATGCTTACATATCAGAACCACAACACATTTAATACCTAGCGTGTAACAAAATTCCCTTGGCTGATGTGACAAACTCTGAACACAAACTGGCTCTTGGCCGTTTATGCGCTGCACAAAGTTGTGCCGTGGTGTATCGAGACACATTATTGACGCAATCGACGTATATTCCCTCTAATCTACTGAGAATGATAGCCCAGCTTGATATTCCTTTGTTTAGAGCACAGCACCTTGCCATATTGTACCACTAATATCCCATCTCAAATAGAACTTAGACATACACGAATCTTTGCAATGTTGATCTAGCGTCTTTGAGATACGACATTCATCAATGCAGTTATATTCATTCATACACACAGTTCCATATTAAAGATATAAATATGAACGATTGTCATTCGGTGTCAGCGTACAGAAATTTCAGCTCTCAGCTAATCTATCAAAGTGAAAGAGTTGCAATGAGATCGTAACCCCTAAAGTGAAAAGGAAAGAAACATGAAAATATGAAACATAGAAACGCCATAAATCGCGTGTGTCCTATGGATTTTCTCCCGTGCGGGTGGCTGAGAGATGTAAATGCTAAATGTATTGACATTTAGTGAAATGATGTTTGTGGACTGTAGTTATGAGGAAGGTGCTATGCTCTACCAGTTGACAATCGTCATTGTAAAGCAGGATGGTGCCGTGTCTGTAAATACTATATTCATGGTATGCATATTCCTGACGAGAAAGTCCACTTGGGTATCGTCCCGAAACCATGGATACCCAGGGCAATAACCACTTTGAAAGTATTCTTTTTTCAGCTTTAATCACCATTACTGTTGTTATTGCTCTGGCTGACAACTCAGTAGCAACACTTCAACCAATATTGTTTCGACATAAATCCTGGGTTGGTAATGAACAGCTCTACCTAACAATGGACACCTCCGTGGCAATTTGTTTGTTGCGTCAGCATTTGACTGATTAGCCAACTGAGTCTCGTCTACTTCGGGGGCAAGCGGTGTAGATGACTTCCTATTTGGAATCACTTCCGTGTCATTTCGGCTACTTCGTTTCATGGTTCAGCAAAATAAAGGAAATCGACAACGTGTTTGAGTGACAAGGATACCGGGATGTTGTGAAATGAGGAAATGTGTGTTAATTGCATTCCCAATGGTATTCCGGTTGTGCTATTGACAACGAGCGTGTCGTGTATGTTACACTCAATCAAACCATCGGCCTTGATGGTGGTTTGCATCAGCCGCGCATTTGGGTCAATTACCACTGGGAGTGGACACACTGAGGTCGAGCCGTCAAAATTGGGAATTGTTAGGATTAACGCCGAGTAGGTTCTGGTCGTATGTGGAGAATTTCATCAATCTAACCAATCTTATGTAAGGCACGCCGAGGATTAAATGTTAAAGATTACAAATCCATCATTTTTACGTTTTTGGGTTCATTAGGACACTTTCATGCCAATGTAATATTTTCATAAGTAATTAGTGTATCCATATTATACTTCACTAACGTTGTGTTTATATAAACAAACGTGAAGTGATTCCAAACATTTTATTTGGCAGTATTTCCAGTTATCGTGATAAGATAAACATTCAAACTATATCTCGTTGAATATTACTTACACTGAAAGGATTTGGGGGTCATTGTTTAACGCAACATTCAAACGATAGGAAGGCCGTCTACAATAGTCTGGACCGAGAAACCAATGGTCTGTGTTATGAGCAGCGACAGTAGCCATCACGGAGTCCTCAGTGAATGTGGACCCCAAGGAAGACATGCCTGAACTATCAAACATAGTTCATACATGCACAACTAAACCCCCTTTGTACTGACATGTCCGTTCCAATGATTAAAACATTCGGATTAACAAGTATCCGCATTAACGAATAACAGTCAAAGACTAATACAGGTGCATGTATGTGAGTATGTGGTTGTGGATATTCCTGAGAAGGGGCCGGATTATTGGGGTTTCACTAGAGTTCCTGCATATTCTGACACGTGAATATTATCAACAAGAACTCAGTCTATACATATTACAAGCGCTATTCATAAACGTCAACAACAATACATCTCTTTGCACGCAAACCTTTTACTGAAAACATTTGAACGTGTTATATTCTTGTGGCGGTGGGTCAGTCTGGCGGTGGGTCAGTCTGGCGGCGGTGGTGACAAGAACAGACCGCTTCCGTGGCGTAGTGGTTAGAGCGTCTGCCCGGAGAGCGGAAGGTCGCGGGTTCGATCCCCGACCGCGTCATACCGAAAGACGTTAAAATATGGTACTTGTTGGTCCCTGCCTGACGCTCGGCATTAATGGGTACAACAAGGATTGGTCGGCTCGGAGTCAGTATAAAGTGTCTGAGTGGGGTATTCATGCTTCACTGCGGCATGGTATCTCAGTGGGCTAGCACTATAAAACCAGCTTCAGTCTGGGCTAGTACAAGCAGCCACACATACACATACACGCGCATGCACGTCGCCATATGAGCGAAATATTCTCAAGCACGACGATAAACCCAATTTCACCTCACCTCACCTTAAAGTACAATGTGTTCCTGGTGGCACCATCGTGCTGACGATATATCCCCATATGTGGTGGAAAGACTGACTGACTATTTTATAGCCCTTGTTATTCCCACTTTAATCTTAACCCTTTGAAGATAAACATTGTAAGGTGTGTTCACCCTACGCTCACATATTCATAACCATAACTGGCAATGTCTTAACAAGGGTTCCTTTATCTATAATGGTCTTCAGTCACTGAGTTGTGTTTAACGCTGGTTTGTACTTTCATTTTGGATTAAAAACCATAGCGTGGCTGCTTGATGTTGGACGAGAGGTCTAAGTGATGCAGATCTAAGCCATTGATAAGACCACAAGCATAGTGCTGACAACCTAGAAACGTGAACTGGGCAAACAAGGATTTGAACCAGATAGGTTTCTCGGGTGCCCAACGGACGCAGCTCTGCACTGCAAATTGCAGCACCGAAGGAGACTTGTTCCCCATAACCCGGGAACAGCCTTGATATCGCATTGAACATTTATTCTTCAGTCTATTAAAGACCCAGTGGGCATATCCACAGGGAGCAAAAGAATTGTACGTCCCTGTGGTCGCCTGTGAACTGTTGCCTAGTTTTAAAATGTAGTGTTCTCAATAGTCCAAGCCGATGTGACTTTAAACATCAACTCACTCACTCACTATCTATTGAAGAGATTGTATAAAACTATTGTTGCATTTCAAAACATATACCGAGAAATATGTTTTAGTTCGGAAGTTTTTAGCCCAGAAACATCACTTTCCGCACGATTACTACTGAGAGAATATTATCATGAAATGGTATATATTGGTACATACGACTCCATTATTCGTTAATCTGCCTTGATAGAATTAGACTTTTTTGTGAAGCAAGCATCGCACAAATAATTTTAACATTTGCATATCACCTTGTTCAAGCATATACATATATGTTCTTATGTCGATGGTGTCATTTTAAATATTGGTCACGAAAATAAGAATCGAGGCAACAGAATATGGCATCGTGTTGACATTTGTTTCTTATCATTTATAAAAGATTTACATGGATTGTATTTATATGATCTAATTAGACATCAGACCATTGCTCTGAAAAAAAGGTTTTCATTAAGATGCATTCCTTTTAGATTCCTTCATTCCAATGGTTAGAGATACAAGATGACATTAGATTTCAACTTCGTTAGTGTCATACAGAACATCTAATACTATTTCTCATCTCTGCCCCATGGAAACAATATCTTTATTAACCTGATACAGAGACATGAAGAATTCTTGCAGCGTTGCTGATAACAGAAAAGTAAATGAAATCTATTTCAATCCTACAAACTCTTTGCACTAACATCGCCTAAATGCCAAACAGATCTTTTAGAAATGATATTGTTACACGTTAGTCTTGCTACACACACTAACTTATCACGTCATATACATGTACACACAAGTCTATTTCGCGTGTTCTTCCCACACACACAAACTCACACACAGGGTACATCACGTCATATACATGTACACACAAGTCTACTTCGTGTAGTCTTGCTACACACACAAACTCACACACAGAGTACATCACGTCATATATATGTACACACAAGTCTACTTCGTGTAGTCTTACTAAAAACACAAACTCACACAGGGAAAGACACGCAATGTAGACCAAAGAACCGACTTTCTTCATTGACAAAAGATGACGTAAACACAACCATAGTTATTACTTGAAGTACAATTAATCGAATGTACTCGATTAAGTTCGCCAAACGTCTTCACTTCAAAGGTTATTAGTTTCCAGATAATATGGTCATTTTATTGTAATTGGAATGGTAAGAAGTTCGGAATTTCCCTGCGGGATAAATGAAAGAATCCTACATGGGGACAATAGCTTTATCTGGATCCAATCAGAAACGAGTAATTCAGTGTTGGTAATAAGATAATGTGTTGCATTTGACCTATGTTAGGAGTGTATGTTGATTGGTACATGTATGTATTGGTACTGAAGACAGTACCGCACCGTTCATATTTCTTTTATTGCATACGTACCAACAGTGTTTGCTGATGAGTTTTCAACCGGAATATCACGCCGAAGACCGGAGTTCGATTCCCCACATGGACACAATGTGTGAAGCCTATTTCTGGTGTCCCCCGCCGTGATATTGCTGGATTGTTTCTAAAAGCAGCGTAAAACTCACTCGCTCCAACCGGGAATTTTTGTACTAGTGAGGCATTGAACCTTGTTTAACGGCACTTGAAAACACATAGTTTATTTTCAGCTCTTTATATCAGGGCGTATAAGCTTTATGTCGATAAATACGGCGTTTGTTATTCCCAACTTAAAACACACGGTGTGGGACTGACAAACAACGATCTTCAAATCCCAGAAATGGAATCGAGAGCCAATGAATCTGATGTGTGGCAGTGAAATACGTCGTCGTAGGCCAGTGTGTCGTTTGTATCACAAAGTGACAGTTAAATGTAGCTCAAAACTCCAAAACAGATTATTCACTGTGTGGCATGACCAGTGGCAAGGCAGATCAAATAATCTTGGCGAATTGGGGATCCAAACCCACGAACAGCCGCTTCTGGCACGTGGCCAACCGCACCTCCAAGACATGTGTTCATGTGAGTCTTACAGCCATACAACTTCTGCCGACCCTCTAAGTTAGACATCGTCGCAGGTGTTTCCCGAAATAAAACTAAGAAACCAACGTTAATATCGCATAAGCTAAATGAACGCAGACTGAGTACGTTATTGATACAAATTGAAATTCGTAAAAACTGTGCTGTCAAACCTTAGCGAAATTAGCCTAATTTGGTAACACGCGGCGCCTCCAGTACGTGAGCATATACCTATTGATAGAGAGATTCACAAAGGAAGCACTGATTAAATATTGGTGTTGGTATTCACATAAATGGCCTCTTGTCATGTCTTATTCAGTACTGTAACTATATTTAAAACTATCAGATTAAGCTCTATCTCCGTTTCACTGACCCTTTGAACTACAGTTACACAGTGTAGGTATTTCTGGTAGAGGTTTAAATAGAGAAAGGCAGCACAAAACGAAATGCAACACCTGTCACAGTCACCTGTACCCCTGGTAATCATTTCAATAAATTACCTACCTTTACAGAAAATTGATAGAAATCCAACAAATCTTGCCATTATCTCGATATGAAGATGAAGTGAGAGTATTTCTTTACGCCGCTTTTAGCAATATTTCAGCAATATCACGGAGGGAGACACCACACATTGTACCCATGGGGGGAATTCGAACCCAGGTCTTTGGCGTGACGAGCGAACGCTTTAACATTAGGCTACCCCACCCCCGCCGCCGACCTTGTATGAATGTTTGTTCCCTTTGAATAGTTCTGAAAAGAAAAATTGAGGGATCATTCCCCAAGCCTTTTATGACATCAGTCATTTACTCTGAATATCATGATACAACAAATGTTATATTTTGGATTACACTTTCTCAGTAAACCCACACCCTCAGTGTCAGGCACCTAATCACCAGCACACAAAGTCAGTAGTCTAACATACTCAGCCACCGCGTCCTCTGTACTTTACTGAGAAAGTGTAATCCCAAACATAGCATTTGTTACATTTGACCACTTTCCAAATGGCATTGTGTATTCATATCATGATTCAAATCTGGAAATTGAGATTGGTCGTTAGAATAACTCATATCTTATTTGAATAGATAGGGCATTGTGCAGGGTTCGGTTCAAGATGCTATCAAGTCCTACAATTCATCGTCTATATTTCAACAGCATCCAAACATTTAAGTCAAGGCCAAATTACTATGATTGTAAATCTGAGGCACAAAGTTGTTTCATTCAATCCAGGCCAAACGTGAATACAAGACCTTTATGATCAGTAAAGTTACTTTCAATAAAATGAAAACTCCATAACACATATTTGCAGCATTTCCTCTTGCGATTGCAGGCTCAGCTAGCCAAACGTCTGTTTGATTATGGTCCTTGGACTCATCTACTGTTTTAATGCGGCGTTAAACCCAACAATGTCATTTAAATTCAACACTATATGTACACGACATATAGCTAGATTCAAGGAGAATAGCTCATCTGTGTAAGGAACCTCCAGAGCTGCAATCCTTAGGCGTACTAGAAACTTGTGGTTGCCAATTCGTCTCTTGGTTTGACAGCCTCTTAGTGCTAACTGTGCCCGTAGGTGTCTCCACAGCTGAAGCTGTCTGAGACATTGGCCTTTCCTCCCACAACTGTCGCAATACTCTTAAATATAACTGTTTATTCCATCTAGATTCGTCTAAAGGCATGATTGTATATTCTGCTCTAAGATAGATTGAATAATCCATTTTCAATTTTGTAGTTGCATTCTTGTGTTAGGTTGACTGTCTGTTATATTCGTGTTCCTCGTTTGTCTTCTCTAAGGGTTTTTGTGCAGTTTAAAAAGCCATTTAAAAACTGACCTTCATGTCGACATGTTTGGAAAAGAATACCAGAGTTCAAAATGTAATTAAAATTGCAACATTCTGTTCTTGAAATGGCCAAATGATTACTTCGAATACCGACCTTGTTAATATCCTCCTATTTATAGACGTTCGGATATCGTTGGATTGTCCAATCAAATTTCAAACGAGAACCATTTAGCAACTTTTCAATCAAACACGAAAAGTGATTGAGTTCAGGTAATTGAATCGATTTTAACATAAAGTTGTTTTTCTATTAATTGTGCAGCTATCGCGCTTGTTACCATTCGTATTTATATCGACGAGTGTCTGTATTTTGTGCGAGAGAGTTGGGTTTTACCCGGAGAATTGTGCACTTCACATACGACCCATGAAGATCCGGGTTAGAATTGGTCTTCAGCAACCCTTGTCTAGTCATAAGAGGCGTCTAACGGGATGGGATGGTCACATACGCTGACTTGGTATCCAAGTTGCGTAGATCGATGCTCATGCGGTTAATCACTGGATTGTCTGGTCTTGACTCAATAATTTACACACATTATATAGCTGCAATATTGCCGAGTGCGGCGTTAAACAACAAGCGAAACAAACACTTCACATACTGCAACCCATTCAGGAAAAGAACCCCGATATTCAATGAGACGAGCCCACGCTTGGACCAGTGGAGTACGTCACCGTCTCTCGTAGTTGTGACACTTCTCCTAATGTAACAAGGGCATGGTTGTTCCAGTCTTCTGAGAACTGGGTCACTCGCAGAGAAAAGTGTCCAATAGACGTGTCGGAGACTTGCTTGTCTTAAGAGGTGACAAACGGGAAAGGGTGTGCAGGTTAACTTATTTGGTTGATGTGTTCACTTACAATTTGGTGATCGGATCCACATTACAAAGACTGATGCTCATAACGTCAATCACTAGATTGTCTGGTCCAGACTGTAATATTCACAGACACAAATTTGGTTACATGTGTATTTTGTATTCACTGTAATAAATCAATGTTGTTTTACGCGAGACATCTGTACCATATAGGAGTGTAAACAATCAAGTCAGCGTTCAACGAATGGTTGAGCGCAATGATCCACACAAGTGAACCACAATATCACGCTATTAACCGGATACCACAGCTGGTTTTCACTAGACGGCTCTTGTTGGGTTCATGCGGTGCAGCAGTCGTATCCTGACCCCCATAGAATTTGATGTACTGCATCGTCTTCTAACATACATTAGCGACAACGTACTCTGAAATTAGGTTATATTCATACAGTCCCTGGGAGCCGCAACACTGAATTATACTGTATAATTTGACGTCGAATGCTCTCCTTGCATAACACCGGTACGTACCACACCAACGTGAATCGTAATGAGTGGCACGTGAGGCCGCGCTTGTAAGTTTTGAACTGATCATATGAGTGAGTGTTTTACGCCGCTTTTAGCAATATTCCAGCAATATCACGGCGGGGGACACCAGAAATGGGCTTCACACATTGTACCCATGTGGGAAGTCGAACATGTATCTTTGGCGTGACGAGCGAACGCTACCCCACCGCCCCTGTGTGATAGAGAGATCTAGAATAAGATGATAGGCCATAACGGGAAAATAGTTAGGAAACTGTTCATGACATACCTTAATCAGGTGTAGTTATTGGACATTAGTTTATTGTCTGGGCAAGCGTACATACCTGGCGGTACTTGTGTTACACTTTATGTTACGAGGGGCTATCAAAACATTTTGAGCCTAAAATACTTCTGATATGTGCACGATACAAATAACTGCATGATACTGAAGAATGGTTTATAACATTCACATATACGGCAGAAATGGATAAGGTTAAGTACAGAGCAGTCCTCGGCGTGACGAGAGAACGCTTTATCCAATAGGCTACCCCACCGCTCCACTGAGCATATGTCCTTACTCAAAGGCATGGAATGGTTTTAAATAATTAAACCTATTCATTGGAAGGCCTATCTAATGGTGATGCTAACTTTGTATCTCTGTTACTATTAGAGGACTGACATGTTAAGTATCAGATGTTAAATGCTCAACATTACCGTTATAACACCTTATCACCAGTAAACAAGTGTGAACTTAATGATGACGAATACCTATTCTGCTTCTTCTTATCTTCCCGACTGATACGCATGGGCGGCTAAAAGAACAAATTAGTGTATTTGATCCTGACGTAATTCTCACAGAGTTTCATTCAGGCAAACACCTGAACAGATCCTTTTCCACAGACTGTGGATGCTAACAGTGAGTGAGTGGGGTTTTACGCCGCTTTTAGCAATATTCCAGCAATATCACGGCGGGGTACACCGGAAAATGAGCTTCACACATTGTACCCATGTGAGGAATCGAACCCGGGTCTTCGGCGTGACGAGCGAACCCTTTAACCACTCGGCTACCCCACCGCCCAGTAGATGCCACCATTTGAAAAACCGATCACTTCTATGACTAAGGTTATGTATTATTTCTTGACACTTGCAGTATACCATCTAAAGAACGTTTATGTGGCTTATTTGCATTCGACACAATTTAAACATTCAACAAAAACATCATCTTTTTAACTCTATTATTGATTTATTTGACGTAACAATATTCTTTAACATCTGGAACGATTGTGATGATATCTTTCTGTCTTTTGTTCTTGGCGTCTTGCCAACGTAAATGCTGTAAATATCAATTACCATTTATGGGCTCTTGTAATACCTCTTGCATGTAAAACAGTCCAAAGTTAAAAAAACAAAACAACACTTCTTTACCAGCCTTCGTTGATAACGACGTGATGTTGCTCTGACATACAATACATTCTTCGTTATATAACTGAAAACTACCATAATATTTTTGATAACGTATCTTCAACACTTGGAGGAACTATAGATGCCATAAGCTGCAGCCTACTCTAGGAATACCTGCCACGCCGAATTATATTGCTTAAATTGATGTCCAACACTTTCCTTACATAAAAGTCCATTAACCCTCATCGTGGTAGAAAAGGCCTTGAACTGATCCTATAAAGTCGTTTGCCAAAGCACAAAATGACTATTAAATAATAAATGCATACTTCTAGCTTCATTTGAAAAGCATAAACACACTGATGTAGTCAATGACAGTGTGTGGTGTATATTTTCAACGTAATTCGTCATTTGACAGATGTTTATGCCACAATACACTTTGTCGGTGAGACAAGGTATCTCAATATTCATCGGAAGTATCTCTTCGCGTTGGTTGATGGGAATCACATTACACATACTGTCTGGGCAGCGTATGTCTTGTCCAAAGGGGTAGTAGCATCTTGTGTAAAGTGTTGGTTCATGACAGTAGCTATAAATTCCTACAATACATCAGTCACTGAGGCAGGATAATGTGAAGATCCGGGTTAGAATTGATCTTCAGTAACCCATAATTGTCGTGAGAGGCGACTAACGGGATCGAGTGGGCAGGCTCGCTGACTTGGTTGACACATGCTGTTGATCACTGGACTGTCTGGTCCAGACGCGATTATTTACAGACCGCCGCCATATGGCTGGAATTGTGTAAGTGCGGCGTAAAACTCAACTCACTCACTCCTGCAATGTTACATATGACACATGTCATCATATCTCAGTTGATCGATGTTCATGCTGTTGATCACTGGATTGTCTGGCCCGGACTAGATTATTTATAGACCGCCGCCATATGGCTGGAATATTGCTGAGTGCGGCGTAAAACTGAACTCACTCACCTACCAGGATACTGTGGCCACAGATTATACTCCTCACACTCCGGTGGTTGATGCGACATAACACACCTACCAAGGGTACACGCATCGTTGGGGCAGGATACTTCAGAAGCTACAACCTGCACCTCACACATGCACTATAATTTGTTGATGGGATGTACCATAAACCACGGTTATAACGAACGCAAAGGGACCGCTTACTTTAGTTCGTTATAACCGTAGTTGGTTCTACGCATTTCGGTTTCAACATGTACCAGGTGGTCTGGACAAAAAACACAACTCGTTACATCCGTTAGTTCGTTATATCAGTAGTTGGTTTGACGCATTTCGGTTTCAACATGTACCAGGTGGTCTGGACAAAAAACACATCTCGTTACATCAATTAGTTCGTTATAACAGTGTTCGTTACAGGCGTAGTTTACTGTAACCCACCTACCTACGGTACAAAAATCTTCGAGGCAGGATCCTTCAGTAACCACGTGTGAAAACTCGTCGGTTAGTGGGATCTAACACACCTACTTACAATAGGTGCTGCGTGGTCCTGTGCATAGAGCTCAAGTCCAAAATCAGTTGACGTTAAGCAACGTTGGGCGCGTGACCGTGTTTGGCAGCTTGACTCCTGAGGCTCATCTTAAGCAAGTGAGTTTGTTCGAAACTGTCTCTGTTCACCCAGCAGAAAATGGGTATCCGGTGGGATAAGTCATGTGACTTTAACCTTCAGGCGCCTCACAGGCAGCTTGGGTTATCCGGGGTAACAGTGATCTGGATGAGGCGCTATAAAAGTACTCTTATTATTATTTATTACTTATTGCATACCACAGTTGCCAGAATCCCGTGTATCTTATTTTTACTATGATTCCTCTGTCCGGATCCACAAGGCAAGCTTAAGGCTGCTATTGTAATGTGTGTTGAAGTACTGGAGTTAATGCGTCCTTTAGAACGTGCCCTGAGCGCACCATCTCTGTAAGCACCGTTTATTGCATGTGGCTCCTTCCAGAATGCTAAGCACCACTTGGGCCTATGATATAGTAAAAGCACCTAAAACCAATTTACTCACTCACTCACTCACTAAGGCGCATGAGCAGCGTAAGATTCCTGTTCATTCGTGAAATGTGTATATCGTTTGAAGCACTATATTCTTCATAACCTTTGATGATTAGCGGTATCGTGTGATACTACGCCATGTCGTTGATTCCTCAAATATTCTATTTAATAAAGTTCCTTCAGATAAGCGTACCTTACACTGATGCGCACATAAAATATCTCACTGACGAAGCTTCGTGTCAAAAAAATTGCCTAATTGGTCACTTAACGAACGTCTCAGATTGTTTGTAGAATTACATTTACACAGTGTACAAACATTTACAGGTTTACATAACTCTTTGGCAGCGTGTATGTCGAGTTTGACTACATACCTACAACGTGAACGATGCTTCTGAGAAGAAGGCATAGATGAGCATATTCATTCGCTGCGTTGAGGAGAGATTGTCATAGGCTGTTGCATCAACAATAGATGATGGATGAACTCTCGAATGTAGATAAAATATATTATAAGCGGATGTCATCAGTGTTCATACATGAGTGAACGTACGAGCGTAGAACAGACATTTTTGTAGATGATCAATGCGATGACTCACTATCGGCCGAACTACACACATCATGTCGATATCAGTCCAATAGCACAGGCTACCTGGGAGCTATACTTGTCGGGGGACTCCGAATTAGTCACAGTTACTATAAAAAAGCTCTGGCTTTGCTTTTAGCTTTTTAGACTCAACAGTAACCTGTTAGAAAAGAGTGACCTTTCTGACCCGGCTCTTTGTTGTAGGAAACTATATTTAATCGAATCGATATTTAGCACACATATGTATATATATGCAATGTAACAGAAACTTCAGACATGTTACTTTATGTCCCAAACATAACCATATGGAACAAAGCGTGTTTGACATCGGATAAATTAAATTTTGGCATTAGGGTGCGCTTGGTGCACCCTCCAAAGTCAACAGTAGCAGTATTTCACATGGACTTGCCATCTGTATTGGAGCTTGTTCAGTGTATGCCCCTCTCGCAATAACAAGGTAAGTTGTCTAATTTACTGCATAACACCTGAGAACACAACATTAGGCAATACCACATTCTGGGCCTGACGTCTCAAGGCACGAAGGCTTCCAAGAACATCCCATACGTGTTCAATGGTGCTGAGGACAGGTGATCTTCATGGCCATTCCATGACACCAATAGCCGTACTTTGCAGGAATTGTGTCAAAAAAGCTGTGTGTGGAGTCGCATTGTAAAGTTGGAATTGGAGGCCTGGACCATGAGCAACCATGAACGGCACCAGCTCCGTCACAAGGTTCCCACAAATTACGAGAAGACAGAAAGTTGCAGAATCGTCCACAAACCATTACGCTCTCGCAACGAAATCCATCAACTTCCTGTACGCAGCGATGTTCCGACGCCATGTTCGCACTATTTCGTAGGCAGAACGCAGCGTACTGCGATTGGTCGCTAAACACAACCCTCTTCTCTGGTTCCGGAGGTGCAATTGTTCCAAGGGTAGACGTTCATGTCGGTTTACCTGTATTACAATTGCCCCAACATAAGGACGTCGGGCACGAAGATAGGCAGCGCAAGCGGTTCGTATGGTCTGTGCAGTTACGCGACCACGGTGCGTTACCGATTGGCGTTACGGTCGAGAGATGATTACGCAAATAACGTAGCCGAATTTGCTTGTCCAGAGAATGTGACGTCTCTAGTGGCCGTCCTGTCCTGGGGCGAGCAGATGTCGCACACGTGTCCTCGGGTTGTGAATTGTCCGTCAACTGCATCTCATGGCACGATCAACAGACTGGTCAGCCTGGAGCATGCCAATTGCAAGTTTTCGTTTAACATTTGTAATGAGTGGCATGACAATTGTTTCGCTTTCAGTGAATGTTAATCTGTGTTTTTTTGTAATCACCTGCAAATTCTGCACACGTTGTTACAAATGTTGTCGCGAACTGCATCCACCCAGCAAGGTTCACCACCGTTGAAATGGGCGGCAGCGTCACATCAGACCTGGCAATTATGGTATTCGTACCTATTAAATACCTTGTATTACCACCCATTGTCAATATAATTCATTTCTCCAAATGTGAAGTTTCTTTTTTTGTTCCGTATGTAAACACTGTAGAAGTAAGAAGTCTTAAATGCGGTTTTCCAAGCAATGCAGAATCTAATTGCACCTCATCTTACTTGTATTTAACAGACAAAACATGTGTGGGAAACATGTAATATAGTTACAGGTTATCATGCTTGAAGTGACGGTTTCTATCGTAGTTATTTCGACACCAGTTGCACAGTATTATTTCACTATTAATCATGATTATTAAGATAATCTGGCAGTTGCTATGAATCTCCTCCGACATGACTAGTTCTAACGGCACGATTATTGCGATATAATATTTATAATAGTGACATTTGCCAGATATGAGCAGTCTGAAATGAATGTACAGATTCTAACTATGTATAGATTATATTTCAATCATCATTTGCAACCTACTGCAGTTTTATGTGCAGAACGTGAGGTCCAGATCCGCTGGTCCCTGTCAGTTACAGTTACAATATCATAAAAACATCATATGGGTCGTGAGGTAGCGAAGTGTTTCAAGTGTTCGTTAGGTCACTGGGTTCAATTTTCCCAAATGGGTGTATTATATGAAGCACACATCTCTTATTGGATATTGGTGGAATATTGCTCAAAGTGGTGGACAATCATACTCACTAACCATAAGGACACTCTGCCATAGAATAGTTCCCAAATGCAAAAATGGTTCAATTTATGCTTAATGAAAAAATGACAGTTGTACCCAGCCGGCGTACACAGTGTCTGGACCCAAGCCTCAGTGTTGGGTTAAACTGACGCATAAAAGAAAGTACACGTTGGGATCATATTCCAAAAACATGCGCTCATGCATGTTAGGATGTTGCGGCTATTTTGTTTTTAAATAAGTACATTCCATGGAGATGTATTTAATTTTCCATCATCTTTCTTCACATTGTGTGTGCCTGAAACTCGCCTTGATTCGTCCCGTGAAGATCCAGGTAAGAATTGATCTTCAGGAACCCATGCATGTTGTAAAAGGCGACTAACGGGGTTGGGTGGTCAGGCTCAATTGCGTAGATCGATGCTCATGCTGTTGATCACTGGAATGTCTGGTCCAGACTCGATTACTTACAGAGGCCGTCATATAGCTGTAATATCGCTGAGTGCGGCGTAAACCTAAACTCACTCACTCATGTTGGAATCCGTGTTCGCTTTGATTGTGTTTGGCGGTCCCACACCTCTGCTTGTT
Source organism: Haliotis rubra (assembly GCF_003918875.1). Taxonomy (NCBI): domain Eukaryota; kingdom Metazoa; phylum Mollusca; class Gastropoda; order Lepetellida; family Haliotidae; genus Haliotis; species Haliotis rubra. The sequence goes on along the minus strand of NW_025765115.1, from coordinate 642,106 downwards.
GGTTTCAAGTGGTAAACATGTAACACAGGTATCAATTTCGGCTTTCCTCCCAATGTGATATAACGCCTCAAGAAAGATGTAAACTTCTTTGTATACTTTTAAACATAATACCATAATGTAGCATGATCGTATTGATCTATTTTTGCAGGCGAAATTTGTCCTTAACACCTCCATGGTCTTCTCGAAAAATGGTTTAATTCCCTGGTCGCTTCATACCAAGTTACATTAAGGGATTATACTTAAAATGTATAACCACTTGTAAAGAAAATTGGTCTTCACCAAACTATGTTTGAGATCGGGTGGTCAGGCTCGCTGACTTGGTTGAAACATGCCAAATACGTGTTGTTCGGCCGACACATGCCGGTGCTCATGCTGTTGATCACTGGATTGACTATATTTACCAACCGTTTTCATATAGCTGGAAGCGGTTTTAAGCAACAAACAAACAAAACATATGTAAATGCTAGTTAAAGATCAGGGCCTAGATTTTCGAAGCTATCTTAGCGCTAAGATAGTCGTTAGTTGATGTTAATGTATGGCACTTACGACTATCTTAGCACTAAGATAGCTTGGAAAATCTAGGCCCAGGTAAATATTTAAAACTTAAAGTTGTTTGCCCTTACTCTAATTCCAACAAACTGAAGATTCTTCTTCTATATGACATTTTGTGAAACTTCCAAGCCTATACAAATATATGTACGTGTAATACCTATCCAATAAACTCGGCCTTCCTGGTATGAGCTGGTATGGAAGTTACGTCCCATTGAACAATGTTCGCCCCCAGTTCATTACCAATGTGTGACGCCTTCGTTACCCTTCAAATATCATCACTAGTCTGTCTCACAGTCCCCGAACCCACATAGTACTCCTTTCCCAACCCTTTACGGTAATACTATAGCACTAAATGAAGCAAGTCCGTATTTCTTAATCTACAATCTCACAGGATGCAACTTTTGAATTTATATGTAGCTTCTTCTAATTGTTCTATTAAAATACATTTTTACAGAGACGTCAGGGGACGTTACTTGCAAGTAGTAAAGTAAAACATCCACATTAAAAAGAGAAAAGTGGAAGATTAGTTTTGTGTTGTTTGGCCATGACCAATTCTGCACACTCGGCACACTGGGCAAATTTCAGACATAAAAATTGTTTCAAAATATGAAGTAGTTAGACATGTAGCTGCCACTAATATGTAGGAGGTCATTACAAGAATCTTAAAATTTTCCCTCTAACCCCAAATGCAGCCTCATTTCTATCCCTGTGTATATTCTTAGAAAAGCAATGATGGTGAATCTTGAACAGATTTCCGACCGACGTACCATTACCCTGATGAATTTATACTGCAAGATTTCTCCGTTTAATCAGAGTGGTTCCAGATTACATGCGAAGGGAGAATCACCCAACTGCTCCATTACGTTTTTACTACACCAATTACACGATGGTAGCAATGAAATAGAAATTCATACTGACAAATACAAAACAAATATGTAGCTGGTGAAAGAGTATTTGGCGCCACGGCAGTCATCACTTGTTTGTAAAAATAACAGTTAGTCGGTTGCGTGATAAACTTTATGCATGGTTGTGGTCGTCGTGATAGCGGCAATGGCTAGCGACAGCACAGAGAGCTCCGAGAGCTAGCGCAGTGAGAAACTTGAATGTTCGCTCTGTGTGATATAACCGTTGGTGTCTCCTCGTTCCAATATGTTTACACACTAAGTCCATGGTCTGATATGCATGCCTCACTTACACCTCTTTTTCAAATTACAGTGTGAGTGAGTTTAGTTTTACGCCGCACTCACCAATATTCTAGCTATATAGCGGCGGTCTGTAAATAATCGAGTCTGGACCAGAAAATCCAGTGATCAAGAGAATGAGCAACGATCTACGCAAACTGGATACAATGACAAGTGTCAACCAAGTCAGCGAGCCTGACCACCCGATCCCATTAGTTGCCTCTTACGACAAGCATTGTTTACTGACCCGAATCTTCAATTTACAATTACCAAATTACAATTACCAACGTCAAAAAGGTAATACCTAAACATTGCCAAGTATTTGGCATACGATTGTAGTGAGGGTAGAGGTATTTATTCAACATGCCTAATTACATGTATTCATTGTCCACAAAATGAAAGAGAAAAGCTGTATATGAACATCAAGAGTTATTTTTGGAATCGATATCTTTAATTTAAAAACGACCACTTGGAAATAAATGTATCTTAAGGTAGAGTGTGACGTAGGGTTTAGTACTTGGAATTCGGTTATAAATCATTAGTCTTCCTACCTACATGGTATCTATGTATCAAATACCAATAAAACACAAAGATGATGATATATTTTCGCTTCAGGTTTACTATTCACACGTAACACCATGTGTACATGAGAATATTTTGGTCCCGTGAAAGGTCTCATTTATCCAAGGTTAGGGCATGGAAGCTCGGTGCAACTGTAGTACCCATCCGCCATACATGTACATGTATTGCAACCATCGGGAGACGGAAAATCCTGCCCGGTCGCGTAGACTTTTCCGTCAACTGTGCAGGTTGCATCACTTGGAGCTAGGGTAAAAAATTCGCATTAAAGGAAGAAAAGTGGAATACTAGATGTGTTTTATGTGATGTTTAGTCATGATCAGTTTTTCGGCATAATTTGGGTAAAACCGGCAAACAAATTTAGACATTATAAATTGGTTCAAGATATTAAGTATTTAGCTTATTTGACGTAATTTAATCTAAAATCTACGTATGTGTTTCTTTGTTGTGTGAATTATTTTATTAATGGAAAAATGAAATAAAAAATTGAACTCACCAGGTTGGCAGGTTGACAGAATGAACACGGAAAAAAGGAACATCCACAGTTTCATTTCGACTCAGATCTCCGGTCACAGTAAAATGGAATCAACAGGAGAATGACAGCATTTAGTTAAGTCGAAAAATGGTTTGAAAAACAAGAAGATAAGGGTCACTTCAAAAGCGATATGGCGATACTGACAACGCACATTTGTGCGTAACCCTGTGCAACTGGATTTATTCACGTTCAACATCTGTACGTGTAATTACACGCTTCACTGAAAGAATCATTATTAGTAGTTCAAGTGTTAAATACAATGTATTATTTACAGCGCATTTTTACTGACATCGTTTAAGTAAATATGAGTATAGTTAGTTCACGTGGTACGTTGATCCCTCACCTATTTTACTTTTTATCCAAAGGGGTGCATGTAGAAGACGATACAAAGAGTAACGAATTAACAGCTATAGAGATGGTGCTGACAGACTACAATCAACATTAAATCTCCTCTTTGCTAAAACAACATCTCTTTTGACATTCCGTTTGAGTAGAGAAAGGTTTCCCGTTTGGTGAATGATGTGTGCTGATATATGTAACATTGCAGGAGTGAGTGAGTTGAGTTTTACGCCGCATTCAGCAATATTTCCAGCCATATGGCGGCGGTCTGTAAATAATCGCGTCTGGACCAGACAGTCCAGTGATCAACAGCATGAACATCGATCTACGCAATTTGGATACGATGACATGTGTCAAACAAGTCAGCGAGCCTGACCACCCAATCCCGTTAGTCGCCTCTTACGACAAGCATAGGTTAATGAAGATCAATTGTAACCCGGATTTTCACGGGTCTAAAAATACTGGAACAATAGTTCCTTTGGCATGCATCGAACACACACTTGTTATAACGTCGTAGGGGCTGTTGGGTAGCAGTGTGGTTAAAGCGTTCGCTCGTCACGCCGAAGACCCGGGTTCGAATCCCCACATGGGTACTATGTGTGAAGCCCATTTCTGGTGTCCCCCGCCGTGATGTTGCTGGAATATTGTTAAAAGCGGCGTAAAACCAAACTCAGTCAGTCAGTATAACGTCGTACACCACCATCTCACAAAATAAATAAAGAAAAAACCTCAATCCTTAATTTATATGAAGAAATTGTCATAACACAAGGTTGCCATAGATATCGTTGTATCTGTATCTTAATAGATTCGGGACGATTTGTCAGAAACATAAGTACCTGCCACCTTTACTGAGAAAACAATATGTTGTCCTCATGCATTACATCAATGTGTACTTTTGGGAACTGGAAGTCATCAACATGAGAGCTCCCTTCCAAGTAGATTTGTTTCTTGATGCATATAAATCGAAATGTCTGCTTGCATTGGCAAAATCAAAACAAGGGAATTTTGCCTATGCCTTTAAGCTTGATGTATGTTGGTGACTTGCTATCGTTCAGCAATGAAAAGCCAATTCCATTCCAAAGTAAGAAATTGAAAATGACAACAAACTATCCACAGAATTATATGAGAAGAAGAGTCACCTCAACTTTCTATCAGTCAGTTTACCCTTGAGTTCATGTTTTCAGCAATATCACAGTAGCTCCAGTTGCGTTTGCTTTGAGGTACAATCGAGCATGCTCCAAGAAGTGAATGAGTGAGGTTCTACGCCGCGTGTAGCAATATTCTAGTAATATCACTGCGGGGAACACCATAAAAGGGCTCAACACACTGCACCCATGTGGGGAATCGAACCCGTCTTGTCGAGCAAACTCTTTACCCACAAGGCTACCCAACCCTCTTCGTGCCGTTGACCACTGGATTGTCTGGTCCAGACTCGATTATTTACAGACTGCCGACATATAGATGGAATATTGCTGAGTGCGACGTTAAACAACAAACCAACCAAACAACCAACCACACCGCTCCTTCTGTCAAGGAAACTTTCGAAGAGCGTCACGCGACTTTGGCAGATGCAAATGCTATATTTTGTTAGACAATACTTAATACCGGAATGTATTGCAACTTGTTACGGTTAATAAATTTGCCGTGACAAAAGGTTTAAGAGTCCCCTTTGAACCAGCAAAATAGAACACAGACAAGTCTAAAATATTCAATAATATATTGAACAAACAATGAGCAAGCTGCAATGAATGGCAATACAGATTTCTAGTACAATGCAATTGAGTCACAAATCTAAAATATTTGGTCACAAATATAAAATATCAACTCACCAGAGTCTTGACATTTACAGTGAGAACTGATATACTGATTGAAGGTTGTTTACAATGACAGCAGGCAAGCACGGTCAGTCTTGAAATGTTGAGAAACTCGACGATGGCAGACGGATGTGTGTAAATCCAGTCATGTGAAGGTCCTGTGTCGCACAACCAGCCGTTATATAGCTCTTACACAGTTCTCGAGCATTCTAGCAAAGCTAGGCTCCATCATTATTCTCTCAGAACGTTATGGAATCATGTGGAACACACGGCATGATGAAAACCGTACACAAACAAGATTGCCAAGGGAGGCAACTCTGAAGCACTATCAAAAAGGCGTGCCGCTAAAAATGCTATTGCCATTGAACATATATGATGCAAGATGGGAGCCAAAACTCACACTCAAAACTTTAAACATTGTGACCCATTAGAACTATTTTAATCAATGTGATATCACAAATTACAAATTGCATAAAAAAACACACTCTCATAACACACTTTGTAATAGGAAATTGACTTCAACAACTAATTTTACAAACTGAATCAGTTTTCATGGCTGGCCAAAGCAAGCTATATACAGAGAAGCATTCTTTTTGTTAGATTATAGAATGAGCCAGCTGTTACGTTTCTTGTGACATATATATGAACATAGCGGCACCTGAAGTCCTTTAGATAATCATATCTCTATCAAAAGCAGAGTTTGCTATGGAAACGACAGTTTTGAACCAAAGTGTCATCAGCCATTATAATGCATAAATTAAAGCAGCAATTCTGTCACACATATTTGTAGTGTGAGTGAGTGAGTTTAGTTTTACGCCGCTTTTAGCAAATATTCCAGCAATATCACGGCTTGGGACACCAGAAATGGGCTTCACATATTGTGCCCTTGTGGGGAATCGAACCCGGGTCTTCGGCGTGACGAGCGATCGCTTTAACCACTAGGCTACCTCACCGGCCTCACATTTTTGTAATTAAATATAGAATGTATGTGATTGATTCTGACACTTACTAATTAGTAGTATCGAGTTTCATCCGACTGCTTAGTACGGCTTATTCTATCACAAGCTTTAATGAAGAGGAGGATAGGATCGGTATTATGTAGAGCCAGCAGAAATAGCGACATACGCGCTGGCTAGAGTATGAAGTGTCTCTAACATATAACAACAGTTTCCATGTGTCTGTGTGATAGAGCGATCGAAAACGAGATGATAGACCGTTACGGGAACATAGTAAGGAAACGTTTAAACTGTATATGACACACCTCAGGCGTAGTTATTGGACGCAAGATCATTGTCTGGGCAAACGTACATGCTTGGTGTTAGATTATATGTTATGCCCACATATGAAATGAACAAGAACCGTGTCAGGTTGTCATCAGTTCAATTTTATTGGAGAACATGAAATGCATTGCCTCAGTTATCCAACATTAATGCATCCTATCTTGGTACAAGCGTAGTTTCCGTCTTTCATACAGAAACATGTATTGCAGCCATCTGGAGAAGGGAACGACTGCCCGGCGTTGTAGACATTTCCTTCAACTGTGCAGGTGCCGTCGCTTGCAGCTAGCAATGTCAACAAGGAATCCTCATTAAACGGAGAAAAACGGAATACTAATCCATGTATATGTATTTTGTGCTCATGTTTTGTAACAGAGGCATGCTAGACCATATTGTCAGTCATTGGTACATAAATACTAATGATGTGCAGTTTGAATACGTGTAAGGTCGACAAAAGAAAGTTAAACTCACCCATTTGGCAGTTTGATAGAATGGACAGAAAAAAGAGAATGACACACAGTTTCATTTTGAATACGACCTCTTTTCTGAGTTGAAAGGAATTATGCGAAATGTGACGGCACTTGGTGAGAAAAGAATGTGGGAAAATAAGTGAGATAAGAAGCCGCTCCAAACACGATAAGACCCTACCGACCGTGTTACCTCTAATGAGATTAGGCGTATTTACAGCGCACCTTTGCCTATTAGTGAAACAGGTTACCGTACTAGATAATGACTCGACTAAAACTGATGTTTCAAAGCCGTCCTCGTTATAGGCAGATGACCCAGTTTATACAGATAGTTCTGTATAAATAAAGGGAGTAGAAACTACCCAATATCAGCATGAAATGTTTTGAAGTAAGAATAATATTTGTTTGCCGCGAATTTGAATTGGATTACATTTGATCATCTTGATCTGGAAGGAACGCAGGGCAGCCACAAGAATTACCAGACCGAATCTGGGACTCGAACTCACGGTATTCCGGCAACGTATTAGATTGATGTGTTAATGTTCAAACGTCTTTGAGGTCATGGTTTGTTGCATTTTATTTGATTTACAAGACATATGTATGCACGTGTACTGAAATATAACAACAACTTATAGCCTACGTGGCTTGAATGAACCAAACAACATAGTTTGTAAGGTGTATGAAACATGGTGATGCAGGAACTTAACAGAAGGCACTGAACATCAAAATAACACCTGCAGCAGAATTTGTTTGCTTGCTTCCGTTTCTGCATTAATCGCGGTTTTGTGGGAAAATAAGACAGAATATTTATTTTCATCATCAGCTATGGCAGAGATCCATATTGCTGGTACCAAGTCCATTCTGGGACAATGGGAAAGTACCTATAAAAACTGTTTATGGTAGGATGTTTTGTTTTAATTTGACAGAAACAGCAACCACATGCGCATAAAACTGTCACATTTGAGAGGATATGTCTTAGAATTACTGTGACTCTCAAGTCAGTTCTTATAATATTTCAGCCGCGAATTTAAGAAAATATCGGGATTGGGAATAAAATTCGATCTTGTCGACGTTGTTGGATGAGTTCCAGCCAAACATTGGATTGTTTTATAGATATGTTCTGTAATATATCAACACTTCTAACAATTTCATGTCTATGTGAATAATGGTAAAATATATCTCCAACCATTATACTGAATGAGTTCCAGGTCATGTCTGGTTTCGAACGGGTTTCTTTTTGTTTCAGTACGCTGTAGTATATATTGTATCAGTAATGCCAGCCATGATCAGTATAGTATTAGGAAATATATTGTTCAAAAAGTAAACGTACTCAGAGTCTGTGATGCTAAAGCATTATCTCGTTTTTGGCTCAAATCTGTTTAGGGTAGTTACGTGGGTGTTAAATTTTTGGATAATAAAAAAGCATTTTAACATTTGAATATTCGTACCAATCCAACATATTGATCAAACGTCCACCTAAAATCCACAGGATAACGATCGGTTGTCAGGTTACTGTATTTCTATTGTTCAGGTAATAATTCAACGTGTAAATGAAAATCCAGTTCTGGACAATGATCATTAATATTGGAGTTTTCGTTGTCAGTGTACTATTTACATAAGTCACTTATTCTTTGTACATATCTGCTCAAATAAATACTATGATGAAATATGGAGAGAGGGAACAGATACCGTTATGTTTTAGGAATTAGGATGAAATTATTTTTAACAGTATATTTTAACTCAGGGAATGCAGAAAATAATATTAGTTTTTATCAGTCAAATAATTCTGACCTCAGACCCACGTGGACTTACACGTGTCAATAACTTGGTAGTCAATAAAGTCAATATCGAGGATCAAGAGATGATTGGCTCTTATATTAACTGTATGTAGGAAAATAATCTTACGTATTATTACTGAGTTGAATGAAATACTTGTTAGAATTTCGTGTCTGTTAGGTTAATGTGATATCATTAAAACGGCAATATATTTGTCTGCCATCGTAATTTGGATGACTCATGTACTTCAATTTAACGGATTACGTACTTACACTCAGTGCGCTGAACACAGCGGAAATTGGAACGAGACCAAATATACCTCCTTTAGATGAGTATCTCGAAGGTTCACATGAAAGTTGGAGATTCCAGGAGAATAGTCAGTTACAATTACCGCTTTTGTAAAGTAGATGTTAAGTGTAATGTTTGCTTCTTTCGTTTGTTGTTCAACGCCGCACTCAGCAATATTTTAGCTGTAGATAATCGAGTCTGGTCCAGACAATACAATGATTGACATCATAAGTATCGACCTACGCAATTGTGATACGAAGACACGCATCGACTACGTGAGCGTCAACTGCGACAAGCATGGGCTGCTGAAACTGAATATTCTGACACAGATCTTCACAGGTGTTTATTGACTAATCATCAGATTCTAAGATGTGAAATGAGAGATATGTTTACCATTCGCCAGATATTTGTATTTCAAGTGAAACTTAAGGTAGACACTTCGATTTTATTTTCTGACCTACAGACACCCCTGAACTGTTTTCAGTATGTTTATGGCACCCAAAAATACGCCGCTGAAGTCATGGCCTAGGACAAAAACCATCAGTTTGAAAGATCGTTTGCGCCTCCTCCAAAACCCATTGCGAGTGCACAAAGTAAGACCAAAAGACAAGACACTGTGTACTTGACAGAAATCGAACGTCAACAGATTTAGATGGATCTACATACTATAGCCCATAGTTAAGACTACAAAGCATGCTTCTTGATCTTACTTTGAAACGCTCTTCTGACGCTTTAAATGTCCAACAATGTAAAAAAAAACATTACATTTTTCTTTTCCTGTATGTATACCATCTGATCATAGTTGACTAAGTATAGGACGATGTTACAGAAACTTTATCGCTTGTGATGTAAACTCTACTAGTGTCTGCCAAGACTCATTATATTGATCTCGACCTATAATTCTTATAATCAGTGATAGTAATAACCGATATCAATTAGTCAAATCTGTAGAAAGAATATCGCGAAATCCTGCTTGCAATTACGATCACAACCGCATCCTATCAAAGCGAATGCCAAGAGTAGGGCAGAAAACGGGAAAATGTGAAACGTCATGTGAAATGCCTTCCGGACTGGGATGAGTCAGTATGCGATACTACCATTAAGTCATTGGAAGAATAATACAATGAAATGAATAGAAAAGAAGAGAATATATTAGGATCAACCTGTTCTTTCAAAGCCAGCAGCCAAATTCGGACCAGCTGACAAGGAAAGAGTTCTTCAATACAAAATATATAAATAATACATCTCTGATAAGCAAACATCACTTCATTTTGTTTGCAAAAACAACACAACACGTTGTATGAGCGCCAGTGACACATAATAAAACCCCACATGTTCGGCCATCTACCAAAAACACATCAATTCTGTCGACGGATTCTGACTTGACTCTTCAGCATGTAGGATGTTTATTCCATTTTTGTACAGAATTACAACGATCTATAGAAATCCGTAGACAGACAGATACATCTATGATTCAACAAAAGACTGTATGACAAGAGGTATATCTTTCATTTTCCAAATGCCAACTTTCACTTTACGTTGAGACGTACGACTGAACTTACACGAAAGATTTTTTACCAATGTTACAGAATTCAAGGCTTTTGAGTGCAACCAGAACAAAATTATGCCCGATGTATTTCCCTTTTTTAAATGAGTCATGTACACCCGTCTTTACTCAGGTGAACATAAGACTCACCTTTGCATCAGTTATTTATTCTGTTTGTGAGAGCAGGATACGCTCACCTTTCGCGAAAATCAAGTGATAGACTCAGTACATACATACAGCGTCATACAATACACCTGGAATCGTGCATTTGACTTTAGTTATTATGAAAATAATTTTTCTTCTTCTGTATTCTAATATGTTAAATGGTATTGCAATATGTATCATGTATGTAAATGTTCGTGCACAATTGTTAACAATTTGTAATATTATAGGAGCGCTGTATTTTAGGACTTAATATGTACAATCTCTGAATCAGAAAATATAAAGGTTCTGTATTTTCACTGTTCCTTTAACAATTTGTGTGTGCATATTTCATTTCGATGCCGGTTATACTCGAACACGACATTGATTGATTAGGTACACGTTACATAACACAGGGTGCTGTGCTCATCGTACTTTGTCAGTCATCATAGATGTGATTTGCTGGAGCGGGAGTTTATCCAAATACCCATGTCAATCACGACCCAAAAAGTTATTACATAATTGATTATGTGACACATGCGTAAAAGATCAACACTTTGCGCTGTCAATATTCAGATATGGCTGATTTGAGATTACTTTACTGCATTCACCCTGGCTTTCTCTTCAAAAATAGATTTTACTTGACTAATCAATCATGATTTCATTTAAAGCCCTAGGTAGGTAGATGTTACGAAATAGCGGTTACGCGGAAGTTTGTCAGAGGAAAAATATTTAGAATAAAACATGCTTTTGTGTTTCCGACAGGACATTCTCTATTCTAGATATCGCGTTTACTTTCGATACAGCCATGTCTCTTGGGACACAATATCAACACGTTTGGATGAGATGTGAAGGTTTTGTAAGCCCTTTGGGTTGTAAAAACCTTTAACAGGGATGAGAGCCAATCTCTCTTCAGAAGTGCATTGATGTTTGTGCCTCTGCTGCGTCACATGTCTAGAAGCGTTAATGTCAACCAAGCCTTATACTAATTCCAAGCACGTTGTAAGTGGCAATAAAAGCAAAATGCCGTATACCAATCATAGGCATCATGAAAACCATTTTATGTTGTGAAAACTGTCAACACGAATTGTGTGTGCATTATATCAGTGTCACAATTCGTAAAATAGCATTTTTGTGAGTATTGATGAACTGACACATGACCTACTATTAACAAAGTCATTAAGGTGTACTTTGTATTCCCTTATTAGCAGTAAGTATGCCTCTTGTGAGCGTTACTCCTCGCTGCACTCCTACATGCAGACGTGTATGAGAAAGGCGAGGATAACAGTTTAACCATACGGGCAACACATATGCCAATATATTCACGGTAAAAGTGGATATAACAGGTTGGATCGAACACTGCGGCACTCATCAGCATGACAGTCAGAGTAGTATTTCTATTTACAAAACATCTGCTAAGTTCAGTAATTTGTCAAAGTAATACAGATTACAATTCTTGTAAAAAATTACCCTAATCAAAATTGAAACAAAGTGTTGTCGGGTTTAAGAAATAGATGTCAAAATGCGAGCATCAGACAGCAAAGAATGGCCACGTAACCAGGAAAATGCTTCACTATTTAGCTCCCCACTCAGTATCAAGTCAGACATCGTAAACATGGATCATATATGTACTTGAATAGATTGTGCACGTTGTCTAGGCAAAACAATTTGAATGGTGACACAGGATCTATCTTATAACTTGTCTAGAATGCTGATGGTTTTATGGTCGAAGTGATGTATTGGACCAAATCCTTCTGGCATCTGTGGCCGCAACTACCAGACTCTCTACCTCCATCAACACAAGTAACGCAGAATATCGCCAGAGAGACGCCTCGCCTGACAAGCACAGGGTTCACGTGGTCCAGTCCATATTAAATCCGTATGGATTATACCAATTGGGAGACAATCTGGGTTTCTAAATCCTGTTAGCTTTATTATCACCATTAACTCAATGGAAACATGTTATCATGCACAAGTACTGGTTCCTTCTTCGAAACGTCTGGGAGTGGACATGTCATTTTGGTGCCGACAGTAACCAGTAACCATGCAGGTGTTGCAACCATCCTTGGTTTGGAATGTCTCTAGTATTGGTTCCTGCTATCCAACGTCATTGGGGTGGACATGCCGTTTTGGTACAGACAGTGGCCCATGGTCAAGGCTGAACAACAGATGCAGGTGCTGCAACCATCCTTGGACGGGAATGTCTCTATTATTGGTTCCTCCTATCCAACGTATTTTCGGGAAGACATGTCATTTTGGTGCAGGCAGTGAACAAGGCTGGACCACAGATGCAGGTGTTGCAACCATGGGGAATGCCTCTCATACATGTTCAGTGTACATCTTGCTGTCAGCTCCGTCAAGTGTTTCGGGAGCAGCGATGACTGTGAAATAAGCAGGCACTACAACTGATCAGGTTAGGACACTGGTGTAGTAAGGGCCTCTTCGCCTGTGCATTTCAGATTTGTCTCAGTCAGCCACACAAGACTGATCAATCATCAGCGACTTCTAAAATGTGATAATTGGTTTACATGTTAAGTGGGGGAGGAAAACATGGATTAGTTCATCCTTGTGTTCTTGTAACTAAGGTTAGAGCATGAGTACCAACTTCGTGATGTCGTTTTGTTGTAGAAAATCAGGCATAGCTGTTTTGGTGTCTGTGAAATGGAGCATGTGGAATAGAATTGATATCTCTTTTATTAAAGACCAGTAAATGACACAGTGTGACATTGTGAATTATCAAAGAGTTCTCGTTCTCGTTCTCACAGTAAAACGAGTACATAAGTTCTTCCTTCACACACCATGTAGAAACCAGAGTATATGGAAATAGCTTCCAGTGTGTGTAATCAGGAAGAAAAACGTAGAAACCATTACGGTAAAGGAACTGTTAAGTGATTGGGAAGAAGCTAATATGCAGGCGTGTGATTATACATATGTGTTTTATCGCGATCAGATGCGGAATTCACAAACTAAAGAAGACATTAACGTCGCACCTTAAGAGATAACAATTAAGAGATAAACTAATTTTCAGTAATGTGTACCTTTTAGGCCATGTTGCTTTGAAAATACATACTTATTTCGTTGTCGACAGGATTTTTTAGAGTTTTCTTCATTTTAGATGATAGTAAGAGTGAGTGAGTGTGGTTTTACGCCGTTTTTTAGCAATATTCCAGCAATATCACGGTTGGGTACACCAGCAATGGGCTTCACACATGGTACCCATGTGGGGACTCGAACACGGGACTTTGCCGTGACGAGAGAACTCTTTAACCACTAGGCTTCCCCACCGCCCTTGATAGTAAGAAACTAATATGTTTCCAGGGCGATCTGTACTCAATAACTCATTAACTGTGGTTTGCATTGTGCAAATTGACGGTGCGACAACTACTCTCTTACCGAGAAACATACATGTCTATACCAACATGGAAGCATATTCGTTGCTTTTTGGATAGTGCATTCTTTTCAAAACTGACACAAGGAAATGTTCTACAACATATAACAGTTTATTGTTGGGATTACAAATGTATCATTTTGGATGCTACACGGGGTGTTGTACTGCATCAGCATCCCCTCTATCCATCAACGTTTGTTGGAATGCAAGCCATGAGCGTACAGAACACAGCGTTCTTTCCCCCGCAGCCACACCTATTGCAACCATCGGTGGACTTGAAACTATCGCCGCTGTTGTACACCACTCCACCATATAGGCATTGATCAGGGGTGAGATCATCAACTTAAAAAAACACAATTTTGTACATTTGGTTTCATAAACGTTGTTGTAATTTGTGACGAAAAACATTGATATTGTACTGTTTGTCTCATAAAATAATATTACACGATGTAACATGCTATCCGTTGTCCGAGAAAACCAACAAAAGTTCTTTCCTCAAACGAAGCATCAGGTTATGACAGATCATTACACAACTTCTAATCTACTATGTTCTGTAGATAATAAAGACAGATTCACTAACACAATCAACTCAATCTGTGTTCGAGTCATCTGGAGTTTTTTCTCTACTAATTTGTATACATGTGACTCTGTGATGAGCTCGAGACAACCAGATATCTGACACTGATCCGAGTATACATTACGAGGGTGAGTTCTACACAACCGGGAATTCGACGGATCAGTTCGACACAATACGATTCGGCTGCGTGTGTTAAATATGGAAATAAAACGGCTCTACTATATATGAAGTGAGTTTGAACCGGATTTTGTTCTGAATGTTCAAAACGGCTTGAACCATGTAGCGATATCCGTATACATTTCAGTCATCTGGAAATGTCGATCATGAATGTTACACGTGAAAATGTCAACACGTACAGTAACCGTAATGACCTCAACTTTTAAGTGCCAGAAACATGAAAGTATGGACGAATTGACGGAATACATTATCACTTCATCTTTTACATACACGTAAACTCATCTCTCCATGTAATGCATATTCAATTCAAGAAGCAATCGCCAGTGTTTGAACAGCTTCAAAATCAGATCTGTAATGGGAAGTGCTAACATTGACGTGAATAGTCATATGTGTTAAATGCAGCACAAGCGCATATAACTGAACATCAAAAGGTCCCCTGAAGATAGCGTAAATATGATGGTACAAGTGTCAGCCCTTCTGATAAAGTATACATCAAATGAATGAGTGTAACTCCACTTTGGACAACATTTCAGTTATATGATGGCGTGTGAGCTTGATGACATGCAGGTCTTTACCGCCTTAGTGAAACACAAGAACACGGGTATGGTGCTAACAAACCAAAACGTAATCAGTTCAAATCTCAGAAACAAGACAAACAAAGTAATACCTGATACTGCTAGGGTTACAGCACAAATTGTAGCCACCAGGAATAGAATCATCGCTTTCTTCATCCTGTGATGTTTACGTGTGACGGTCTTAGCAAGAGAAATGCAATGAAGTGTTGACCACAGGTGTTTGCTTTGTGATTGTTCTCAGCAATTCAGCAGCAAGGAGTGGCTGATAGAGAACTGTCCTTTCACTGCTTAGACTTTAACAACTTTTCACGTGATTCGGAAATGAACTGCAACCTTCTTATGATAATGTTATAAATATTTATAGCGGCAATAATGTCAAATGAACAAAAAATACCAGTTTGCCCATTCCTTGTGCAATGTTGTTTAATTCATCCTTAAACACCGCGTGAAGGGACACTTTAAGGGTCCCCAAATGCATTAATGCTTGGATAGGCTTGAAATATACTTATCATTTGGCAACCAGAATAGACCAGTTTTGTTTCGAGAAAACATATTGTATCAGTTTAGTAAATATGGTCACGGTTTTCAAATATTTTCTAGCATGCCTAACAATAAAGTTGTCCATGAATGACCCTTGAAATCAATACCCCGAAATCCAGTATGAAAGGATTCTGATATATTCTGTATTTCCAGGCTCCTCACTTGCGGTCAGAGGTAAATGGAATACAGCAATATTGAAGATAGCAATCGCATTTCTTTCAAAGCTTTTGTTATGTAACTGAAGGAAATGCTATCAAATTTAACTTGAGATTGAAAAATGAATTACGTAGACCTCGTTTGTGTTTACAAAGGCAATTCCTATACATACATAATCTGTTGCATGGTTTTTAATGAATAGATGTATTGTCTTTTACAGAGGCAATATCACAAGTGAGTTAGTAACCTGAGCCGTAACAATATCAAAAGCAAGCTATCCAGGAAGAAATTACGAGCATGTAATATTCTCTCCTGGTTGCCTTTCACAGTGTGATATCTATAATTATGAATTGTATTGACAAGTATGTGTTGACTAAATCTATCAGCATTGTGGGCGTTTTCTTTGCATATATTCCGCCATGATTTGCAAATGTTCCGCCATGATATTGTCATTCCCCATAGGGGCGGTGAGCTAGCGTAGTGGTTAAAACGTTGAACCCGGGTTCGATTCTCCACATGGGTACAATGTGTGAAGTCCTTTTTCTGGTGTCTCCTGACGTGATATTGCTGGAATATTGCTAAACGCTGTGGATAAGCATACTCACTCTTTCTTTCAATGACATTTTCTTCTAATGTGTTTGCTTCATTCCCCATTGGGGCGGTGACCTAGCGTAGTGGTTAAAGCGTCGAACCCGGGTTCGATTCTCCACATGGGTACAATGTGTGAAGCCCATTTCTGGTGTCTCCTACTGTGATATTGCTGGAATATTGCTAAAAGCGGCGTTAAACCACTCACTCACTCATTCGACATTTAATCCTTTATCCTGGGATATATGTAATGTTATGTTTTGGAACAACCATGGTTATTTTTTTAATGCAGATGAATAAATATACTCTGAAAGTGTTATTATGTGTTACTAAAGGAAACTGTGTATTGCATGTATTCCGCTATTTGTTTCCACAAATAATGTTCCGAAAATAAACTCTTAAATGTAACAGCAGCAACGTTGAAGGGGAAACGTTGTTTCTTTTTGTTAATTAGTAAGCGTGACTGACATCTCAAAGTTGGGGTGATCAAAGTGTCTTAAAAGATATGTAATTTGTAATGCAAATTTCAGAAGGTAGAGACATTTTGGCAACATATAATCTCATATTCTTACGTCTGGTCTGGTATATGCGTAGATTCTTCAAACTTCACGTTGCCCAAATACCAGCTGTTAAAAGATTTGAAATAACATTTGCAACAGAAAACCCGTTAATTGACTTGTCACTCTGCAGTTTATAAGTTAACCCGGTTGTTGCATACGAGTTGGCTCAGGAACTGATTAATATTCCAAACCTGAACGTATTTGCTCTCACTAAAATTGTAACCACATTGAAGACATGTAATTTGCTTTCATTTCCTTTTTCCCACCAAACTGGCAGATACGTACATATGTACACCTATGTCACAGCTATACAGTGCATGCTGCATGGCTGATGTCAACATTGCTAACTCCAAAACTAAAACATAATACTAGTACTAATAATAATTGATTTCTAAAGCGTCTCGTATCCATTGCTAAAGTTAAACCCAAATCCATGCAAATATAAACACACGCTCCCGAAACTCTAATTGAATGTTGTGCGAAAGAGGTGTGTTTTAAGGAGAGACTTGAAAGATCATTGAATTTGGTGTTTCTTAGTTCAGAGGGTAGAGAGTTCCATAACTAGGGACTACAAACTGATAAGTCACGGTCAGACATCGTAGAAATAGACAGAGACTGATTAAGTTGAGTCCTACTGGGGATCCAGTTCAGTTCAGGAGAATACAGGGAGATCAAGTCCTTAAGATATGAAGGTGATACCATTGTTAGGCAGTCTCGAAGATGAATCTCGAAGTGAGAGAGTAGATGGAAGCCAGTGCAAGTTGATAATGATGTTAATCGTGTTTTTGTTTTCTAAGCAACAAAGCAGAAAAAACATATTGAAATATATTGTTCATTTCAAACTCTGTTCATCTTTACTTACATCTTTACCCGTCAGTTTCCGATTAAATGGATTTAAACCTCCACCCCACTTTCCAAATCACATTCGATTACAATGTAATATACAAGATAAGATAATGCTGTTTAATTACATCAGATGACTGTTCAGAGAGTAGCGATGCGGTATGAACTGCGACTGGGATATATTTGTCAATGAAAACTGGTGGATATAGTATAAAGAATCGGTAATACCAAGTACCAGGTTAATACTCTCTGAAAGAGTGGTCAAATTCAAGTGATGTTCATCAAAGGCTGCAAACACAAGCGACCTGAATTGAGTGCTTGGCGGACACAAGTGTGTAAATGTGGATACGTGGATGTAGTAAGACGTATAAATACTTTAATGGAAAGGTTTTCTTTTAAAAACCACAATACGGTGACGCAGGAAAATTACTAGAACATTGTCAACAAAGCCTCAACATCAACAGTAGAATCCATTAGCCTAAGACGTACATACAATAATTGCAAAACTTCTTACAAAGGCCTGTCGGAGTCAATAATGATCCAACCTGCCCTATCTTTACCTTCAGTGAAATTCAGACAAGTATTGGATGCTTTTGCTGTACGTCTTCAATGCTGTGCTGTGTTTATTACAACATGGATGACAGTAATTATGTGAGAAAAGGTTCCTCACACACTTTCACATCTGTTCATTGAACTCCCCACAGTCTGTGATGCCAATAGAAAGTTTGACAGCAGCATCTCTCTATTTCAAAGGAGTGTACGGTTATGTACATGTAGGTGTTGTTCATTTCGGAAGAGAGAACGTTCTAATTGACACTTCAACTATTCTAAAGTAGCTAACTGTCCAGCCTGATTCTTCAACATTAGTGTGTTATAATGAAACTTTTTTTAAACTAATTATACAGGAAGTTCTTATGTAGGAAAGTACTTCGTTTGAGGCAAGTTATTTATCATTATACACTTTGCTAAAGTGTTCTCAGTCCTTCTGCGTTGTCCTGGAACTGTTATATTAATTATATGTAAACCCACAAGTAAGCCATGGTGAACGAATAGACGGTATTCGATCTGATGTTTATCTTCTTTATTGCATTCATTTCGACATTTAATAATCACTTCATGTCTTGAAAACCGTGAAATATCCCAACTCAAGCTGGACCAGAAGAATGCACTAACATCTCATGTCACAATGTGTTGACGTTCAAATGCAACTATCATGCCAGAAGGAGTACAGTGACTCAATACATCACTCATTGACGATATTTCTGTGGAACTAGGATCCGGCTTTCCCCCTCGCCATAAGCAGAAACTTCTGGGTATCGCTATTACTTCATTAAACCACCATCTTAGCTGCAGAAACAAGCGGGTGTCTTGGCAGCAGCAACATTAGAAAGAGTTCGTGTTGCGAGTATTTAAATCTCAAAAGCGTCACAATGGTAATTAACATGAAACGTCAATGCTAAAAAATAACCGGCCTCATGATGATTTGCCAACGGAGAATATTCTATTTGATGCAAAAGGCAAACTAGTTGTGAAAATGAAATGAACATCATGCGAGGAAGTACATGGTCAGCAACCTGAAAAAACGCAGTATGGCTCATTTGAAGACAACGTATCCTAAAGAGTCCACAAGAAGTGCCAAAAATAGAAAGATCTTAAGTGGCATAATGTTCGTCTGAAATATCATGTGAGGTCTTGTTAACCAGAGAAGGAGGTATAGCACTTGAAGTATACCTTGAACATCTTCCCGAAGAAATTTAGTGCTCTCTGCAGAGTTTGTCCAATAACACATGGATCAATAAGATCAGTTGATTACAAACAAACAGAAAGAGCTCTTGACAATCGTAAAACATTATGACTACAAATCTAAGGATTTTTCAATCATTTATAATTAGAATGTGCCATCTCATTCCTCTTCAGTGAATGTTAGCAACCTGTTAGCAGTCACCATCATCCTTTGATGTTGAACATACGAGCTCTGTTTCTGAAACTGACAAGACATAGATTAATTTTCAATTATCTTGTGAACATATGAAAATCCTTCGTAACGAGGTCGATTTCGGTATCCTATTCAATAAATAGACAGTAATAAATATACGAAAGGACTTTGTTCTAATGAATTCGATCACTTGAATGTCAGTAAAAGGTATGTTGACTTGATCATGTTGACAATATTCTTTAGAACAGGTCGGGAATGTTCCAATGCTTCTATGTTCTGTCTATATTGTTGAAGGGGTAAACCCTGTTATATGCACGTGGAGACTACTGGAGTGTTTCAGTATAGATGTGCATGTTCAAAACATGTGTCTACTCCCCTGCCTCTATCTCGCTCACTGAAGAAACACTTTCGTCAAAATGCCTCCTTGACAAACCAATAACAGCACCACATTATGTTTCATTTTAACAGAGCAATTCATCATTCGATATTTGTCAATTATAAAAAGCTACAAATTCGCAATCCACAATCGTCTGGTTGATCAGTTGCCTCAGTTAAAAATCACGTTCCATATCTGGAAATATAAAGATTAAAACCCAATATGTCATGAAAAAGATGTTCTTCATTTACAACCGAACAATTTGACAGTCGTAATGCGTGTTGCATAATAACTCATTTTGCAAGCGAGATTTCACTGGCTGTCTTTTCTGTATAACCACAGACCCTGTCTAATATGATTCACAAATAACAGGGACAGCATCAGATGTGGCTGTTAGTAATAACTCCATCAATACGAAAAGGGCAGCAAAATCATAGGCATGGGATTTTGTTCTGATACCTCAGATTAACCATGTCTTAGATATGTTACACTACTAAAGTCAAGTAACAAATTAAGCATGATTTATTCGAAAACGTGTAAATGCGCAGTTCCAACAACAACCTCTTCCATATCACGTTTGTAACACCATATAGTTGACTTTAATTAATAAATAATTTACTGCAGATGTTAAAAAAAGGATCCTTATAAAAATATAACATCGAAACATCCAAATAGCATGTTTCAATAGTTTGTTTTATGTCCATCAACGTTGGTTTTTACTCAAGTCCTATGATCATGATTGCAACCTTGCTTCCACAACCGTCGGTTGATTTACCGCAGCTCTCGTACACCATGCATGCCTACAGGCATCCCCACTAAAATACGACCACTTATTGAAATAGATTTGGGAACGGTGTAAATCACCTCATCAGGCCGCGAGATTGATATCAAACATTATACATAAACGTAACTATGTTCCCCACATCTTCCCAAAATATATTGCTCACCAAGAAGACATGTAAGAGTTTCAAAGAAATTTGAAAGTTGTTGATATTTGGACATTCTTATCGTGCCTTGTTATATGTGCAGGTGTGTCTCATTCCTCAATACATTCTATCGTTTGGTACAATGGGTTCAGAAAACAATATTATCGTATCGGTGGGTGAATATTGTTTCATAAAACCTTACGCAATACGATATGAATAACGATATCGATGACTGAAAAATGTATACAATGTCTGAAACTGTCTGATGTGGGAGGGAGATCGCTCCAGTTGATTTTGTTGAAACCCGGGAAGGTGGACATGGTGCCTAAAATATAATTATTCATTAGGGTCACTCTTGGAAAGACAAAAGATTATGACAACGTGTCAATACGTCTTACAGTAACTTTCTCATATATGTGATCGGCATAATAAGACCTGTGACACAGAATGTCATGTTTACCGCTGATGTTTGCCCAGTGAATGTTGTACAACATTAAGGTGTGCCAAATGGAGAACCTGACAGTTACACGTTAAATGAACCGTCAATGCTACCTGCTTCTGGAGTAATAAAATATGAATATGAATGGAAACATACGAAAGAATGAAAACTGGCAATGTTCCAACCGTGGCTTTTCTTATACAACATGTTATTATTAAGTATTGCACACGTTCCTACAACACCACATGACAGAATATTATTAACGAAGTATATTTAGGCTAGGAAGAGAACGTTAAGGAAAAGGCTCGACATGAACCTATCATAAGACATCCAGGTGTGCACTTACATACTATTAGGTATTTACGCGGGTTAACATTAGCTAGAATTCAGGGGACTGTACACATATATAGTATGACCAGAAATTATTGAGAATTTTAGGAATATGTTTAATTGGATTTCTTGTATATACAACCTTGACCAGCTATCACGTGCTTGGTTTCATTCAAGAGAGACAACTGCACATGCCAATACCCATTAATTCAGTTTTTAGTGTCATAGATTCATATATATCCTCCGACATTGGAAGATCACAGGGGTTAAACTAGATATTTTTCTAATCAACATTATCAACATTAGAATAAATGATCTGTAGATATATCATACTCTTTCCGGTTTGAAGCCCAGGTGCATTCAGTCGTTTTGTATGTAATGGATAACGACGTTTTCAGAAGCAAGATAGTCAAGACACTAAAGCGTTGTCAGTGTACCGCCAAGAAGATCAGTTTGGGTTTTTTCACCGACATTGATCTGATATCCACTCAGCTTATCTACACTCCAGATTTTGACTTTCTTTTAGATCTGCCTAGTTCTCGGCAGACACAGTACTGTTTGAAGTACTGTTTGACATAATGAAGTGCTACTAAACGTCATTAAAAGTATTTTGGTATGTGTGTGATTGCTGTTTTACACCATAAGGAGCGTGGAGACTCATAGTGCATGCATATTATCAGTATCACGCAGTCAGGCTCGCTGTATTGGTTGACAAATGTCATCGCACCCCAATTGCGTGGTCGATGCTGGTGCTGTTGATCACTGGATCAACATCTGGTCGAGATTCGATTTTTACAGCCCGCCGCCTTATACCTGGAATAATTTGCTGAGTTAGGCGTTAAACAACAAACAAACAGTAGCTGGTGTGTACACGATGTTAGGCGACACCTTGATGGGATACCGTTTGTTAAATTGTGAAACAACCCAAAAAGCTACCTGATGCTGGACCAGGTTGGAGGGTATTGTATCTGGTGTACTCTCCACATCCGAGGATATGTATGGGGGATTTGTCAGGGGACTCATCAGAGGTACAAGTTCATTTCAGCAATGTATAGGTTTACATATCAATATCGATTAAAATAGCAAACATCCGTGCTGGGACGGATTTACTTGGGTACCAATATGTATGCAATTCAATAGGAAGAGCGTTACTTGATGGGTTTACATGGAAATAATGACATGTAGATTTTCCATTTTGCCTGTGTATTTTGAAAATGTATTTATGTAATTCGTTTTATACATATTGTTTTGATGTTGTTTTTGTGTACTAAAATATGTGTAAAAAATGTTCTTTGCCGTAATACATGAAGCGTAGCATTTGCTGCTTCTTCTATTGACATATTGCTTTCTTGTAGTAATAGTTAAAAATTAATGCAGAGTTATTCATTGGAATCATTTTTCAAGAAATTCAGAACCAATGTTGAACTTATATTTATTATTATGTTTTCATCCACCAAATACAATAATATACATTTTAATGCAAAAAAATATATAAATAGGCTTTACCCTTATATCGATAACTGTATCAAATGCTTTTTTCAGATGAACAAACGTGTAAAGCCTTGAGTTCTTATTCTTATAAAAGAATAAAAGCAACAAATAGAATATTGTAGAATATCTCCTTTCTGACACGAGCCTGATCTATAATCACCTAACTATAATAAATAATAAAAATTTGCCTACTAAAAAGACCCGTTGATGTTTGGAAATATTTATCGTTTGTGTTGGTAAACTCAATATGGTCAAGCACCGTTATTTGTTTATCACAAAGAATACAAAATGGAAAATCGTCACCTTTCAATAAATATTTATTTGCATAGATCTGTTGAGACAAAGGTACATATGGACTGATAAAGTAATTATCAAACGACTTTGTAGATATCTGCTCCTAGGCACTACATATACATAAGATGTTGGATGTATCTTTTAATTACAGAAAACAAATCACTGTAAGGAAGTGGTGTCAAAGATTTGTTATTAATATCCATTAAAAGTGGTTATTTATATGGCATGTTTTTAATTACCTTAACCACGAAAGAGAATCTGAAAACATTATGCATTGTTTGATACATTAATTATTGGTTGTTATTATTTTGGTTATTGATATATGTCAGTGTTGTTAGAATGATGGTTGATATTCCTGTTAAAATGGAACTGGAAATCTTATGATATTGTACAGAATTCAAAGGCCCCAGCACACGCAACTGCGTTACCATTCTTGGATCCATCTGTAGATATAGATTTGTAAGTGCCATATGTGAGTCTGATTTGATTTGATTTTTGCTTGTAAATATGTTGGTTTGTTTTGAAATATCATCTCCACCTCTGGTTTGAATTTCCAATTTGCCACGACAAAATCGTTATGGGAGTAACATCATGAAGGTTTATATTAGCAGCAGATACAGAAGATTAGATTCTTATTCGAAGTGGTGGAACAAAAGATGGTCTTTAATTGTAAATATTTAGTAAAGAGAGTTATATATGCTATCAAACGCCGGATTTGAATTCTTAGAATATAATTGTCTGATGAACTTAAAGGAGAACTTCTTTCAGGGATGGTCCATCCGCCTCGAAATACAGGCTACGAATAGGTGATCTTCTAATAGCTCAAAGATAGCATTAGTTATAATCCATCACTTTCACATGCTCAACCATACACAATGGAGCCGGAATGAAGTTTTGGCTATTATTACTACACGAGGGTTGTTTGATGCCATCCCCACTTGAAATTGAAACGACTTTTAACAAATGGAGTGCCTTCAGACATTTGGCTTTGAGGCAATTAGAATGCGATTAGCATGTTAAGTGGTTGTCCAAAATAAGACAAGAACATGCATTAGTTTACAACTTTGATATAGGTGCCATTCAAAAACAACTTAATGCGGCTTTTAGTTTCTCAAACATGTACACTGGTGGTTTGGGATTTCGAAAATTTAAACCCGTTTTCCATAAATTTTATTGAGACAGATTTGTAACTGCCTCTAAATTGTACGCATATTTTGACCAATGTTCATGTTATCCACGATTTATATTATCCATCTATTGCATCACATAACACGTCGGAAAGACTGGTCAGTTTGATCCTAAATATAGCCACAGATAAAATCCTGCCTTGTGGATCACCCTGACCCTGATTGTTATCACCAGACAGGGTAGAGTCCACTCAGACAAATGACCAGTAACTAGTAAAATAGAAGATACATATAATCAATGTAAATCTATATGCAAATCGCAAATATATGATACATTAAAACCAGGGAATAAACTGATTGTTATTAATTTACTCAAGGGTGCATTCATCATGAATCAAGTTATCATTAAATACATGGAGTATCTCACCCAAGTGCATACTGATATCAATTTCATCCACACGAGTTGATAAAGTAACAAAATAAACTAGTGTCCAAAAGAAACGATACCACGTGTTTCAAAGATCACTAAATGAAAACAAAACAACATAGACATTTCAAATTGATATCTTTCATTAGATAAATGATTTTACGGTATGTGTACAAAAAGTCATGGCAACCAAAGATTTACAATCATTAACACAGGGCTTTAAACGAGGTGTGGTGCCCAAAATTGAAATTTCATTTTAGCACAGTGGAGGAGGCTAGTGAGGGTAGTCTCTGAAAACAGTCTTAACGCCACTTTAGTACCGGGTATGTCCACCAGCAGCTGCGATACATGCCATGACACGCCTCCGAGCTGATGACGTCAAACGTCGGATGACGTTAGGGGCGATTCGCTGCCACTCATCCTGGAGACAATGTTCCAATTGTTGGGGGTTCGCTGGGGGCGCAGGGCGTTTTCTGATTTTCCGATTGAGGTGATCCCATATGTGCTCAATGGGATTCAAATCCGGTGAACACGCTGGCCATGGCAAAACCTGTATGTTGGCGTTGGCAAGGAAGTTCTGGGTCAATCTTGCCGTATGAGGCCTAGCGTTATCGTGCTGGAACACGATTCCTCCTGGATGCTGTTGGGCGAATGGCTGCACGACTGGTCGTAAAACCTCATCCTGGTAACGCTGTGCATTCAGGTTCCCCCGAATAATGACGAGCCTCGTTTTCACATCACCGCAGATACTTCCCCACATCATTACACCTCCGCCTCCAAATGCATGGACTTGCTGGATGCAGTTCGGCGCCAAACGTTCATGAACTCTTCGGTATACTCGCTGCCGACCATCGTTCTTGCAAAGGCAAAACCGGCTTTCGTCCGAAAACAAGACACGTGCCCAGTTTCGACGTTGCCACCGCCGAACACGCCTGGCCCATATCAATCGGTTGACTCTGTTTTGACGTGTCAGGTAGACTCCGCGGTAGGGGCGACGTGCACGGATACCATGTGCCTGCAGTCTCCTGAAGACGGTTTGTCGACTGATCCGGTGTCCCAACCCCGTCGCCGCCGTTAACGTCGCAGGAACGAAGCGGTTACGTAGGTGAAGTAACCGGATGTGGTTGTCTTGAATAGGCGTGGTCACCCGGGGTCTCCCGCTTCTCGGCCTGTCTGTTGTTCGGCCTGTTTGACGCAACCGTCGCATTAACCTGGTAACGATTTTGCGCGCGCATCCAAACGTTCTTGCTACAGCGGCGTGAGATGCTCCCTGTCGGACCATTCCAACGGTTCTGTCTCTCTCGATCGCTGTCAAACGTGCCATTTCTTTTGTGTGCTTTTTACTGTTGTGGGCACAACGTGTCGGACCAGCGGTTTTATACAGTTCATCTGCACGTGCATTTCGTGCTACACGACTTAACGTCATTTTGAGTATTCGTGCGATTGCTTCTTAAGTGAATAAATGTTACCGGTTTTTTTCGATCGAATACGTTTGGTTAGGAACGTGGGATACACAGAAATATGTTTTTTCTCCAAAAAGTATCATTAATTTAAAAATATTGAAAAAAATATTTGGTATCGTTTCTTTTGGACATGAGTTTAGTTTTACCTTTATCAACGAGTGTTGATATAAATGATATCAGTAGACACGAGGGTGAGATTCTGTTCATCATCAAAAATCATTCTTCATTAGTTTGCAATGAAAAATGTATATCTCTCAACAATGTAATACCATTAGACTTGCGGTGCACCGATGTCATAGCATTGTGACGTCATCAAGTTCATGACGTCGTAGCATTGTCAGGGCATTGTACAAAATGTAATGTCAAAACGATATCTCCCAGGAGACATCATATGATCTCTCACAAGCAATATCTCCTGTGGAACACAGTTTTGGATGATAAATATATATTTCCTCATTTTCCTATTGTGCTCTCAAACGGATGTATGTAATCATTGTAACAGTCTCTCAAGAGAGCACAATTAAGCCCATTTCTGGTGTCCCCCCCGCCGTGATATTGCTGGAATATTGCTAAAAGCGGCGTAAAACTAAACTCAGTCAGTCAGTCAGTCAAGAGAGCACAAGATTACAAGTCTCGACACAGATGGTTTGCTGAGACACCTTGCCCATAATTCTTTCCAACACGAAATCAGCGTAGCAGTGGATTCTCTGTCTTTCTTGATCTTTGTTCACTAAATAAATACATATACCAATGGCCAGTGGATAAAATAATTACGAAAATGTTACGAGGGAAATGTCCGGTCTACTGTCCATCGTCTTGAACCACATATATGCCCTCCCCGTGTGATGCACTATTAATGTGATGTGATACAGATGCATCAGAACACGATCAATTCAGTCTGTTTTTGTTTAATATACACATCTTTGCTCCAAAGTTACGTCCAGATTTTAGGTCCTTCAGCCGAGCAAGTATTCTGTAATCATCAAACTCAGATTCTCCTTGGGTCAGCTTATATATACACACCAGAACGTCTAGCTATTTGTTAGTTGAAATCTTTATAACCGCATATAAGTTTCTATCTCTTATCCTTCAAATGGCCTCATGCGTCTGCACAAATGCCATGACTAAATAGAAATGACTGACTGATGATCCTAATTAATCTTTGTAGAATGCCCTACTTCAGACTGATATAGCACTAACAAGTCTCCATTATATGATCTAGGTTCATGACATTAAGAATACAAATATATCGATTCACCATCTTAAAGGAAACATAGTGCTTAATCTTAATCTTTGCAAAGACTTTGAACTTCAGTCTGGCTAGCACATACACTGAGACAGATCGTCTGATAAACGCTCAGATGTTACGCCCAAATGCAAAAAGTGATATCTGGTAATAACCTGTCGGTCTTATAGCCTGATTGTATATATGTATAGTGAAACATGAAAAGGAATTTTGTGCAACATCACACAAACTGGGAATGTGTGTGTACATGCGTGTGTGCGTGCATGTGTGTGTGCATGTGAGTGCGTGCGTGTGTGTCCGTGCGTGTGACAACATTCAAGGCTAATATTGGGTTGACGCCAGGTTTTGTGGGGTTTCTTGTATTCCTGGAGTTGCGCCCCGTGCCTGCTTGCAGCGATGCGGTAGTTACGGTCCAACAGTGATACTGGCTTAACTCTAGGCCTGTCTATCGACCGAGCCTAAACTTTAATCGACATTAAACCTACTTTTTATTCTGTGATTCTTATATTACGAATTACGGAAGCTGGAAGATGCCCCGACTGAAGACTGTACTCAAAGCACGAAGAACTAGCGTATCTTGATAAAAACAATAATGCAACAGAACGGTACTGCAATAATTGTAATATTGCCGTGTCTCCGAATTTCTCATTGAGCAGTTGCTTTGTAAATTCATCAAACCATTTTACTCCCCATTATGACACATTACACAGAGCTGTAATGGTGTCGTAATAGTTGTTAGAGCATAGGTTTAGTGTACACTGAAATTAGCGTTAAACAAATAACGTTAGCACTGACCTGATTACGCGGACCACATAAGTGCTTCAGTTTTCGTTCACGTATACAACTTACTCTCATAGCTTATAACCCTTCGGGATGCAATGGAAAGAGGAAATGCTATGGCAACGGGTCGTTTTCGAGAGGATTTGAAACATAAATCATTTTTAACGACTCGTTGACAGTGTTTTCAACAAAATATATTCCCATTCAAACAATAAATAAGCACACAATTTCAGGTTTAAGTTTGTACATATATGGGGACCGTTTATAATTAATGGGGTGGGGTTTGCTGATGATTTGTATGGAGGAGCATGTACAATGTCAATGACCTCCCTCCAATTTATATACAAAGCGACACACACACACACACACACACCCTTTGCTGCATATGTCATGTACAAAATTAATTAAACCTACCACCCCCCACCCCATAATTTTTAAGCATAATCTCCCCTATGTTATCTCCTCCCCAGAACAAAATGTGTGCCCCCTACCCCCCTTCAGCATCACCTCACACCCCAACCGCCCAAATAAATTATGAACGGCCCCTTAGGCCATTATTCAATCCCCAAAATGTACTGTAAATTGACACATTGCTTGCATGATATATTTCTAAGTATCATTTGGTGACCCCACACATATTTTAAAGGCTGCCTCTTCTCAACACAAATAACCAGTACCTAAATGATAGACCACATTTTGAAAACACAAACATAATATTTGGAAATGTTTCAGGTGTTGTCAAATAATGTAACTAAGCATGAGTTAAATACTGAAATATATATAAACACACTGAACCATTAATACTGGAGGTCTGAACTATCTGATGCCAGAAGCAAGGAGGTTTGGGGTTCATTGTCATTTAAGGTGGGAGCCTTTTAGATTTGAATACAAGTTTTTCACATTTGTTATTCCAGCATGTGTGAAGGGTTTGCAAATTACATCAAGGCTCATCACAATTATACTAGGCACATAAAGAAACTGTGCATACAAAAATTTAAAATCTAAATTTATCAAACCTGTTTAGACACATAAGGATTTAAACTCAGAGAGTAGTGACATGTATCCAACATGCATGCACGTGCCACGTTCCGTGACGTCAGTGGGTTCGTCCTTGAGACGTGCAATACGTTGTTGCACGTGCATTCCGGGAAAGAGAAATAGAGCAAATGAATGCCACATAATACTGTCACTTTGGAAAGTTCAACCCCTGCCCTTGCGATCGTTCAAAAACTTAAACGGCTATTGAAACGCATAGCATGCCAAGGCTCACGTCTGCACAACGTCATGAGGCCATTGGGATGGTCCGTGGGGGAATGTCTCAACGACAAGTGGCTGCACATTTCCACTGCCACCGGAACACCATTTCTGCACTGGTGAGACGCTACCAGAACACAAATGACGCCATCGATCGGCCACGTTCTGGACGTCCACGTGTAACAACGCCAAGACAGGACAGATGGATAAGGGTGACCCATCCTCGCCACAGGTTTCAGACTGCAGTGATGACTGCCCGAAGCATCCCAGGACTTCGCCGTATCCACCCCAACACAGTTCGACAACGTTTACGTCATCACGGGATCAGACCACGACGTCCCGCCATACGGCCTATCCTGACACAACGTCATCGACAAGCTCGCCGAATGTGGTGCCGAAATCATGTCCGCAGACCCTTGTTTTGGTGGAGAAATGTTGTTTTTACAGATGAGTCCAGGTTTAACATTTCCCATAGTGACGGACGTCAACGTGCCTATAGACGCGTGGGAGAACGTTATGCACAGGCCTGTGTCTTAGAGAGGAATCGCTTAGGTGGTGGTTCCGTGATGATGTGGGGTTGAATAACCGCACGCCAAAGAACTCCTTTGGTGATTGTTCAGGGCAACTTAACTGGTGTGGGCTACAGGGATCAGATTCTTCGACCTGTGGCAATTCCTTTTCTGCAACGTCATGGCCCTGGGTTAACGTTTCAACAGGACAATACCCGCCCTCATACGGCAAGGGTTGCTATGGATTTCTTGCAACACCACAACGTTGTCTTACTGCCTTGGCCTGCAAATTCACCGGATCTCTCCCCGATAGAGCATGTTTGGGACGAGATGGATAGACGTCTACGCCGTCTTCCTCATCCGCCAGATAACGTCCTTGACCTTGCAACAGAACTTGAAAGAATCTGGCGTGACATCCCACAGGCCTTCCTTGCACGTTTGATAGGCTCTATGCGTCGTCGATGCACTGCTGTTCTCAATGCCGATGGTGAACATACCCGTTATTGAGCTTGTGACATGATTGTTTAACCCCTGTCCCGCTTGTGGACTCGTGACGTCATTGTGATTGACTTTTCAATTGAAATTCTCCCGACTTGTTATGGTCTCATGATCCCATCATTAAAGTTTATATGTACCTTTGACATTGTTATCGTACTTATCAACTGGGATAACATTTTGACAATGCACAGTTTCTTTATGTGGCTCGTATATAATGGGCTCACAGTGTCAGTGAACAAAGTGTGCATTTGAAATATTGAAACAAGGAATACTCTAGCATTTGAATGGTAGTCTTAATGGTACAATTGAGATTCTACAATACTTTTTTCATGTGTAGATTATTATGTGACAATAATCATCAGCCAAAAATCAACAAAGTCTGGGTTGTCATTTAAGTTTTTTACTGTTGAACATGTTATATCCTGCATGTATGGACATTCATAAATATAGACATAAATACAGTAAAAAATTACGGTCTCCTTTGAAGAACCTTGATTAACACTTACATCAGATGCATGTTGATGTTTTCCAAACTGACAATCGTACTGTCAGTATTGCTGTACAGATAATTTAGGTGATATGCACATGGGGCCAAAATGGAAGTACAACAGTGAAGTCTGAACAGTTTGACAGTCATGTGTAAATGAAAATTGCTGCAGCACTAAACATAATAGTTCGTACTGGAAGCACAGCATGTTTGTCTCCCTGTGTTGATATACAGGTACCCTCATATTTGGCCTCTGCCCAGTCTGGAGAAAAAATGTTTGGCTCAATATTCATGTCATCAAAATCATCATGGGTGATTGTTTCCTCCCCAGCAACCTCACCGATGTTACATTCAACATTACAGTCTGTATTCACCAAATATCCATCAGCATTAAGTGTGTCAGCTGATACAGTCCAGGGAAAAAATGGTCATACAGCATCTGTTTTTCTCTGTTGCCCCAGAGGTGTTCATCCTGGAAAACATCAGTGGAGTATTACTATCCAAACTGATACAGGGTAACATATTTTTATGACTGCCAGTTATGAGAAAGTGTATCATTATGAGATTTAAGTTACTGTTGTGGAGAAAGACATGTCACATAATGAACATATTCATTGGAATAAGTCAAAGGTGGAAAACATTTTACTGAACAAATGTTTTTAAAAACAATCGAGAAGCATAATTTAAATATGCTGACAGTTTGTTTTCTTTAGGGAGAAATGTCTGATACAAAGAAGTGTCTTCAACAAGTACACCAGACATTACTGAGACACATTCATACCAAAGTAAACAAACATTAACTTGTATCATGTGTATTCTGGAATCACCTGGGCCTCATCTTTGTGGTCAACAGGCACCTGTAGGGAGATGTAATATGATGCATTAAAGAGAAAAAGTCATTGTGTATTAACATTCTTGGTAAATTTTAATTCAACAGTGAAGGGAGCAAAGGTGTTATAGTCAAACATAAACAACTTTGCAAACATGTATATAATGAGGGTAACTTGCTTTTTAAAAGCAAGAAGCAAATGAAAGTTAACCCACAGGTTCACATGAAAATATACTTGTGAAATGCCAATCACCTTAAAACACTGAAAATAATAAATTGGGGTATGTTCCTATTTACTCGCCTACTCTACCTACCTGTCATCTGGAGATATAAATATATGTGAAAATATCCCATACATTAGAATTTTAAGCACATTACTCAATGTAACTCAGTGTCAAACTGACAACTTAAGATGCATGACCAGGTGCTGCAGGGCTCGATTTAAGAGATGTTAACCTACTTGCACCAGGTGCAACCTAAGATAAAAACCTAGTTGCACCAGCCAAACTCCAGTTGCAACGTAGTGTGCTAAAACGTCAGAGGTTTCGGTGCACATAAACATATTTTCGTGATGTTGTACCCATGAAAGCATAGCAACACAGAGACACAGCTGGTTCGTGTTTACTCGAGCTGTCATAGCCAAGAGGTGTCTATAAATAGCAATGTTTTGATGCCATAGCTAATCAAAGTTTAGAAGAAATATGAGTTGACATATTTATGCTTATAATGTTAGATTTATTGTTGATATAATTCTCGAAACTTGACTAATAACTAGGTTGCACTTTGTGATACTGGGTTGCACCAGTGCAAGTATCAAAGCACTAAATCGGGCCCTGACTGCTGCCATATTGATGTGCTGTATGAGAGAAGACAAGCAGGTAAAATCAACAGGCCACATCAATTGATGAATACTTTGCTGAAATATAATTGAGATATAGTTGAAAATAGATTCAATAGATCAACCTGAAATCAAAATGCAATAGCTGGTTTTAAGTACGGTGGAAAATTCGGAAACAACGTTACCAAATGAAAAGCTTAACTACTACAGAAATTGTTTTAATCTTCATTGGGGTTCCGATTTCACAAGATAAATCAGTGACATTCTACAGATGGTGACGCCTTGGGCTGCACCCAAGATTGTTTACTGTAACTTTTGATGATTACTACAGTGAGTCCCATAATGTTTCCTTGAAAAGTCTTGTACAGCGTGTGTCCCTCTTGAAGCAACATGCTCTTTTTCCCTGAATCGATTCAAAACCCCTACTCGTAATTTCGGTTGGCATGCACGTTAACTAAATTTAGCAAGGGGAATACAAATAACAAACGTTTTCTTCAAACTTTAAAAGTTACAAAATACTTACCATAATTAGTTACAGTAATGAAAACGCTGTCAGAAGTGGAAATGGCACACAACACTGAGAGTGAGAAAGCTGGCGGCTGCCTCATCTATCTTTGGTTTGATTCGTCGCTACTTCGAATGACAGTCAACCCACCTTTTCATCAAGTTTTGACCTCTCGGACACGTCAAACCACCTCTATTGCAGCATCCTGAGGCACAGCAGCACGTCTCTGGCAATGTAATTGCTGCGCAGTTGAAATCGACTATGCAACAAACTTCGAACGCCATCATTATACCGGAAGTACAGTTAGGACCGTAGTGATTGGCGCCATCTATTGGCAAAGTGGTAAAGGGAGATAACTGAGGAATGTTCCCAATTAGATCTGATGTTGTCACAAAGATTGTTGGTTTACTCAGCACTGTTCATACCGATGTAACCTGGTCTTTCCGATGCCTGAAAGACAACACACCAACATATCGATTATCTTAGTCTGGTATGATATTGTGATTATACTCCCCACTCCTACTTTTTAGACGAGTGTTTAGCAGTGCCATCGAAGTGACTCATCTGCAGGCAACAAAGGTGTCCAGACTCTTAAGAGAGTGATGACTCCATCATGGTGGGTGAAATATGTGGACGGGGACAACTACTGTCTTTTAAGACAGCAACAGCAATAAAGCAATGTTTTGGATGTAACATTACAAATTACAGTACGAATACAAATACTTTTGGAGTTATTTTCACGTCAAAAGAGATACATCACGCTGGAATAATTCACGTCAAAATAGATATATCACACTTTCATAATATTTGTTATGTTCATAATGGCATGCGACGAGTTTATTATTAAAGAGTGCACAATAATGGAGAAAACATGACTTTGCACGTCTCTGATTATGTGCAGGAACATGTATCCTGAAGAGACAATCCATTATAGTAAAACTGAACTTTTATAAAATGTTTTGATTACTTTTCCGAACCTTGAGGATTGAAGCCTCCAAAATAGATATATTTCATTTTCAGATCAAATCTGCAAAAATCAATCAATAAAAATAGCAAGATATCAGCAGATTACTATATTGATTTTCTTTTGAATTTTATCCTTTCAGAGAAGAAATCTCAAACGAGGTGAAATAATATAATGTGTATACATGTCTATCCCCGCTGAACCATCAAATTAATTATCAAATTCTTGTCTGAATAAGATGAAGATGTGTCAATACTGAAATTGAACTTATTAAATTCAATTAAATATCAATATCGTGATATAAGCGAATACGTGTGTGGCATTTTCATTAGATGAAAATCGATAGTCACTGGCAAGATCTTGATTGAAGATCCCGATTGGGCTCTAGATACGAACATGAATGGAATACTGTACGGAGCTACTATGACTTACTTTCAACTCCAAGCTTTATTGAATTCTGTGAGATTACACTGCGCGTTGACGTTTGTATAAGTGAGACTTCAATACCAAAGTGTGCATGACATGCACATAATAAACGACTTACAACTTATTGGTTTAATACTTCGTTAATTATATTCTACTTCAAATATGCAATGGAAGAACTCTGAATGGACATTTCGTCTTACATAAACACAGTGTATTAAAAGTAAAATAGAGCTTATTCTGACAGAATAATTTGATGTCATTTCACTGTCTGAACATGCATAACGGAAATGGTGTTTGACGTTTTATTTGTCTTAGGTTATTAGTTTTCGGAGATAAACAGAGTTCTAGATCAATCATGAAGCATGTCAAGTGAATGAACCTACTGTAAATGTGTAAAGTGAAAGCAGTTTTGAAAAATGAGTTTGGATTCAATTCGTTCAGGTTTTACGTTTACAAACGATCTATCAGGTCATCATCCATTGAGTGTAAAATATGTCATTTTGAAATATGTCTGTTTGACCAGTGCTTTGAAGTACTCACATTGTGTCGTAATCAATTTCCTGTCCTTCATACTGTCCAAATATTGCCAACCACATTATATTTACGGGAAAAGAATATCATCGAGATACTATATCGTTTCTGCCTTTACATTAATACATTAATCCCTTAGTGCTGAAGTTTGAAAGTTAACAAATATACCTAATGATATATGCCACTGGAACCCACAGAGAACAATATGAGTGAGTACAACGTGTGTGAGTAATGGTGGTTTGAAAATATTTACGTCACCATGTGTAAGCTATAAAATCTATGTACTACCTTCTTTACAGGTGATAAAATTTACTGTTTAATCAATAGTGTGCTGATTAAGTATCAGAATCCTGGAGATTCTAAGAAGGGAACCTACAACTTTGACCGCCAGTGCATTCGAATCTTAGCCAGTAGCGGATGTGCAGTTATGAGAAAATCGATCAACACAAAGCTGCGTATCTCAATCTACCTAGATAATCACTGGATACATGCACTGCACTTTATGCCTCGGGAGTTATGAGATTTTGTTGCAGTATATTCAGCGTTAAAGTGCCAATAAATCGGACAGATGTATCTTCAGAAATGGAATATCGTGTCACCGTCTTAGAAACTTATTTTCTCAAATAGGAAAAGTATCTGTGCAAGAAACTCAATAACAGAGTTTCGATTCAAATACATACTCTTTACCGAATGTGTCTAAAGTAAAGAAACGTGCAGATTCCCAAGTTGAATCTAAAAGGTTAACCGGGAATCGGTCCGTTAAACAACCATTTGTAAAACCAAGAACAAAGAAAGTGCTGCAGTTAACAACTGTTTTCCAAAATTGACAACAAAATTAGTATAGAAAAGCGTGGCAGTACAAGTTCAGAGGTAATATAATACAAAAGCAGTGATTATATTAGCAATAAAGACAATTACAAAGACAATTCACCTCTCAGTAACAGTAATCCAACTTAGAAGAAAGGGTTATATATGAATATGTAATAACGTAAGACATGCTGAGGTATCTGTCATACTGAAATACATAACAGCTCAATTTCACTATCATTTCACTATTAAGAAGAACACAAACAACTTAAGCCTCACGTTTTCGTTAAAGAACCGTCTTCAGGCTGTCCTTATGCAATCATGCATTTACATTGTATAATAATTATATCCAGGAGACTAAAAACACGATATTAATCAACAGTCTATGAATAAATATATTTCTGATTTCTTAGAACTATCATCAAAGAGAAACTTGATACATGTTACATTTGGATAACTAACGGCACGAGAACTACTGTATAATCTTATTCCTTACAAGCTTTAACATGCACGCCAGTTTGGTTTTTCTTCACCTGTGTTGATAATTCAGAATCAGTATCACACGATATATGGTGAACTGGAGATCAGGCTTGGTTTGGTGGTGGTTGAACCACATTTGATGCACATCCCTCAAATATGAGGTTTTTGTTCTGTTGGTTAACCTGATCTATTCAGCAGTTAATGACGACCAAATTACACAGTGATATCTAAATTACACGCATGGTGTTAATTACAATGTCACGACTATGACAGAATGTGGGCCTTTGGGCATTGTGCCCACCTTTAAAAGAGCATAATATAAACAAAATGATAAAAGACCTATGTGCTTGGTTCAGTCCCCAGGGAAGATAGAATCAAATCCGGGATTGGAAAAAAATCGTCACATAACCAGTTAAGCAACGTTCATCGCGCAGATCGCGAGTCGTTAGATGGCTGACCTTGTTCGGCAAGCTTGACTGCTTACGGTTTCTAGGTTTCGGTGGCACTGTCCTCATATTGTTAGATGCGGTGCCTCGCTACATAGTAGATTTTGCCTCTGATAACCCAGTAGTGAATGAGACAGAAATGGGGATGTTAACCTTTTAGCTTCTTATGCAACAACTTGTGTGCTAAACTTATCAGAAAAAAAGAGGAACGGCTTTTGAGACAGTGCACAGTGATCCTTCGTTTTGTACTGTGCATTAGGCACATATTATTCTTGGCTTTAACATAGTAAAACACAATGCAGCAAAAGGGGCTCAGTTGATCCAGGCAGTCCCCCTCTCCATGCTGCCCATCCAGCGACCGGGACTCCCCAAGACTCTTCTGGAGCAAATGAAGACAAATGGCCTTCAACATCACCTAGTCTGTCAAAAGAGCTCTTCCAGTGCCTATCGATAGAACTACCAAACCTGAGGCACCCATAACAATAGTGAATTGGACAACTTGGTACTTTAAACGCAAGCATGGCATTACTTTTACAAGGCCTGCAGTTCTACCATGTTTTTCCTGAATATTTTCCATCACCTACACGTCAAAAGGGCTTTAGCTTTTTGTCATG
Source organism: Haliotis rubra (assembly GCF_003918875.1). NCBI lineage: Eukaryota > Metazoa > Mollusca > Gastropoda > Lepetellida > Haliotidae > Haliotis > Haliotis rubra. Next base: position 604,184 of record NW_025765115.1, on the reverse strand, counting down.
TTGATGAAATCTGTAGTTTTATATAAAAGCAAGGTCATATTTCTTGGCCCGGATGCTTCTGTATCTTGTATAACTATCGTTTTCCATGGACCTCTAACTCCAAACCACAGGCATCGCGTTTTCCATGAATCCCTCTACATATTCTGGATCAAACCATGGATGGACCTCTAACTCAGGCATGGCGAAGACGATGATGGTGAAGATACTGTGTTCGCACAAACGCTGAAAATCCAATGACAAAGTTTTGGGCAGTCTCATTAAAACGATTGTATAAACTTACATTTCAGATATTCCGTTTTGATGGAAACTAACACACTGGTGCTTTCAATGCAAGTGGGAATGGCTATCCTGAGAAGAAAATAGAAAACCTTGTGTTTCATTTTCGGGACAGCAGACTTCATCAAAAATAAAATCCTTGGTATGTCGTGCATCATTGGCTCGTTTAAGACAACTGTGGATCGCTTGTTTGCATTATGAGTCTTAAAATGCTTCAAAAGACAGTTATCAGTTATCACACAGATGACATGTTCGCCACTGCACATCTTTGGTGTGTTATGTACATGGTATAAACCAAACACATATCTTCTGAAACATTTGCAAGGTTTTGTTTATCATTTAACACAACAAACACCAATATTCCAGCTGCACGACGACTGTCTGTATATAATCAAATGAACACCAGACTATTTAGTGATTGACATCATGAGCCTCGATCTGCCCACAAGGGTTAGATATGACATGCATCAGGTCACCTCTTGTGAGAAACATTGGTGAATAAAAATATATTCTAACCTGGATCTCCACGGCGTATTTGCCAGTGTATGACCATTTGTAAGATCATTGTTGTGCTAGAAAATGACAACTTTAACGTTCATGTATTTATGTTCTGATCATGAAGGCGATTTATTTCATTGCATCTACTTCGCCAAGCTGCTCCTAAAATATGATAAATATCATGGCAGAATAGCGTTTGTCCCCGACCCCGATTCCATAGACCAAGGGCACACACACTAGAAGTAACATCTCCTATCTGCATCTTTAAGAGTGGTTGGCAATTGAGTTGGGTGCGACTGGCATACACGACACACCCCACAGCCAAAACCCAAAACGCGTGAGCAGCTACACCCTTCTCCATGTAACATATTACAAGAGGTAGAGTGATTTTTGTTCAAGTATTAACTGTAATACAGAGTGATTACTGTCTAGATTTTGCTTGATTTCTGTTTCATTCAGGATGAAGACCTTGATGTCAGGTACTTATCTTGATGTATATCATATGCTGATGTTAATGGCTGAACTATTTGGCAAGAGCCCTTGTAACTGAAGTTTCTGAGAGAGAATAAACTCCGATCAAAGTCCGTTAAGGATCGCATTAACACTGTGCAATTTTAACTTCAAGGCATCGTGGTTTCAGGTGGTTTTATAAAAGTCACACAAGACTGAAAAAACACATGACGTGGACGTGGCTTCATCTTTCACTTACATTGTGTTTTTCTTTATTATCCGGTTTTGCGCATCCCCCATTTGTGTCACATGATGCACTTACAGCTCATCATATTGTTTGATCTAAATCTGTTCATCAATGACATACAAATCTGTGTCAAGTCTATGCCGCCACATAGAAGGAATAACCATCTGGAGCTACATAGATCACGACCACGACTAATTTAGAGAGTTTTAAGATACTACTACTATAACACAAAGAACAACAAAACACTCCTTATTTCGGAATGACTGTGTTACTGACAGCAATACATCTCCATACACATCACCATGTTCATTATCGATGATCGATGATATGGCGTTGTGATTATCTGTCCACCTTAACCGTCCACCAGTAAGGGCAAACAGGCCATTTCGGTGCAGAAGACAAAACCATTCGTGCAGCCGCAGGTATTGCATCCATCAGTAGATTTGAATCCCTGACCAGTGTGGTACACTTGCCCGTTGTAGTTGCAGGTTTTATCTGCTGTGGAGAATGGTGTCACATTTTCATAATAACTAAATACAATAACAATCGACATGTGGTGTGGATAACAAGGGGGGCAAAACGTATCAGAATACAAAAGAAAAGTACATACATATTGACTACTCGGCAATGTATTCAATTTATAAATCAGCATCATCAAATCTACAGGTAACAACATTGAAAACTTGCATGCTTATCTGTTATTTTGATAATCGTAATTTGTTGTATTTTGTGTTTATTTTTATGTTCATGTATATTTCAGAATATTCTTTCTATTTTCAACTCATTTGTGAAACACCTTTTCCTCGGAGTATCCACAAAGGTTATCCTACTGCAAGAATGTGGTCATGTTCCAAGTACAGACCCCGTTTCCCTATCTATTACACATTTACAAAAGTGGCACTGATTTATGCCACGTACTTTACTTGTTCATACGACTATTGGCACATAAGGTAGACAACATACTGTTAGTGGCATACGCGCCAATGTAGGAAAGGTCATTCAATGCTCCTTTCTGAAACAATTACATTACTTTTATTCAATCTGAAAGCCAATTTTATCACTATGCATACTGCCGACACCGGTGTGTCACGGGATATCAGATAAAGAGCTATTAACACTCCTGTTTCAGAAACACGACGGTAGACGGATTGTATCTCCTTCGCTATTGATACGTGTATATATAGAACATCGTTGTGTAACGATCCAGGAATATACAAGGTACCGAGGGTGGAAATAAGACTCTTTGCAGTTATAACTGAATTCTTCAGACAATTTGGGTCTTTGGTAATAAGGATGACGTTAATTTTCTTAACTGAAGAGTCCGTAATAAATGCGTTGGCTGTTATGCCATTTTGGAAAAAGTAATTTCGCATCATGGCAGGTCAACTTAATGTGGGAGGCAATTCCAAATTGACGCAGTTCCAAGCGGAGACAAACAGGGGAGTCATCGTCGGTTCCAATCTGGAAAACCACGACCAGCCAATGCTTAGCTTGTTTGGCTAATGAACACAACACAGTGAAGTGAGGCGCCTCAAATGTCTGGTCAACCCTTGCTCACCAGACAGTGAGATAAGGTGATTAATGACGTATTGTTGCATTTAATTTTGTGTTTCAGGTCCTGCGTAGTGCTTTCAAAAGGATTTATGGTAGATACAAGGAGGATAATTTCAAAATCTGCGCGTCAGTGATCAGAATGATGGCCGATGTAATCCCAATTTTTTAATAGTACCACATAATCTCTTGTTTGTTTGGGCTTTTTTTCAAGTGAACAACTGACATGCCTTTGCATGTGTTTATGACGGGAGCCAGATCACCTTCAGCAAACACCCGGTATCAATTCTATTGATAGTGTTTCATAAACATATGTTCACGAAATAGACGCAATCGTACAATCGACAGTTTATAGCAAACATTTGTAATAAATATGAATATGGCTTTATCGCTTTTATTAATTAAGTAACCTGTGACGATCCGGGTTAAAAGCGCTACCCATGCATGTCGTAAGAGGCGACTAACGGGATAGGAGGTTGACATGTCATCGTATCCCAATTGCGTAGATAGATGCTCAAGCTTTTGATCACTAGATTGTCTGGTTTACAGACATGTCGCTGGAATATTGCTGAGTGCGGCGTTAAACAACAACCAAACAAACAGACATATTAATTAAGTTCATATAATGTATTATTTCTAGTAGCGTTTAGTTTTTCCTATCTTTTTAATTGACTATAAAATAATTCAGGTGTTATAAATGTAAATTTACAGCCTAAAAGATGCCTTCCTCAACTCTCCGAGTCGTGGATGCCAACATATCTGTTAGTACCTCTCGTTCACCACACGTCTTTGATATCTATGCTGAAATAAATAGGAACAAGGCTTATAAATGCAGAAATACAATCAAGAGGTTTTTACCTGCAAAACCACTGACAAGAATTCCAAACAAACAAATCAGAATTGGGAGCTTCATTTTTCAATGGGTGTAAGCTGTCCACTCAATCTGAGACTGATTAAGCGAGAGAGATGAAACCAAGCAGGCAAGGTGTGGTACCAAAGTATGTCAGGGAATTGCAATTCGACCAATCGCAAAGCGTAGATTAACCTGTTGAAATATATCAGCATCTAGCGCAGCTTTATATCGGCAAAGCACAAAGGATTACGTATGCTTCACAGCTAACCTTGACCAACAATCCAAGAAAAGGAATTGAGTTTTACATTAGACCGAACACTCTTGTCCATTCGTTTAATTGACTTGGAAGATTGATGTCATTTGCTGGTGCAAGCAAGCTTTCACAAAGCTTTCAGATGAAATTACGGGCTTTTCCGGCTCGATAAAACTAGCTATTACCAGAATTGTTTCTACAGTGTCGTGACAAGCTTTGAGCCATCACACCAACGGTTCTCGCAATGGGGCATGGTCACTTGAGTCGTAAGAGTTACTCCCCTTGACATGATAGTTAAAGACCAGAATTGCCACCTTAGGCATCAATAATTTTCTCTGCTGCCATACTTCGTGAGTATGGCAGCGGCATGAATTGCAACAGTAAAGTTGATACTGACGTTGACAATAGTGTTCTACTAATGAACTTGTCTCCACTTAAGGGTGTCTTCTTACATGTGAGCAATTGTATATACATGTAATTGGAATTGGTTTTTATTCTAATATATTAAATAGTTCATACCTTTTAGCTAATGAAAACAATCGGTATTAATGTATATTGTTACAGCTTTAAAAAAATTATGAGTTACTATCAAGGTGAGTCTGTGTCGGATTTGACGCATAAACAATGTTATGATATGGCTGCACTATTGCTAAAAGCGGCATGAAAATCCTCCCCGTTCTCTTCAAAACCAACCATTAAAGCGAGTAACTAAACGAGCCTTCAGGTTTCCATAATGTCGGTAGATACCCTGCTAAGGTCCCATATCTTAAACCGACGTGGCATAGATAGTTCTCATCGTGATCCACTTGTACGGGACGAACTTATAATTGTACATCCGCATCGATAACACTTTGTCTGGACTCCTTTCAGCGAGAAAATATAATGTAGAAAGAACAACAGTATACTTTACGGAAGCTGCATTAAAGAATACGATTTAGTTATTATAAGTGCATGCACAATACCCTTAACACACATTCACTTACGTTGTATACATATATATGACATTGGTCGCCAAAAAGGATAATGTCAAAACAAAGTATATCCTTCACATCGTTTGTAGATACAGATACGTGTATGTTTCCACTTTAATGAAAACTGATAACATGTAACCTTGCGAAGTGGTAGATATATGGCGAATGTTGATAGACTCATGCAGAAGAGAGATTCTTAAACATGACTGATTTTTATTAATTTTTCTGAATTTCCCTAAGTTGAAGCTGAGCAGGGATACACTCTACAGCATCCCCTTAGTATGTCCTCACGATTTGTTCAAAGGCGCAAGTACTGTCAGCCGATGTTGAGTGGATACAGCAGGGGTATTATAAAATACATGTAGTGTAACGCAGATAACGGGCCCAATATCGTCGATATTTCACTGGTACTGACAGAGATTTTCTTTAACATAATAGAAATATTTATAAAATCACTATAACACATTCTTAGCACTGGAGGAATACCTTTAAGTAGACTTTTCATCCTTCGACTTCACAGAAACCTTATACTCAATTACATGTAGACATAGATATTTGCTTCCACGAGGTGTTTCCACTTAACATGATCTGGAGAATATTGCTTTTGACAGGGTCACTACCGCATTTCATATTGTTTGTTTCGGAAACGTGTGCATCCAGTTATACGACTGTATGATCAGCATGGAATATTAAATAAAAATGATAATAAACATTTCCCTTGTCTAATTCCTGAAACGGCTTTGCACAAACACAGCACATCACTAAATATTGCAATACATTTCTCGTTTTATATTAGAACAAAAATCGTACCCCTGATGTCACTTTTCGACAATTTGTGTAAATAGCCTATTCTCTCTCCACACTTTGTTTGAAATCTATTAAAGTACAATATACTTTTGTTTGCTATGATTAAGGATCTGCATTAATTTACCATATTGATAAGAAACTATTGCGATTCGTTTTCCTTTATCAAACACGCGGGAGACATAGTATTATAACTAAATTGCCGGGCAAAAGAAAGTTATCACTTTTAACGTAATTGTAAAAAGAAAATTAAAAAAACTCTGGTACAGGTTTGAACCCAAACATTTGCCAAAACGCAACATGGTCCCGATAACAACGCAGCAGTCAGAACGCTTCGTAAGATCGTTGGTCCAAATGTACGTGCATGATTGTGGCATACATACTGATGTTGGACAGAGTAAGCATGCAGTAACCAAAAAAGAACACCACGAATATGCCAAGACTTACGGAAAAGCAACGAGACAGGGCGATCGGTGTGGCCAATATGGGGACTTCACAACGTCAGCTGGCAATAACCTTCAACTGCAGCCACGCCACCATCAGCAAATTAATAAACCGATACCAGAAAAAAATGCCAGGCCAAAGATATCCCAAGATCAGGAAAACCAAGAGTCGCGACACCGGCCAAAGACCGCTTCATCCGGCAGATCCACCTCGGGAACAGATTCGTGAGGGTGACAGCACTAGGACATGCCATCAGCAGACGAACAGTCCTTCGACGACATGGTATGGCTGGTATACGAGCCTACCGCCCCTATTGTTGAATGGCCTTGACCCATCTACACCGTCAACGCAGACAGCATGGGCAAGAACTGTACGTCGGTGCGAGCGACGTGAATAGGAGAGAGTGCTCTTTACAGATGAAAGTCTGTTAAGTCTTTTCAGTAACGATGGCAGAGTCCGAGTTTTTTCGACGTAGAGGAAGAAGTGGCCATTTATGGCAAGAGAACAACAAGACGGGTTATCATCCAAGGAAATCTGAATGCCTAGAGATTCAGGGATGAAGCATTAAGAACTTTTGTGGTGCCCTTTATTCGACAACAGCCAAGGTGAGTCATTTTCCAGCACGACAAGGCAAGGCCAGAATTGTTCGAGAATACCTGTACAACGTTAACGTCAACGTATTGCCTTGGCCAGCGCGTTCTCAGACATGAACCCCATTGAACATCTCTGGGATCATCTTGATCGTCAGCTGAGAGTGCGTGTACCACCTCCAGCAAACCATCAGGAACTTGAACAGACACTCTTGGACTCATGGAACAGGATTCCTGCTGACTAACGTCAATGAGGAGACGTGTGTTGGCGTGTTTGGATGCCCAGGGTGGTCACACTCGCTATTGATGACGTATCCCCTGACTCCTGTCTCATTATATGCACTCTTTATGCACTTTTTGGATGAACTCTGATCTTAATGATTTTAATTTTGATCCCTTGACTCTTTCTTAATGGATTGCGACAAACGCAAGATCAACATTACAATGAATTTTTAGTCCAACCATTGGAAAATGATTCCCGTTTCTAACAAATATCACATACGTTCTAGTTTTTTGGGGTCAAGTGAAGTCGGTGATAACTTTCTTTTGCCCCGTAGTTTATTAGCGAAATACCAATCAAGTAGTAGGCGCACTAGCAACTCAATATTGTAATAGGTCCGTGAGGGTCCGGGTCAAGTGGGTTACCTTTCTTTTACAATACTGCCTTCATCCCATATGTTACACAAGCATCTATTATGTTTCTGGTCGTGAAGATGGCAGTAAAGCGAGCTAGATATGCGGATCAATGTCCAAGTGACTGTCTGTATACTCGTTTACAATGAAGTCTATACCCAAATCTTTGGTCTGTCTGTCACGCTTCATACAACTCGGCGATTGTGATACCATTGTTGATAATTTGATCGTCATGGTAATACTTGAAGATTCTTCATAAGCATTCAAGAATTGTATCTGTATCCATGTCTTGGTTTATATCTGTATAGTTTTCATAAATGTGTCAATGTCAATCTGTTATTCACCTTAAATTTCGTCTTGTTAACGGCATTCACGATTTCACTCTGATTGTGTCTTTGACTTTATCCACATACAATCTTTGAAGGGCATTGAGAAGTTTATCCACATAAACTTAATACCTCGTTTCTGTTTGTATTTCGTTTTTGACGAAGCAATTCGGTAGTTTCTTAGTTAAACTATTTTGAGCATATTTTGTTTATAAGTTTCGTTGATTGCTTACAAAAGTTGATCCTTGGGTGTGTTTCGGTTAATTGAGTGGGAAATTCTCAGCAACATAGAGAAGAAAAGAGCTTGCAGATTGCAGAAGTATATCGATGTCTTGTTGAATATGTGATAGTTATTATGTAGAAACGTTGTTATTTCAACACCTGAACTGAAAATAACTAAACAAACAAATTAAATAAACAAAGAAAACCAAACATTACATACATGAATACGGGCCGAATTGGTGCTACAATTTCACAGACCGGTCCATTGACCCGGGTAGAACACGCATAGGTTTCGGCACCAAAGTATCACAACGCTCAAAACAAACTAAATCATACAGACAACTGACAACTGACAACTAATCAATATTCAAGGCAGAACTCATTGGCATTGTAACACGAGGTCCAGCTGTGACGACAGAAGCCAGTTACAAAATAGACTGTTTCAGTGGATGTATTTACTTTAGGGCAGTTGTATTTAAGTACTGACTAGTTATTATCATGTCAGCGGCGCCCACCTGTTAAGGAAATCCTCAGTTCTATTTACTTTTGTCTATGCGCCTCTCTCATTTCTGGTGTCCCTGCCTTGGTATTGCTTGAATATTGCTAGAAGAGGTGTAAAACTCATTCCCCTCAAATCGTGAAATTGTAAACTGGTCGTGTCCAAATAAAGCGCCTGTAAAATATGCATTGTCAACCCAAGTGTTCATTTGGGGTCGTAAATGTAATAATCATCATGTTTGGGTAAATAGTCATTCATCCCTCTGTATCTTTCTAACTCATATTGTGATTACCCAAAGTTTCAAAAGTAAACATGTGAAAAGGGAACATACAAATGTATGCTTGATTGGAGCATGGCTTGGTTTCATGTCCGCGCCAGTCAGGAAGTTCAAGGATGAATTACTTGCGCAATTCGGCGACAATACAACAACTGGTAAATATTAAATCTGACAAACGTCATGGTCTACCGACGATTGCGAGCATATCCATCCTTATACACCGCCGTTGCATGACAACACGCACTCACTTGAAGATATGAAGCAAATCTTCTTTGCCAAGTATTTCCTCAGAGATTGACAATCACGACGGCAGATAATGTCGTCGCCATTAACCAGACGAATGCAGAGAACGTTCTCCCCGGCATTGTTTGTATTGATGAATAAATTCAAGAGTTACTGGAAACAAACAATCAGATGTAATTTGCTGTATTCAAAACAATTCGGTTTGTTTTTTGGGGTGGTTTTGGGTGTGTTTTTTTTGGTTTATTCGCTATCTCCCTTTTTTATTTAAGTGTTGTTTGCTGAAAGTTTTATCCCTACTTTCGAATATCTTAGTACTTGAAGAAAGAATGAGTTAATGTGGTTAAACGTCGCTTTTAGCAATATTTCAGCAATATCACGGCGGGGGTCAACTGAAATGGGTTTCACACATTGTAATCATGTGGGGAATCGAACCCGGGTCTTCAGCGTGACACTTTCATTAATTAGGCTATCCCACGGCCTCTCTTGAAGAAAGAAAACCTGTGTCATTTGTAAAAATCCAGTCCAAAGTCAAAGTGCTGAAGTTATGTTTTAAGAAAAATGCGTCCAAAAACCCTTTGTATACTTGAACTAATTAAACCTGTGAAATGTTGGCTTTTAATGTCAGAGAGACAGAATGTTACGGCGTAGGGACAAAAGGACAAAAATATATCAATGTTCGAGAACAAGTCGGTTTTCTTGAAAGTGAAACCAATAACGGATGAGTTAATCGGTCATTGCTCCCCGGTAATTTTCCCTCTCGACACAAACATGAGATCAGTGGCTGATGTAGGTTCTGGGCATAAGTTCCTGTCGTGTAATTTCAAAGGATAACATGTGGGTGATGTTCAATGCTGACTGACTTAACTGAATAAAGTTCGATGAATCTGCTTTTGATAACTTTAGTTTTATAATTGTTCCATGCAAGAATTAATTATAAATGGTCATTTCACAATGCTCCCATTTCAGATGATAATGGTGATAACATACTGTACGTGATATTTAAATTTCACTTAGTGTAAGTTAATTCATACACGAGTTGAAATCAGTAAAATAGAATACGAATGTAATGTAATAGTCTCCGCATTAATTTTTTAACTCAACAGTGTGCATTTTAGGAAGTTGTGTCATCTATATTGATATCGTCTCTTTTACAGCAGACAAGATCAATATGACATCAACAAAGGTATGCTTCTAGCACAGTTCATGTAAATACTGTATAGAACACGTTTCAACAAACGCGTTCATTATTTATTGCAGATTTTCTATGTTCAAGGATGTTCAAATATTTTGTGGTGTACACCGGTCGTTTCATATTTATCCGTGTAATTAATTCGATGCATTGTGAGGGAACTGTCCTTCATTTTCAGAGTATTCTCAGACAGTTACACATGGTATACACTATACGTTTTCATGGAAATAAATGTTTTGAAGGCCTCTGTGAACCTACGTCACGGCATGTAAGCTTGATGTTGGGGAAAGGCTGCGTTGAAGGACTTTGTGCATGGGTTTGGTGCTAACAAACCATGAATCACCGAAGGTTAAATCTAGTGTTCGAACCCTCAATCTGAGGATCTGGCTCTGCACATCGAGCAAATGAAGTGAACTTTGTGACACCCACCTGTTCATTTCTCTTTCACGACAGGGGCGACGTGTGAGTAATTGTCACCTCTAAACACGACTTTGATTTTCTTATATAGACACGAATATGCTCATACGCTGCCACCTGTTTACAGGTAAACGTAAGAGATTTAACATTTTCCCCTACACGCACTTTTATATAGTTACGCAGTGCATAACACAATGCGCACTGTATGAACCTAACTCGATTGTTATCGTGAAAGTAGGAAGGATATTAACGAACCTTTGATAACTAGTTATAAGTACGTTTTGGAGATCCCACCGGAAAATTATCATGCAAACGTTTAATCCCATTTGTTACTATGGTTACTTATTTGTAGATTGATGGCATTAATGTGATGAAAATGTCTCCCATCACAAGGTGATCATTAATCAGAGCTAAAGACATGTATGCAAATGTTCGCATAGACTGTTTAACTTGATGCTACAATAAATCCTGTGTAATTATCCGTCATTTAGGACGACTTAAAGAGGATCAGAGTCTAAAGTGGCCAACCAGCTGATCACATGCACGTTGTTCGAAGTATATTATTTAAGCCCTGTTTATCTATTTAGTGTATCCGCAAGCTATTAGTGTACATCTATCAACTCTCATGAAGATTTGGGTGTAAGTGTCCTCATTAGTGACACTGATTTATTAATGCCAATATCAATTCTTCCGGAATAAATAGACAATTGAGCTTGACTGCGATAATGTCAGGATGGACATGTACCTGATTCAGCAATATCAGATAAAGGCCCAGTTTCCAGTTTCGGCCGTTAAGGTATGTCATGAATAAAACATTTATTACAAATGCAAATGCAAATGCAAATATAGCAGCATGTGTACTGCCAAACACAAGTTTCGTGTCTTAATTGCGTGTCGACAAGTTGTAGGCGCAGCAAGCAATTAGGCACCAAGCATTCTTTTGCATTATACTTACATACACATTTACATACACAAGCACTCGCGCGCGCGCACGCACGCACGCACGCACGCACGCACGCACGCACGCACACACACACACAAACTATTTACTACGTTTTTACCATATGTTTATCCATACTGAATTGAACAAGTAAGTATGTTCAGGAGGGCTCCATTTCTTCACCATTGTGTTAAGTGTTGAACTCAATCGAAAACATGCGCGTATTATCATTGTATGGCCTCTTATGAAAAGAATAAGTAATCCATACTGTTGGATATGAGAACACGTTTTAAAAATTTAGAACATGGGTGAGAATTAGTCTCCGTCGTTTGATTATTAAGACTTGCACGTTATCACTTGAGGCAACACCATTTACAAAAATATGCTTAGATTCGTCCAATGCAGAATTTTAGGAATATGATTACACAGTGCCATTTAAAAAGTGGTCAAATGTAACATATGTTATATTTGGGATTACACTTTTTTAGGAAAGTACAAATTCTAGTACTTTTTGAGTTGAGCCCAATCCGGTATTCGAACCCACACCTTTTAAACATTGAGTAAGTTTTGAAAGTAAGCTCATTTCCCCATGAGGTGAATGTGATATGAGACCTGAAAATAATATGAGGTATATGGTGTATGGTAAATTCATCCTCAGACGCGGACTCCTCGGTTGTCTTTTAAATGGCGAAATGGCGAAGTTGTTAAATTTTACTTGATGGCTTAACTGGAAGCGTATCAGAAGAAGTTGATTACTGGTGATAATACTGACATTATGGACAATTTTTAGACAGCTAGGTTTCCCAGTACGTTTCCGAGCTTACATTTGCATCTGATATCCACATTTCCCGTTTTCCATTCACCACTGCTTGGTGCAAATTATAGTATTATGGTCATGTTTTAGAAATCTTATTGGTTCGACGATTTGTGTAATTTCTGTTTTTAAATAAGCAACAAAAAAGCGTCAAAACCATTCTATATACTTTAGCAAAGTAAGTTATTCTACTCCCACCATAACAAGAAGATAATATATTTATGAATAAGTATCGTTAAGTGATGATATCGTGTTTCCGGGAAAAGGCAATCGTCGATAAACACTCGCAATATGGACAGTTGTGCAAGTTATAAATTATCGATGGTTGAGATATATTATATATATGCACGAGTATATAACACTTTTCAAATTAAAAGTATAACCATCCTGTGTATGGAGGTGGGTCTTTTAATGAAACAGAAGATGGATTTCAAAACATAATATCAATTTATGTCTGACGTGTTAGCAAAACAAATCTGAACTAATATGAATTGTCATGCACACACTCATGGTACTTTTACTTTCTTGTCCATATCCATATATTTGGACGTAATACAATATCTATTTGCCCACACTTTATAAAGGTTTATACAAAGTTACCAGTTCTATTCGGTTATTGCAGTTTCTGTACATTAGTTGGGATGCAAAGTTGTGCAAAGTTGAGACCCCTTTGCATGCAAGAAACATAACCTAAATCGTGGGTTCGAATCCCGCTTTATCTTGATTACATTTTAAGGTTTGTCACCACAGTGTTGTTCTCCTGTGTGTCTTCAAGGTGGTGAATGTCTTTGACCAGTACCAGATCAAGCTGACCTTTCCGTTACAGACAATGAATAACATACAATGGCTGACTTCAACAAATTCTTTTTCTTTAAGTCTTTAGCGTTAGATATGATTTGTATAGGTTTCTTCAATAGTGCAAACGTCAAGAGCCATAAGGAACTCTTATTAATACCTTCTCCTTTTCCTGTCTTCTATTAAATATATTGTGTTAATCATCGTTTTTACGAGTTTAGCCGGATGCGTGTCAAAATAGCAGCCTGAAGTTAGCAGCGGGTTCGTTATTCGTTATTCGTTTCTCGAACTAAACAGCCCTCGCACAGTGGCACACCTGTAAAAGGAACCTGCTGTCTTTCATTACATCCATTGGTTCCAGTGTATATGACCACACCACTGTAGATGTTCTATGTACAGGCTTTGAATAAGGGGGCAGCCGTGAAGAGCCACCTCCCATGGTGGGTGCTGGGTAACGCTAAGAGCTCTTCAACCCCACCCCCCCCCGTGTGGACCCGGGGGTATATTTGGTCCACCAACCCGTTTGCCGTGGGTTGCGCCCCTGTGTCGGTAGAGGACGGGAGTCTGGTGGTTGAGGGTACTGGTTCCAGGAACAGTTGTCCTTTGCCCAACACACCACTTCGCCCCTTCACTTCACCTAGACGGGTGGTTGAATTGGGCCCGGTTCAACCAATCGGCTGGTCATGCCGAACCCTGAGCACTAAATTTCATGGCTCTATCATTATTTGGCTTGGTTATTTTTGAACACAATATTTGACATGATTTGTTTTGTATATATATATAATATGATACATGGATTTTCAAATTTGAGAAAATTTGCCTAGATGCCTGTGCCAGAAGGCTCATGGCCAATCTGGTAGACTAATTAATTTTAATTTTTCTGCTGGAGTATATCTTCCGGATATCCCTGGTGCTGCAAGTCGGAGATCCACTTGTTATTAGCACCGTCTTTATGACACTCCGTGGTGGGTGGGGAGCACGGATGATGAACAAATATAAACTAAACATGGAGTGCCAAACACCCTCAAAAAGACAAAACGTCCTCTCGACAATGAGGAAGAACGCGGTAAAACGATCGCATCCAGAAGTTGACATATGAACCTGTCGCCCGACCTACTGTGGCCCTGCCAAGCGCGCTGTCATAGGACATGCAGTCTTACAGTTACTAATCCTCAACAGATTGGGGTTTGTGGAACGAAAGTTCATGAAGGTGTTCTTTGCCCCATCACACACGAATACGCTAAAGATTTGACACGCAACAAGACCCAGCTCTCATACGTTCAGTTGATCTTCCTCCTAGTAATTAAATTTCAGCCACGTCTCCCTTAAAACCTTGCCGAATGGTCCCTGAGATAAGAATCTAAAAGCACTTGATTACTCTCATCGCCCTCAAACCTACTGAGCTGAGTCCACTCCTCATTGTCCTTGAAAACGGATTGCTTGTTTATGAATTTGGTGCTATGACACGTTGATATTTGTGTGTGTGGCATGCAGTTCAACAGACAAGTGCGTGCTTGCAGCAAAGGGCTGTCGTCTAACCAAGCGGATCTAGTCGCGATGATCACATGCTGAAGTAACACGTGGTCTCTGTACGTTGGATGGCCCTTCATCTGTTTGCCGACATCTCTGTGCCAGTTGGCGTCTAACCGAATGGCGGTAACCTGTATGGCGACCAAAAACGAGTACTATTCGGTACCTTTTGATGTCTTCTGAAAAGCAGTAAAGTCTCCAGTTCAGAATGAGTCGCGTGTTGAGCACGATGGAAAACAATCACACCTTAACTCTGAATACATTTTCGTGTCATTAACACAACTCCTTTACAAATTCCAGTTGCAAAATGATAAATATTTTAAGGGGCGCTTTATTTCCCCCTCGTATATCTGTTACAGGGAATGTGTGAAACCAGGAATTTCACATAATCCCTAAAAGAGTAAGTGATTTCGTGAAATCACTGTAACCCCCAGGGATTTCATGTATTCCCTACATTTTCAAGGGATTTCATGAAATTACTGATTTTCATGGTGTTCCATTACAGACATTCCCTGTTAGGATATCAGTGAATGTGTGAAATTAATGTTTGTAGCTTAAAACTTTACTGTTGAGTCTCATTTCATCCCTTAGTTCTTAGGAGTTGAAAACTTGGACAATTTACCGATGACACGTTTGGCTAATTACTACCTTGAGTCGGGATACCAAGTAAATTTTCTCACGGCTTTACTGTTTAGTCTCATGTCATCCCTTAGGTCTTAGGAGTTAAAAACTTTGACTATTTACTGATGGCACTAAGTCAAGCTAAGAGAGGGAAATCACCAGGTTTCGATACTATTCCAGTTGATGTTTTGACAAATGACATTTGTATAGATTATCTTCATAAACTGTTTTCTATATGTCATGAGACTGATCATGTACCCTCCAACTGGGCCCAGGGGATCATTACCCCTAGCCTAAGTCTGGAGCTGACAACCCGAGAGACCCAATGTCTTATCGCGGCATCACACTAAAGTACTGTCGGAAATAGAAAAAAAACCTGTTGTTTCACATTTATATCTACAATTTAGGTAGCTAATATCTGAAAGTGTGAAATATCTGTTAAACTAAGTTCGACCTAACTACAGTCTCGGTGGGAGGGAGATAGGAAATGTAAAAGAAGGATTTTACTGAGGAGAGATTAGTGCAGAAATGAGCAATGCGGTTTTTTTCAAAGTGCGAAGAGACTTATTTGGAGCAGACCATGGCTTTATGCAAATTAGTGTGCGATGATATTGTATAACAAATGACACTTTTTGAATGTCCATTTTGAAATTAGACTTAGCTTCATTATAAACGACAGCAGACGTAAACAATAACAACTTTAATACTGAAACTATTAAGGATGTAGATACCATTGAGTCTCACTATCACTATAAAAAGAAACAGGTAGGAGGGGTCGTCTCAAAAGCAACACCAAGACGGGTGTTGCTGACAGTAGTTGGGGTCGGGCTTGGGGATAGAGACATTAGCTAAGATTAGATAATCAATAGAGACATATTCAATACACATGAAAAAGCGTATAATATATTTGAGATGACCCCTTGTGTCTGTGGGCAGCACGTGCATTTCATGTCAAGTGAGTCGACGGTCCGTCGTCATACCTGGCTGAGCGACCTAATTGTCATCTATAGTGTGATCTATTGTTTACAGCAGCTATTCGTACTTTTTCTAAGTTTTGCCAGATTTTACGAGTAAACATGCTTTTCTGGATATCCCGTTACGCATCCCACTGAACGCCCAGTTAGGCCGATATGGGTTATCTCGACATATGCTATTTGCAATTGTGTCAATTTTAGGGAGACAGAGTAACAGCCTAAAAACATGTTTTTTCTATTTCCGACAGTACTTTTAGTGCATCTTATTGTTATGATTAATAATTTGTCGTTGGGTGTTGATATAACGACATCAATGTTGCGTATCAATATTCCTTTTGTAGTTTCAAGCGATTTCGTTTATAAATAGAAACAGGACCTTTTACAAGTTGGTAATTAAACTGGTAGGGGAGGTAATAAGTTACACACGTACTCTGTATATTGTGGCAGAAGTGTCTCTCATAATTCCGTACGGAATGGCTCAACATTTTACAGTGATATAGCATTTAAAAATTTAGCGAGGTTTTTCAAACATTTTGTTTTCTTTATTGAAAATAGACGTTTAAGTTTAAACAGACTAGGCCATTCATAGAAATAACTTGGAATATACATCATCCCGCTGTTGAAGAAGAGCTTTGGGATATGGATTTGGACATAATTCATGTTTGTCCTCAGCGTCTTCTTTCTACGAATGATGTGACAATGGACAAAGGACTGTTTCTCCACATAGCTGTGATTTTCGAGTCGAATTGTGGTGGTCAGGGTTTTCTGAAATGTAACTGTGGTCCTAACCAATGTAAATCGATACGTTGTAAATGTTTTAAAGTGCTACTGAAGTGTAATAGCTTGTATCATAACAGTCTATCTTGTCCCAACAAATGAATTTTATCAGGATATACTCTATACTCGCATTATAAATTTGGTGTTCTATATTTCAATAAGGGCTTACAGGGATTTCATGAAATCCCTGAGCCAATATTTCAGTAATTTCATGAAATCCCTTGAAATTTTAGGGAATACATGAAATCCCTGGGGGTCGTGATTTCGTGAAATCACTGACTCTTCCAGGCATTACGTGAAATCCCTGGTTTCACACATTCCCTGTAACATATTGGTAGATGTTGATAAAAATGTTATCAGTTGTGAGCTCAGTTCAAGGAGCAAAGAGCACCTTTAATGAATACATTTTGTTGGACATGAATTTGGAATTGTTTCTCATAAATATTGGAGCATCAAAGATAGACAACTGTATATTCCATATAGTACTGCCTCAGTGATATTCTATAAATGGTGACGTGCTATTTAACTGATGTACCAATAGTAGTATATCTTGATATTACAAACTTAACAATGTAACATCGGCAATCATAGTAACCAAATGTAACTATTAATTTTACATTCCACAAGGTTTACGAACAAAGGGTTATCTAACAAAAATAACAACAATGATATCATTAAGTAACAACATTACTTTATTCCGGAGTCAACACATACTTACAGATAGTTTACGAGCATCCATTAGATCTTCAGCCTTTGGATATCGCTCGATGACATTCTTTGACTGCGAGGTATTTAACATTGCGATCGTTGGATCTTGACTGCTTTTTTTCATTTGAAACCGTAAGGTTTGTATCTTTCGGAATGACAAGGCTCTGGTTCTGCAACTTCTTTTCAGAAGGTTATCTCTTCATGAAATAATTAAGAGCTTAATTTGCAACAGGAAAACATCTTTTGTATGTGTAAGACACATTGGGGATTATCTGTGCAATCAGCCATAACGCTTGTTGTTAAGGGTGTGGCTGATGAGACTTATCGACAACTACTGCTTATTCAGAATCTATTATCATCCGTTCCTTTAGCTACAGCATCGTTTTCACCAATTTTGGCTTCAGTAATATATCTAAGAGAATAACATATCTTCTGTGAGATGATCGTATGAGTGCATTAGTGACAAATAAAAGAATACTTCGCATGTACAAGGCCTTGTTAAAATCCGTTGATTGTAACATTTGATGTTCGAGTAAGAATGATGTCGTTGCGATATATTTAACCAAATACCAACTTGTCAGATATCTGTTTCTATGAAAATATACAAAACATATTATATAAAAGACAACAATTCTAAAATAAACAAACAATTAATAAATGCTCGTATTGCGTCAATGAGTGCTTGAACGAGAAGAAAGTACTCTAACCACACACTCAGGGGACCACGCTCTAGGCTTTGAATTAAAATTATGGATTTCAGAACAATACATCTGAATCAAGGTGCTGGTTATTTATACTCACTCAGTTACCTACATGAACAGGTAAACCTGTTTACAAGGATTCAATTTTGAAGTTGTTCTATTGTTGTAAAACTGGCTTTGAAGAGGAGTATTTTAATGGATAGACAACTTCTTGTCTTCATCATACCAGCTTCTAAATGCCACTTAAAGAAGCTAAACTGGCTTTGGTTGAGAATACAATTCATAACTTTACAATCGTTTCCGTTTTGGATCCCCTGGAGATATGGAAATTTATATAAAACCAGACGGTGTAATGTGGATACACTGTGAACCTTCCCCCTGAATATTTTACCTATACTTTATTTCATGTCTAACCATTAATATCAACATTGTGCGGGCAAATCCCGGTGAGCCTTGCGTTATACATCTATTTAAAGCAGAACGGATAGCTCTAATTCTAATCAAGTATCATTTTCTACACTCTTCAAAAAAAGAAACGCCTATGTGATTCTGAGAATATTGGACTCATGTGGCTGTGGCAGAAACAATACAACTATACTATTTCTTTCCACAACGTCATCATTGTGTGATTGTAAACAGCTTCAGGGCCGAAACGCGGCAATTTTTTTCCCTTGTTTTAGAAGCGTTTGAAGAAATATTCGCCAAAACGTCACCAAGAAAACATGCAAAGCAAAATGCACGTGCAAGTAAGCGTAAAAGCATGCGGTATCACTATAGAAAGGCAAACGTTGTGTTTAATTCTTCTAAAGATGGTTTATAAGCTTCTCTTTTTTCAAGAGTGTATATAAAATGAAAGTAAAAACGACTGTCGCCACCATTTAATTGTTGCACCTCGTTGCCTGACTCGGCCAATGCGTTGGCATAATACCATAAAATGAACGACTGTACAAGCTTAAAGGAGAAGGGTTTGTGGTTGTTTTTTTAACTAATACACATATTTCAAAACACCCAGTACATATACTGAAGAATTAGAATTCGTATACATATAACAAAAAGATCGAATTGTCCGTCATCCAAATACTACGTTGCTGATGATCAAGTTAGATGATACACATACTTTCTACCATGTGCTTATTTCACTCACGTGTAAAACCGATGTAAATGTATACGCTATCTGAAATAATATCGACACTGGATTTCATATACCAACACTATACACGAATACAAGATCACTGTTTTCCATTTGGCATACTGGGCACGAATCAGGTTATTTGATAGAGCTGTTTTAAAACAACAAAAAATAGTACTAGATATGAACATGTAGCAAATAATATTTTCCGTTACTCGTTGACTGTTTTATATACAGGGATATAAACCCCCATGGGGTACTGAGTTAGAAACAACACCAAGGAACATTGGATTGTCGTACGAGACAACTTAATGTGTTGGGTGACAGGGTCGGTGATTTGGTGTGGCGGTGTAGGGCATGGGTCAAAATACACAACACGAGCACGTCGTTAGACAACAACAAAATAAACAAATATATAAAACAACATTACGAAACGTACATGTGACACGGTCCAGTATGTAACTGTAATATTGGAACTAAAGGTATTAGTGAAAGTACATATTTTCGGTACTTTTTGAAATTAATATGCATTTAATGAAATTGTCTCGTTGTTTGATTATTTACAAAACCTTTTTAATAGCCGTCGTGTCAGTGCATTGCCTCAAATAAAGACGTCATACTTGATTTAATAGGATTGCCCGTTGATCGATGATGTGAAAGGTTACCCGTGATGTCAATTACTTGATGTCCAGACGTCACTATATAGAGAATACTACACGAGGTCTCATAACATACGAATTATACGAAAAGAGTGTCCTTCCTATGGTATCTGACCGAGCGAAAGCATGTCAGTTATCATCGCCTCGTACAGCCGCCTACATTAATCTACTCCGTAGTACCCCGTTTCTTAGTTTGCAGTTGCTTCACTCAGCTAACATCACTGGTGAAAACATTGCGTTTATGTTTTTCGACAGATATAATGTCTCAGTTCGCCTCACAATTAAACAGCGATACGGCAACGTTCGCAATGTTTACATTCCCACAATGCATTTAAGTTGTAGAATGAATGAATTCACGTGTTTGTTATGAATGAAAAAGTAGATCCGTCACAACGTGACCTAATTGAGAGGTCATCGGTTATCCAATCAAATCGTTAGAATCTCAGGTCAAGTCGTTACGACACAGGTCAACGCGATACGACGTGTGACGTACGAGATTAGTATGCAACTACCCATAAGTTGACCACGTGGGTAATAAACAGTAATACGTCATCATGCAGTTGGACGTCATAATACGGTTCGAATTCAGTTAACAGCTAGACATCATCATACAGTTAAACTTCATCATATAGCTGTCCGTCATCATACAGTAAACTTCATCATACAGAAGGACGGCTTCATATAGTTCGACTTCATCATACAGTGTGGTAAACAAAGAAATGACGAATGTGTTCATAAAGTAATATCTGCTTCAATGAACGTTAACGCTGTTTGAAATGCATACAATGTCAAGGTCTACATAATATCAACAGAGGCTAGCGCCATTTTGTTACATTGTTTACAGACAGACTGTTACCAAGATCTAACCAAACATTACACATCGTCTTGACATATCATAGAAATGTTTTCTGTTCCTTTTACCTCAGGCTTCACTTTACGTTTCTTAAATAAGGATTGATTACTGTTCAGCGACGTCATGGACGCGGCGTTGTCATCACTTCCGGTAGCGGTGGCAGGGCGGATATGCTTTGAAGCTGGGTCTCGACGAGGTGAAAAGAGAATTGTATCGCCGATCCTTGCTCCTATGTTATGTTCCACAAGATCAGCTCCAAGTCGTTCCTCCTCAGGGTCCATACGGAGGCCAATTGTTTTCATGATAATCTGAAATCGACAGAAACTGAACATTATTAAGTTTTAATTTATTCCGGGTGTCGTGTGTTATCCGATTTGAATTGGTCCCTGGTAGTTGCAAAAGATATCCTGCAATTCCCTGTTTTTATGTGTTTCACAACATAATGCAAATGATAAACGTTAACAGCAGAGATGTAAAACAGTTTTTGTGAGTCTGACTGGGGCGTAATTACTCATATGGCCCCGTGATATATTTGGGTTTTGGCCAATTAATTTAACAAACAAACCATGGAGCACAAAACTTAAAATATACACATTGAAAAATATATCGCAAAACCCCATATTTTTCATAGTATCAATATGTTACCAAAACCCACACCAAAAGGAATTTAACTTACTATCTGGGTTAATTTACCCTCAAGGAATAATTAAATTGCACATCTGAACGCAAAAAGTGTATTCAGAGAAGCAAACATGGCCAAATATTGATTCATTTTGTAGTGGTGATAGTTAGTAAGTGCGGTCATTTTAAAGATAATCCTCAAGAAATCACATAAGTATAAAAAAACGAGCACAATGTCAATATCTGGTGTAACCTCCTGCAATAATGTCCGGGGACCCGGACCCTCATCATCATTGACTGTACTAGACGTTGAGGTATTGCGGTCCATTCTTGATGGAGAGATAGTTCGATACGTCAAGACTGCATACTGTAGGATCTCTCCGGTGTATTTTGCAACCCGTATTGCCCCAAACATGCTTTATTTGTTTGAGGTATGGACTCCGGGCTGGTCAAGCCAGAATTGATTCAGCCTCTTGGACTAGGAAATCACCAACGGCAGTTGCAAGATCTGACCTATCATTGCTGCCCGGGAAGAATGGCCCTGTGCTTAGATGGTCACCGAAAAATAGCACAACAGCCTTGTAGAGGCTTCTTTGAGCCCTGTAGAGGATTAGAGTGATGTACCGATGTAAATTCAGATTTTGTCTGATCGTCACAAGGTCATGTTTACAGTCGTGTAATGATATTTGCTGCTCACCTTTGATATCTAAACTAATGTATGGGTCAAAATAATCATCCAAATATCACTGTATATGATATGAATGGCTTCAAGGGTGGGATGGGGTGGGGCTGGAAATCATACTTGCTGAGATACGTTTTTTTCAAGTGTATATACTTACCATGAGCAAACAAAGTGTACCATGCAAAAAGGCATTCGTTATATGTCTTCCAATCAGTATCTCGATGCGGTGAGCCAGACGTTACTTACGAATAACATGATGAATGTTGTCAGCCCGCTCCATGTTATTTCACAAACAGCTGACAATGTCTGGATTCCAAGAAGATACCATCCTCCCCCACGAAACAGCCCTGATAAACCGCCAGTCAAGTTTTCAATAGGATCTTGTTCAACAAAAAGACCCACAGCAAGGAGGCCCTGCAATCAAAACATTAAAGTCCCTAATCAACTATGAAACATCTAAGCACAAATCCTGGGCTTCGAATCCCAGATTCTACCTTATTATGGCTATTCTGCCGCAGCACCATGACAGGCATCGGCATCATCGGCATCATTACACTGGTAACACTCTACGACTTGCAGGACTGGGTGTCTTTGCACATTTGCTAGTACGCCATGTGGTAACAGATATTTGTGAAAGCAGCGTTAAACATCAAATTGGATCAAAAGAGTCTGGCATGCTGATCTTCAGACAACTGTCCTTGTTTCCTCCGACAGAAACAATGAAATCTGATGATATCTGACTGGTTGGCTTCCAGTGGAGGGTAATATTTTGTGAAAGGAATGACAAAGGATCTGACGTTTAGAAGAACGGTGGAGCTGGTGAACATGATGCCTACCCAGATTCCGGAAGCTCCGTGGACGGCAACAGCTCCAACTGGATCGTCTATGCGTGCTACATCCAGAAGCTTGGTACAACTCATGGTAAGAATTGCTCCTATGATACCAATAATTATTGACTCCCAAGGCCGGACCAAGGCACAACTTGCTGTAGAGAAGAAAGGAGTATATCGCAAATGAATGCCAAAACATCAGGTTCAGGAGAGTCAACAAAGCGGTATTAAAATACTATAAGGAGCGGAGGATGTACCTTTTCTCGAATACTAGTATATAGTGATCCAAAAACATTGAGTGCATCTGTAAATATCTCTCTTATAGAATCTCTTATAAAATTGTTTGACGTTACAATGTGAAAATGTGGACCGTTTGTTTTATTTAGCAATTATTTTAAAATGTATTATGTAATTTGTCATTTCAAAAGTCTTGCCCGACAAAAGGTTAAGCGGCAATGCCACTTTCCAATAACATTTAGCCATGTCGAAAGTCCTCGGTAACAACATCCCATTTTTAGTGGACCATAAGTTTTTACAGCAAACGAGAAAAGGACAATATTCGTTAGCACAAATTTACGAACAGGTCAGATGTTTAAGATGTATTTGAACGAATGCATCTGTTTGTGACAAGTCCTACCTCCAAAATGTACCAACCTGTAATAGCGACCAAGGAACCAAGTACTGAGTTGATAAGGTATCCAACGTCGAACTTCCTATTTTTGAAAATGAAGCTGAAAGGATAATATTTATCATCATCTACAGTCAGTTGACACACGATACTGACTATGTTTTTATCGCAAGAGTGATATTTCAGTCATGTGATATTTGTGCTTGATTTGTGCATGATTGCAAGAAATATTCAGGTCTTAGGTTTAAAACCAGCGAGGGGACTTGGGTTAATATACTCAGAAACATCTTCAGGGCGAATCATCGTTTCGATTAATGATTTGTGAACGGCCTAAGGGGTCAACGTTGCCTAACGATTTGCGTCTCGCCTTCGACAAAGGGTCCACCAACAGAGGATACTCTGTGTGAATTATTAGTCCCCAACATTCAAATTGTGTCCCAAATGCCTAATATGTCCAAATTATGTAAAAATGGAATCAGTGTATTTTCGATATGTTCATTGAATCAGCAATTATGTTAAATACCAATAAATTGCATGAACGTTACATTGATGAACAACAAATTTAGTGTTCTTACCTCATAACTACCCCGGCA
Source organism: Haliotis rubra (assembly GCF_003918875.1). Classification (NCBI taxonomy): domain Eukaryota; kingdom Metazoa; phylum Mollusca; class Gastropoda; order Lepetellida; family Haliotidae; genus Haliotis; species Haliotis rubra. The sequence continues at coordinate 579,586 of NW_025765115.1, read as the reverse complement.
CATCCGCCTCCTGTTGAAGCCATCAGCGTTGTGACTGCTGCCCTGTATGCATAGAAATGTAGTGCATCATGGACCTCGTTCTCATACAAGTAACGAAACTGTTCCTGTGTCAACAGAATTTTATTGTGGCCCAATATCAGGAGCGATCCCTTGTTTATCCGTTGTCTATGTGTAAGTTAATTTCATAGACAAGATGTGGTCTTACTAAAGTGTTCCTTGGGATCACACCTTCAAACATGGCTCGTTTTAGTTTTGAATGTTACATGTTTGAACATAGCAAGACTGTTCCTGTCTGGCACGGCCACTGGTGTGTTGTCCTGTCCAATGGAAAGCATGAATGTGTTTCAAAGACACATTACATCGCGTTGAATATCATTTAGAAGTCAGAGGGAGGCATTATGGATGTCAACTTCTGAAAAATGGGGAACACGCCTTTTTGGTGTATATTCTTACTCTGCATTTTGTTGCAAAATTCTTTTAATACTTTTCATTACTTTTAACTTAAGGTTCACAACTGCCAAATGCGTCATTAGCCGTAAATTATTTCATCAGAACGGTATCCCTGTAGAGATTTCAAAGGAGATGTTTGCGTGAAAGTACCCAAATGTGGCCAAATGAAATTTGAGCTTACTTTGCTGCCAACTGCCACTTGCCACCGGAAATACCGAAGGTACTGCCACAGTTAAATGCGAGCCAACCCCACCTGTAATGGAAAGTTACTATTAGTTATAAAAGAATAAAAGGTATTGCGTGGTCTAATACTCGAGAGTGTTTCTGAAATAGTCAGTGCATGATATCTTTTAACATGAATCTTTCAACAAAATGTCATATGCCCGATGTGTTTCAGTTACATTTGTTTTTATACTCAGCATCTTTTGATGCATATGGATGTTATTTCAGTCAAGCTTAAATTACTGTTTTGTTTTGGGAATTTGTAAGCAGTTCTGTAGATACATATGAACATAATCATAAAGTTCTCTTTACACTGATGTAAAACGTTTATCTGTTATACGGGACAAACTTTTAAAACTAAGATTCTGACACGGGTGTTTGAATTACACTGCGCACATATTATATATTATTTCATTAACGCGTATACCCAGCTTAATTCATGGGCATTAAATATGCTTTCTTACTTACGTACGAGAACATGGGTTCAATTACATTTTTTGAAAACGTAAAAGAATATGGTTTTACACAGCTTCTAGCAACATGATCGCGAGATACACTAGAATGGGTTCACACGCTAGGGAATCTGACATGGACGTTCGGCTTGAAGAACGAGTGCTCTCATCACTGAGATACCCAACCGTAATATTCAGAAAGCAACAATAGTCTTATCTTTGAACTTTTTGTACAAAGGTGGCTTTGTCGCGAAGAAAGGCGTAAATATATGATGATTCAGTGAACAGGAAAATTGAAATGAATAACACTTTAACATGATGATTGTTTATCACTGCTTAGTTTCTATGGCATTTAATGTGGTGCTTTATACCTACAGGGCGGGCTTTGTTTTTCCTTTTTGACGAGAACCTGGTTTCAATACAGATTTTAAGCGATCTTTTCATATTTTACAATGGTAGTTTGCCCTTCACGCCGAAAGGAATCTGTTTCGTCTCCAAATCTAGCCTGGTTAGTCTTTTATTATTCTCAAATGGTTATTATGTTTATATTTCTCCTGCATACGCCTGTGGTAAATGATGTAAAGCTTCACTTTCCCAATTACAAAGGTTCTTCGACCGGCATGTAAGCTTAATTAGCAGATTAACAATATCAAGGGGAGATTATTGATTCCGTAGCCGCAATCAACGTGATCATGTTTGCTGGACGGGAAGCTTTGTAGTCCGAAATAATGGCATTGTGACCTGTCAGTTCGGTACAAAATTACCTTCCCATGTATGTCGGACTCTGAACATAGAACCTTTAAGGTTAAAAATTGAAATGCTTTAAATCTAATTGCTTTTCTGTATTATGCTTTCAGTATAATGTGAATTTCTCACCTGTCCATCCTCACAAGAGTGGAATTTGAACCCAGTCACTTACTAATGGTGGTTGACGCAAGACTATTGATTCAAGATCTACCCTGAAGACTGTTTCAGTGTCAGAAATAACTAATTACCTTGAAACCTCTTGCGAGTATTGGAAATATTATATTTTGGAATTCCCCAGGGGATGTACTAAAGGGTACTGCTTAACAATGTAGGGAATGAGGAATGCACTTCTGCTTTACGCCTTGTTGGTTCATAAATGTCACTGTTTGCTGGGAATAGTCAGTTCGGGACAATGAATGATGATGATTAAGATATGAGAACATTCAGTTATCGTCTTTAAGAGTCTCAGGGCGTCCTTTGACAGATCTGTTGTAAACATCACAGTTTAAAATCCTGCTATTTGCACCTCCATCCTTTTCTTGAGCATCCGTCATCGTATAAGGTCAGCTATTGTTCCAAGTCTTAATATCACAGACAGAGATTCACAGACTGTAAGTCGTGACTTTGTTCATACCTAACCTATTCATACCTTATGACTTAACCTTAGCCCAGAAAGTCTTACATTAGTTTTCTCTAAAGGGCAGGGTAGAACATATTCTCTGTCTGACATTTCAATGCCAGGTTGGAACTGCTTTAAACTACCTCGTGAAGCTCATCAACCCTTGTCATTGGTCCACACGCCTTCGAGCAGAGCAGCAATAGCTGCTGACAATACCTGAAACAGTCTTATAGTCCCAGAACAGTTGCCTACGCAAAAGCTATACATTTGAATTCCCTCTCCCTGTCGACAACAAGCAATCCCATTACCGAGACGCTGGCATCTCTTGAGATGTCACTACTGCTACTTCCCCCCTGGTTTTACTCGCTGTCTTTGTCTTTTCATGTTCTGTCAGAGCTTTTATGCCTTATGTATTGGTATGATCATGCGCATGTGGGTGAATATATCGCAATGGACATGTCAATAAGTATTATCCTTGTATGATATTAGAATGCTTCTTTCCAAAGGCCTTCCCTCCACGTCCAAGAAGCATGATATTGTTGTGGGTACGAAATCAATAATCTGCCCTTGATATCGGTATGTGCGTTAGCTTTAGGTGTTCTTCTAATTAAAATGTACTTGCCATACGGAGCATCCTTGTGTTTTGGTACGTAAAGCTCAATAATGGTCTGTACAGGGAAAGATAAACCGACAAGGCTTAAGAATAACCAGTCTCGACTTGCACCCAAACTGCCACCATCGCACGTAAATAGTAAGTGACAATAACATGAATGGACAACTAAAATGTGATGACACTGGGTGTTCTAGAAAATGGAAAGCATGGCCTGTCCCAGGTGTGGCATCCGCCACTGACACAGTTTGTTCAAAAGACAAGAGAGAGTAAATAAGGTATATATTCTTCCTTGACGTCTTTGGTGATGTACCCAAAAAATCGAATTGACGGAAACTCTGTGTGAATCAATTGGCCCATGACCCTTAATAGTCTGAGAGATAAACTGTGTAGGCGAAATTAGGTTCAAGAATAGTTCATTCAACATAGAAGGCCGCTTATCAACAAATTTGATTATTCCATTTTTATACTTCTTTTGGCTTGGCGTGAATCTCTTCAACGCTGAAGCCATTCAAACTGTATTCCATATAGTTTGGAATCATGCATCGATCGTTAGAACACTGTATGTGATTCTACACAAATGTATTGATACGAAAATACGGATATAACTTCTTTGACCACCAGTAAGAAGTGACAAGACACATGTGTTTTGATGCTATACCTATCTCGATATATCTTCATAATCACTATTATGACTATGTACGTATAACTGCATTTCATCTGATGATATATAGTTACACCTATTAAACAAATAATTGTTGCACATATAATTCAAAACGTGATTGAAAACGATATTTCCAATACATGTATTTATATGTATTTAATGTGGAAATTGTGTCAATAGTTGCATATTCTGTACATGTAAATATCATATGGAGATAGAAGTGAACACTGGCAAATACCAAATGCATGTAAAGAATGAACTGTATGTTCGAGCCATGTATTGAACACTGCCTATTGCTAGTGTGTCTGTTTCACTAAAGAATACGTATACAGAAATAACATTCTAAACTATACACCTTCATGTAAATATAAAGAACACTGTTACCTAGCATTTCGTTGGACCTCACATCCAATCAGAAAGCGATTGACGTATTCTAAAGAAAGCTCGCAATAAAAGAAAAATCGATCCGTTTAAATTATGTACACAGACGTTGTCCACGAGCATGAGCCTTGAATGGTATGTACCCGTCACCTGGGAACAAAGATGGGAGTAAATTATCATTTTCTGGACCGTTCTATTATAAAACTCCAAGTACCATTGTGGATTCCCAATTCAAACAATTGATTCCTTCTTCCAGCATTGTTCTAGTGCGTAGCTAAACATAAATCATTTCAAGGTATGGATTCAAAGGATACATGAAACCGCGCGTTACACGTTGTCATTTTGTCCCACGATAAAATGTTACGAAAGCCTACATTCCATTTTCTGTCACCGACAGACTCTATATGTGGATCATAGGCACGTTCATAGTTTGATTCTTATTTTGTAAATAACAGTGACAGTGTGTCTTTGAGAAATAAAGATATTAAGGTGCAATGTATAGATTCTATGTGATATTTTGTTTTCAGCTGGGGGTTTCTTTTTGCTCTGTATATCAACTGCTATATTATAACCCTCGGGGGCAACGGGTAGCCGAGTGGTGAAAGCGCGGAATACCCGGGTTCGATTCCCCACATGGGTACAGCGTATGAAGCCTATTGCTGGAATATTACGTACAGCCATTCTCACTCACTATCAGTGCCTCGAACTATATCATACTTGTAACATTTGTTTCAACTTGACACTTATGGTAGCAGTGTTAAGGGCTATTCCAATCTCTAGTCCGTTAGTGTGTAATCTGTGCATCGGTATCACAAATGGTCATGGAGAGTTGTTTAACTCAGCTGACTGCTGTTAGATCCGAAACCAAGATTTCCACGATCACGGTTCTGGTCTTGTCATCATTATACCGGATCTCAAAGATTTCCATTGTTCTGTTATAATAAAAGAAGAATGTATCACCGGCTACAGTGTGGTGGAAAATGCTAATACAAACCTAGTTCAAACACTTAAACCAAACACTGGCCACGGCAAACAAAGAAACGGAAGGTATTATGAAGGTAATATGCAGAAAACCAACGGTCACATTTAAAACCTCTTTGTATGAACCTTTAACAGTTTCAGCCTTTTGGTCAGACCTTCTTACACACATTCGCCAACACGGTAGCCAGCAGTAGTTCATGTGAGGTCAGCTCATAAACTCCATCCATTAAACATCAGTCAGACTCTTATATACAACCACAATAACGGTAATAAAGCATCACTACTAATGAAACGATATGTTGTGATACCATTTACCGTCTACCATAAATCAATATTGCAGAAGTCCTATCATTGCTAAATGTATGTGTAGGTTTGAATTATATTCTATAATCAAAGGATAAGAATCGCTGACTGATCGCCAGCATCATTCGTTCAGTAAACAAAGACTGGCTTCGACAAATTGTATTACCAGGAGTTGCATGTGAAACCTTACTTTTGGAAAACCAATTTTAACTAATCTGTGGCTAGCAGTGATAAAAGTGCCGATTGACAGTGTTGTCAAAACATAAAATACGAAATCTTTTTTTTAAACTTCAAACCCGTGACTGTGAACAATTAACTGACAATCGACTGACACTTATTCTAAACAATGTGCACATTAGCTAATGCGACACGTAATAAATGCCATAGAAAACTAAATCGACCTTGCCAAATACTGTCTAGCTTTAATTTGAAAGTAGAAAATAAAGAGTACATGGCAAAAACATGCTTTGTGGCAATGCCAACGGGTGACATATGCTACAAAGCTTGCCATTAACTAGTTGCCATGGTGAAAAACACCTACCTACTGTATCTTGGAGTCAGTGAATATTCACTACTGGAACCTGTACACATGATCAGGTCATGCATCATTGATGGCTTCCAATACACGAACTAAAGGTGTCTTTTACGTATGTGAACCTCAATGAAGAACCTCAGGCGTGTTTCTTGTCAGCTATGAAAAATGTATCATGTCTCAAAGACTTGTAGATCTAGGTATATCCTTATTATATGATGGAAATAGGGGTTTAAACTAAATCTACAGAAAGACGTTCCAGAATCCAGGGGCGGTGGGGTAGCCTAGTGGTTGAAACGTTCAGTCGTCACGCCGAAGACCCGGGTTCAGTTCCCCACATGGGTACAATGTGTGAAGCCCATTTCTGGTGTCCCCTGCCGTTATATTGCTGGAATATTGACATAAATCGACGTAAAACCTTACTCACTTACTCACTCATTCACTCACTCACTCCAGACTTCACAGGACAAATGAGTACCGAGTAAGCCAAACGTTACAGTGTAATCTTCAATGCACGCATACCGAAATCCGTTACCGCATTTGTGGCAAACAATAGAAGTGAACAGAAAAGTTATGACGCATAAAATATGCCTCTTGCGTCCTGCAAACCGATTAGTTACCTGCCTCGAAAATACAAATTGTATCATAATCATGCGTGCATAGTCTGGTTCAAAATGCATTAAACATTCGTGTTGAAATACCTTATGTGAATATGATCTACACGACACCGTTGGTTTGAGCAAACGTCCATGCTATGGATAATAAGTGGCAATAATGCGATGTTGTTACTGTTACTGTTAGTGACACAAGTGTTTTTATCCACTTATTCATTCAATGACCCCTTATGACGTAAACGATTCATTATTGCAACTCGATATCTAAGTGATGTGGAGATAAAAGGGGAAACAAAATGGTTTTGAAAAGAAGCATTACAGTCTGTATTTGGGGTGTGTGTGGTAAACAACGGTTCAAACGATTCAAATTGATGCATTTGGCTGATACTCGTGCATTTCGGATACTCGTGATAAAGGAAAATATATATACGCCACTAAAATGTCTTTCTTTTCTGTACAATCAACAGCCTGGTTCGACTGCTTGTTCTGCTTCATTTGTCCTACCCTTTCTGTGTCCCTGGTGTAGTGGTTAGAGCGTCAGCCCGGATGAGCGGAAGATCGCGGTTTCGATCCGCGTCGTACCAAAAGACGTTAAAATATGGTGCTTGTTGGTCCCTGCCTGGCGTTCGGCATTAATGGGTACAACAAGGACTGGTACAACAAGTATAATGTGGGGTACTCATGCTTATCTGCGACATGGTATCTCAGTGAGCTAGGACTATAAAACCAGCTTATGTCTGGTCTAGTACAAGCAGCCACACATACATACGCATGCATGTCGCCATATGAGCGAAATAATACGACGTTAAACCCCATTTCACCTCACTTTTTGTATCAGCGCAAACCTATTTATTCCATTTTTGTTCTTTCTTCCAACACCCGTGAAGATTGGGTTAGAATTGGTCTTCAGCCCATGCTTGTCGTAAGAGGCTACTAGTGGAATCGGGTGGTCAAGCACGCTGACTTGGTTGACACATGTCACCCTATCCCGATTGCCTAGATCGATGTTCATGCTGTTGACCATTGGAATGTCTGGTCCAGACTCGATTATTTACAGACCGGAATATAGCTGGAATATTGCTGAGTGCGGCGTAAAGCTAAACTTACTCACTCACTTTTCCTTCCAAAAGGTTGAAATACTGAAAGAGCAATGATGTATATTTAGAAACACGATACTTACCATAACATGAAGGTTCCGACAATTGCATTGGCCGGACTGCACATAGGAAGGGGTTCAGTTCCATGGTCATATCTACCAAGGCGTGGTTTTAGTAAAATTGATGCAGTAAGGCCAGAGGCTCCACCCACCAGGTGCACAACACCAGACCCTGCAAAGTCCACAGATCCCATTTCCTTCAGAAAACCATTTGATCCCCATACCCAATGGGCAGGAAAACAGTAAACAATTGTGTTGAAAAATGAAAACAATATGTATCCTAACAGTTTAGTCCGCTCCGCCATGCAGCCTGAAACGATGGTGGTAGCTGTGGTCGCGAAAGACAGCTGGAACACAAACGTTGAAAACACGATACCCATATTTTCATCACTCGAGTCCACAAAGAAGTATCCTATCCCACAGAACGGATTTGTACCGGGGTCTTCGCCGAAACTAAGTCCAAATCCATAGGCCCAGTATGTCAGGCCCCCAAACACTATATCCACTACGTTTTTCACCATGATGTTGACTTCATTTTTCGATGACACGGCCCCAGCTTCCAGGAGTCCAAAACCTGCAAATACAATCATCGGTCAATAAGATCTTTCAAATGACAAAATCATATCCGAATAAAAGACGGCGAAAGGCATAAATGAGTACGTTTTGTTGATCGGTCCGTTGAGCAGTATATCAGTTTATAATTGACAACGACGTTTCAGGGAGGAATGTCCCAAGCAGACCTACACTCTCCCCTACGTTGGTGAAAAGGAGTATGAGAGTGTATTAAAAAAAGTGTAAAATTAACGGAACTGCAATTTGTTAGGTTAATAAACGTTGTTTAATGGGGTTTGAATCTGCAAATCGTGTGGATTTGTGACTGAGAATGAATACCTTTCCTGATCATTATATAAGTGTCCTGTGAAAATTTGAAAAAATACAAGTCATTCATATCATGGAATGAGAAGGACTGCTCATAATCAAACTGAACATCCACAGGACTTCAAGGCTCTGAAACAACGTGATGTTTAACTCTAAGTTTATGAACAAAAGTCATTTATCATAACCTACTCAAACGTCATCTTGTTTGAGTGTCAGGCATGGACTTACAGTAATGATAGTAGTGTATGATTAGGAGATTAACTTGCAAGATTTGCTATATTTTTACCAGAATATACGCGTATTGTTTCCTCACGAACTGGGGTGGTGGGATAGCCTTGTGGTTAAATCGTTCACTCGTCACGCCGAAAACCTGAGTTCGATTACCCACATGGGCACAATGTGTGAATCCCATTTTTGGTGTCCCCTGTTGTGATGTTGCTGGAATATTGCTGAGCTACACACTGTAACTGCCTCTCATACATGCAAAGAGAAAACCGATATGCAAAATGCATATATACAGTGACATACTTTATTTCCCTGATTCACTCGTTTTCCTCGCTTAATTCACATTTACTTCTGCCATAGGTGAGTGGTATATGCTTTCTATTTCAAAGTAAGTTCAACACGTTCAAATCTACACGTTCAAAACACATATCTCTTAATACAGTTTTAATGGAGAGTTATATTAGCATGTCGGTTAGGATATCAATGAATCATTTCCGAACATATATAGACCTGAAACACAAGGCTTCAAGTAACAAACATACTTGTATTGCCAAAATAGTGTTTGATCGCAACTCACAGATTTGTTTATGCGGATTTTGAGTACCCTTGAAATCTGTCGATAAAGTGAACGGAGCAATTACCCAACAACAGAAAACACTCAACACACCCACATAATGTTTACAATGCATGAACACAAACTTATTAACGTCCCCAATATCCTTTGTGCAAGAATCGTGAATGTATTCGTCATACTAAACCAGATTGGTCCTCACCTTAGCTCTTGCTACCATTACCCCTACTATAAAAAAGTTTGAGACGCCAGCAGGATACGAACTCCACATGTATACCCCACAACCGCGCCGCTTAACCGACTGAGCTACCAGGGACTTGGCTGAAGTGTGTCGGGTTTAACGGGTCTATCCTGGGATTGCATCATCGTGCCGCTATGCCGTGTTGACTGGAGGTAACACTGTGCCGTACGGTACGATCAATAATTCCGCTCTTACAAACCCCCTACCTGGCCCATCCCTCAAGTAGTACAAGTTAGGCTCGTCGGCTTTCATGTCCACTTTATCTATGTTGTAAGTTTTGACTGACCATATAGGATCGGTGGCTCGCTTACGGCTATCACCCTCATGTTCCCCCGGCTGGTATAGATACCTAACTAGGGCCCTATCTGGTATCTGTTTCTCTTTTCCACGCAATGGAGCAGCCGACTCTGCAACTATTGATTTTAGTTTGATAGCGTCTGCCGGTTTCTTATCAGTGAGCCGGGTGACTTCATGGTTGATTGCCGACACCACCTTAGGGAGCCGTGATACCCATTCAGTCGATCGTTTTCCCGGGGTGGCCATCTCCCTAGCATACTGATGTCCGAATAAGCGCTCAGCCAAAGTCCTATTGAATCTCTCAACTATGGCTTGGCTGCGATGGGCTCCAGCCGTGCCACGCCTGACCTTTGTATCGTGTTTGGTTAGCAGTTGTGACACGGCGCCCATGAACTCCCGCCCGGGGTCAACTTGCAGCTCTGTTGGCCACGTCAGCGGACTGCGTTTGTATATGCGTTCGAATCCTCTGGCTACCTGGGCAGAATCTTTCGTGGTCAAGGGCTCGGCTTCCTTGTAGCGACTGGCTACGTCCACTACGGTTAAGGCATACTTGTACCTCTTGTCGTGGGGTAGGAACAGTAGGTCTGCCTGGTGAACGCTATTAGGTATGTTAATACCAAACTTCCTTCTAGGCACGTAGCGTGGTGCCGGTAAATAGATCTGCCACAGGGCTTGTTTTTCAAGCCACGCTTTGGCTTCCTCCCGGGGGTACTCGCGCCATTTTAGCCAGCTTATCTACAGCGCTAGCTCCTTTCCAGTACCCACGTGGGCTATAGTAAATAGCCTCAAACTTTCTCTGGTTCCGTGACATGTCGCCTACATACACCTATGTTCTTGGTTCAATTTTCTCATGCCCGTACGCGTACGTGTTTATCCCATCAATAGCTATCCAACGTTTAGTGTCCATAGGCGACAGGGACGTCTTGTTTATTGTCAGTCCGTATATCCTATGTCCATCACTTCTAAGTGTGTTCATTTTATGTCTAAAGGTACGGGTCTTGAACAGGGCTTCCTTGAATCTGGCGTGTTTGATGTGTTGTTTCACCACGTACTTCTTAACACCCTTCGCCTTCCGGATCTCACCATTGTCGGCCTTCAGTATGGAGTACATCTTAGGCCTCAAACCTATGTACTCGGCTATGGGCGTGCCAGCACACTCGTCCTTCATCTTACCTAGGACCTTTTTTATTTACCGTGCTGTGTATGGCATGGTCCTTGGGGTAGTCGCTGGTGTCGTACAAATCGAGGTGTTTTTTTCATGTCCTCGTACACGTCCTCGGTTCGAATCTCCATCAGCAGGGAATCCGTATCAGTGTACAGCACTTCACACCTGTCGTCGTACTGTTTCTTAAGCTCGTTGTAGTAAAAGTCGTACATCAGGTGTTTGGATAAATCGAGGATGCTCATCCCCACGTAAACAGGCCGGTTGAATTTTATGTGGCTTTTCTTCATGTGTAGGGCAACTAGGTCATCGGTGAATATTTTACTACGGTTGAATGCCGGACTGGCTATCAGTCTCCTGAGCTTGTCTTCCTCATTCGACCGAACCAGCTTCACGGTCACGCGTTTCCTAAGGTTCTCCATAGTCTTACCAAACACCGAGTTGTTCATGAGCTTGTAGAGATTTTTCTCAAAGTCACTGGTGGCAAGCTTTCGGAGGTCTGTGTTCATTCTGATGTAAGGCTCCATCCATGGGCTCTGGTTGAACACGAGCACCCTGTGTATTTTGGTCAGCCTCATACCCAACGACATGTACAGCTGTAGGTTGCGATAGTGAACGATGTACTTGGTCTTATTCATTAAGTTGGGCACGAGTTTTTCAACGTCTGCCACCCGCCCACCTAACAAGTTATGTTGGTACTCAGACATCCAGTCTGGGTTAACCCTCATACGTTCGGGGGCTAGGGGGGTAGCTGTTGTGTGATGTGTGTAATGCCTTGGGGTATTCCAAGTCAACCTCGAGGATATAACCTTTGTTCGAATCTGGTGCGATGCTCATAACATCGACCTCATGTGACGCCCATTCGAATCCCCCTGTGGGTAGATACTGGCTCATAGCCCAGCCGTACAGGTTGTTGGCATCGAGGTAGAGAATGTGATTGGTTGGCTTGCTCGGGTCGTAGCCCTTCACGTATTGATTATTTGCTTTCGCGTATCGCTTGGTTGCCATGGAAATCCCGTCTCATAAGCCTTTCTCAATGAATAGGTGCATGTCGTAATCTGTGAGCAATTCCAACTTAACTTCGGTCTTTTTAAGCAAGGCATCCCACGACAGACCTGGGCTGGTGTAATACCATGCGGGGTCGAGTTTATACTGCTTGAAACACGTCCGCCTAAACGTCTCAAACACGTCGGCTAACAGCAGTACATCTGTCCTCAAGTACAGGTCGTGATAGTCACCCAGATTCTCACAACCTAGTTTATTCCATACATTAATAGCGTGCGAGTAATCGTCTTGGGATATTTCCGAGTCAGTCAGATTGCTGTAAAATTCTCTGATGGGGGGTAGTCTGGTCTCGGCGAACTTGGCCCAACTATCCATGTACTCATAGGGGTACACACCCTTCCTCATAAGCAGGGGTCTAGTCTCGGCGTCTGTGTATCGATCAGTAATAGGGAAGGTATCGTTGGCCTTGACCAGACTGTCTAGCGCCGACAATAAGAATTGTACTGAATCTATGAACCTAAGGCCGTTTAAGCTGAAGGAGATGTATCTCTCCATGTTGTTGGGGATGCACGTTATATTACCATCGATTTTCGCGATGGCCTGCATGATTAAGTGAGAGTCGTACCCTCTCAAGTTGTGAAAGACCACGGGGATGTTTATTGTCTTAGGGATGATTCTAAGCTTGAGGTTACACGCGCTGTGAGCGGCGCCTCTATACTTACCGGTTACGTGGCAGTGATCTCTCACCGAATCACCGTTAAGTGGTGAGTCACACACGTGGCAGTTAGTGCTACAGGCGTGAGCTAGCCTGTCGGCTTGGGTCATACGCATGGGAGCGACTCTATACAGTGCATTCCTAATAATTTTTCTTCCTCCCGCAAACACTTTAGAAACCTTTCAGCCGCGTCAGGGCCCCTATACACTACCGGAGCTTTCGTTTCCCCATCACACCTGACGACCACGTATCCAAACCCACAGGCCTCATGCTCCTGTGTTTTGAGTGTGGTTGGGGTACCCCCAACAGCCTCCTCAACAGGTTTGACCAAGGCTTCAAAGTCGGCGTATATGATATAAGGCACAGACATTTGGTTCTTGTGGTTACCGAATTTTAGGATATTGTCACCTTCCTTAGGCATGTCGATTCGTATAGCCGTCTGCCCCACACCTTGGCAATCCTCCCGGTGGGATTCTAATAAATCAGCTCGTGTGAAGCCATGTAGGCACCGTTCGCAGAAGTGGGTCTTTTCTCTGTGTGCCGATTGGTCATACAACAGCCTGCTAAAGTGTTTTATCCATGTGTAGTGGTACTTGTCACCTCGCTGGATCATGAATATATTGATAACGCACCCCTGTCCCCAACGGGGCTTACTCTCTGTGCACTATTGTTGTGTTACCTTCGTGCCCAAAGACATTTATAGCTAGATTATTCTGTTTTTCTATTTTAGTTATCTGGGATATGGGGTGGGTTCATCTATACCATCCCAGTTGAGCCCATCGTCTTGGGGATAGCTAGAAAGCCTGTCTGAATGAGTGTCAGCTGGAAACAAGGCTGACCTGATAGCTACCCTCAGGCAATCGTCTCCTCTATTCTTGACGTTGACCATGGCATGTTTTTTCCTATAGTAGGGGGCAAGTCTAGGTATGACCCGCCTCTGAATGGCACGTAGTTAGCTATGTCTAGATAGACATTATCGATTTTATCTACAGTCCACCCAGACCCCAAGTGTGTGTAGCGTTCTAGGTATTCTCGTATCTGCTGAAAACTGGTATCGATTGATGCGTCTATGGTCTCTATATGGGTCACGACCTCTTGTTTACCTCTGAAGTAAGGCTGAACGTACTCAGTGACCCCAGTGGGGGTTCCCCCCACGCCCCCTACCTGCTTATCGAGCGACATTTTCACTGTGATTTGAAATTTGATACTTCCTAGACTGTTTAGTTCCTGGTTTATTTTATCAGCTATCAGAGGCTTCATATCTGGGATATCTATATTCCTATCAACATGCATGCGCCAGCCTCTCAAATAGTTACCTACAGCGCGCTCAGTGCGCACGAACTGTAGGTCAATAGCTCTATTCTGCCGTAATAGTTCTACAAGCTGTGGTTTCCTCATACGGGAATATCCCCCTAACCCCAAATCACGTGCCTGAACTTTTAGTTGTTTTACAGTGGGAGGTTGCGCTACGGGGGCATGTGATAACAATGCGATTAACCCGGCTCTCCCCAGGTTTGAATAACCCTTGAGCCCAAGCTGTTTTGCTTGAGCTTTTAATTGTTTTACCGTAGGAGGGGCTTCTAAACCTAGTAATCTCAACAAGGCTGACTTCCTCATTCGAGAATACCCAATTACACCCCTCTGCCTGGCGACCCGCTTAAGTTCACCAACAGTAGTCATAGTTGCGTACACACCTAAGAAGATCAATCTCTAATTGGACCGCCGTAAAGGTAAAAAATCTAGATACACCTTATCGATTATTCCCTCGACCCACCCGGAACATGCGCAGTATAGTAGGGTGTTTTGTATTACTTGCAACGAGTCGTCAACAAGTATATCTATCTCCCCATGCACATCTACTCGCCCCCCATCAAAGTAATTCCAAGTGTGCCCAGCCCATGGCACATCAAACCCTACTTTTACCATGATTGTAAACGAGCACCCCTTATATAGTTCACTAACAATCATGGGTTTGAGGACACTGATATCTATACTTTTCCCCACATCCATCTGCCAGCTTCTCAGGCAACCTTCCCTGGGCTCAATTTCCACAAACATAGCTATACGTAGGTGTGTATAATCTCTAATTGGGCCACTACACTGCTATCCTGAGGAGGCGCCTACGTTCTTTTATGTAGGCCTTTTTATTCTCGTAGATGAGATGATGTCTGACTACGTTCGCCCCGTGAGCTTTACATAGGCAGTAGTGCCCTTTAACCCCTATACCACACACAGAACACGTGTAGTTAGGACTTCCCATGTGGAAACAACAGTACCCCTGAGTCCTGCATCTCCTATCACAGGCTTCTTTCTTTCCGATAAGTATGTATTCGCATCGGTATGGAGCAGGTCTCATGTTTAGCATACTTATATGAGTATTTAGTCTAATTGTTTCGCAACCAACGCAGTCGCTGCTATACCCAGCGCTATGAATACCAGTTCACGGTCCATTTGCCCCTTGGATGGTGTGTAGTACTGAGCGAGTGTGGGTTTATTGAGCGGTTGCAGCCGTTTACCTGTTAATAAGAAGTATTCTCTCGCTGCGTCGTCGACATCGTGGAATGTTTGAACGGCATGGTTTTCACGCCTGAGTTGTTCGTTAATGTAATCGATCCTCTGGAGGCGTTTTTTAGCGTACTCGGATTGTGCGGCCTGTAATTTCTCAATAGCGAGATCGTGCCGCTTCCTTTCTTCCTGTATTTCAGCCGCGTGTGACTCTCGTAGTTTCGAGAAGAGGAAATTACTCCCGGAAAATGCTAGGGCATTTACTAACGCCCCACCAACCATCATGGCAATCGTAGCCATCCTATATTTACTTCATAATATTTTCAGGTAGTATCCCTTGTTTTACTAGGATGTCTTTTGTAGCCATCGCCATACCAAGGTTCATTATGAGCATACCCATATCCTGCAGGTTGAAATCTAGCTTGATAGTCGGTTGTTTAAGCACCATTTTAGTCAACCGAGCGTATCCTACGGCTAGACTGGCGACCACTGTGGCGTGGTATGCGTCGTTGACGAACGTTTTCCCCTCAGACATTATGTATATGATATAAAAATATTAAATTATAACATGATATGTGGGTTGACCTCTAATTGTGGGTGAGGGTTTCCCTCCCTGTGAGGGTCTCCCTCACTGTGCCGTGTATATAACCATGAGATAGCCACGGCAGCAGTTGCGCATACAACCAACAAGAGTCGAGACGGGTGAGTCACCGTGATAATTTTATGTTGGTTACACCACCGTTTTTTACCGGCAGCTACTCTCTTAGGATTCTTCTGCCTGGTTACTGTAGGGGGTTGGGGTTTCCCCAACGTGGGGGGTCTCCTCCTCTGAAGGTGGGGTCTCTGAAGGTGGAGGTTTCTCCAGTTGGGGTCCCTCCTGGGGGTTTCCCCCATCTCCTCCTGTGCAGCATCCATCTATACTATTATTATTATTTTTCCTCTCAAATTGACAATGCTTTGCCGTAATAATCGCCGCCGTAACCGGGGCTAACAACATACCATATTTGTGGTACAGCTCGCAGCTAATAGAGCTCAAGGCGTGTTCGATAAAAGGGTCTTTCTCGAGGTCTTCCCACAGGTAAAGTCGGCGTTCCTGGGGAATGGGAAGGAAGTATGACGCAATACCAGTGTATATCTGGGTCATAGCCGATCCTATTGTCTTTGTCATCTCTGCTCCGAGACGGGTCTCGTATCTAGCGTACAGTTTATCGATTTCTTCAGCTGACATTTTGTGAATTTTATCGGGAGTGTAGTCTCCAAAGTAATGTTTGGCTTTGCCGCCAACAGCCAACGCCACCAGTTTCTCTCGCTTGTCATCACTCACCTGTGGTGAGTGTGGCACCAACAGTTGCTCTAGCAATTCCTCACACTCCATCTTATAATGTGATAAGTAAGTTTTAGTTTTAACTATATAATATACGATATAGGCGAAACACAGAGAAATGAAGGTTAAGTTGCACACGACAAACACTTCAAATACCATAGCTATAACTAAATGCTAAGTATTTATACTAAGCATTGCTAAGCTTTACTTAGCTTTGCTAAGCATTTACTAAGCTTTGCTAAGCATTGCTAAGCATTGCTAAGCATTGCTAAGCATTGCTAAGCTAAAACACCCTATAGGCCACGGGTTGGTCGGTCTTGAGCACGAGCTTAGCGTGTTTAGTTTCAGCGAGCTGTTTCTTCACACGTTCCCTATCATGTTTGCTCATCACATCGTTCTCTCTCAAACACTCCTCGAACGAATCCCTGTCCTTGCAGTGAAATAAGGCCACCCATCGCGTCTGCTCCCTGAGGTCTTTCAACACCGAGTTGAACTTCTGCGTTAGCACCCAGACGCTGTGATTTGCATGCCGGCCGGAGAAGGCCAGGTACGATAGCATATCTCTCTCTTTTTTGTTATCTCGCGATTAGCGCTGCAGTCATCCAGTATGAACAGTGTAGACTCCCCTTTAAATTTCTCGTGAAGAGCTTTCAACCAGTCCTGCAGGCGTGTTCCCGGGTCGACTTTGTGTACGTCCGGGTCCGTCATCACCCAAGGTCTTTCCGTGTACGTTTTATTCATGCTCAGAGTAGGGCACATGATAACGATGTTATCAAACACATCCCTGTAGTACCCCTCCAACATATCCAACACGAAAACGGTCTTCCCACAGCCAGTCTGCCCGCACACTATGGCGCAGTGTGGGTCGCGGGGTAAATCAGTAGGCAACTGCCTACTAGATGATGGCTTACCGCCATCAGTAGATGGCTTGCACGAATCTCCCATTGTCTATATTAAGTTGCGCGTCCATAATCACGTACAGATATAATTTCAACTTGCCCGCGGGTTGAGCCTTCTTGGTAATCTGGATTGTTATCCCCTCGCTGCCGTTGTCTATGCGGCGACCGCTACCGTGCAGTTTATCGTCATCCGTGGATCGCATGTCCAACCACAGCGCGTACTTGGTGGTCAGGTATTCACCGATCTGCACGGAGGATAGGTCCAGGTCCTTGGTTATGTATGGGTGTTGTTTGATGGCCGGTAGCTTTTTTATCTCATCCCACTGCTGGTATGCCCTCATACCATGACTGAACAGCTGGTTGGGCACGCCCTCTATGGTCACTTCCACCTTTTCAATCTCGGGGTTGAAAAACTTCTCGCTGTCCCTCCGGAACGGCTCGTAATCCTCCACTGGGACGACCAGGATACCTTTCATCGATCGCGCCGGCACGTTCAGGTTGATATTCCACACAGTGTCGCTCTTATCTCGCACGACTGATCTATGCCTCAGTATGCGATCGTACAGGATGGCCATCTTCCCAGAGTACTGGCTTCGAACCTGCCTGGCCAGCTCCGGGCTAGTGACCATGTCGAACTCCAGAGAGATGTTGTCTATGGCGTAACTGGCCTCATCACCGTTCGGCGTACGCACTACTTTGCTGTAGTCGTTAAACGTTAGCTCGTATTCAAGCCTATCACCCAGCGCGGCCTGGTAAAACGGCGCGTGTCCCGTGAGCAACTCGAAGTCGAGCGGCACGCAGAACCGGTTCCCGTACGCTTGAGCGATGGCCTTTTCACCGTCCGATAGCTTGTCTAGCTGGTCTTGCGTGAAGCTATACCCAATGCGCAACCGGGTCGATTTGCTGATACCCTGGTACACGTCATTGACACGTTCTCCCTCGCTTTTCCAGAGATCCCCGTAGCAGTGAAACACGTCGCTGTCGTCGATGCTCAGCACCTCGTTACCGCTGATCTTGATGGTGGTTTTCTTGATGATGGCTCGACCTACGTTCCGCACTAGCTCACGTTTGTCGTTGGTGGAGGTCAACGTGAGGTTGAACGCCAGTCGAACCGTGCCTGGTACAATGAGGTCATTCTCGCCAAGGTTTGGAAATCTAACCAGCAGCGTTTGGTTCTGGTCTATCTTGCTGGGATTGTTGGTGATGGTCACCGACTGGCGCACGGCTCTGACGCCTAGAGGCTCTCTCGATCTTCTGAAAGGATCTAGTTTTCTACCGTACATTGTTATATAAATGAAATATATAAGTTTTAATACTAAATAATGGCAGAGTACATACCTATGGATGATATGTGGGATGATAGTGCCCAGGCATTCGAGGATGACACCACATTCACTACCCCCTTAAGTACTGAACTTGTACAGCCTGCTGTCGACGATTATTACGACGCAGTTGAAAATAGAGACAACATCAAGCCGTTGGGAAGGGACTATGCCAAGTTTACCGTCGATAAGAAGGGCACGCTGCGATTGAAGGCTCACCCGGGGGTCGATATCATAAAAAAAGACGGGAAGCCGTATGCTTTGTCAACACTCACCAGTCGCCCTGGTGGGGGTCAGCTGATCCGTGATGAACTAGGCTTCATAGATTACGGTAGATTACGCGCGCGCCAAAGCTTCCCCGGAAGGTCGTCCAAGATCTGCAAGCAGCCAGACCCAAAGGCGATGAAGGTGATATACCCCAACGTGCTAAAGAAACGTCGGACAGTATCGAGAAAATATTGACCACGTACCATGACAAACCCTTGCCGGGTCTCGAATTTCCCCTGAGGGAACTGCGAGGCCTAGACGAAGCCTTGAAACATGTACGCGGAGAACTCGTGAACAACATGGGGAAACTTAACGAAATCGATGAGCACATCGCTCGCGAGAAAATAAAACTCACCGAAGCGGATGGTGATATGAAACGTCGTATCGAGGAGAGAATAAAAAACTTGGAAGACGAGAGACGGACTCGGTTGGAATCCGCTTCCTCTAACCGGGAAGCCCTCCGATCACAGATCAGTAGAGTACGGGAAACCATCGATCGAGTCCTAAATGAGGACACCACGCTAGCTAACAGGATTCGGATCCTCTTCCGAGAGCAAGGCATCACCATCGCCAGCATTCTGACTGCATTGGGCTTCATCATATCAACCCTGGTGGTGTCATTGAGTGGGGGTACCCCCACGCCTGCTGGTAAACCAAGTGGTGGGGGCTTCAAAGCCTGGATAAAAAAACTCGGGGAGGCCCTGGCTAAACTGGCTGGTAAGGCCGCCGAAGCCCTGCCCGGCATCCTGGGTAGCATCGTCTCGTGGCTGCTGGGCGCTCTGGCTAAAACTGCCACGTGGCTCAGTCAAAACCTATGGGCAGCCATTGTCGCCATGGTGGGTTTGGTGTACGTAGCGGCTAAGAAATTTTTAACCAAATAAGTCCCAAAGCTACCCCACCAACCACCAGGGCTGTTTTACGGTCGATGTGCTGCTGCTGTGGGGGTGACCCCACAGGGGGTGTATGTTGAACCCTAGGCTCCGGGGGTGGCGCCACTATACCCATTTCACCGGTCGTGGGTGGTGGGACGTGGGGGATGTTAACATCGGGGTTGACGCCCAACTTTTGGTCCGCCGTGGCTATGACTATTTCGTTGTTGTAGCCCACCACTTTTTTTACTCTCAGTTGCATATCGCTCGGAGCCATGTACAACCCCACGTCGAACACGTAGTCGACTTTCGACCTGGCATATTCCAACACGTCTTGGTAGCGTTTGATGGCACTCGGGAGATCAACTGGAGCATTGATAGCATCCTCAACGTTGACAACGAACTGTTTCTGAGCGTCGTAAGCAGTCCCCTTACCGAGGATGTTGGAACGCGTTTGCGTCTGCGCACCCAACAGCGCCCACACGTACGTTCGAATCGAGTCGTTTAACCTGATTACCCCGGCACGAGTGAATCCTTTCGACGTGTCCAGCATGAACTTTTTCCAGTCATCCGCTGCCCCCTGCTCGAACCTCCAGACTCGGTAATCCTTACTGTTGTCGAAAGCCATGTAACGGTCATCCCACTCGTTCGTTGTGAGGTGATGATACGACTTGTATCCCCATTCTTTCAACTTCTCGCTGGCATCCACGAGGTGCATGTTGTGAACGATGGGGATACCCAACCCGTGGTTCGGTCCCGGCAAACGCCAATCCGTCTTCGTGTTTAGTTCGAATTCGTTGCAAATACGTTCGTAGGCCCGCCTATCGTACTTTACAACTATCGTTGTTTACTGCGTTCCATGCGTTGTCCTGTGGGACCGGAGCGCTGATTTCTTTAAGGATACGCCTGACCTGGTAGTACACGTGGAACGTGAACACAGACTGACTCAGCGGTCCACGCCGAGTGTCGGTTAATGTCACACCACACCCCGTTGTAGCGCACCACACGGCGAAGTTGAGTTGATTCTGCCAGAACTGCATCGGGTTGTTGAACCAAGCATGAACTACCTTAGCGTTAGTCACCGAAAATTTATACAGGCTGAACACATCTAAAAGCTGGGCGTTGAAATACATCCCATCAGCGACCGCGATCTTCATGGGTGAGAAATCTACGTCCAGTTTAGGGTAAAACACTCCAGGGGAATACATTTTAAAACTATTATATAATGAGCATATATACTCTAACATGTACATAACACTTCCAGGAATAACGAGCGGCGAGGCCGTTCAGCTGACGCACGCGATCGATAATACGTCGGGTCAACTCGAAGTCGCACTCTGCGATATCACCTACCTACCGCAATGGACTAACATCAACGCCAGCAACAATAAGCTGTTCGTCAGTGGAGCTCGCAGCCAGATAACTGACGGCTACTACAGCGTGTGCTCGCTAAGCGACGAGGTCTTCAAACCCCTGGGAGCCGAACTCAAGATGAACGACTCAAACGGTACAGTGGTGTTAATCAACAACGGAAGAAACTCCTTGAGACTCGGTCGACCATTGGCGAGGACACTCGGTATGACGCCTGACGAGATAAAACCAACAACAACCGTCACAGGCACGAAGTTACCCGACCTAGTACCGTACCGAGAGCTGTACATTCATCTCGGTCAGGTGAGCACAACGTACAACATTCAAGGGGGTCACCCTTCCACTATACTGAGAGCCGTACCGGTGAAAACGGAGAAATACAACGACGGTAGAACTGAGTCGTTTTCACCGCGGCAGTATAAGAGGTTGACTCAGGGCAACATACCTGAGCTGATAATATCGGTGTTAGATATAAATCATAATCCCGTGAATATAGGATACCTCAGCTTAACGCTTCACATAAAATGACCAGCGCACAAGGGCCCGGGGTGAAAAAATGCGTCAATGTGGGGATCTCCGACCTCGGGGACACACGCGGATTCGACGCTCCCGGAGTAGATGGTAAATTGTACGCCTTGCAACTGAAAAACAACATTTACAAACGCGTTGAAGTCCCCTCCGGTGGAGCCCTAGGTGATATAGTAGATACCACAAGAGCGACAGTCAACACTCGGTACACCCTAGTCACCACCGGGGATGATAAATGGATAATATACCCATCGTTCGGGGGGCAAACTGTTCGACTTAGACGATGTTGAGAGCACTACCGTCGCCCGAAACAAGCCATATACGCTCGTCTTCACCGAAGATGACAAGTGGGTGTTGTTACCAGATAAAGACGACTGGTTTCTCAATATTAGGCTCGGCTCCCCCCTACGTGTTCACGGATAACAAAGACAACCACCTAAACAAAGTCGTTAACAACGGAACCCTGCTCGTGGCTTACGTCCCGACTCAGAGACGTAGCGTAGCCATCAGCCCAGTCGCCAGTATGGCAGCCCACATGCTATCGAGTAAACCGGGAATACAAAACGTGACATTGCAGTTGGTGTCTGAATTTGAAGGCGTGGTCAGGATACTGGAGAGTCTACCGGCGAACTCAACACTGATCATCAAAGTCTACCTAGGGGAACCATCGGGGAATGAGGTCGAGATCGTGAAGGGGGTCAAACTCGGGTGGGTGAAACGACACCAGTATCACGTTTGCACAGTTTACGTGCGGGTGGGTGTCGGCTCCAACACCAGTCTGCAGGGTGTCACCGTGATCGTGGAAAACACGATATCACTAACCAAGATCTTCCTACCTGACAACATACACTTCATGGGGGGTGAAGTTCACCCCTGAACTATTATCAGAAAACCAGTTGGAAACTATATCGTAGTAGTATTATAGCAATGACCAGTCATCGTCCCAACACTACGCTTAATGACCTAGGGGACACGGAGGGATTCGATCAGCCTGGTGAGGAAGACACCTTATACATCCTGCACTTGAAAGACAACGTATAGGCGGGTGTCGTTATCAGATTTTAAAGAGCCCAAATGGGTGATCAACGTGACCATCACCGCACCTTTTATCTCACTAGACAAATATGGCTATGTCTCTGAAATTAGGAACAACGGTACCTTGATCACGTCTTTCATTCCAACTGAAAGTATGATAGTTTCTAACTCCGAATATTTGCTTAGGGACACCCTGTTAATTTCATCCAAGCAGTCCCAGTTAAAAGCCACCCACCATGATACCATAGCAGGGTTAGGGCTATGGCCCCAGAATCCACACTCATCGTAGAAGTCGCTCACAATGGTAAGTTTGATGATTCGGACGGCGTTGACCCACCCCCAAACTTGCAACTTTTACCCGGTGTAACAATACGTTGGGGTGACTCCTACGCATCAGATTTCGTATATTGCCGTATCGTTATACGATTGGGGGACTCCCAACAGGGATTACTACCCCCCATAATAAACGGCTATGGTGTTGATATAGACCAGAAGTTACCTATTGACCCTTCCCGTATCTACACATACGAGAATCTAAGTTTTATAAGCCTCAGGTACGTTGACCGACTATTAACTGAAACCCAATTAAAATATCTTTTGTAATATATATTATAGGATGGGGCTATACCCAGTCGTAGAGGAAGTAGCGAAGACCCTGGAAACCGTAGACGGGTTCCGCTTGAGGCAGTTATGTGATGTAAAACGCCAACTAGAACAAGACCGCGACACGCGGAAAGCACTATGTTCAACAAGGCTGACTTCCTCATTCGAGAATACCCGAACACCCCTCTGCCTGGCGACCCGCTTTAAGTTCACTAACAGTAGTCATAGTTGCGTACACACCTAAGAAGATCAATCTCTAATTGGACCGCCCGTAAAGGTAAAAATCTAGATACACCTTATCGATTATTCCCTCGAAATAACCCGGAACATGCGCCCAGTATAGCAGGGTGTTTTGTATTACTTGCAACGAGTCGTCAACAAGTATATCTATCTCCCCATGCACACTACTGCCCCCATCAAAGTAATTTACAAGTGTGCCCAGCCCATGGCACATCAAACCCTACTTTTACCATGATTGTAAACGAGCACCCCTTATATAGTTCACTAACAATCCATGGGTTTGAGGACACTGATATCTCATACTTTTCCCCACATCCATCTGCCAGCTTCTCAGGCAACCTTCCCTGGGCTCAATTTCCACAAACATAGCTATACGTAGGTGTGTATAATCTCTAATTGGGCCACTACACTGCTATCTTGAGAAGTCGCCTACGTTCTTTTATGTAGGCCTTTTTATTCTCGTAGATGAGATGATGTCTGACTACGTTCGCCCCGTGAGCTTTACATAAGCAGTAGTGCCCTTTAACCCCTATACCACACACAGAACACGTGTAGTTAGGACTTCCCATGTGGAAACAACAGTACCCCTGAGTCCTGCATCTCCTATCACAGGCTTCTTTCTTCCCCATAAGTATGTATTCGCATCGGTATGGAGCAGGTCTCATGTTTAGCATACTTATATGAGTATTTAGTCTAATTGTTTCGCAACCAACGCAGTCGCTGCTATACCCAGCGCTATGAATACCAGTTCACGGTCCATTTGCCCCTTGGATGGTGTGTAGTACTGAGCGAGTGTGGGTTTATTGAGCGGTTGCAACCGTTTACCTGTTAATAAGAAGTATTCTCTCGCTGCGTCGTCGACATCGTGGAATGTTTGAACGGCATGGTTTTCACGCCTGAGTTGTTCGTTAATGTAATCGATCCTCTGGAGGCGTTTTTTAGCGTACTCGGATTGGGCGGCCTGTAATTTCTCAATAGCGAGGTCGTGTCTTTTTCTTTCTTCCTGTATTTCAGCCGCGTGTGACTTTCGTAGTTTCGAGAAGAGGAAATTACTCCCGGAAAATGCTAGGGCATTTACTAACGCACCACCGACCATCATGGCAATCGTAGCCATCCTATATTTACTTCATAATATTTTCAGGTAGTATCCCTTGTTTTACTAGGATGTCTTTTGTAGCCATCGCCATACCAAGGTTCATTATGAGCATACCCATATCCTGCAGGTTGAAATCTAGCTTGATAGTCGGTTGTTTAAGCACCATTTTAGTCAACCGAGCGTATCCTACGGCTAGACTGGCGACCACTGTGGCGTGGTATGCGTCGTTGACGAACGTTTTCCCCTCAGACATTATGTATATGATATAAAATATTAAATTATAACATGATATGCGGGTTGACCTCTAATTGTGGGGGGAGGGTTTCCCTCCCTGGGATCCCTGTGTCGTGTATATAACCACGAGATAGCCACGGCAGCAGTTGCGCATACAACCAACAAGAGTCGAGACGGGTGAGTCACCGTGATAATTTTATGTTGGTTACACCACCGTTTTTTACCGGCAGCTACTCTCTTAGGATTCTTCTGCCTGGTTACTGTTGGTTGGGGTTTCCCCAACGTGGGGGTCTCCCCCATCACCTCTGAAGGTTGGGTCTCCTCCTTGGGGGTTTCCCCCATCTCCTCCTGTGCAGCATCCATCTATACTATTATTATTATTTTTCCTCTCAAATTGACAATGCTTTGCCGTAATAATCGCCGCCGTAACCGGGGCTAACAACATACCATATTTGTGGTACAGCTCGCAGCTAATAGAGCTCAAGGCGTGTTCGATAAAAGGGTCTTTCTCGAGGTCTTCCCACAGGTAAAGTCGGCGTTCCTGGGGAATGGGAAGGAAGTATGACGCAATACCAGTGTATATCTGGGTCATAGCCGATCCTATTGTCTTTGTCATCTCTGCTCCGAGACGGGTCTCGTATCTAGCGTACAGTTTATCGATTTCTTCAGCTGACATTTTGTGAATTTTATCGGGAGTGTAGTCTCCAAAGTAATGTTTGGCTTTGCCGCCAACAGCCAACGCCACCAGTTTCTCTCGCTTATCATCGTCCACTGGCACCAACAGTTGCTCTAGCAATTCCTCACACTCCATCTTATAATGTGATAAGTAAGTTTTAGTTTTAACTATATAATATACGATATAGGCGAAACACAGAGAAATGAAGGTTAAGTTGCACACGACAAACACTTCAAATACCATAGCTATAACTAAATGCTAAGTATTTATACTAAGCATTGCTAAGCTTTACTTAGCTTTGCTAAGCATTTACTAAGCTTTGCTAAGCATTGCTAAGCATTGCTAAGCATTGCTAAGCATTGCTAAGCTAAAACACCCTATAGGCCACGGGTTGGTCGGTCTTGAGCACGAGCTTAGCATGTTTAGTTTCAGCGAGCTGTTTCTTCACACGTTCCCTATCATGTTTGCTCATCACATCGTTCTCTCTCAAACACTCCTCGAACGAATCCCTGTCCTTGCAGTGAAATAAGGCCACCCATCGCGTCTGCTCCCTGAGGTCTTTCAACACCGAGTTGAACTTCTGCGTTAGCACCCAGACGCTGTGATTTGCATGCCGGCCAGAGAAGGCCAGGTACGATAGCATGTCTCTCTTTTTTGTTATCTCGCGATTAGCGCTGCAGTCGTCTAGTATGAACAACGTCGACTCCCCTTTAAATTTCTCGTGAAGAGCTTTCAACCAGTCCTGCAGGCGTGTTCCCGGGGGTCGACTCTGTGTACGTCCGGGTCCGTCATCACCCAAGGTCTTTCCGTGTACGTTTTATTCATGCTCAGAGTAGGGCACATGATAACGATGTTGTCGAACACATCCTTGTAGTAACCCTCCAACATATCCAGCACGAAAACGGTCTTCCCACAGCCAGTCTGCCCACACACTATGGCGCAGTGTGGGTCGCGGGGCAAATCAGCAGGCAGTGGCCTAGTAGATGGCTTGCACGAATCTCCCATTGTCTATATTAAGTTGCGCGTCCATAATAACGTACAGATATAATTTCAACTTGCCAGCGGATTGAGCCTTCTTGGTAATCTGGATTGTTATCCCCTCGCTGCCGTTGTCTATGCGGCGACCGCTACCGTGCAGTTTATCGTCATCCGTGGATCGCATGTCCAACCACAGGGCGTACTTCGTGGTCAGGTACTCGCCGATCTTCACGGAGGATAGCCCCAAGTCTTTGGTTATGTATGGGTGTTGTTTGATGGCCGGTAGCTTATTTATCTCATCCCACTGCTGGTATGCCCTCATACCATGACTGAACAGCTGGTTGGGCACGCCCTCTATGGTCACTTCCACCTTTTCAATCTCGGGGTTGAAAAACTTCTCGCTGTCCCTCCGGAACGGCTCGTAATCCTCCACTGGGACGACCAGGATACCTTTCATCGATCGCGCCGGCACGTTCAGGTTGATATTCCACACAGTGTCGCTCTTATCTCGCACGACTGATCTATGCCTCAGTATGCGATCGTACAGGATGGCCATCTTCCCAGAGTACTGGCTTCGAACCTGCCTGGCCAGCTCCGGGCTAGTGACCATGTCGAACTCCAGAGAGATGTTGTCTATGGCGTAACTGGCCTCATCACCGTTCGGCGTACGCACTACTTTGCTGTAGTCGTTAAACGTTAGCTCGTATTCAAGCCTATCACCCAGCGCGGCCTGGTAAAACGGCGCGTGCCCCGTGAGCAACTCGAAGTCGAGCGGCACGCAGAACCGGTTCCCGTACGCTTGAGCGATGGCCTTTTCACCGTCCGATAGCTTGTCTAGCTGGTCTTGCGTGAAGCTATACCCAATGCGCAACCGGGTCGATTTGCTGATACCCTGGTACACGTCATTGACACGTTCTCCCTCGCTTTTCCAGAGATCCCCGTAGCAGTGAAACACGTCGCTGTCGTCGATGCTCAGCACCTCGTTACCGCTGATCTTGATGGTGGTTTTCTTGATGATGGCTCGACCTACGTTCCGCACTAGCTCACGTTTGTCGTTGGTGGAGGTCAACGTGAGGTTGAACGCCAGTCGAACCGTGCCTGGTACAATGAGGTCATTCTCGCCAAGGTTTGGGAAATCTAACCAGCAGCGTTTGGTTCTGGTCTATCTTGCTGGGATTGTTGGTGATGGTCACCGACTGGCGCACGGCTCTGACGCCTAGAGGCTCTCTTGATCTTCTGAAAGGATCTAGTTTTCTACCGTACATTGTTATATAAATGAAATATATAAGTTTTAATACTAAATAATGGCAGAGTACATCCCTATGGATGATATGATGATAGTGCCCAGGCATTCGAGGATGATGAACATTCACTACCCCCTTAAGTACTGAACTTGTACAGCCTGCTGTCGATGATTATTACGACGCAGTTGAAAATAGAGACAACATCAAGCCGTTGGGAAGGGACTATTCCAAGTTTACCGTCGATAAGAAGGGCACGCTGCGATTGAAGGCTCACCCGGGGGTCGATATCATAAAAAAAGACGGGAAGCCATATGCTTTGTCAACACTCACCAGTCGCCCTGGTGGGGTCAGCTGATCCGTGATGAACTAGGCTTCATAGATTACGGTGGCGCACGACCTAAGCTTCCCCCGAAGGTCGTCCAAGATCTGCAAGCAGCCAGACCCAAAGGTGATGAAGGTGATATACCCCAACGTGCTAAAGAAACGTCGGACAGTATCGAGAAAATATTGACCACGTACCATGACAAACCCTTGCCGGGTCTCGAATTTCCCCTGAGGGAACTGCGAGGCCTAGACGAAGCCTTGAAACATGTACGCGGAGAACTCGTGAACAACATGGGGAAACTTAACGAAATCGACGAGCACATCGCTCGCGAGAAAATAAAACTCACCGAAGCAGATGGTGATATGAAACGTCGTATCGAGGAGAGAATAAAAAACTTGGAAGACGAGAGACGGACTCGGTTGGAATCCGCTTCCTCTAACCGGGAAGCCCTCCGATCACAGATCAGTAGAGTATGGGAAACCATCGATCGAGTCCTAAATGAGGACACCACGCTAGCTAACAGGATTCGGATCCTCTTCCGAGAGCAAGGCATCACCATCGCCAGCATTCTGACTGCATTGGGCTTCATCATATCAACCCTGGTGGTGTCATTGAGTGGGGATACCCCCACGCCTGCACCAACACCAACACCCACAGGTGGTGTCAAAGAGTGGATAAAAAAAAACACCTGAAACCCCAAGGGAAAGCCCTGGCTAAACTGGCTGGTAAGGCCGCCGAAGCCCTACCCGGCATCCTGGGTAGCATCGTCTCGTGGCTGCTGAGCGCTTTGGCTAAAACTGCCACGTGGCTCAGTCAAAACCTGTGGGCAGCCATCGTCGCCGTGGCGGGTCTGGTGTACGTAGCGGCTAAGGAATTTTTAACCAAATGAGCCCCAAAGCTACCCCACCAACCACCAGGGCTGTTTTACGATCGATGTGCTGCTGATTGGACGCTGCAGGCTGGGGCTGTGGGTGTGTTGGTTGAACCCTAGGCTCTGGGGGTGGCGCCACTATACCCGTTTCACCGGTCGTGGGTGGTGGGACGTGGGGGACGTTGACATCAAAATTGACTCCCAACTTTTGGTCCGCCGTGGCTATGACTATTTCGTTGTTGTATCCCACCACTTTTTTTACTCTCAGTTGCATATCGCTGGGAGCCATGTACAGCCCCACGTCGAAGACGTAGTCGACTTTCGACCTGGCATATTCCAACACGTCTTGGTAGCGTTTGATGGCACTCGGGAGATCAACTGGAGCATTGATAGCATCCTCAACGTTGACAACGAACTGTTTCTGAGCGTCGTAAGCAGTCCCCTTACCGAGGATGTTGGAACGCGTTTGCGTCTGCGCACCCAACAGCGCCCACACGTACGTTCGAATCGAGTCGTTTAACCTGATTACCCCGGCACGAGTGAATCCTTTCAACGTGTCCAGCATGAACTTTTTCCAGTCATCCGCTGCCCCCTGCTCGAACCTCCAGACTCGGTAATCCTTACTGTTGTCGAAAGCCATGTAACGGTCATCCCACTCGTTCGTTGTGAGGTGATGATACGACTTGTATCCCCATTCTTTCAACTTCTCGCTGGCATCCACAAGGTGCATGTTGTGAACGATGGGGATACCCAACCCGTTCCATGGTTCGGTCCCGCAAACGCCAATCCATCTTCGGGTTGTTGAACCAAGCATGAACTACCTTAGCGTTAGTCACCGAAAATTTATACAGGCTGAACACATCTAAAAGCTGGGCGTTGAAATACATCCCATCAGCAACCGCGATCTTCATGGGTGAGAAATCTACGTCCAGTTTAGGGTAAAACACTCCAGGGGAATACATTTTAAAACTATTATATAATGAGCATATATACTCTAACATGTACATAACACTTCCAGGAATAACGAGCGGCGAGGCCGTTCAGCTGACGCACGCGATCGATAATACGTCGGGTCAACTCGAAGTCGCACTCTGCGATATCACCTACCTACCGCAATGGACTAACATCAACGCCAGCAACAATAAGCTGTTCGTCAGTGGAGCTCGCAGCCAGATAACTGACGGCTACTACAGCGTGTGCTCGCTAAGCGACGAGGTCTTCAAACCCCTGGGAGCCGAACTCAAGATGAACGACTCAAACGGTACAGTGGTGTTAATCAACAACGGAAGAAACTCCTTGAGACTCGGCCGACCTTTGCGAGGAGGACACTCGGTATACCGCCTGACGAGATAAAACCAACAACAACCGTCACAGGCATGAAGTTACCCGACCTAGTACCATACCGAGAGCTGTACATTCATCTAGGTCAGGTGAGCACAACGTACAACATTCAAGGGGGGTCACCCTTCCACTATACTGAGAGCCGTACCGGTGAAAACGGAGAAATACAACGACGGTAGAACTGAGTCGTTTTCACCGCGGCAGTATAAGAGGTTGACTCAGGGCAACATACCTGAGCTGATAATATCGGTGTTAGATATAAATCATAATCCCGTCAATATAGGATACCTCAGCTTAACGCTTCACATAAAATGACCAGCGCACAAGGGCCCGGGGTGAAAAAATGCGTCAATGTGGGGATCTCCGACCTCGGGGACACACGCGGATTCGACGCTCCCGGAGTAGATGGTAAATTGTACGCCTTGCAACTGAAAAACAACATTTACAAACGCGTTGAAGTCCCCTCCGGTGGAGCCCTAGGTGATATAGTAGATACCACAAGAGCGACAGTCAACACTCGGTACACCCTAGTCACCACCGGGGATGATAAATGGATAATATACCCATCGTTCGGTGGCAAACTGTTCGACTTAGACGATGTTGAGAGCACTACCGTCGCCCGAAACAAGCCATATATACGCTCGTCTTCACCGAAGATGACAAGTGGGTGTTGTTACCAGATAAAGACGACTGGTTTCTCAATATTAGGCTCGGCTCCCCCTACGTGTTCACGGATAACAAAGACAACCACCTAAACAAAGTCGTTAACAACGGAACCCTGCTCGTGGCTTACGTCCCGACTCAGAGACGTAGCGTAGCCATCAGCCCAGTCGCCAGTATGGCAGCCCACATGCTATCGAGTAAACCGGGAATACAAAACGTGACATTGCAGTTGGTGTCTGAATTTGAAGGCGTGGTCAGGATACTGGAGAGTCTACCGGCGAACTCAACACTGATCATCAAAGTCTACCTAGGGGAACCATCGGGGAATGAGGTCGAGATCGTGAAGGGGGTCAAACTCGGGTGGGTGAAACGACACCAGTATCACGTTTGCACAGTTTACGTGCGGGTGGGTGTCGGCTCCAAACCAGTCTGCAGGGTGTCACCGTGATCGTGGAAAACACGATATCACTAACCAAGATCTTCCTACCTGACAACATACACTTCATGGGGGTGAAGTTCACCCCTGAACTATTATCAGAAAACCAGTTGGAAACTATATCGTAGTAGTATTATAGCAATGGCCAGTCATCGTCCCAACACTACGCTTAACGACCTAGGGGACACGGAGGGATTCGATCAGCCTGGTGAGGAAGACACCTTATACATCCTGCACTTGAAAGACAACGTGTATAGGCGGCAATGTGTCGTTATCAGATTTTGGTGAGAGCCCAAATGGGTGATCAACGTGACCATCACCGCACCTTTTATCTCACTAGACAAATATGGCTATGTCTCTGAAATTAGGAACAACGGTACCTTGATCACGTCTTTCATTCCAACTGAAAGTATGATAGTTTCTAACTCCGAATATTTGCTTAGGGACAATTGTTAATTTCATCCAAGCAGTCCCAGTTAAAAGCCACCCACCATGATACCATAGCAGGGGTTAGGGCTATGGCCCCAGAATCCACACTCATCGTAGAAGTCGCTCACAATGGTAAGTTTGATGATTCGGACGGCGTTGACCCACCCCCAAACTTGCAACTTTTACCCGGTGTAACAATACGTTGGGGTGACTCCTACGCATCAGATTTCGTATATTGCCGTATCGTTATACGATTGGGGGGACTCCCAACAGGGATTACTACCCCCCATAATAAACGGCTATGGTGTTGATATAGACCAGAAGTTACCTATTGACCCTTCCCGTATCTACACATACGAGAATCTAAGTTTTATAAGCCTCAGGTACGTTGACCGACTATTAACTGAAACCCAATTAAAATATCTTTTGTAATATATATTATAGGATGGGGCTATACCCAGTCGTAGAGGAAGTAGCGAAGACCCTGGAAACCGTAGACGGGTTCCGCTTGAGGCAGTTATGTGATGTAAAACGCCAACTAGAACAAGACCGCGACACGCGTAAAGCACTATGTAAGAAGTACCATAGAGCTTTCAATATCGTGGACGGGGCTGATACTGCCCTTATGACAACCAGCATGGGGCTGGGGGCGGCAGGTGTTGGGTTGTTAGCTACCATCGTGGCTACCCCCGTAGTGCTAGGCATTGAAATAACAGCTGGGGTGGCAGGGGTGTTAGGGTTGGCGCTTAAGTTTGCATCCCGCAGACTGCATCGTAAGGCATTGAAACATGACGAGATCAGGGTTCTGGCCGAAGCAAAGCTGAACACGGTAAGTGAGCGTATATCCTCGGCACTCACTGACAGTAAGATCTCCGAGGAGGAGTTTTGTTCAATCCTCTCTGAACTCACAAAATATAACAAAATGAAACAAGAGATTCGTTCAAAGTCTCGTAAGTCTGCTATCAGTGAGGATGAGAAAAAAAAGTACATAGAACAAGGGGTGAAAAAAGCCCAGCAAGCCTTTATTACAAACACCAAAGAGATCATAGGCGATTCACATTAAACTGTTTCATCGAGGTAAACATGGCATAGCGGCACGTTAGACGCAGCCCAGTATTGGATGATGCAATCCCAGGATAGACCCGTTAAACCAACATACTTCAGCCAAGTTCCTGGTAGCTCAGTTGGTTAAGTGGCGCGGTTGTGAGGTATACATGTGGAGTTCGTATCCCGCTAGCGTCTCAAACTTTTTTATAGTAGGGGTAATGGTAGCAAGAGCTAAGGGTCCGACCAAAGCCTTATTTGGGAAATAAGGCTTTGCAGAGGCTTTTGTTGGAACTGGTCCAAAACCCCCCATTGTATATACTACTATTCCTGTACACCATATCTTGTACAACAGGAAAGTAAAGGTATAGCAAGAAAGAGCTGCGGTTAGTAGTAAAGTACCTTGTGCGCCACGATTAAGGCTATTAAAATAATCGGAAAAAATACGTTCCGATATATTTGGTGAAATATGTTCATTTCATAGGGTGTAAAAAGATAAACAGTGATAAATATTATATGGATTAACCCCGAAAAGACGTGATGACACAATA
This sequence comes from Haliotis rubra, assembly GCF_003918875.1. Lineage (NCBI taxonomy): Eukaryota > Metazoa > Mollusca > Gastropoda > Lepetellida > Haliotidae > Haliotis > Haliotis rubra. The sequence goes on along the minus strand of NW_025765115.1, from coordinate 545,909 downwards.
AGTTTGCGACATTTTAATTACGATATAGTGTATGCTCCTATTGTTGTCCTTCCAGGGAAGATAAAGGGGGTTTGTTGCATGCATGTGCGCGTCCATGAAGCTGGAGAAGGACTCCGAAGGGTTCATATGATTATTTGCAATATAATCATCCCCGTGAACAAAGAGTTCACTGCCTGATATTCTTGATACAAGACAACTGCATGACAACACATGGACAACACAAATGATAATTACGACATTCGAAACCGGTATTGGAAATTTTCCCATGTGTCCAAACACCATAACTTCATTGTTTCAGTTCTCTAGGGGGCACGGCGATGTTTCTCCATGGTTCTGCAAAAGTGTCACAATACTCCTTCCCGAGAAAGGAGACTTGACTGATCCCAAAACCTTGCACCCTATAACGTGTTTAAATACACATTCTAATTCAACTTAGTATGTAACACGAGTTCTGATTGGTCAATGCTATAAATTTCCGACCGTATAATCAGCATATACGGTCGCAATTTGAAAACCTATTCACCAAAACCTTTGAATGTATCCCTACACTATTGGGGTAACGCTGTTTTTCAGGGCATTGCCATTTGCAGAAGCCCTAGGTCAGTTTAACTCCCCTATCCCGCTAAAATGGATGGAATTTGTGTTACAAAAGACAAAACAGTATCATAAATTTAATTCTAAGTTCAAACAACTTACTCGCAACGGGCTGTTGACCCAACACTGTTAGGTCATGAAACAAGATTTATGACGTCATTATGGAACGTGACGTCACCTGATGTGACGTCATTTGACAACAGAACAGATAGTGCCCCGTAGTTGAGGAATCACCGGGCCATTATCATTTGCAGCGGCCCGCTCATTTCTGATAACTAGAGGGCGGTTTCATGATAATTCCGTCCATTTTATCTGTAACACTATAATTTATTCATCATTGTCAGATTTAGTCAGTGTGCACATAATAAACGTGTTGAGGTTTGAAAGGGAACTACTTTTTCTGGCGATGGTGTAAGTTCAAGGAGTGATATGATTTACCTTTGACCTATAAACACTCTGACTTGGTTTAATTAATGAATTTCTTTCACGAATCAGCAGCCTAAAACGAGTTGAATTAGAATGGGGATAATTGTACTGTGTTTGACGAATTGGGGACGTATACCGGTGGTTATATAGCTGCAAATTTAACGTTATATCGGTCCGCTTACGCGTCGCCGCGATATAACTAAATTTGCGGCTATATAACCACCGGTATACGTCCCCAATTCGTCAAACACAGTACAGTTATCCCCTAAATATAAAATGATCACAAAGTGTTTGACAAACCTCGTGTCATTCTACTGTGTGTGGTGCAAGGATCAACAAAGAGACTAAAACATATCACCGCAACCTCTCCCTGTGCTCTATTGGCTACAAAAAGGCATACGACTCTGTCCCTCATGAATGGATTCTAAAGTCTCTTGATTGTATTGAACTCCCTGAAGGACTACATCATTTACTCAAGTTTTTAATGAGTTGCTGGTCGACTCGACTTGAGATATACTCGCAAGGGCAGGTGCAGATATCGGAATCTATTCCAGTCTTTGCTTTTTTGTCTGTCGTTGAATCATTTGAGCTTTCTGCTCAATAAAGAGGAAGGTTGCCACCCCGGCTTTCCACAGCACAGATCCACAACAAGGCTTAAGCATCTCCTTTACGTGGATGACATAGAGTTCCTTGTCGAAAGAGACGCCAATTTGAAAGAACAGGTTCCCCTTGTCGCGTCCATTTCTATGGATGTAGGTATGGCATTTCGTAGGGGCAGAATGTGTAATGAGCATCTTGTGGAAGGTCAGGCCTACACCTATCTTGGAAAGCAATGAGGATCTTACAATGAATTTAATGAGACTATCCCCAGATTGTCAGTGGATTCCCATCATTGGCACCAATACAGAGTCTTAAACGACGTGAAGGTGTTGCGCTATCCTTTGATTGTCGTCTTGGCCATAGCTGCGGTTTGATTCAGAAGTTCATCCATGGTACGACCCAATAATTGTACAGGCCGTCCTGGAAAATGGTCATTGTAAATTTGTTTGGAATAGCTTCAGGCATCCAAACCTGACCTTGTGGTTTTGATAAATGCAATAAATCATGTATATCACTGAATTATCTGTCCCATTTAATAATAATGTTAGCCAGCCAAAACATGTCAATATGCGGACCTCGCATGTTAAACATTTACACCATGTCGTCTGACCCCCCTATGTTCTTGGTGACTTAGGTTTGGTACCTCCCCAATCTGTTGACTGACACTGGGGAGTACCAGTTCTTACTGCCACAGTCCATCTAGCACTTTTGGTATCGCAGAAGGTTGCAGTGTTGTTTAGTCTTTACTGTCTGTTTACTGTTTTGTTGGGTTAGACAAGGCAACGCTTCCTGGTAAAATGTCCATTCGCCCTCTGGACTGCGTGTAAAGAGGTCAAGGGCCTTGAGCTGATTACGAACTTAACGAACCTCGTTGTACCAATATATCCTAAACCGTCTTTGCTGCATTTATTTTACTTTAATTAGCATGTCAATATTTTTATAGGAATCGTTGAAGAAGCGATTATTCCGCACGAGGTTGAGGCTCGCAATAAGAACGGCATTCAATATTATTCATATCAGTAGTCGTTTTAAGAAAATGACTTGCTTACTTATCACCTCTGAATGTATCAATTCTGTATCGGATGTCGTGACAGTACCTGCTATATCTATTTTTGACTTTTTAAACAGATACGTTTTGTACTGCTCTTTGAACAAGAACAGAGGTTTGATGTCTCTCATTGATTCTGAAAGTTCATTCCATTATCCGGCAGCCGCCAATTCAAAAGATGTTGAACTACCTGATGTTACTTTCCACTATGTTATTTTCCAATAGTTGTTTGTTGCTGGCATCTCTTGGACTGATGTTTGCAGACTAACTCAGTCCATGTCTGAGCTGGTAACTGAGATCCACAGCCGTTTTTATACTGTACAGTGTATCATGATTTAATGCTTTACTTTTCTATTTTTATCTTTTTATAACAATAGGTACTGCTTTGATTTGTGCTAGTGATCTTGCTAGTTGGGTCGATGTTGCGTCTTGGGTATGCAAGGCTGCGAGATATGCTTCTTCATGATCATCTTTCTTCGGAGGAAACCTCAAAACATTTTCATTGAACTTGGGAAATGAGACTGATTGAATTTCGTCTGTCATTGGGTTGTTGTGGTAAACTCGGACTAATGGTAAGGACTGTAGAATGCCATACCTGGAAGAGACTGGTAGAGACTGTACCATGTCGTCCTTTATAACATTTGCATGTTGCTGTGGTAAACGCGGACTGTGGAATGACTGTACGTGTCATACTGGCAGCAATGGCATGTCGCTGTGGTAAACTCGGAGGAAGGCAATGACTGTACCGCGTCCTACTTACACCACTGGCATGTCGCTGTGGTAAACTCGGAGGAAGGCAATGACTGTACCGCGTCCTACTTACAACACTGGGATGTCGATATGTTCCAGCTATATGGCGGCGGTCTGTAAATAATCGAGTCTGGACAAGACAATCCAGTGATCAACGGCATCAGCATCGATCTACGCAATTGGGATACGATGACATGTGTCAACCAAGTCAGCGAGAATGACCACCCGATCATGGTAGTCGCCTCTTACGACAAGCATGGGTTACTGAAGTGATCTAGTATCTGTTTCCCTCTCAAATACGTAAGGATTATTAGTGGGGTGACATTACTGTCTGTGCACTTCCTCAAAACCTTAATATTCAATATATAGAAAACTATATAGAAATCTCTTAACAGGACGTGCATATAGATAATCTATAGGCACAAAGACGCAAACCATAAACCAATCTGTCAATATAACTCAGTCTCGTTAAATAGTCACGTATATTCATAAATCCACATGACTTTTGTAGGAGATGGATGATGACAGGTAGTCTGTTCTACCAACTTTTGTTTGAAATAAACAGCTTTGAGCGCTTTTGAGTACCCACCTAGTTGTTGGATTTAGCGCTATATAAATGTTATTATTATTATCATTAAATGGGTCTCAAACAAGAAAACCTACAACTAAATACATTTTCCAGTTCCACACAAGAACCAAAGCTAATTAGATTGTTCTCATTCTGCTTACCAACCGGGTTGAGTTTTCGCGATACCATATTACGTCATCCATTATACCCTCGCGTCATGGGTTTCCGCGGTATTAAGAAATTTATAACTATAAATACGATCGCTGATATTGTCAAGTCATATAAACATAACCTAGAGTTAGACGACATACCTTTGTATCATTTAATGTCAATAAAACACGTTTGTCATTCTGAAGTTCATCGTTGTCTGTATCGGACAACAGGCGGCCACTGTGCACAATCACGTGATGTGTTCTGGTGACGTCATATGTTTCCGTGGTATTCCCTACAGATCAACTTACTGGAGGACAACACATGTCACAACCTCACACGTTATCAACAGCCAATCCGGAATGTCAATGTAGGTTTACAGTAATAACAAAGTTGATAAACTGTAATACAGTCAATGATTTTATAGAATTAACAGAATAGTCACATTTCTTCAGCCTAAATTTCCAGTTCACAAAATATGTAGAGTTGATCAACGGAATACGTGAAATGAAAAGTGAAAAAACGACTTAAGAGATGATCCTATCGGGCTTCCAAGTTTAAAAAAATAGAGCATGGATTCCCCCCTTAGGTCACGTGATTTTTTTCATATATTACATCAGCTAGCAGACGAGCGATGTTTGGAAAACTTTGAAGCTAAATAAGTTTATAGAAAATGTTTGTAAAGATCGCACAAAAAGTACATAACGCGCTAGACATAAAGTTGCATTAGTTTTTAATAGTCGATGACTGTACGTACGCAAATTGATGAAAGTTTGAAAATTTTTTGCTCTCAGCCGTGATAATCGACTGATGAACGTAAACAATCGATAGGTGGGGCGATTTGGTGAGTGGCTCGTGAGAAATTATGTCATTAGAAAATACCACGGAAACGTAAGTACCACGGAATCATATAACGGCATCATAAGGGCACAGCATTGCAACATGACATCATAGCCTTAAACAGTGGCATTATGGTTGTAAAGCAATCATATTGATAAGCTATGGAACATCACTGATGGCACGTATAAAATTCGGTACCTCTGGCTTATTATTGTTGAAACCGAATACTCAGTAACACATGCAAATGTTGATCTTTTTTATTGATCTTGGTTCCTAATCTTTAACCACCATCATTTGCCAATTCCAATTTGCCAATGGCTCTGACATTAAATACAACTCGAATGCAAAAATGTTTAAAGTCTGAAGCGGTTATTATGCAGGAGGTAATATCTAAGCCCCAATATGTTTAAAATCTGCCTACATCTATTTCTTGAATGACTACACTAAAACTGTAATACAATCATGTATAATAAAACTGTGTATGCTATGCACAATGCTGGAGTTATTTATAGTTTAACACCCTGATACCAAGAATGCATACACCAATATACTTAGCATCCACTCATGTTCGTTTTAAATATTACATCGAGCTGTTATCAATGGCGTCTACTGTAATTAATTATATTTTCTAGGATAACTATTCAAAATAGGACATACATACAGATGCTGGTATTTTATAGCTATTGTCTAAAACACTTTTTTTAAATTATAAAAATAGTCACTTTCAATTATAGCGGAGATGTCCTTTTGACAGTGACAAAACACGAATAATTAAATATGGACGGTTATGTAATTGAAAGTCACCAACCTGACTGCATGGTAAATATGATAAAGGCGCTGGTGAGGATCCACGTCGCATCGTCCCAAGTGATGGGGCCGTTGGCAACGACACCCGAAGGAGACAAGGTAGTCGTGAATGGCCTAGTTGTGTTGCTCATTTTGGAACCCACTGTTTTCACGCGGCGGCAACATTTATCCGAATACCATTGACAGTCATCGTCAAGTTAGGTGCTACAGCTGAAGCGTTTGTCGTGATCGGGCGGTCTATCCCAGTCGGTGACAAGGAACGTGAAGAACGATCGATAAACTCACCAGCGCTCTGCCTTGCGCTGTTATCATGACTAACAAACCAGAGCGGGTTCTGTTTAGTCACGAGGTTACGTATTAACAGCAATGTCACTTACTGTACGCGTGTGTTTAAGGAAGGATAGGTTATAGATAATATTTTCTATATTACAGTGAAAGCAACGTTTCGGTGTATGGTGTAACACCGTTCTCACCAGGTATTTTGTTTAGTTATTGTTTAACGCCTCACTCAGCAATATTCCAACTATATGACGGTGGTCTGTAAATAATCCAGTCTGGACCAGACAATCCACTGATCAACATCATAAGCATCAATGTACGAAATGTGGATACGATGACATGCATCAACCAAATCTGACCACCCGGTCCCTTTAGTCGCCTCTTTCGACAAGCATTGGTTGCATAATGTCACTTACTGTTTTGTTGGGTTAGACCCGCATCCTCGCGAGTGATCGAGACACAAAGTATATATGAGGAAGTGTGGTTCAATCACCTACTTATTCTCAGCAGGGAATACAATTTGTTTTCTATTATGTTGCATTTTCTTTCAAAACTTGTATGTTCTTAGATACACAGTTGAAATTGTGTGTGTGGCGCCTGTGTAACGGCTTTCAATATTATTAGCACATCTACTGCAATGCGGCATCAACTGAAGATAATGATCGAGAGCTTTTTGTTTTTGCACACCTAACCGAAGATACTATGAACATAGTAATTACCCTACATTGTGTGTGTACAGTCAAGAAGTAGAACTTCAAGGCGGCTGCATCCTATTTCAATGGAGACACCAGTCATACAACAATGCAATGCAGGTCTTCTGAAAAAGATGGTCCGCAAACAAGAGCGATAGTCGTTTTTTCAATAATGGCGTTACTTATTCCAGTTTTGCGTGGTCTCTGGTCACTTTCTTAGTCATATAACCTTGTGAGTACGGACACGCTTAAATATTCAAAGTAAATGTTCTAAAGTATCTACATTTATGATAAATGCATGCCTACTATTCCACACATAAGTATGACATCATTCACGTCATGACGAGTGAGTGAGGGGGTTTTACGTTGCTTTTAGCAATATTCCAGCAACACCACGGCGGGGAACTCCAGAAATGGTCTTCACACATTGTACCCATGTGGGGAATCGAACCCGGGCCTTCGGCGTGACCTGCAAACGCTTTAACCACGAGTCTACCCCACTGCCCCCACGTCATTACGAAGCGCAAGAAGTAATCACATACTCTTGAACGTTGTGCTCCTCATAACAGAGGGGTTTGCATGCATAAAGTATCTCTTTAATGAGTAATAAAGGCAGATTGGTACAAACGTTATGAGTGAATGTCATGTCCTATGCAAAGGTAAAAACATGCAGGCAATACATTCTCAAATGAAATACATGTTTCAGCAAGTTGATTGAACCCATTCCCTGGCGACGATCATAACTTAATGACTATTTACATGAACTTCACTACCGGGGAAACATCCTTTGACAGTCAAAATACTCTATGCACTGTTGGTCCAGCTTTGTTAGATTTATCCTCTACACTGAGGTGGAATCCAGTTAATTACCAATCGATGGGTTAAGTGTATAATGCAACATCAATAATTCAAACAAAGCACGAATGCAGTACATTCACCTCACTATAGGTAGTTCCTGTCCTCTGTAATGACAACCCAGATGTACATAAATATGCAATATTTACGCCCTTGTATTCTATTATAAACATCAAATTCAGAATATACAATAACAACAATTGATAGAATTGTTTTAAAAGTGGATAAGCTACTGGATTAAACATTGTTCCTTATAGGATAACTCTCGCCCTTGGTCCATGTTAGTATTTTTCCAGGAATCATTGTCCTGATATATTGTAAACAACATGGATGTACACTGAACAGAATGGTTCATTATGGGTGATATTGGTTTGAAATCGCGTGCTCAGCTTTCATCAGATATATTCATGATTTGTGACTAAATCCTTAGTGATGAGTTAGCGTGGATTCTATTGCTGAGGTATGCTAATGAGATCGTTTTACACAGCAGTTGTCACATGTCACAGCCAACATTTCCCATGAGTGTCGTTTCAAGCCGTTTTATGGTTAACGCTTGCATTCGACATGTGTGGGATTAATCTACCTATTATTTGCTTCGACGAGATCAATCTTATATACAAGCTTAGTAACGCTTCAACGATGATGGTATTGAATACGTCGAAGGAAATCTTATATCGATTAAGTATCTCATTAATAAGCATTATGAGAAATGAACTGGACATTCATCGAAGGGACTGTTATGAATGCAAACTAGCAATCAATCAATCATCTTTTTATTATCGTCTCACTTGTGTACATGTTACACTTCATAAGATATGTACAAAAAACACAAACAATCGCCCAGCGATTTACGAGAGACATATAAATACTAAAATATTATAAGAGTATGACATAAACGTATCTAACTTGATAAACATGAGGTAACACATTAAAATATACACATAACCAATAAGAATAACAGTTTAGGTATATATAATACTAGCATCCCAACCCAATAATGCCATATCTAGCCATTATCTGCTTTCTGGTCGAGGATTGAAACCTGTTTCCAGTTAGATCACAGGACGAAAAGGAGACAGATAAGATGTCGATCGGGAGGGTATATTAATGCTGATAAATTTTCGAATATCGATATAATGATTTTCACATTATTTACCTAATCTAACGAGAAAAAGGAAATGTATTCTTGCTGACTGTACGTGCAACAACATACGCACCATGTGTGTCCTTGTTAGGGGTTATTCCCACTTCTCCGGCAGGCTGAAGGGGTTAAGAGTTATGGGTGAATGGTTGTGCAAAGTTTGTAGACCCCTATAAAAAAATATCCACCCTCGTCCAGCCGGCTAGGGGAGTAGTGGACACCATTCACCATATCCGGCACGCGGATATGGCTGCAGTGTTTATCCTACCAACATGATGAGGTGAATATGGTTCACATGTCATGATTTTGACACCTAGTGAACATATCTCGATGCAGTGTCGCATTTAACCGGGTACTAGTGATCTAGAATTAATGTACAAATGTATTGTATGCAACATGTGCAATAATTGCATGTAACTGTGTATTTATAAGTGCTATGCAATATGAAAAATGAATAAAGATATGTGCAATAGATGTATGCATGTAAAAGTGCTCATGAAATGTGTAAAATAATTGTGTAACAGAGTGAGATTATTTTCCTTTTTGTACTTAAAGTCATCATTAAATATTGAGTAACCAAATGTTCTCTGACCGGCTTGGGTGACCAAATATCACAGACCGACAGGGGAGCAAAATAAGAAGTTCACCTTTTGTTCTCAGGGATTATCGCGTTCCACTGATCTAGAACCTTTAAACGATAGGTGCCGGACAAGTGGGAGAACCCCCTTGTTAGCATTCATTTTAACAACCCGTCGACGGTTAGGTGGGTTTTTAATCATGCATGAAAAAGTCCGCACAAACCGTCAACGCATGTACAGCACCGAGTAAAAAAGGCGTCATTCATGTATGTTTACATTAGAGAGCTGAGCTGGATATCGGCGGTATACAAATGTTAGCATAATGTTAATAATAATACAAAAGCTCGTGTATCAGGTGAGTTACAAAATCCCTCATGTCTCTTCGTTATTTCGATTATTTTCATGATTTTCAACTACTTTCTCGTCTCGAGTGAGTGAGTGAGCTTTAGTTTTACGCTGCACAAAGCAATATTCTAGCTATATGGCGGCGGTCTGTAAATAATCGAATCTGGACAAGACAATCCAGTGATCAACAGCATGAGCATCGATCTGCGCAATTGGGAAGCGATGACATGTGTCAACCAAGTCAGCGAGCCTGACCACCCGATCCCGTTAGTCTCCTCTTTCGACAAGCATGGGTTACTGAAGGCTCATTCTAACCCGGACCTTCACGGGTTTCTCGTCTCGACATTCTACCCGTTACCTCAGTAATATTCTCGTTCTTCCAAGTTGAATTCAAAATCTCTAAACGTCGAGTGATTTCCTGCTACTTCGAATACATTTTGTTGATTTCACAATTCTTGAAAAATCTCAAAAGTTTCAGTATTTTTTCTTTACTTTAATATTTGTATGATTTCGATTATTTCGCGTCGGTAATCTATGATATGAATCTTTTCAGTGCTTCAAAGAATGCATGAAAACAAAATGTAGTTAAAACCTACAAAATGTATATCACATCGATACACTGAGGAGTGTATGCGTCAACATCCATACAAAGGAACGTTACCCCACACATCTGCAGCTGACAAGAACATTGTTCGATAACTCGTGTCATCAAGTGGACACTTGACTAGCCTTTCCTTTGTTCATAAAGTTTTTGCTCCAACATGACTTTTGTACCATACGTTGGCACTTATAACTGTCGTTGTCTACATCTCCTTCACAATGTCTCGTACAAATGTTTTAGGTTCAATTCGCTTCCATTGATTTACCAATCAGAACTTGATATACATTAGACAGGTGAGATTGTCTGACTTGTTTCAAAGGTGGTGGGGTAGCCTTGTGGTTAAAGCGTTCGCTCGTCACGCCGAAGACCCAGGTTCGATTCCCTACATAGGTACAATGTGTGAAGCCTATTTCGGGGGTCCTCCGTCGTGATATTGCTTGAATATTGCTAAAAGCGACGTAAAACTAAGCTAACACACCCACTCATTCACTTGTTTCATATTTAGATTCATTGTTACAAAATACTCTCCACACAGCCATATGACAAAACAGATGATTCCTACTTTCCATTGGTCACAATTCCCTCATGTTGAGCAATATTCCAAACACTCTAGCCATTGGTGTTTACATTTCTTATCTTTTAAGGTACAATCGAGTAAGCTCTTTTTACCAAGATATCAAAGAGCTTTGTGAGACTTTGCTCGAAAGTTGTAATTTGATCAATGTTATAACTTTCATGTATATATTTTCTTTCATTTTATTGCGATATTCGATAAGATTCAATAGCCATATGCAAACTTTAAGGCAAAACGGGGCTTCATTCACGGCCTCAACAGTGAGTGAGTAAGTGAGTTTAGTTTTATACCACACTCAGCAATATTCCAGCTATATGGCGGCGGTCTGTAAATAATCGAGTCTGGACCAGACAATCCAATGATCAACAGAATGAACATCGATCTATGCAATTGGGATGCGGTGACATGTGTCAACCAAGTCAGCGAGCCTGACCACCCGATCCCGTTAGTCGCCTCTTACGACAAGCATGGGTTACTGAAGATCAATTCTAACCCGGATCTTCACGGGTCACGGCCTCAACAGAATGAAGTGTGTATTTCTAATTGCATGGGAATATTTACATGCCGTTTTACATGGCATAAACTCCAAGCCATGACTCCGAAATCAGAAAAGGTATGAACTACATCTCAAAGATTACTTTGATCTCACTAATTAGAACAGTCAGTTGTATTGCCAAATAACGGCAACCACAATGCTTCCATCTTTCTGTATGTCTGTTTAGGTTGGGGAAACTGATACACCTTTATAACACCGAAATCTTCTCAGAACACGGGTAACTATCATTGTACAGAAATGTGTACATATAGACTGTCAATGTGCGAAATAGTTTCCAAATTTTGCTTGTAAGTCAGTCTAGATTTGCCTGAAAGTTACTAGCCCACAAATTATTTCACTAACCCAAAATTTGAATGAAGAAACTAAGTAAAAGATTACAAAAAAGGTAAATGTCACCATTTATCAGGCCATAATTTTGCATGATTTAAAAGTGTATTATGACTTAACAAGTCGGAGAGAGTGATATATTTACAAAATGACGCCATGAAAATTCACTAGCCAGTCGGGCTAGTGACTGTGGAGATTTACTGGCCGGATTGGATTTTTACTAATTTCGCACACTGCCTAAAAGTATATTTGGGGGTTCGTGAAGACGGTATCCCAGTCTTTTGTCGTGTACAGTCGCTTTAGTCAACAAATCGACTCAACTGGCAGTGTCAGACAGCAGGGCAGACGCCAGACCCTTGTGCTCCTGTATCGCCGCCATATAGCTGGTAAATTGCTGAGTTCGGCAACCAGCCATTATTGGAGAAAATACTCAAACAGTGCAATAACTATTTTCATTCGCGTTCTTATCCTCCAAGTCACTGAAACCGTACACCTTATCTGGCGATAAGTAAGCTATATTGTCATATACATCATCGTTGGTGTTGTAGTATATGCTTATAACTGTCCACAACTGTTCTGCTGAGCGGACCGAACGTCTTGCATCTGGCCCAATTGTTCTGGTTTCTGGTTTAAGTCCGGTTACATGCTGTGTGGTCCCTTGAACAGAAACTTTTCTTGCGGTAAAGTCGAGCAGAACCAAGTAAGCTTGGAATATTTTTTTTACAATCAGTACTTCAGAATGATCGACGTACTGTTTCTTTTAACAATGCGTAGTTCCATTTACTCTGAAGAATAGTGTCTGGCATAAGCTATTATGAATGCCTATTCAAAACCACTTCTGTTTAGATGACGCTAATCCCGAACCATGGTGATGATGTTGTCTGCATATATGTGAGTTGTGATGTATTGCTCTGTTTTCTATAAGAGAACAAAGGATCCTCTATTGTTCAGTTGTTATGGAGTTGTCCATTGTGTTGGCATGGCATAGGGTACTAAATCATTAAACATGCCATTTAAAACACTTTGTATTGTCATTCATTTTGCTAAAATATTTCAACTTTTTTTGTGAATTGCCCCTTTCATATATCGTTCGCTCTCTGCCGCCTGAGTAACAAATGAACCTTGAAATATAGTTAAGTATATGCTTGAATAAACATGATTCAACAAAGGAACGCATGGTCATAAACGGAAGCTCCAACTGCAATGTACTTAATATCATTTGAAGATGGTAAGAAGACGACAAGCTGCTGAAGCTGAGAAAGGGGAGAAAATAGGATGGGGATGAGTAAATATTTACTCAAGTGACTGAAAGTGAGACTGCTCTGTCCCAGATTGGCGAAATCAAAGAATGTATTCTTTTGACGAACCTGGTCTAGTTTCTTGGCTTTGTTAATGTGTCCACAATCAACTTGTCATAACAACCAAACAAGTGTAGTTACAGTTCATTTAGTGTAACACCTAATAGAGAACGGGTCAATGGGATTGCATAACTCTTAGGTTCTCGGTACTTTCAAGATATATATTGACTCAATGTGGAGATTCAAAATGTCGGTATAGGGTCTAGATCTAAAATGCCTGTTTGGAGACATATATGAAAAAACACCTTTTAGTTATTAATGATATTGCAAGTGTGATCGTATAGATAACCTCATCATATCGGCTTCATTGTGTTCATGTGATCGCATGCATATGTCAATGACATGTATAATTCGAATCATTCTATTTGCATAACCTAATATCATTATGTGCATACTTGATTGAATATACAGTAAACACAATATCGCTTAATCGGTTGATGTTTCCGCGTGGCAGTGCGATATCACTTCAAATGCAGATCTATAGTATCTGTTGGAATAGTTTCAAAAGCAAATAAGACAATAGTTGTCTGACACTGAAACAAATCCATTCCTGATCATGAACCGTGGAAAGCCATAGCATGGTAGGAAAATTAACACTACAGTGTATCTCTGTGTATTGTTACAAGATATGGTATTTAAATATTCATTGAAATGCGAACATGCATGTATATCTATGTGGGTGCTATGATATTTAGTCAGCATAAATCAATGCACTAGTTTGCATTTTGTATAAGTGCAATTTGACCCTTCGCTGGTTTCTTTTACATGTTCGATACGCTTATTAAAAGACTGAGTTTGAACTCCCGTGTTACAACAATAACAATGGGAAAACCTTTGTTCGTAAAAGCATAAACTATTCGACTGTTTGAAATTTGTACCACTGTACAAGTTGTGTCGCCAAATGGTACATGGTGGCATAGGAAACAAGTCGATTTCGATGTGTCCCCTCGTGAACGTCATGACAGAGGTTTTGGTATGTACACATTTGCTCTATTTTGGAAATCTAGTGAGTGTGATGTATTTTCCTCCTAAGCGACACGTCTCGCATCAGCTACAAAACAAGGGCAGGGTCCTATCCACAAAGCGTTTGTATCAATACGATATTCGTAAGACTATGATAAACTATATACTTACGTTTGCCCGTAATGCTACGAACGTTTTGTGGATCGAGACCCAGGCCCGCTGATCTGGATTCGAGTAAATATAAAGCGTTGCTTAATCTATTAGTTTTTAAAGATTTGACTTTCACTTTGTAAACATTGCATCTCGGAGGGATGGGACTATAACACCCAAGGCTAATACAAGCAACCAAACACCTACAGAATGTACGTCATAATATGTGACCTAATGGTGGACGCGACCCCTAGTTACCCACTTTGTGTTTGGTCATTGGAGGATGAACCGTTGAAATGTGAGAGCTCCGACGTTCATTCATTTAGGCCATGGTGAGTGAACCATGTGGGTTCATATTCCAATGAACTGACAGAAAGTGAAAGTCTGTTCTTATAAATGTCTTGTTTTGTACTTCGTAGAACGTGCACACAAGTTTATTTAGTACGACCGACCTCAAGTGCACACTAACAGTTGTATCGCGGACATGAAATTATTTCCTCGCAACGAAGGATTCCAAAATGTTCTGTGGCCACATCATGTGTAGTTTATTAACAAAGTTTAACAGATTTGAATAATATCATCTTAAATGAGAAATGTCTGTCATGAACTACCACCGTCATGATCAGACGAGGTGCAATTCATTCACTTAAAGTACGTGATGTTAAAAACGCCGACACGATTCCTGTGTTGACGGCGAACGCGTAGCAATTAGGTATTAATCAGTATTGATCAGTTGCTCGTTCGATCGGGTCGATATAATGATGTTTACGAACAGACAAGTACCTTCACTGTTAATCTCTGACAGTCTAGCCAGTCAGTCTAGATCGAGTCGCTGGTTTGCATGTGCATTTCTTCACTATGATTGGTCGAAGCTAGGATATTCGATCATTCTACAGCGGCTGACTTTATCCAATGCACAGCCACAGATCAAACACTGTGTTAAAGTTAAAATTGTCTTTATGTCAAAAACAAACAACGCTTCTCGGTTATTCGTACCTTGAAATTCCCAGGGACCAATGGTTACGTCATTTCAACAATACAGTTATCCGGTCAGGTGACAGGCATCCTCCAATACAAATGCCGTAATTTGTGTAGAGTTCGTGTATGCATTCTAATAATTATTTGTAAAAAAAACCAACAACAATTATGTCAGAAGTGTACGCAAATTGTATCAATTTCTGATGCATATGTATTTTCATATGTGTATATTGTAAGGAGTGTGAATAATTGCTCAAATGAATATTATCCATTTCTCCTCAAACGAATTAATCACAGATCAATTTCAGGGAGTATGTACATTTCCACTGTGCATGCGCATTCTATTCGATATGGTTTATTTACGCCGCTTTGTTTCCATGGCGGTTTGTCTCCATGGCGTGCCGTGGGAAAATGCACTGGAACCACTGGAAATATTCATTTTTCATGATAATGGTATGAATATTATCAGAGTGACTTGACATATTCAAATGTTTTAACAAGCCTTGTTTCTTCGTAAACATAGGAATTGGCAAAGGAAGCACAAGAGGTCGATGTTTCCTCTGATTATGAGCAATGTCCTTGATCTGTACTGTCGTTAGCGTTATCTCCTTGGGTCAGTCATCTTGGATCCTTCTCATATGCAAATGTTATAAAAGCGCTTCCTAGTAAACACTAGAATCAGCCTTTACGGCACTTTCTTTCAAAATATGTACATTTACTTGTTGAAATTCCAAATTCGGTATTGGTTCAAATGAACAAATTCTTAATTTTATGAACACGTAACATTCACAACAATTTCCAAAAGTGTTGCCTATTTCGTAAATTATGTCAGTTCGTTCGTCATTTGGAGGAAATGATCAAGTTCAAAGTTTGCACTTTGGTAAAATCCAGTCTCACACCAATGACCGTGAGACTGGCTAATGGGGCAGTAGGACTCCAGCTGTTCACGTGCTTGATTGGCCTCAAACCATCTGGCTTCCAATGTCCCCAATCCAATGTCTCGAATTATCACGTACTATTATTCATCCATGACTCAAAGCACCATTTCTTAGTTATTCCTGGAGTATGTTATGCGCAAAGTATGTCTGTGTACTCATTCTTCATGTAGTCATAATGCCAAATTGGTATTGTGACGGCAAAGGGCCCACGGATCTTTTCACGGTATCATTGTTCACAAACAATGACATGGTATGGAGTGAGTAACGTAACGCCCAAGTAAAGTGAAACCCACTTCTGATGGAGCGCAACATGTGATAGGCTTAATGAATGGAAGTACTTCAGAGGTTTCACTAATAGTTTCAACTATTTTTGCAGGTGAAAGATGAAAGCCAACTTTGTTTCAAGGTACGCCATGTTGCAGACGCAGATGCAATGGATGTATGGGTTAAGAAGGACGAAGTCTTGACGAAAGTTGTCAAGTCAACAGTGGAAGACAGGGTTTCTTCGTTCGTATCAAAGTGCGTCGTGCAGATAAAGAAAACACTCTGTCTTCAGAACAGAAACAAAAGAGTAGTCCGCATCACGGTTGATGTTGATCAGGACATATACAAGTCTGTGTTTGGACATGTAGGAAGTGACGTCATGGTAAATGGGACTAAGTACACCATTGTCCCGGATAATTCTGAACTAGAACAATACTTTGGGGCAGGATGGAACTTGCGAATGTTAAATAGAAGAGGGGACTTTATGTTTGTCGTTCCCGGTACGTTTAAAGCATGCTTAAAGAGCCATGCCCCTGTGAAAGAGTTCGTACCAAGTTCAGCGGGTCTCATAGAAAAATGGATGTGGCAGGGATTGTTTTGTGAGCTTGTCTTTGTTCCAGAATTTGGCACAGGGCCGGATTATTTTCACCTCATGTGGTACTCTTTGGACACCTTGGTATAATGCACGAAGATCTATAGCTCGTAGTGAAAATTCACTTTGAATGTTCCTTTGGCACCAACGTGTCTACCCATAACGAAATGAATGGCATTTTGCTACATGTACCGATGTGCAATCAAGTCTGAACAACATCGTCTCCTGGGCCTTTATTCTCGAAACGTTCGTAGCCCTAAGAGCTCTTAACTTTGATCGTAGCCAATGTGTTAAGAATGGGCTTAAGAAGTTCGTAGGACTCAGAACGTTTCGAGAATAGCTAGCCTGGTTCATAAAACTATATCCTGTATATGTGGGTGCAGTTTGTCACAAACCAAACAACTGTTGTGCAACAGTCGAATGAAAATCTAATATCTTCGATATACTACATTACAACAGTAACAGTGCTTTACTCTCAGTAACACTCTTTGAGCATATTCGTATAAACATTATAGCAATTACTGTATGGTTGTAAGGCATGTATCGGGGTATATTTCGGACATGTAAGAATGCTAAATTCTACTTTCTTTAGACATGTACTCAGGACCTTAGTCACTGGCAGTGATTCCATGATCTATAACCATAACCTCCAACATTTCACTGGAATGGCGTTGCCTACTGTCGCTTTCACCGAATTTCGTGTGATGTCGTACAGAGACATTGTGATTATAAGTAATTACAGACCAGTCACGTGTCATAAAATTCGTTCCTTCCTTCCTTCCTTCATTTATAGCCATAAACTATGTGTATTGCAGTCAACCTGTTAACTAAATACATTTTGCTTCAAAATCAGATCGTTTACATTGTGTATTGGTTTCCGCGTTTAAAGTTTCAAAATATTTGGTTCATTTGCTTCATTTCAATTGTGCTTCTCGTAAGAGGCGACTAACGGGATCGGGTGGTCAGGCTCGCTGGCTTGGTTGACACATGTCATCGGTTCACAATTGCGTAGATCGATGCTCATACTGTTGATCACTGGATTGTCTTGTCCAGACTCGATTATTTACAGACCGCCGCCATATATTGCTCAGTGCGGCGTAAAAATAAACTCACTCAATCACTAACTCATTTCCATTGATCTTTTACGTAAGTGGATATTTGCAGAACTGGTTGGATAGATACATTCAGGTAGTCAAGTAGGTAGGTATAGACATAGGTAGATATAGGTAGATGGTACATAGAAAAGGAGATATATTGTAAGTACAATGTCGCATCGTTATGATAAAAGGCTATTAAAGATGTTTCCTCATTGTCATTGTTTTACATACAAGAAGCGTTATGTTAACACATCATTTGTATTCAGTGTTCATAGTTCATTCTGTTGTCAAGTCACTAAGTACAAAAGACAAAGATGTAATCAACGTTCCAGAGACTAGAGAATGTTCTTACATCCTATATTAATCAATAACAGACTCAACAAAATGATCTCTTTGTTCTTGAGTAGTTTACAATGCATAAATACAATCATGCTTGATTGCATCATATACAAATGTGCCGCATACATATTCCTTCGCTCGTATACCGTAAGCACTTGGACAAAGAAATAAACTCAAATGCATAAGTGATCCGTTTTTCAGTCGTTATTAAGGACCGTAACCTGTGTAGCCGTATAAGAGATCGCCTTATTATGTTTTCTCTTCACTAAGGCTCTGTGATTTGTTTACTAGTCAAAAGGGTGACATTTCATTATTTATTATCTATTTTTCTTCAAGTTATCGAGTTGGTACTGAACAAGTAAGTCAGTGCAAGAGACCTGTAAATGCAAGCATAGCTTTCTTATTACATAGTCTTCCAAGGAATACAATAGCTGGTGAATCAATGTACGCCTGAAGAGACATTAAACAAGTTCAAGTAACTGCGACAGCAGCGTGTGGACAATGGCTTACATCGTTTTACGGCAAATATTCCTGGAATGACAATTTACATCAGATATTTTAAATGAATATTAATCAACACGGTTTCACTTCCTTTCATGCGAACAGCATGGATAGGATTCAGACAGGCAAATTATGCACGATGACTATAATTTGTATTGAATAACCACAGATTTGTCACATATCTTTGGGGTAGGGTCGGGTTGCTGTTGTGGTTAATTTAAAGCAAATCAATACAAGCCATATTTTCCTTTTCAGAAGGTATTGATACCAACATATACCAATATAAACATATTAGCATACAGAAATGCATAGATTCCCAAACAAGCATCATATATCATATGCCATCTATTAAAAGCATCCTATTTCATATGTCATCTATTAGCATTAAGTAGACAGTGCAGTACGTCAGTTTAAGGATATAGTCTGTCGATGGAATTCCATGTATACTTACCTATGGAAAAGACAAACCATGCCTTGACTCATCCACCGAATGCAACTAATCTATTTGGTATAGAACGTGATTGTAAACAGCCATACCGGTAGGACCTTGACAAACACTTTGTTTAACATGACAGATTACACATTGAGGTCAATCAGCCTCAGCTTACACCTGCCTGGCTTGAGGTATACACTGTGCGTTACGGTCTCCTTAATTTTCCATTACTACCAAAACTATTCAGTTTGAAAGACTATGAAAGAATTACTCGTTGAACAAAGCGCAATAAATGAGATTGCCTTTCTTAATAATTAGCTAAGTAATAGTAAGGTAGGTAGGCAGGCAGGCAGGTCGGTCGGGATACACGGTCACATCTTACGGTCATGAACGTTGTTCTACTGGGCCGTAGTGATTAACGTAGTAACGTAGTAAACCGTAGCTACCACGATGTACTACGGTCAACACAACGGTGCAGTAAGGTCAACTACGGTCTTCTAGGGAGAACTAGGGTCAACCACGCTGAAGTTCTCTCTCTCTCCCACTACGATGGTCTACGTTGAACTACGTCTCAATACGTCAAACTACGTTTAACTAACTTTAAAGGTAAAATACGGGTTTACTACCGTCTACTACCTTCATCCTCCACTTAGGTCAACTACGTTTAACTAACTTTGAAGGTAAAATACGGGTTTACTACCGTCTACTACCTTCATCCTCCACTTAGGTCAACTATGTGCGTGTCCGTAAGATGTGACCGCCGCATTAAGCACCCCTTGGTACGTATTAGACACAATGAAGGTTTCCCATACTGAAACGTTGCTACGAACACCTTGATGACCTCTAACTTATTGTCACCAGCGGAGCTTTCAGTATCTCTGTTGTATCTGTGTGATTGATCATGCCTCTGATACATTAAGCTCAGTGCAGTGTGTGAGTGTACCAGTCAACCCCAACGTCATCTTAGACTTTTACTATTATTGTTTCATTGACAGTGTTATAGCGCCAACGACAACAAACATCTCATATTCAACAGAAGGTCGTCAAGTTCAGAACAAAAGTGGCATGACAAGGTATAGGACGTTATTGCAGCGTACTAACTGATGTACCTTCTGATTCTGAAGGTCACAAACAATTCCCTATGGTGTAAGGTATATATATCGGATTTATCGTTGAAAGGGAATGTGTGTACATGTAGGTAGTTAAAAGGGCCCAGTTAGACTCAACAGTTGAATGATGAGTACAGAAAAGTAAGTCAAAACAAACTCCCTTCGTGAGTACGTGCCCTGCTGATTAATGACGTCATTAAGCCGTTCAAGGCTTATTCTGATTACTTAATTGTACATCTTTAACCGATTAAATGGGACTGATATACCTGAGTGGGATTATGACCCACATAAAAACCAAGAAACGCATGTGCTGTTGTAATAGTTTAAGTGAAAATATATGAATAGATAACTGTGTATGTCAAACTAAGTCCATTAATGCTTCCTCAACAATGAAATGTCAGTGTCACTTGAGTTAATAGTCGCCATTATCATTGTTGGGGATCTGATGGTAGTGATGTTATCAGGTAATATGAACCGATCCTTGTATTGATTCAGAAGTACACAAACCACATGTGCAGTCAACGAGGATATGGTATTTGAGCTACGTCACAGCATGTCACCTTGACGTGGGAGGAAAGACGGGTTGACGCAGCTCATTCACATTTATTGCTAAAAGTCAAACGATCATAATCGGAACGAGTCTGGGGTTTAAACGTGATCTTTGTGCGGTAAAATGACAGAGTCCTTCACGCCTAGGCTCGATGTTTTAAAGGTTGGTTTGTTTAATGTTCATCGCTACATTCGTTGTATGGCGGCGGTTTGTAAATAATCGAGTCTGAACCAGACAATCCAATGAGCATCGTCCTCTTTTACGACAAGCATTGTACTATACTAAAGTCCTATTCTAAAACGGGTCTTCACGGGTTGCATTAAAAGAATGACCCATGCCACCTACGTTGCGAGACTGACCGGGGTCGGATTTCACCATGTCAATTACGTAGATTGGGGCTCTTGATGATAATCACTTGATTGTTTGGTCCAGACCGTGTTATATAGTGGAGTATCCCTGACTGAGGCGTTAAACAACAAGCAAACATCGGAATGCACAGACACAGTGCTGTCGTCTATGGTTCCTGAAACTGTCTTCCAGTTGTTCCTGTTCTTCTATGACGGATACGTAAATCTAATGTACACAAAGTGTCAAATCTCAGATGAACCGAACAGCCTTTCCGCTCCATATGTTTCAAAGTGGAAATGGACAGAAGATTGACATATGTCTGAGATCAATTATAAATGACGCACTAGATACCCCCCTGTCTCCGCGGGCATGCAGCAAAGTATTGCACGGTGACACTGTAGTACCTCTTTTGAAATTGAGCGAGAAATTGTGAGTCGAAGCGACACGCTTCGTGGTCACAGACGTTATTAACCGAAGAACCATTTGACTTACTGACTTAATGAAACCATTTTCATTTTTTCCAAACCATTGAAACATGTTTACGAATGCTCAATGTTTGATCAAGTGAATCTCAAAGGATTTTAGTCTTAAATGGATGAAGGTTTACAATTACAAAGAACTTTGTACGCTTGCCTTGTGTCTGTCTTCACTTGAAACCCTCTTTAATCATGAATACAAGTATGTAATGGTTGACAGGCAGCGGAAAAGTCACACCGTCACATGCCATCTTCAGGAATATACGTTCTGACTCAATAATCTCCTCTTAAATGTAACATCGTCATTTTATTTCTTGAATTCAACCACATTTCATTAATATGTTAATCACGGGACACACCGCAGAAATATGTGGTGCATGAAACCTTAATAATAATAATAATAATAATGGATGGCATATATATAGCGCTAATCTCCGAAAGGACTCTTTGCGCAAACCTTTTCTATTATATTTCGCTATGGTTTAAGGGAGGCGAGACATAACCGAATACTTCTGATATTTTGAGTAAGTAGGTGTTTTATAATAACCTGTGCCTCCTCTATAAGACGTTTCGACGTTGGTAAGCCCAAAGATATAACCAGGCGTCTGCCACAAACTCTACTCTATCGTATCACACGTGCAATAATTTCGTTGACTGAGTTTACTGAACTCGATTACAGGACCCCATGTTCAAGAACTCGAGTGCTGCTTCCGCCTTATTTATTCTCGACTTTCATTCTTCAGGTTTTACTTTTGCGTACTTCATCGAACGTATAAAGTTACTGTTATACGTTATGCTGTGTAAAGGGAAAGCGTGCCAATGGTCTTTGCTTACACACCCATGGGTGAGAAACCCATGTGATAAGACTGGTATCGAACATGTCAGATGCATTTCTGTGAGGTAGCCTAGTGGTTAAATCGTTCGCTCATCACGCCGAAGACCCGGGTTCGATTCCCTGGTTCAAATTATTGAACACCTTTATACCTACCTGTTACTCTCAGAGTTGTAACGTAAATGTTGAAACACTTAGAATACATATAACAACAACAATCTTTGATCCCTTTGATGGGTGACTGTGTTTGGCAGCTTGATTCCTGAGAGTTTCTGGGACTTCAGACCTGCCCCACAACGAAGCACATGTGACACATGTGGTCTCACTTTAGGCAAGTGAGTTTGTTCAAAATTGCCTCTGTTCACCCAGCAGAAAATGGGTACCCGGTGGGATAAGTCATGTGACTATTACCCTTCTAGCGCCTCACTGGCAGCTTGGGTTATCCGGGATAATAATAATCTGATTATCAGATTCTGATTACAGCGTCCAGTGAGCAACTAGTCAGATGGATACTAGGAGCTATTTAAATGAATTATTTTTATCATTAATTCAAACTGGCTTGAGCAGTCAGTGATACCTGTGTAAACAATTATGTGAATATCGCCGGCGCGGTTCCCTGTGGACATTGATACTTTAACTGAAAAGATGCGACAAATGTCATGCATAGTCTTGCAAAAATACCTGACACGATAACATCAGTGCCTGTCGATTATGAGATCAATTTGCCTCATGATGATTTCTTCGATAAACATCCAATTCCAGTCTTCGAGCTCCTTTGTGATTGATCTTTTTTTCACAAATTCAATCATGATAATCAGAACCGAAACACACTCGTTGAAACAATGTGCAACATGGAACGTTTGCAAGGGTTCATGAGTGCATAGACGACACACGTCCTTTCGATTCAATCCCACATCTACAAGCACGGTACACAAGTCACTGCTCAAAATATTAGTCCGACGCATAATATACAGGATGTTATCATCTCACATTTCATCCCCACAACAACGTTACATCAGTAACATCCCAAGTGACAGTTTCGGACTCATCATGTGTTGAAGAAGGGTAGTTGGCCCTCTATAGTGATCGTAACATCAGCAATGTCACATTCAAGCACTCTCGTACACATATATAATTGCAGAAACTCAATAGTTCTGGTTCCGGTCTTGTACAAGGGTCACCTTGACCTTGAGCGGAGTGACGTCACTCATTCATACATTTCGTTGTGTAATATTGCATCACTACGATACGAAAATATGAAATATTAATCTATTTGACTCTAAAGTAGTGTGTAAGAAACATATGACTGTACTCGTGTCTGTGAGATATATCTTCCAACTCTTTGTAGTTTGTAAGATAAATGGTATCTGTCTTTAATGCACTAGCACCTTACCCTGATGAATTATAGTGCAGTGTACGAACGTATTACATATGGGTAGCATCAAATCGCGATCCCTCACCTAGTATCAATTAAGGTTGACTTGTTGACTTGTGAATTTCAACTACTTTATTACAATGTTTTGGCACAGATAACAGGACTGCTTGATAGACGGTCTTGCGTCTGTTTCAGTAACGTAGAATTAAAATATTAAAGATTTGTTCTCGTGACTCTAGCACGTAGTCCTAACATTGTATTTGAACATTGTATTTTATGCTATAGGGATCAATAGAGGACAGTTATAGGTTAATACAGTATGGTATGAAACTTTCTATGAGGTATCTGGACTATGTAAGTGGGTAAGTGCATGACATCGTCATTTCATATTACAGATCGTTTTTTCACCCTGGATATCCAGCTTAGGGCTATGCTTATTATGTTATATTTTATATTGAAATTGTAATTATAGAGCCATTTAATTCTGTACTGCTACTATATTGCGTGCTACGATTGTACATATTTTGCAGTAATGTATAAACCTGGTTAATTTTAGGGATACAATGCGATTGTGAAGTGTGTAACATTTCTTTCTTACTTGTTTGTTACCCTCTGCACAAATACAGGTTTTCTCCAGTACCTGGGTAGGCGGTCATTCTTGTTCTTACCACTGCATTGAAATATGGTCAAATCACTCTGAGCAACCATTTTGCTTCATCTGGTGCAACACTTAAACTCTTCACTCTCACTAATACAGTACTTTTGATCACATTAGGTATGTGTCGTTTGCAACGTGGTAAACTCCCAGGTACCTTTGGCATGCTTCAATGTGGTAGTAGTCAACGGGAGAAAGGAAACATGTTCAGTGTGCCTCGGTCTGTGATTTGCAGCTTTACGTAATACGGGTGGGCGTATGGAGGCTTCCTAACGAACATCAAGCGAACATTAGTACATGACAGATATGTGGGTGGGTCTGTAATAATAGGGGCGAGATCACTGACGTCATAGTCAACCGCTAGGTGGGTCAGGCGCTTGGCGAGGAACAGACACGACTCCTTCGCGTTGTCTTTGGGAAATTGATTCGGGCCATGCCTACCCGACATACACATGTTTGACCAAGGGAGTAGCTAAACTAGTTATAGATCAAACATATCAAACGTCTCATTTCGTTTGTGTAAACTCCTTATCGTCTTTCGTGATACTTCCCATCCTTACAATATACCACCAACATGTCATGCTGAATGTCACTCCACCCATTACCACCTCTTTGTACACACCTCTTTGTATTTTGTAATCTTCTGCCAGTTTCGAATGTTAATACATCTTCATTTTCAAGAGCACAACGGTGCTGCAAACAATCTAGTGCGTATTGGTGTTATGTTGTGATCGGATCATTTCCCTCTTACAGTCAGCTACGAGAGAGGTGGCTGGCCGTGGAGTCAACCCTGTCCTGTCTTGCTGTCAGTGTGTGTGTGTGTGTGTGTGTGTGTGTGTGTGTGTGTGTGTGTGTGTGTGTGTGTGTGTGTGTGTGTGTGTGTGTGTGTGTGTGTGTGTGTGTGTGTCTGTCTGTCTGTCTGTCTGTCTGTCTGTCATGTATGTCGTCATCAGTGTATTTTGTATAATTATCGTTTTTGTTGGTTACTTATCACAGTGCTAAATATTTGGAACTTTATCGTATAAGCTTGTAAGGGTCCATTTTGTCGCAAGGACATTATCAATAGTCAGTTATTGCAACATTTCAGTCATTATAGTATTATACTGCCTCTGATAGAGTCAACCGTGTCTTTCCATCATGCTACATTTCCAGGTCTCAGTGTGTCTGGTGAATGGGTGTGAAGATGACCTCATGCAGTTATCCGTACACTAGCAAATCTGTGAATGCTGGTGAATGGGGTCAGGAAGTGTTCTGACGTATGACAGTGGCAATGTTACTTTGTCCATTTTCGGGGACCTTCGTGGAACATTCCGCAATACACTTTTCTGTTTTTTGTCTCCAATGTAGTAAAATGTTAGACAAAGAAAGTTTTTGAAAACTTCAAGAAAGTTTTTGAAGACTTTGACTTTTGTAACCTTTAAGAAACTTTACAGCAAGAGTTGTGTAACTGTCTTCGAAATCAACGGAGAAAGGCAGGGTTCGATTGTTAAAAAACAATGTTTGGAATAGTAGACACCAACTGTTGGTAGATTGCTAGATATAAAGATAAAGTTGAATATTGGAATGTTGAAGTCAGACCTCTTGTCATACAGTCCTAAAGCTAATGTTGCAGAAAGTACTGTGCCTAACGCCAAAGGATGCCTTACTGTCTCAATTGTCCAACCAAGTGGCTCAGCAGGCCCCATGGAATGGAAGTAGAGCAATACCTCATTTACTGTTAGCATCAAACATGGGCTGATATAAATTAACCCAATGCGTTACTATAAAACGTCTTAGGGAGAAAATAGCGGCCATGATATGAGACTCACGTGCGAATTTGTACCCAATTGTGCCTTGTTTACAGATTGCAGCTATATGTTCAAACTACTACAGTGAAATTGTTTCATCAGACTACCGTGTTAAGCGATTGACATGCTCATGATTCAAAATAATGCTATACGCAGTACACCGTGTATTTCCAGATTTTGTTCTTGGCGCAATGGCGTTTTCAATAAAGTACTTGAAAAACATGAATGAAGCGTAAATAAAATATAAACGTCTCTGCATTAAGACAAAATACCTGAAGCCTGAATCTGAAGCGTGTGTTGAACCCAAAGGGTAAGTATGTAAGTGCCTGTTAATGATATGAGACAATGGATAAAGGTGAACAGGTACACGAAGCGATACGTTTAAGAAGGAACATTACAGTGTATTGACATTACAGTGTATAGCGTTCGTGCATAAGCGGTGTCTAAGACCAAGTGCGTTGTTTCTATTTTGTGAAATTATCGGTGAAATATGTTTAACTTGACAATTACTTCCCTTAGGATGGCATGGCAATTAAAACGCTGCCATTCAGGAGTAGTGTTACACCAGTGTAAGGATCGATGATTGTCTGTAGCTCTGGGTTCAGTCAGTATAACAGGAACATGCTCTATGGCAGACTGGCACCGACTGACAGAAGACTGTTATCTGTAATTATCTGTACGCTATATAACAATAGACTTTACTGGAAGTAAACTGTCTGTACACATGTTGTATAAAGGAAAGAGCTGTCATGTCTGTGCAGGGGCATTTATCATTTGCTCATTTTATTAATATATTTGATACATTCTCTAAAATGGATTATCGTCATGTGAGCGAAATATTCTCAAGCACGACGGTAAACCCAATTTCACATCACCTGAAATGTATTCTCATGGGCAGGTAGAGTTGTCACCGTGATATTTAAACTATTATAAAAGTATAGTACGATGATCTTTTAAGGTTTAACACTCTGAATATTCCGAATCTCATGAGTATTTTTGGGACACAAATGAACATATAAAATACTCAAAGACTTTTTCTCACTAGACTCCATTGTAAATATAGCAGTCCAGGTGTTAAAAATGTAGGGAGGATTTTGAAAACAACTTCTTACTGGCGTATGTATGAACGTTTCCTGACTATTAAGGTAATAACGTCAGTGGTATATATTGATCCTCCCAGTCAACAGCTGCTGGTCGTAACAATTACACTTCAGTCCCTGTCTAACCACGGGTACTAGACAATACAGCATCCTACGTTGTGGGTTGCGACCATTCTTCTACGACAATCCTTGTGTAGCTACAAGAAAGCAAGAAATCAAAGACTACAAAACTAAAGAATAAATTATATATATTGAACTGTGGTTTACGTCATTGGTAACACACAAAAGCGTTATTTGGTAACCCGTGAAGAAGAAGTAGATTTGGGACAGTTGTCAGTCCTAGCAAATACATGTATAATGCTTTGTCCTGAAAACTGAATTTTGTAATGATTGGCACCATGTCGTGGACTTGTTTTACTTCATTTCATCTATTGTAAGATACCTTCTCGGCGGACTTATGTTTGAGATTTGTTGCTTCTTCTGGTTTAATGGTGTAACTTTTTCTGTTTCATACAAGTATACAGAGCGATTCTGACGACAAAATAATCAATGAGATTACTTTAACTGTGATTGTCTTGCAAAGTGGTTTGTAACTGAAGTTGTAATGTCACAGTTGGACCGTGACAAAGCGTGAAGAGGACATTTAAGCATTTTAAAAGCATTGGCATTAATACCAATCGAATTTGAATTTACTATGTGTCTACTTTCCGAAATACATTTCAGAGGGCTCGTGAAGATGCTGACGTTGTTATGCATCTGGCTGGCTGCCATTGTCCACATGTGAAATGGATCGTTAGTAAGACTAACTGCGTTGTTTCAAACTCCTGGCTGTCAAAACACGTTTTGATATAAAAGAAATAAACATCATGACAGTGCTGCAAATGCTGCTGTCTCCCTTGGCCTACATGTATCGGATGAGTGCAGCTAGCAGTGAGCACTTACAAGACCAGAGACATGATAAAGCATTTCGAGTTGTTCAGCGGTTTTGATTTATATATAGCACACATCGTTCTAGAAACACAGCGACACATGTACCTGGTCGGATTCTCATGAGGTATTCATGGCAAAGATAAAGGTAAAGCATTTGGATGTGTCACAACATCTTCATCCCATGAACAGACACAAGTGTAAACATCTTCGTTTACAAAAGAACGAATTAATCGAAAACTCTAATCG
The DNA here is from genome assembly GCF_003918875.1 of Haliotis rubra. Classification (NCBI taxonomy): domain Eukaryota; kingdom Metazoa; phylum Mollusca; class Gastropoda; order Lepetellida; family Haliotidae; genus Haliotis; species Haliotis rubra. The sequence continues at coordinate 517,157 of NW_025765115.1, read as the reverse complement.
GAAAAGAATTCAATGTGAAACCAGCAAACAACAAAGAAATGTTATACAATACAAATGTGTTATAAAATAAAATAGGTTTACAAATCAAGCAACTGCAAGTAAATACAATGGCAGTACACAATGCCGTGATAGTACAATGGCAATGGCAGTATGCAAAATATGATATTATATTATAGGATATTTATATAGCGCATATATCCACGCAACTAGCAGTAATAATAATAAAAATGCCTGCGATGATATTATATACCTAGCAGCAACAGTGACCAGTCTTCTGACACAGACCTAGGCTGGCTATCCAGAGTGAAAGTGTGATCTTCATCCCAAGTCTGGTCTGGATGTAACTCATCTCCCTTATATAGTCTTAAACACCTTTCAAAATGTTCGATTAGTGTAAGCTGTATAGAAGATGAGAGAACACTTTTCACCCCCAGGAGCATCTTAATATAGCTACTTCCACAGCACTGCTTACATTAGATAGTAACACATTTCTCAAGCATACTTGTACATATTTTATGAACTTTAGCAAATTCGACTCTTTAGATTTTTCGAGGAGTATGACATATCTACTATATTTGTCGTCCATAATTACTTATAATTAAGAAATGTATTTCTTTGAAAATGAAAGTGATGGTACCTGCATGTGTTTATGATGTACCTAGTAATGAAGGAACGTTTTGAGCTATATACAAATGCAACTATTGTATGCACTTAGAATTTATTTTTGACTTATTCAAAAGGTTTGGTAACCATCATAAATCAAAGAGTGTAGTCAGTGTCAGATCTGGCTGGGAATACTTATACACGGCAGCGACGCACTACTCACAATGTACAACATCTTCACATCTTCTGCCGTATATAGAAACTAAATAGTATAGCATGGCTGCTTGCTTGTTTTGTTTGAACAGTTTTATTTGAGAAATTATCTCAATACTTTCCACACGTATTCCACCTTCAGAACTCAAGCCCTATCCTTTTCATCAAGCTTTCCAATGAACTTTCTCCCCGGTCTGCGCTTTGAACATGACATTGAGCATGAAAATGCGCAATGTAAATCGACAATTGCTATTATTTTTTGGCGTATATATACTTTGGGAGATTCCAAGTTTCCAAAAAAGCATACCTTTGCAAGTTGACCAAAATGCATATAGGTTTACACTTTGTAAGAAAGCATATTTATCAAACTTCCGTTTTCGGAGTTGTAGAAGGACATACCCATTTTAGTGTGTACTGACTAATTTCACTGTATTTGCCCATGAGCCCTTATCTTCTTGTTTATTGGCGTCCTGAATAGGTGTAGCTTTGTGTCACAGTCCCTGAAACATTCCCTTATTTTTCCTTACCGCCCAGTCCTTACTGTAATGACATGGGCTTAAATAAATGAATTCTGATGGCTGAATCCCTAGTATCAGCAAAGTTTTCATATTAATTAGGTTGTTTGTTTCTCTGCAAATTATATTGACAGACTCAGAGACTAAGCGATAATTTAGGTGGAGTCGTGCAAAACATGTCCAAGGCATAACTGCGTATGTTACGAACAGGTACACATTTTGGATTGGCGTCTGATTAAAAGAAGCATCTAGACGACCCAGCACGTCAAATGAACTATCTTTTATCCATGTGTTGTGTAGACTGGCGTATCGGACCTGATATTGTAGCGGCCATAACATTTCCGAGTCCCGTGCTCTGATTCGAACCACTGACCTTCTGATCCGAAGTCGGACACCTTGTCCACACAACCAAAGAGGTTAACCCCGTCAACAAGCTGAAAAGGTAAGGATGTCATCTGTGGGATGCCCTGCTACACTTTTCATCTTGCTTACTCTTTATTACAATTTTGCTTTCTATAAGGAAGATAGATTTATGGATGTCATCTACGAACACAACGTTTCGGGGTATATCCTTACTATCCATACTCTTTTCACTTAGTAATCGCAAGTGGGAATAGTTAAGTTGGTTATCAAGCTCCACATGAATCGAAAATTGCTGACTACTTGAAGAACGGCTTGTTTTCAGCTTTCCATGGCATGATTACACCAACTATATGGCTGTGAAATGTATGTATGTGAACATTTTGAAATTCTTGAAAAATTCTTACATTCTTAAAAATGTGAAAGATGCTGAACAACATGAAGTTAAAACAGACATTATGACATATAATAATCTCACCTTTCCTCAAAAGCATATAGAAAAATTACAAATTTCTATCAGAAAGTGGCAACGTTTTATGAGAAACTCTCATACAGCCTATTGTTGTCTTCAATGTGATTAAGATAAATATGATGGAAACATGTTGATGTTATCGTGGTGTTGAAGATATACTAAACCATTGTTTAATGCAACGTGTTCTGTTACGTCTCAATTGCTCATCGGATTGGTCTTATGTCCGCCCTGAGAACAAGTAGTCGGTGGTTGGATACCCTGGCGGTATCATGCCTAAAACCCGGGACTAGAAAGTATTCATTCTTACCCTGACCGGTGCTCTGCATTAAGGAGACAAAACAAGAAGTGGACGGTTTAGTATCAGTATACCGTGGGCGTATCCCTGTTAAACAGCTGAGTGATATCTTATTGATCTAATATTTAAAATCTGCGTTAGAACCGACTAATACAAGCAGCCACATGTGTACATACACGTCTTTAAACGTTGGATAATTATCAACGCTTTAAACTACATTAGACAGGTCACCCGGTTTGAAATTAGTTTTAAAAGATCAGTTTGTTTTCAAAAATGGTAGAAACACCACACCTTTCATGCACATTATATGTTACCATGAATATGACTATTCAATAAGGCCTCAGTTTAATGTGGACATATCAAGCGTATTCATGTCTCACACAGCAAGTCAGTCTTGATATTCAACTCACTACTTGTAATAAATCAATAAAGACACTATACTTCATCATCCTGCGGCAGCTACAATATATTTTGTGTGACAAACAAATGTTGCTGATATTATTCGTTTACACCAGAAATGCGCTCGTTTTAACGACATTTATCACTATTATTAACATCTCACTGCAGTAAACCTTAGATTTAACATACGTATTGAAGAGCCATTGTCGTGTTTTCTCGCCAGAACGACGTGTCAAAGTATATATAAAGTCACTCACTCACTCACTCACTCACTCACATATTTACTTACATACGGAATTGACCCGTGAAGGCCCGGGCTCTAATTGATCTTCAGTAACCCATGCTTGTCGTAAGAGGCGCCTAACGGGATCGGGTGGTCAGGCTCGCTGGCTTGGTTGACACATGTCATCGGTTCCCAATTGCACAGATCGATGCTCATGCTGTTGATCACTGGATTGTCTTGTCCAGACTCGATTATTTACAGACCGCCGCCATATAGCTGGAATATTGCTGAGTGCGATGTAAAACTAAACTCACTCACTCACATACACAATTATGATAAATAATATTTAAGACAAGTATGTATAGTAACTTACATATTATATACAATAATTACATTTTTCAGTATAATGTGTAATGATGCTGTTGCGAACAATGAATAAAACTGAGCTGATTTTGTTCGAAAAATGGTACAGGCAACACAGATTCTTCTAATTGTTTTCATTTATTTTACCCGAATGTCGTATTGACCTTAAGTAAAAGCTACAGGGATTCAGATTGAGCCGCCTATCACGAACGTCATTGCCGGCTTAATTGATATGTTTTCATGGGAAGGCTGAGATTTGCATGACATTTTAACAATTAATAACTGGCAGTCTTTGGACTGGGGTGTGATTTCACAACTCGGCCCGGCATTGCCAACTGAGGCTGAACAGGTACTGCGCGTCATTTAGCTGGAACACCAACTGAGTGTGACGAGATGGTCAACTATCGTCAGCAAATCGTTGACACTTCCGAATGGAGTTCAGAGCATATGCTGTAGATAGAAACGTCACTTTGGGCATGTTTTGCAACAAACTCTTCTTGTGTGCCGTGACCTCGTGGAGTGTGTGATCATTCCCTCGTGCACAGTTAAATAGTTATTAGTTGAATAACATGAATAATAAGTAGTAGCACCGCTCAGTTCTTTGTATTACTGGACAAAGAGTTTACACAAAATAAATGCATAAACCTTTGATGTTTCTGTGAAGTACGGTATATCTACATATTTAGCTATCACTTTCTCTTGGCTGCTGTCAATATTTAATCTAGGGGAGTTATTAATGTTTCGTGGGAAATTTAGGTTTGATGTTATGAATGTATTCCATATGACCTGGGTCAGATGTGGTGAATGTATATCGTGATATTTAAGTTTGATAATCAGATGAAGTTGAAGATGGTGATGTATTACACCATATATACAAATACAGCAAGAGATGGGTAATCATTTTAATCGCTGTTGATGGAAATTAACACATGATTTGCCATGACGCTATAACAACTTTCCATATATATTCTCATATATGCATATGTACATTTCTGAGAATAAACAACCTACTAAAACCAGACAGAGGGAATATATCATCATATTATTATTCATTAATTATGCATATGGATTTTTTATTCAAAATATCATCTTCTAGTTTTATGCATGGATACATCTCTGGTTGTGACGATGTTGTTAATATCTACAAGAATTCAAAGCGACAATTGTTGGTGTGCTTGTTTTTTATATAAATACACCAACACATCATATATGAACAAACTTGTTTACAAATAATGCGAAACAGTCCATGCATAAATTAGTAAACATTATGTGACCACACAAAAAAACGCAATGTAGAAGGTATGGTAGTCCCAAATCTGTATTAAAGAAAATGTGAATCTATTGACATCAACTTAAACGGAAACTCAATCACGATGTATCCTGTTTTCTACAATAAACATCCTCGTATAGTTAATTTGCATGTAATTATAACAGACATGACACATCAACTCTTGTTGTGAAATATCTGAAACGTAGTATATTCAACTTATTCAGTAAAAAATAGAGTGTCATCTCCAGTTTGTGAAGACAACAACTCTGTTGCCTTCTAATAGACACTCCTGAGAAAATTTGGAGATATGACATATCTGAACTGCCTTTATCGGGTTTCAGCATACAAACCCTGCTAATGTGATTGGGGTTGATTGTAATCTTCCATTACTCGGCCACTAGGGATCTTTTCTGTCTAGACTCACCAGCGGGACTGTTATAAGGAAGTGCTTACCTTTCATACAACGTTTATGTGCGTGCGTGCATGTGTCTATTTGTGGGATAATGTGTGGGATTAAATGCGCTTCATATATTTCTGTATTGAGGATGAAAACAAAATGGGTTTTTTAAAATCATTTTTTGGTAATTGTGATGGCCATATCATCAACCTATATTGAACCGACTGTTGAAGTCAATCAGTGTGTATTTTCACGCTTGTAATGGTTGGAAGAAAGAATAGGGTAACAGCTGCACAAGCAAATGACTGGGCCACATTCACAAAGAACAGATGCCAGGATGTTTGTAACAGCTGCAACACGTTTCATAGATAACGTTGTAATTGAATATACGACACAGTTAAAATCATTTTATCAGAGTGTAAAAGGCCGTGCATGTCATGCATAATATATCATATGCAATATTTTCTTCTTATCTAGTATCTTTTAAACATATGTTATTTAGTAATACAATGCACTTTTAAATGCATATGGATGAGGAATAGATAGCTATCGTTTTGAAACAATCATAATATTTTTTTCTAGATGCAAAGCGTGTTACGAACAAACAAAACAAACTAACATATTTTCGTTGGTCAGTTTCTCAAATTGAACCGAACTGTTCTGACAGCGACTGGTCTTGCTGGATACCGAGTCTGTATAGAGACACAGAAAACAAAATTCCATTGCCAGCTTTGCTGGGATCGGCGGTAACTGAACATTTAGACTTGCACAAGTCCCTTCAGTAACAATTATCACTTTAAATGACAGTTTGTGCATTATATAAATAAAAAGAACAGGTTATAGATATAAAAGACTGGCGTCCTTATGATGATGTCCGCTTGTCAAAACTTAAAAGGATGGATTTCCATACATTCATTGGCAAAGCATTCAGTACAACCTTGGAGCAAAGCTACTGAACATACTTCATAATCAGTCATCCACTACTGAACGGTACTACTAAGGCTTAGCTTGGAGACCTACATAGAATGGATTCTTGGATATTTGCATCAGTCTAAAGTTTATCCACAGTAATATTCTAAATACATGTGTATCAATATTTCCCAATAAAGAGCTTATATATTATTTGGATCAATAGTGGCATCTACTAGTATAGGTTTCAATTCACAAAGCTGTAAACATTTCGCTTGCAATATAGTTTTTATGAACGTTGGTCAATTACTTAGCCCATTATTTCTCAGGCAACATAAATAAATGAGTACTGTAATTGTGTTTGTGAAACAAAATTATATTTTCGATGATTTTATTCGTACTCTACTCATAATGGACCTTATATAATTATTATGTACAAGATATCCTAATATCATCATCACACCATTATGAGTACAGCACTATAAGTGAGACCGAATATCGTTATGATCACTGTTTTGACTGGCCTACGTACATACTCAAAAACTAAAGGGATGTTAACAGAAGAGATTGTATATTTTGTAGTCGGACGGACCCACGTTACAAATGTCGAGATCACTGGATTGTCTGGTCCAGACTCGATTATTTACAGACCGCCGACATATAGCTGGAATATTGCTCAGTGCGGCGTAAAACTAAACTCACTCATTCACTCCAAATATCGAGCACAAGTACAGGGTAGGTATGGCATCTCAGATGTACGTCATTTCAGGCATTTTAGGACGAACAGCAAGGTCCGAATGAAGTGACTGTGCTGTGCCTTCCGTCTTCTTGTCCCTCTGTGTTCCCCTAGGCCCGTCGATCCACATGCTGTAACAGTTCAAATCGGGGCCATGTCTAGGCGTATTGTATTGAAATCTGCCGTTCATTTTACTTTCCGAAAATCCAAAGTCTTCATACAGGAAACCATCATACTTGCTCCCAATGGCTCTGGGGACAATATCGGCGTCACTAGAGAAGGCGTGCCCTTTGTCGTTGGGTTTGTCATCTGGATCTAGTTTATGAGTCTTCCAGAAACGACCTTTCATGTAAAAGTGGAACCTTTTGAGAAAGCGTCTCTTGGGCATCTGGTAATGTGGTTGGTATTTTTTATAGCATGTGTCTGTATGTTTCCCAAAACTATGAGTGTGATGTCCACTAGACTGTCCAACAAGGAAGTCCTCCTCGTCATCAAACACAACCTTCTTGGTTTTCTTGTTATACGTTCCCTGTCCTATCCCGTGTTCAATCAAGTCAGCCCCTAGTATCTCTTCACACAGAGGAACTCGAAGACCAATAACTACGTCAATCAGTTTCAGGAATATATATGATGTCACAAAAGACCATGCGATCAAAACGACTATTGCAAGAGTTTGAATACCGAGCTGGTGAAATCCTCCTCCCTGTAAACAAATGAGATAAAAAGTCTATTTACTCCCACAAATTATATATTTGAATAACATTAAATCTATGCGCATTTAAATGGTTAATCTGTGTACTTTCAATTTGGCATGCATTACTTTCTACATGCATAATAGCACGAAGATGATTCTTTATCAAGCTGCCAATTATCCACGCCCGCAGGATGTAGATTTTTCATTTCATTGGCAAGCTACATTTCAAGCATGAGTACAAATCAGTGCCCCTCTTTGCTGCTTTTCGTCACGATTGGTGTGTGTTGATAACAAATGTTGATAAAGGTAATTATATGGATTCAGTATCATCGACATGCCCCGTGGTTCACCCAAATGGCACTGGCTGATAATTCAGTTAGGGTCAGTAAATATGCCTACATAATAAACTTGCAGATATCCACATGTGAGTTACCTGCCTGAATTAATGAAACACAACCGTTACCACGAAGACCACGCATTCAGCACTGTTTTCAGTACCTACAATCAGTTAGTTTCTTATTCAACAGAAAAACGGAGTGTTTGTACTGAAACAGTTAACATATACTTCTATTCCCAATTATAATACCACCAAAAGCAAGATCGATAATTTACCAAAGGGCACTTACAAGTGTTGTTTAAACTATTTATCAGATGCATGTCAATGAATGTGACCTTGTTTACCAGACAAGTGGTGTTGTCGTTAGGCATTAACTAATAACAACGTAATACAATCAACCTTACACTGAGGACACCATTCTGCACGTTGTTAAGTTGAAGTTCACTTGCAAATGTGTCCTTCCTCGACACAAACCCTGCTGCAAGCAAGCTCCACGTACCGCCTACAGCATGGACGCCTACACAACCTGCAAGACAGGCATCAGATCACCTCGCATGGCTTGTCGACTGTTCAATATTGCCCATTTTCCTCAAGAAAATTCGTGCGTAGGGACATATGTCTTTCTTCCTGTGCAGGACGACTATGCTACGTGTACATAAAAGTCTAGAATTTTGACAATTATTTCTTGCTAACCAAGGCAGAATCTGACAGAGACTTGAGAATGAGCAGTTAACGATACGACACTGAAAACAATACCTAAATAAATAGTACAACGTGCCATTCACAGTTGAACGTACTATCAACACCGCATTTGGAATTATATTAAATACATTAAGAGTCAGTCAATGCATTTAGACAAATAAACAGGATGTGGGTGTAAACGAATTGAACGATGGCATCCCTGTTAACCGAAACCATCAGTTGTTGGGGCAGTGAAATAGAGTGAGTGAGTGAGTGAGTTGGGTTTTACGCCGCTTTTAGCAATATTCCAACCATATCACGGCGGGGGACACCAGAAATTGGCTTCACACATTGTGCCCATGTGGGGCATCGAACCCGGGTCTTCGGCGTGACGAGCGAACGCTTAACCACTGGGCTACCTCATCGCCCCGCAGTGAAATAGAAGTATGGATAGTGATGTACAGCCATGGAAATTAACTAAATCACCGGTGTCGATATATGATGTGTTTTCGTAGACACTTACCAACGGGGTCATCAATCTTGAGTTTCTCCAGGACTGTAATACCAAGTATTGTAAGACATGCCCCAACTATTCCGATCAACAAGCCTTCCCATGGGTGGGCTATTGCACATGTGGCTGAAATGTACAATTGCATTCGTGTTAAAAGACCTACAAGTTGTATACCTTTTGATGATAGATCATCATTTATCATTAATATTATCTTTATTATTTTAAATATAATTATTCTCTGTGCAGGTATGATAACATGGTTCTGGTTTCTAAATTGGTCCCCGAACTCTTATGCTAGGGTTACACTATGTTCCCTGCGGCCACGGCAGCCCCGTTCCGGCGAAACGTAGTGAAACGGGGACAAAAAGGGATGGCCATGAGACAACGTGGGAGGACTGAATGAGCAAACGTGACAGTCCGTGATTGCCGCGGGTGCCGTGCCAATTTTTAAACTGTTTCAAACTTTGCCACGGCAGTCATGATGTCTCAGAGTCACTGACAGTTTCAATCCATTTTCGGTTCGGACCTCTCTGGTGAGAAATGTTTGGTAGTGGCCCAGGTGCTGCCTTCTCCCTTCCGATAACCATTTGCGCACCCACATATATCTTGGCCTTCTTCCTGCCTACTGTTCTCTGGCATTGTCTCTCTGCAGCTGATGCTGGCCTTCTTGCTGTCACAAGGACTCGATGTATGTCCCCGGCAAACATACAAACACAAAATCTTCATCTTGGGGGTTCATGCTGCTCTTGTGTCTCGAGACGTAATGGCTGCTATTGCTTGGGAGGCCTTATTTTTATACCGTGGGCACAAACGTGCCTCAAAGCTGGCCGGCGGCCACGTTTCATCCGTAGAAAGTCTTGACAGAACACACAAAACGTGTCAAACCTTGAACAGGCCGGGAGGAAACGTAGAAGCGTCCGTAGTGCGCCTTTGAGCTTCCGAGACTCAGCAGCCCGTTTTTCCCAACGGCCACTCACGGATACCGTGATGGTGTATATTTCCCAGAGAGATGAGAAGGCAGTGGGATGTACAGTGGTCCGTTGACAAGCGTAATGGTGCTAATATATACATTGGTTTACCACTTTCATAAAATAAACGTTTGGAGCATCCCGTGGGAGGGTCCTACGCAGTTGAAACAAACCCTTACATTATAATATTTAGACATTATTGTACTACAAAAGTACAATTGCAGAGAAAAAGTCATAAAATGCTAAAGCGTAAGACGAAAGGATAAATAAACACAAAGTGCTTCAGGACTGGCGTTATGTGCACATAGATATGTGTGCGTGTTATGAGCCTGGCAGCTGTGTTTTGAACACGCTGTAACTTGTCCATGTACTTCTGCTGTATTCCATAGAGTAGACTGTTGCAGTAGTCTAGACGTGATGTCACAAATGCATGGGTTAGGCATTTTACTGCTGGTGTGTCCATGTACCTGCTAAACTGTCTGATGTTCCTTAGGTGGAAATATGCAGATTTGCTTATGTTACTGACGTGACTTTCCATTCTTAATGTTGAGTCAAAGATGACACCTAGATTTCGAGCATGGCTTTCTGGTTGAACAAACGTGTCTCCAATTTGAACTCCAGGGAACTTGAACTTTGATTTTGTCGGTTTGGAGCTGATGATGAGAATCTCAGTTTTGTCATCGTTCAATTTCAGAAAATTACTGTTCATCCAACATTTGATCTCAGCTATGCAATTTGTTATTGCCTGCAGGGTATTCTGTACAGAAGATGCAGTTTGTGGCTTGAATCCGAGATATAGCTGAATGTCATCAGCATAGAGATGGTAGCTGAAATTGTGGGCTCGGGCTATATCACCAACGGGTATGGTATATACAGTGAACAGGATTGGGCCTAGGACTGAGCCTTGTGGCACTCCAAACCTTAATTCTCTGCTTTCAGACCTTACCCCAAAGATGATAACTGATTGTTTGAAACGATTGAAACCATGATAACGCATCACCAGTGACTCAAAGACGTAACTGTGGAGTTTCCAAGAGAGTGGAATGGTCTATTGTGTCAAATGCCGCTGGAAGATCCAAGAGGACAAGAATTGCCGCTCCCCTGGAATCAACACCATGCAGAAGGTCATTCTGCACACGCAGCAAAGCTGTTTCTGTGCTGTGACCTATTTTGTATGCTGACTGCATGATATCACCAAGATTGTTGTCCAGGAGGTGTTGTTTCAGTTGGTTTGCTACAACACCCTCTATCAATTTGGAAATGAATGGTAAATTTGAAACTGAGCGATAGTTCTTAAAGACATTTGGTTCCAATGTTGGCTTCTTTAAAAGAGGTGTTATTAGTGCTTCCTTCAGTGACGATGATACCTGGCATTGACTTAGTGACTGGTTCACTATGGATGTAATAGCTGGCATGACGGCCTGTGGGTTGTTTTTAATAAGCCATGTTGGACAAGGATCGAGAGAACACGATTTAGTATATATCCGCTAGACTTGCACAAATGTCTAAGTAATAATTCATAGTTTAAATGATTTTTAATTTATAAAAGATATGCATATCTAATTTATATAATATGTACATATTCTTCTAACAGACGAGTGTCCGTCACTTATCTAGACTTACCTCTTTAAAGGATAGAATTACTATACACCATGGGCTAAAAATTCAGTACAGCCTTGGAGCAAGGCTACTTGTTCCGCCTACTTGTTCCTTTATACGTGGTTCCTATATCCAAACTGTAGTTAATGGAAATGTCTATGTACGACGGTAGCTTTGTGTTATTTGACCTGTATCAGTCTCTGGCATAAGACTCACCGGTTATAGCAACAAGAGACCCAAGGATGCTGTTGATCAGATAACCCACATCAAACTGACGCTTCTTCAGAATGTAGCTGAAACTCAAACATCAGTGTGCTGAACAATATGTGTGTAAGTCTGTTATCACTGTGTAAAGAGAAATCTCACCCAAGTGTCTACTGATATCAATTATATCAACACGAGTTACAAATATCCGAGGCTTGCCGAGGATATTTTTACTTTTATCAACGAATGTTGATATAATTGATATCACGAGGGTGAGATTCTATTTATCATAAAAAATCACTCTTCATTAGCTTTCAATGAAAAATGTACATCTCTGAACACGGTACTACCATTAGACTTGCAGTGCAGCCATGTCATAGCATTGTGACGTCATCACGTTTATGACGTCATAGCTTTGTCAGAGCCTTGTACAAAATCTACTGTCAAAATGATATCTCCTAGGAGATATCGTTTGATCTCGCACAAACAATATCTCCTGTGGAAAACACAGTTTTGGATGATAAATATATATTTTGCATCTAGCATCCACACAACAAATTAACAAAGCCACCATCCCTACACACATACACACATGCTAACATCACCCCAAATACGCCTCCACACACCAACATTCGCGCACGCGTACACACACGAGATTCTCCAGATGCATTTCATTAGAGAAGTTTTCGACATAATTGTGAAATGCTACCTGATCTGGCTTCACAGCGACCAGTTAGAACACAGTTAATAATTCCTTAAAACTGTCTTAGTTATTGGCCATGAGATTACTTAAACTGGAAACTGGCTACAATCCGTTTCTAAGATATCCCACGAGGGTTTAATGACAACCAATTACTGGCACGTAATCAACCATTCAGAGATACGAGAGGCGATTTCCAATAGGTTTGAAAAACGTCTATATGTATAAGACGAGGCACGAGGGAAATGGATATGTGCGTCGAATTCACGTGTTTCGTTAAGTCAGCTGACATCAATTTTGTTTTCGGGCAATGTTAGTGATCCGATCATTGAAAGAAGATATTTCTAGAACAATAACTCCAGTGAAGGTGAAACAGAAGGAAAATTCAAATCATTCACCATTTCTATATTATACATAACAAACGTTTTATTTTATCGGAGTTTGTAAATGCTGAAGCAACAGCACATACGCTCGTCCATGATCGTTTGGGGATTCTCGAGAGGCATTTAGAAGTTGGTGAATATATAAGCCGAGTATATGGATGGCAACTTCTTCTTCTTTCTTATTGTTCCCAATACGTTGAATACATGCATATAGAGGAATATGTGTACAAAAAAGCTTGTGGGCTCATATGAGATATAGTACATTAAATATCAATATCAGTAATAAGTTTGGGTTAAATAGTCATTCAGGATTAAATTCTGGGATGAGAGGAAACCATTTGGCTAAAAAGCTTTTGACATCATTATTTCTTCTGGAAATGAATTTTTCAGTGGTGAATATGTCTTTCAATATCCTTAAGTAATTATCAACTTTTGGGATTGTTTTTTCAAAGAGCAAGTGTAAATATACCTCTAAGCAGATAATATTATATGATTCAGTAATGAGTTCTTACCTAAAAAGCCAAACCATATCAAAGTTTTTGTCAAATTAAGTGCTTGGATACTTTTCGTAATCCACTGTTCAAGTTTCTTCCAGAAAGTTTTTGTTTCATCACATTCCCAATATACATGGCATAAGGTCTCACCAGAAACTTAACTAAGAGAACATATTGTATTGTCAACAAGATTCATTATAGAAAGTTATTTTTTGGTATGAACAATTCCGTGCAGAATCTATATTGAAAATCTAACAGATTGACATCTCTTAAATTCTTTCTGCAAATATCAAAACCCTTATGCCAATCAAAGTCAATACAATCAAATAATGTATCCCATTTTGGGCACATATTAGGTTTAACATTTTCAGATAACAATTTATCATAGAATAATCTTGAATCTTTTCTTGAGGATATGAAATCCTTTTGGAGAGAATTTATATCGAGATCATTGATGATTATATATCCATATTCCTTTATAGTCTTTTTCCAAAATATATATAACATATCCAAGATCTAAGTGTGTACCTCTTATATCAAATGTAAGCTTGAAATGATCAAAGGATAAAAACCCATGTTCATCACAAAGATCTTTGATTGTCAAGATTCCACTTTTAGCCCAGTGTCTAATAATGTAATCTGAGTTTTTGAAATTATTATTCAGCCATCTAGGTTGGGATACAATTTCATTAATGTTCTCTGCTTCCATAGTAATTTTGATGCAATATGATTTCCATGCCTTTTAGACATCTTTACAGAAAGGATTATCAACTGCAACTATATTCTGAACATTTGCTCCATATTTTAGCATATACTTAAAAGGAAAGTTGCATGGGTTACCGGGATTTGTTTGTTTATTAAATATAGTTTGAGTGTAGATAATTTCATGGTGTTAACAAAGGTCTTAATATCAATCATGCGTAGACCCCCCGTAATACTTTTTTGCTCCGTATGATTTTGTCATTTTTGTCATTCCGGATGAATTTTAAAAAATATTCTCTCAAGCGCGGGGATAAAATCCTCAGGAGGGTTAGGTACAGTGTTAAAAATATGAACTAATTTTGAAAGAGCCAATGTCTTAAAAACAGTAACTTTGCCTATCAAAGTCAAATGTCTTTTTCTCCAAGTTGCCAGTAATCTATTTACCTTCTTCCAGTCTTTTCTTTGTCTTAATAACCCAGAAATTATTCAAATCCGAAGTAAGTTTAATTCCTAATACTTCAAATTGGTTTTTTTGCCATTCTATATTCACATCTTGTCAAAGCTTTTGAGCCAATCCAGATTGCTTTAGTCTTATCTATGTTTATTTTTAGTCCTGACATATTGTGAAATGTATTAAATGTGTCTGTAGCAGAATACAAGTTTTCATCTGAGCCATCCAAAAATAATTCAGTGTCATCTGCATATTGACCTAATTTGTATTTCTGATCATCCATTACAATACCCTTTATAGTTTCATGTTGTCTTATCATACATCCTAGGATTTCAGCAACAAAAAGAAATAGATACGGAGACATGGGATTCCCTTGCATGAACATGTGTCATAAGTTTAATCCAACGTATAATCTTTGGACCAAAACCAAATTTTACTAGGACAGAATTGATAAAATCTTTGGAAACTGTGTCAAATGCTTTTTCGAAATCAGTCAAAATTAGTAAACCGGACATGTCTCTTTTCTTAGTTTCAAACATAATATCATATAATAACCTTGTATTTTCACATAATGTTCTGCCAGGCATAAATCCAGTCCGGCTATTATGTATCAGGGAATCAGGGTAGTTTTTAACCGATTTGAGATACATGCACTTATTAATTTATACAGAGCATTTAATAAAGTAATTGGTCTCCAGTTCTTCAATAAGGTCCTATTTTTATTAGCGCGCGCGCGCACACACACACACACACACAACACACAAAACAAAAAAACAAAAAAACAAACACAAATAGGCATTTCGAAATTCGTAAGTAAGTCTAAAATCACTGAGAACAGAGTGATGCATACTCTTTACAGTTTATCGTACAATTTGCAGTGGTTTTCTTGTATTGTGGATACATCTAAGGAAAAGAGTCGAAAAGATGGGAAATTTCTCACGAATGTACGTCCCCTTGATGGAAACTCAATACAGTTTTGGATGTAGCTGTAATATTTACGCAACAGCTCCACCTACAATAAATCACTGTATACGTTGCAGTATTTCACTTAACGTTTATCGATTCATATCGCCCGTCCTATACCCATGTGTCTCTCACAATGCATATAACAAAATGAGAATGAATGTATTCCATCAATCATGTTTGAGCAAAGCATATCTACACCGAAGAGATAATAATCTCAGTCGTCACTCAAAACTTAAAGTGTGTTTATGCCTAAATCTGCTCGCTGTATCTAGTTTTCATCATATTTACTCAAAACTACATTTAAGTGTTTTGTGAACTACACGGTATGGGATATACCGGTGACAGAAAGTAGTATAGCGTAACAAATAATGCAATTTTAGCTAGGGACCTTTGTTGGTAAATGGTAAGCAAAACAATGCACCGTGGGAGTCCAGATAAACGTGCAATGTGTCCGTTGTTCGATGGCATCCGATGCCAAGGCAATCTAACGGAGCTGAGTTTAAGATACATGCAACGACAATTATGTCGTTATCTTTAGCACATCAAACCGACCTGACCTCATGCAACCCTTGATTTGTTTGACGATCACTGGATCTATCAGATAGAACCCCTGTAGTGGTTCAACAATTCGAGCGAATCTTTTAATTGAATGTCAAGTCCATTCACTTTTCCTTAATCAATAAAAATAGTTTGGTAAGCATCCACTTGATAACTGACTGTAATTTATATCTCACCGACTAACCAGAAACAGTCACATAATGGTCTTATCTGAAGCTAACAGCTTCGACCACTCAATTTTCTCGTTATTTAAGTAGGATTACAACTGATAGTGATGAAACGGTTTGAAACAGATGATAGGACAATTACCTCAGGGTGAGGCCAACAATCCCTCCAGATGTTGACGCACATATAGTCGAAACTGCTGATCTGGAAATAAAACAGATTTAACATCGGCGTGGAATACACAATATTCTTATTCAAACATCAACTATACATATAGTTCAATACCATATATACCGTATGTGAGATCTGACCGTTTTGTAAATAACATTGGGTATTCCTTAACTGTACAGTACTCACAGAAGCCGTCACTTCCACTAATGTCGTATTTGTTTTCAATACACAAATCAATGAATTTGACATAGGTTTCCTTCATGTTTGAAATTTCAACATGATAACCGTTTTGTTAAATTCATTATCTTTTATCTCGGGGCATTTTTCTGTTGTAAGCATGACAAACCTTAAAATTGTATGTTGTGATGAATTTGTCCATTGTCCATTTGTCCATTGTCCCTTTGTATGCAAAGTTTCTATAATACAGGACATGGAAATTGCGTCTTTATAGGTATGTTCACATGGTGGTTCGTGAACAAGAGTATGCGTTCAACAACTTTAGTGCAGGTAATAAGGAACTACCAACACTCTTATATTATGATGCAGTTAAACTGCTCTTTTCTTTCGATTTCCTTTATGCACTGTTTCTGTTGACTCTTAGCAGCGAGTTTACTTTGACAAAGTTCCAAGCACGGTACTAAAGCAGCCAAATACTGGAACCTGTGATTCTATGTTTGTGATACCAAAAGGGCATTCCAAGTACAGAATGATCTAGGTGAGGTGGTATGACTATATGGTCTATATAGACTTTAGAAAAGAATTTCCCTGCTTCAGTGGCACTACATCTAGAGATATACCTGGTATTTTAATATTTGCAGATCTCACATGTACATGGAATGAAATAACAAGAAGTTATCAAAAGACACTGTCTGATGCATACTCTCTCTAGACATAAATTCTCACAGCTGTGAAAGAGACATGGCGTCATCCTTGGATGTTATGACATCACGGTACACAAGAGGATATTTAAATGGCGTGCTTGCGTTTCTAACTGAATCGTCTGGTTAGGATAATGTACACACACAGAATATGCGTCATTTTTTCTGATATGTTGACGTTAAGTAGGAAGCTTTTGGTGTAAATAAGTGTTTTTAGGGTTTCAACTTCCATTTAATCAAGTTTTTCAACCAATACAATTGCAGCATACACTCTCATTATTTTTACAATAATTTTAACGAATTAATTGATGTGGAAGCTATTACTATTCCATGCTTGGTTCTGAATCTAGTTCTGGTCCTGGCGATATACCGGAACCACAGCTTTGCTATTGATAACCGTCTCCTCTTATTATCAATTAGTGTTAATGATCAAAAGGCCTATCCATTAATAGTTATTGCAACACTCTCTTATTGAAGGATATTGTGTTCTACATACCGTGCACCGTATGTCCAATAAAGGTTCTGTCCTGAAGGTATGTGGTTGCAGTCTATTCTAATAATGATTACACTTCAATTGACGAAAACGTCCCCGTGTGCTAAGATTCATCCCATAACAATGTTCTAAAAGCATGTATTTTCAACCCTTGACTGATCCTCTATAGTTCAATCTCGCGAACGTCATTACCTAGATTTGAGTATCACAAGATACACAGATGGTAGCGACAATTGCACTTGGGACCGTTACTGCCTGAATATTTTATTTTGAGTTCAAGCTTTTGAATTTAGCACTCAACACAAGAGTCAAACACACCTTGCGTAAGTGAAATTGTAACAGACACTTTACGCTCGTGTACATGTTCACAAAACGATTATACTCGAACAAATGTTCAGTGGATCCTGTCAAAGCTACGAATTGCTCCAATATGACTGTACGAAGTAGTCGTCTTCAGATAAATGTATGCATTAAAGATTTAAACATGCGGGATAAAGTACAATGCCTGGCTGAGAAAATGTCACTTTAAGCGAAAAGTATCTTTCAAAAACTCCAGAGCAGATGAGAAGGTATTACAAACACGCTTTTTGAACTCCACAAGAAAATCATTCTATTTTCCTCACATATACTTTATACGTTTAACGTGTTATGTTTATGTACCTGAAACCCAACTTCCACTTCAAACGAATGACTTACTACAGAGAAGGTAATATGACACCAGTCACAGCACTATTACTTTAAGGCCACGATGCATGTATTCTTTTTTTCAAAATATATCTGCCGTTTCCCGTTCTTCTCTTAATTGTACAATACCTGGCTGCCAACTTCCACTTCGACCCGGATATTCCAAACGTGCTGCCACAGTTAAATCCAAGCCAACCCCACCTTAAACACCAACATCCGTACAGTGTTAACGTACTGCACTTGGGTATATTCACACACACACATAGTTATATCAATTATGCCGTTACACATATGTGAGAGAGTGCTTGTGTACCACGGTTTACATGTCAGTTACTGATTCGATGTTGCACATTGTCCTGCATGCATTTACATTCTGATCATGATCGAGTCGCCTAACCTTTCAGACCATTTGTAGATATATTTAAACCTGGAGTTAAGTATGCTGAGTTATATACCTTGAAATCCTATTTATATAGAACTTACCAAAGCATAAACATTCCGAGCATTGCATTCGTAGGAGATCCCATTTGAGGGGCTTTCTTACTCTTGAAGCGATTGTGACGAGGCTTGAGAAGAAGAGTTGACACCAAGCCTGTGACCCCTCCTACTAAATGAACTGGTCCTGCTCCAGCGATGTCAATCACACCCATAGTCTGTAACCATCCCTGTTTACCCCAGAACCAGTGGGCGGGGAAACAGTACACGAATGTATTCAGTAATGAAAATATGATGTATGCCTCTAGTTTTGTCCTCTCCGCCATCGCACCTGGAATAACAATCAAACATAGGATGTATACCAGCTGAAGTCAAAATAGTTTATCATATACATCTGGAATGACAATCAAACATAGTATATACACCGGCTGAACCAAAAATAGTTTATCATAAACATCTGGAATGACAATCAAACATAGGATGTATACCAACTGAACTCAATTAGTTTATCATATACATCTGGAATGACAATCAAACATAGGATGTATACCCAACTGAACTCAATTAGTTTATCATATATACATCTGGACTGAACTCAAAATAGTTTATCATAAACATCTGGAATGACAATCATACATAGGATGTATACCAACTGAACTCAAAATAGTTTATCATATACATCTGGAATGACAATCAAACATAGGATGTATACCAACTGAACTCAAAATAGTTTATCATAAACATCTGGAATGACAATCAAACATAGGATGTATACCAACTGAACTCAAAATAGTTTATCATATACATCTGGAATGACAATCAAACATAGGATGTATACCAACTAAAATTCAAAATAGTTTATCATATACATCTGGAATGACAATCAAACATAGGATGTATACCAACTGAACTCAAAATAGTTTATCATATATCATAGAAAAAAGTTGTCATGTTTTTGAGCAATAAATATGTAAGTATAATCATGTCACATTTAGAGATTGCAATCATTTGTATCGTTGAATTATCGCATTATTGAAGTTATAATCGTAGTCTGTGTGAAATACTGCTCCATATAAATGTAGTAATTATTTACAGGTGAAGCTGTATACTCGTGAGAAAAATGTCGAATCTTTTGGAATCTGACCAAATAGACAGAGATAACTCTTCAGATGTATCTATAATACAACATTACCACTGCAAAATGTAGGTTAAATTCTGAAGTGATGAATCACTCTTTTCTTAGTGGTCACAATACTTGTGTGTGTGTGTGTGTGTGTGTGTGTGTGTGTGTGTGTGTGTGTGTGTGTGTGTGTGTGTGTGTGTGTGTGTGTGTGTGTGTGTGTGTGTGTGTGTGTGTGTGTGTGTGTGTGTGTGTGTGTGTGTGTGTGTGTGTGTGTGTGTGTGTGTAAAACTGAGTATTATTTGGACTCATTTTCTGTGCCAGCTGTTTACTGTGCCATCCCTTAAACACAACCATGAATTGATATCATTTATGTAACCCTAGCATTCATATTGACCCTATGGATGGTAAAAAAAGGTAACAAGGTTTCAGATCAGACACCATGGAATAACCAGTGAAACGTTCATATCTGGAACAACGTACGTCAATGTATATAGGGTATGACTATGTTTTCACCAAGAAATAGACAATCGTTAAGAGTTAGAGATCGGTTTCACGCCACTTTAAGGAACAAAATTAAAACGTCACTCATTGTACCATGTAGGGACTCGAACATTCTTAATTTGTGAAGCCCATTTCTGGTGTCCCCCGCCGTGATATTGCTGGAATATTGCTAAAAACAGCGTAAAACCATACTCCGTCAGTCAGTCAGTCGAACATTCTCAAAGTCGAGCTTTCAGCACCTCGAATTTTAAACTCTAGTACTACATGTGCAAGTTTATTCCTGTGGTTTATTTTTCGGCATGTGCTGGTAATATACTAGCTTTATTTGCCGACTTCAAGACGCACTGATTAGTATAACCGCTTTTACCCGGATTGTCATCATATGATACAAAATCTATGATGAGGTGAACAGCAAACATTATGGATATGTCTAGACAAGCGCACTATGACATTTTGTAATAACTGTAAGTTGTATTTCTTGTTTTCATTCAAAGATATTAGCACACTTGCGTTTTTTTCCTTAGATAAATAGTTGTCTTTGTAAGACAACGGGTTATACTCCTCTCAGATCAAATAGGGATCCCTTGTAATGTATCCAATTAGATCGATGTGTTTATTTTAAGGGATTCACTGACGTATATTATAAAAGACGACTTGGTCGATCAGGTGACTTAAAGATTCCATACAAACACAATAAGACATACAAACACAATGTATGACATACAAACACAATGAGAGACCATCATTGGCACTGATGGTGTTTATTTCGCAGTTTCAATATAAACTCACCACCTCGTTGACTTGAAACCCTCAGTATAGGTTAAAACTAGTGTTGCATCTCAACGGCTGCCACAAAATGTTCACCCGTTCAAAATATAAATCAATGAAGTTTGCGCAGAAATATTTAAAAGACATTCAGTACTTTGGCACATTGATTGAAAACTATTTAATGCTTCCAAAATATTTATCTTCACTTAACTGATGGACACATTTTAGCGCTATCACCTGATGCATGTTGGATAATCCGTACAGAGCGTCTTTGTTTTAGCACGAAATGTAGACTTAACATGGCAAGGTTGAATGTCTATAGAAGTGTCTATATACATTCTTGCTTCGTGAAGATGACTGTACATCTGAACGTATGTTCCACCGTCAACGCTTCTCTTCTCCATAACCTATGTGCATACAGACATTACAGTCTTACATAACTGTACATCCGGCATGTTTATGTCACATGCCACCCGTGAAGATCCGGGTTAGAATTGGTCTTCAGCAACCCCTGCTCGTCGTAAGGGGCGACTAAAGGGATTGTCAGACTCACTGTATTGCTTCACAAATGTCATCGTATCCCGATTGCGTCATCGATGCTCATGATATCAATCACTGGATTGGTCCAAGTTCCATTATTTACCGTGCAACGTTAAAGAACAAGTAAACAAACAAATTAGGTAGCATAAATGTCGGTTACCTGAAACGATAGTAGTAGCGGTCGTGGCAAACGACGCCTGGAAAAAGAACTTTGAATACACGTATCCTAAACTTTCTTCATCTGCCGTGACAAAAAAGTCCCCCCAGCCATTGAAAGGGGTAGCACCGCGTTCATCTTCACCAAAACTCAGTCCATAACCAAACATCCAGTATGTGAGTCCCCGCAGATTACATCCACGGCGTTCTTTACCATGATGTTCACCTCGTTCTTGCTGGAGACTGAGCCGCTTTCCAACAGACCAAAACCTGCAACAAACAGACGTTTTGTACACAAAACCAAGAATCAGCAAATGGAATGTTATATTAAGTCAGATGTGATGATAGGTGGTATTGGTACACGCGTGTGTTGGTTTTTGGTGTTTTTGGTATGTGTGCTATTTGTTGTTGTTGTTGTTGTTGTTGTTGGAGGGGGGTAGGTGTGGTGTGTTTTCCCCCGGTGCCAAGAGAACATGCTGTAATGCGCTACGTTCTAGCTATCTACAAGTCCAAATAAAATCTATCTTTACTACTTATATCTGTATAGGGGCGCTTTTCCAGAAATATCTATATTGCTTTCTGAACACATCGGGGCGGTAGGGTAGCCTAGTGGTTAAAGCGTCCGCTCGTCACACCAAGGACCCGGGTTCGATTCCCCACATGTTTACAATGTGTGAAGCCCATTTCTGGTGTCCCCCCGCCGTGACATTCCTTAAAGCGACGTAAACCCATACTCATTCAATCACTAGTATGTGTATAAATATGACGTGGTTGGGGAGACTTTCCAGTTACAATATAACAACATTTCTCCGCCACTGCTGCATCAAGTGCTATCATCCAATGTTTAAGAAACACCGGGTGGGTACTGACTGAACCCTGGGTATTAGTCAACACGAAACTAAGTCCCTACTCCAATCCTCTTTACATATCCGCTGTATCAAGTGGATACAGAAAGCTGGTAAGCGATACAGGTTCGTTTAGTACAACATCTTAAACGCAAATTGATCATGCTTTTCATGTCTATGCCCCTAAACTGTACCTCAATGAGTTCCACCGGTAATATTGTAAACGAAACAACTGCTTCAGCAAACCTGCGGCTAATACATTACCATGGTAACAGCTGGTAACACAACAATGATATGGCATATTTCTAATTATTATGGAAATGATTTTGTCGGTGCTATTTACTTTATCTTTCCTATGTGTCCAATGCCAAAGTATCCTAATCTAGAAGAAATACGAGTCCCTCTGAAGATATTCTTCTTCTGTAAAAACAAACAGTATAACATACTCCTATATTTTCACAATAATTGTGACCACCGATGATATAAGCAGATATGTGCTGTGATATTGCTGGAATATTGCTGAAAACGGCGAAAAATCCCTCCTCCTTCACTCAGGACTAAGGATTATATGTACCAGTACCCAAATCTTCTCTGAGCTGAACGTCTCCTTTTCAACGAACCGATAACTCCATACAGCAAATCACTTCACTGTATTCTATGCTAAGAGCCAATAATCAATGTACTTGATGGAGACAAAATGCTTTCTCCAGGGAATGGAACAGCTATTGTAATTTATATTCATGGCATGCGGGTGATAAAACTTTAGAATGCAGGAAATGAAAACATCAGCTGAAGACTTCCTTAGGATTTAATTCTAAAATTTGATTATGAAGTTGGAAATCTCTTTTACATGTACATTGCATATTAATTGTATGAGTTATTTCAACGTTTATGTATTGAACACTTAGGCACTAGAAATACTGCCATTGATCTTCACACCGGTACCATAACTTTTGGGGGTATTTTTAGAAGCAATTACTTGTAGTTGGCATGACAACTCACCTAATACGTTGTTACATCCTACCACATCCTTGTGAGATTACTGACTAAATATTTAAAGAACATGCACCTTCCTAGCAGTGGAAAACTATCCTAAATGTCATGTTTATATACGGCTAATTAGTCGGAGAGCATGTTGTATCTTGGAATCGCGAGTCTTTGTCATCTGAATATCAATACTTGGAACAAATAATTGGTTGTAAGATTCCTTCCAGGGATAGATAAAGACCTTATCAGTTTGCTTAGGCATCTCGTGTAGTCAAACACATGGTTTGTCGTCTCTTATATACCAACAATGTCAAAAGTAAAGCAATCACTTATCTCAATTTGTACTCGCTAGTATAAGTACAATATTAGTGTGTACATTCTTGAAGTAATTCTTGCTCGAATATGAATATGCGCAAAACGTTAGGCTAGTAGTCATGTTTTTTAAATAATGTGCATTTTAAGTCCTCATTTATTGTGTAACAATTATGTGCCTAGGGATATGGTATCAATGCCTTCAGTTGCGCATTCCACATTCGCCCTCTCAAAGGTGGTAAATTAATAATTCATCTGTCCAGTATATGTTTTAATTCCTTGAATTCTGCACTGTCATCTTTGGAAGAAATACGCTGGCCAAAAGATAAAACATGCAACGTTTATTAGAACACCACCACAAATTCGAAACATTCTTTCAGGCAAATGTAGATGGCATCACACGTTAAATTCATTCCCTCATTTTTTAAACCAAAGCTAAACAACATGATAAATCCAACTTTTGTTTAAATGTTTATGAATGTAACCAGCTCTCAGTTCTAAGT
This sequence comes from Haliotis rubra, assembly GCF_003918875.1. Lineage (NCBI taxonomy): Eukaryota > Metazoa > Mollusca > Gastropoda > Lepetellida > Haliotidae > Haliotis > Haliotis rubra. The sequence continues at coordinate 492,593 of NW_025765115.1, read as the reverse complement.
TAGTGGGTGAGTAAACATTTATCACCACATCGGCACTATGACGGCCACATAGTGACGGGAGCGCTCAGTCATGCAAAGCTCACCATGTGTGTGATAATGCATTGTGAAACAGCCCATACATCTCGTGTGTTTTAATTACCACGACTTGGGTTGTTAAAATCATGAACCTTGAAAGTGAGTGAATGAAATTTGAAATGACAACAAAATATTTGGGCTGTCTAAAATCACGTCAGCATATTAAAGTACAATAACTAGACTATCACAGATTTTATCTAAAACTAAATCTAGTTTAAGAGCGTGTAAGAAAATCAAACTACCATTTAACGACACAATATACAAGAAACAGTCCAGGGATCACCAGCAACCCAATCAGGGACCATGAAGACCTTCGAGAACCTTGAAAAAAACAAATGTTCGATAATGCGATTCCGTATTGACTAAATATGGCGTAACTGTGTTCTTCTATTACGTGTATTCAACACTTTAACCTCCGCTTTAATTGATCCGAAGAACGGCATTTCTATTCATGTTCCACACAATCTATATTCCTTCATTACTAATGTCCACGGTTCGGTGTATACATAGTCAGCCGAAATAAATAATAATCCATTCTAGTTACATCCGACGATGCGCAGTTAAATACGTTATCTTGGAAAGCCAGGTCCCTCTGGGTCCAATATGTACGGTGAGATAGACAGGGCTAACCTCTACTGACAAATACAATCAGTCAACATGTGGGCTTGGTTGATACAGAATTTCACGACGGCCGGGATAGTAGTCATAGTTAGTGCTGATGGCAGCGCCATAATAGACGTCCACAACATGATAATCATCGTTAATGCACTGGCATGTTGTTCATTATCAATGTTTATGTGTTTCAACAGATTCATTCTTTGGGCAAATTGCGTTTTACAAACTTTCATTTCAACACAAGGACATACAGAGTCAATACACATTATGAGGGATTAAGTGCGTTGCCAATTGTACTTTACCTCAACGTCTCAACAACCCCCACTGTACTGCAAGGCGAACATGTCTCATGAACGTTTTTCTTTACTCTCAACCATTGAACTTTAACTCAACAAGCCCCACTGTGCTGCAAAGCGAACATGTCTCATGGACGTTTTTCTTTACTCTCAGCAATTGTACTTTACCTCAACAAGCCCCACTGTGCTGCAAAGCGAACATGTCTCATGGACGTTTTTCTTTACTCTCAACCATTGTACTTTACCTCAACAAGCCCACTCTGCTGCAAAGCCAACCTATTTCTTGAATGTTTTTCTTTACTCTCAACCATTGTACTTTACCTCAACAACGCCCACTGTGCTGAAAAGCCAACATATTTCTTGAACATTTTTCTTTACTGATAAATCCCAAAGAAGCAATCGTCACCATCAAGCGCACTTCAAAAATACAAACATTGGGTGTCGCTTTATCAAAATCAGTAATTACGCTATCGCGTCACTGGATTGTCGAATAAAGAAATTCGAATAAAGACTATAGCTGGAAGATAGTAAATTACTGGGATATATATATCACTCCAAACTGCTTTTGACTTTCCTGCATTTGAACATTACGTTTTGTAAATTAAAAATATAACTCCCCTCACGGATATACTCAAAGAGATACTGAAAACAGACTTAATGATCCCTGGGGTAAAGTAGAATTTCTTCCAATTGCCCACCATATTGATGTATTTAGTTTGACGCGCCTTGGAACTTATGCTTTTACCATGGGAAAGATCCTGTTGATTTCCTTCTGCCACTCAAGGAGATTTATAGTGATAGGGCACGCAAGTGTCCGAGTATGGTATCACGAAAGACAGATCGACACCACTGATTGATCGAAAAGATATTTTGGTTAGAAATCAGACTCGCGCCCCTTTCTTAATGACACAACCCAGTGGCAATAATGTTCCTCTGCTGCCTCCTCGCCCGTAGTTACTATGAGCAAATTGTCATCCAGAATTGTTGTAACTAGAAGCAAGTTCCAGTTTTGGTCATCCGAAAATTTGTCTTAAATCATTCATATTTACTAACCATTATTTAGAGCGAATGCTGTTCATCACCCCTACAGCATGTGAACAGGACAAGTTCAATACATCTTGTCATCATTGCGATTGCATCCTTCAAAATGCTAAGCTTTACTGATGGCTTTGTCTTGGGAGAAGTACTCACAGAAGTGAAATTATTGACTTCTCAAATTACAGATAAATAGAATGATTGAGGCAACATTTTGCTCCAATAGATCTTGTACTAACAGAATGTCATTACGTGAACTACTCCAGATGCAGTAAATGTTAGTCGCACTGAGAGTCTTCCAAACATGACAGATTGTTGGAGAATGCCATTTCCTGCCTAATGGAGTTACATGAATACCATGGGTTTGGGAAAAAATTCGTATTAAGTACATACGTCTGAAGAGCATCATTAATCCTATATCATACGCTCAACTTAAAACCTCCTAGAGCTGATTACTAATCACGTGCGTTTTTATATGAAATCATTATCCGTATCTGATTAAAGTTAACTTTCATGATATACATGAATACTACTCCAAACACTAGGAACGTTTACCTTGAGCTCCAAATGGGGTGTGCTTCTGAGATTAGGGTCCTTAAATAAGAATATACTAATACTAGAAAACGTGGCAAAGATTCACGGTTTTATTAGTACCAACAAACAGTAATTAAAGACAAGTAACGCAAATTATAAAGGGCCAAAGCTCTAATCAACACTGACAAGGATGATCAGCTAAGCAACGCTACAGCCCCTATTAACAAAGGTAGCTAACACCTCCCGCTGAAGTAGACAACTCATTAGTCGGCTAAGATCAGTCATCAGCTGGGATTTACCATTAAGAGCGATTAACCTTGGCTTTGGTAATTAGGAAAGCCTTTCACAAAGCGTGAACCTAAAATATTCTTTTACACAGTAACAAGTTAATAAAAGGCTAGTCTTACAACATAAAGTTGTTTGGACTGAACCTTCAGATTTCTAAAACATACGGATACTTGACGTGTTGAGTAACTTACTAACACCAATAAAACGGTTCTCGACTCAAACTAGGTGATCAAGGGAAGATTGGTCATCTAGAGATTATTAGAAATAGGGGATCCTGAATATAACACCGCAGCCAATTGGTTTAGATCAGTACCAGCAGACGTAAGTCAGAATAAGATCAATATCCAACTTTAAAATAGTTAGTAGCGAAGACAAGTTTTGACCTGACCGCTCAGTAGCAGTACGACTAGATTCCCTCCAGCGACTCTTGGTGATAGTTATCCTTGAAGGTGGCAAAAAACGACCAGCGCTGGCTTGAAGCGACTACTAAATGCCCCAAGGAATATGAAAATTGTATTTTGTTTTAAAACAGTGACAACACTACTAGCAATAGGGAGATTTTTGCTGCAAGATGTAGGCACCAAGATAAGCAGCTGAACATGAGCTACCTAAAGGTACCAATAAAATGTAAAACCTGGTACAATTCGTGGGGTGGCACAAATGATAAAAAGTAGATGTGAAATACCTACATAGTACTGGGTAATCTCGCCACTTCGTGTAAATGTGGAGAATCATCACCAACACTGCTTTCAATCATCTGGTATCTTCAGGGCAAATGGTGGTCACCAACGACATTGATATCAATGTTAATTGTCTATTTGCCCCGTCCCCCATCACCCAGGTACGTCTCCAGTTCCAGGGTACGGGGTTTTGTCAATGTAATTATTATGATGGAACATTGCTTAGACAAACGACCAAGTATGAAGTTGCTATTATTAGAAACATAACATTTACACCACCTTATATTGAGAACTAAGTAAGTTATTACCACAATAGTGTTGTACAAGACCTAATTATTTCAAATTTCATACCCTTTTTAAGGAAAGAAATTACATAATTATTGATAAGCTAAGTAAATATATTAAATGTATCTAAGAAAATCTTTCAAAACTTTAATGATATTGCCTTGTTGTAATATTGTATCACCATTAATGCTTGAATGTACTATGTACCACTGTGAGTGGTTTTGGTAAATAAATTAACTAGAACTTGAACAGCTAGTCGTGTTCTCACAACACAGAAGATAAGCTATACAGGGAGCCGCCAGTTTTCATTGACACCTCATTAAGAAACGTCGCTTCTCCAATTCGCTTGCGATATGTCTTAACTGAAAAGTTTTTTACCTTTTTCAACAAGAGCGATCGATGCTTCGTTTCAATGGATGTTTTCAATTTAAAATCATAATTATGCAATTTAATTATATAGGTAGTGAGTTCATAAGATTTCGTAGCTATCTACAAAAGTGACTAGGCCCCAAAACATTCAATCAGTCATTTACGTTTCAACGTTCTAATCATTACATTATATTATACCGCCATTATCGGATAAGAAAATGTCACACATGTATCTTTCGATATCAAATTTTTGTGCACTCATCGAGAAAAGTGGTTTCTTTAGCTTTCATCGTCTTTTGATGATAGTTTGAATTTCTGTATGAGACACTGATGAGATTCGTTATGTATCACCCTGTTGTTAACAGCGCATTAGCTACCGTTAGATATTATATGTAGCCGTATTGTGTACACACATTGGTTATTGGAACATGGTAGGGAGAAGAAACGTGGTGCACACGAACACACCTTGTAAAAACGGTTCTGCACAGTTGAAGTTGTCGTTAACTATGTATTTTGGAATAAGTGTGATTTTCATAATCCGTCATACACCATGAATACACAATTCACGATTTATCCGGCACGTGTGTTATGTTTCCCCTATCGTTTGGTGAATTGAAAGTATAACATCCACTGTTAAAGTAGTTTGTTGGATTGTTGGGAGTTTCAACCGTGATTCTTCCTTTTCTTTTATTTCGAAGTCCAAAGCAGATTAATGGATCACTCTAAATCAGTACAAATGTTGTTGTTGGTACTTACCTAGTATCAATCGTACTAGTTTGTTTGTTTGTTGTTTAAAGCAGCACTCAGCAATGTTCTGTACAAAATAATGACTGGACCAGACAATCCAGTGATCAACATCACGAGCATCGGTGTACACAATTGGGATATGATGACATGTGTCAAAGAAGTCAGAGAGCTTGACCACCCGATCCCGTAAGAGGCTTACGACAAGCATGTGTTACCGAAGACCAATTCTTCCCCGAATTTTCTCGGGTGCAATCGTACTAGCTTGCGTATCGATTTTTAAACATAATAGCATGTACTCACTCGTCTGTTACAAATAATGTCCCGGAAACATAAACATTGGTTTGAGATAGCTGCGATTTGTGTTCTGATAGGGACATCTCGTATTGTTATGTTAGTATATTTTATTACTATTCTGATGATTGTACACGCATGACGTGAGAAGGTTTTTGAAATTCAAGACAAAACATTAATAGTTATATTTTGATATCATATTTTACTCTTTGCAATAACGTGTCCTATTTTATCAATAACAATTCCTGTAAGTGGAAATTTGTTCATTCTTGAACACTTATAGCGTACATCAAAGATTTATTGATTGAACCATAAGTGCAACACGCCATGCATGCACGTGTTCAAAGTAAAAGATAATTCTTATATAAAGTAAGGACACTTTTTTCAAAACTTCTGTAAATATTTTGTCAGGAACAATGTCATTTCATTACATTCAACTCGGCGGTAATGTTTTGATTTCAGTAGAATGTAACATTTCCACATGTTCAGGTATACTTGTCACCATGTACATTGTCAGGATAGATAAGTTACAGTGAGAAGCGTGAACAGTCGTGCCGAATGCAACTCATCAGGATACATTGTACAGGGGAACATTGAATGTTTATATTTTTGGACACATGGACTGCTGCTATCCATTTGTCTCCAGAAGCGGACGATGGATTGCACATTAGCTCAAAATCGAAAATTGCAGCAATACCTCATGGGACGTTGTTGTGTGTACCCGCCGTGATGTTGCTGGAATATTGCTAAAAGCGGCGTAAAACCAAACTGAGTCAGTCAGTCAGTCAGTTGTTGTGTGTGTGTGTTGTGTGTGTGTGTGTGTGCGGGGGGGTTCTGCGCGTGCTACATAGTATACGTCGTAATTGACTGAAAAGATTAACTGCTCAGCTGTAGTGACACAGTTCAACAAGGTGTGTGATTTCTTTCAAGACAGACAGACAGATATTTTATTAAAGTCTCACCTCGTATTTACAAAATAAAACAATTGACAAGTCATTAAAACAAACTATCCTTTACGAGCCACCCATTGAGGGTTACGAGAGACTATATGTACAATGTAAACTATTGTTTAATTAATACCTGGGAATTATAAAGCAATAATTGTTAAAGGTCACATGCAACCAACAAATCAAACATAATTAAAGCACAATTATCACTTCTTCATGACATATAATATGCATTGCTGATTATGAAAAAACAAATAAACAAAATTATAAGCGTATAATCGCAAATCAAAAGTGCAATATTTTGTACTTGGGTTTACCTCCCTCGAAACCAAGCAGCCGGGATACCGAACCCAGTCAGAGCGGGTGGGTGTGCACTCAAGTGTAACGGCTGGTTCATTAGCAGATGCCGCCTTCACGGCTCATTGTGTGTGTATATATAGAGATGTTGGGTTTTGTAAATACATGCTCATTTTTTGTGTATAACATTTTGCAATCAACAGACATCATAACATGTCATGTGTTCAAGTATCACACCTGCCTGTCTGTGTAATTACATAATGTGACAGAGACCGAACTCGGGCCATAAATCAATGCATTTTGTTTATGGTGTATAGCCTGATTGGTGTTAAGTTCAAATTGCATGTGGTCAGTGATTGCAGTTGTGTATTGAATATTGTCATTAGCAGACAGGCAGGCAGACACACAGGTGTCAATAAAACAAGACATTGAGTTTTGTCTGTGATATATATTCTTTATTTATCCTCCAAGTTGGGAGAGTACAAGTACAAGTTGCAAAAAGGTAATATTTACACCACAGTCACATTGTTATGTGAAATAGAGTCTCTCAGAAAGCTGGCTGCACTGCTTAGTGCTGTGTGACTTCTCTGCACATCAGATGAATGTACCTTACAGCCACACTAGTAAATGTTCTCTGATCCTCTGCATTAAGTCCATACTGAGGGCTACATGACAGAAGACACAACACCATCTCAATGTCTGACAAGTTGTGGAACCATACACTGAAGTCCACAGGACCAATATTGATCAGTTCACACCACAGCTGATCTCTCACAGAGAGTAAATTATCACACTGCACGACAGCATGAACACACGGATCACTATATAACCGTCCACACTTCTCACACAGGTACACAGCATCTTTAATGTATCTAATGCTGGAACATAACTGCACCAGGAACTTGGACGAGGTTCGGTACAGGTGGTCTTCCCGTGACAATGTCCATGCTGGATGAACACACAGATCTCTGTGTATCTGTGCGAACCACTGGAGATCTGGTTCAACCGTTATCCTATCAGTCCAAGAGGCGGAATAGAACTTCCAAACAGCGGCTTTCACACTTTGTTTCCAAGAAGCCTTACGTGGAAATATGCCAGTTGACAAGTAGTCTTCTAGCACATTTGTCAACTGATACTTCTGGAGGAGTCTCATCAGATCAGGAATGAAACCTCTCGGTTGTGCACACACACCATGAACAAAGCACAGTAGCCTTGTCAGAAACACCTGGTGTGGAAGGTAAGATGTGTTCATGTTTATGAGGTTTCCGGCAAACAAGAGTTTCTTTTTATCTATCTCAGCTTCCAGAGGTAGTAAACCCAGGAGACCAAGACACACATCAGTCCTAGTTCTCTTTGGGAGGCCTTGGATCGTCTTTATGACATGCCTGTAGGAACGTTCAAGCATAAGAATCTCAGTCTGACTGAGAGAGTTCCACAGCTCACTACCGAAAAGACACTTTGGTAGAGCTACTTTCTGGATCAGTTTCAGACAGACAATGGGAGACACCAGAGATGGATTCAATCCTTTCCTTGACATTGTGTAAGCATAGGATCTGATCTTAGTACATGCGTCTAGTGTTCTTTCCATTGAATTAAACCTGTCAGAGAGTATAATGCCGACATGTTTGACTTGGTTAACTGTTGGTAGTAGACACCCATATAAGGAGAGGTCGTCAGCAACAACTTTAGATTTTCTGCTAGCCCCAAATGTAACGCGCTCAGTCTTACTAGAGGAGAATGTGAAGCGCCACAACCTACTGTAGTTTTCTGCAATTCTCAGGAGGGAGCTGAGATTACTGGTACAGGAACTCACCAAGGCTACGTCATCGGCTTGAGTTGGACATTCTGTGTTCAAATCCATAATCAGGGCACCCTTCTTCGATTCAGTAATATCGTCCAAGAGTTGGTTGATATACAGCAGATACAGCCTTGCAGACAACACTCCACCCTGACGTACGCCTTGTTGAAGAGTGAACCACCTCGATTGCATGTTACCTATCAATACACAGCTCTCCATATCATGGTACAGCTTGTCTATAACAGTCCACAGTTTTCCTTTTACTCCACCATCATACAACTTCAACTTCTTCCGCAAACCATCATGCCACACACTGTCGAATGCTTTACAGCTGTCAAGAAATAGCACATGAACGTCGCTGCCTCGCTCTTGGTAGTGCTGAACTGTCTCCTGCAGGTTGAACGAAGCGTGAGTTGAACAGAGACTTTCCTGGTAAGCCATCTGCTGTTTGTTAGGGAAATTGTTATCCTGGCGCAGAGCGTTTAAGTGTGGCAGTAGGGCCATTTCAAAGACTTTCTCTATTACGGGGCTTAATGAAATACCGCGATAACAGTTTGGGTCTTTCTTTGATTTGCCGCCTCCTTTATGTAGTGGCAGGATAACACTACGCTTCCAGGCTCGTGGAATGAAACCAGTTTGAATGACAAGGTTATATAGACAGCTCAGGTGATGCATTAATGTTCTCCCTCCAAACTTCAGATGCTCATATACTAATCCATCAATTCCACCTGATTTTCCATTTTTTAGCTTCTTGCACACTGCCTCAACTTCATTAAGTGTGATATGACAGGGATCAGATGTGTCGGCGTTGCACAGTTTCCTTATCTCAGAAACCTGACTTTCGATGTTGCGTTTAAAACATTCATCAAAATGAGGCTTATCTGATGACTGAAAGACAGTTTCAAAGTGAGAAGCCCATTTTTCAAGCACATCATCAGGGTTGCTGTATGTGACCCCTTCTACTTGAATTGGTGTGATCACTTTGTCACGGGATCCTTTCAACCTTCGGTTCACCAGGTGCCAGAAAGCTTTTTGATTCAGTTCAGATGATTTCTCAAGGTCACTCATCCATTGAGATATCACATTATTTGCAGCCTGTCTCATCTCTCTCCTAAATTTGTCTTTATTCATCTTGTACTCCTTGAATGATATGTGTTGCATGCCTCTGGGACGTCCCTCTTGCTTCCACCTTGTTCTTGCCATAGTCATGTCCCTATGGGAGACTTTTACGCAATCTGTCCAGTAGGGCTTTAGATGTTTTCTGGAACCGTTTCAGAGGAAGTGTATCAGTAGCAGCATTTATCAAACAGGCGACAATTGTCTCATAGTATAGGTTTAGCCCCTCTTCACCACAGTTGACATCTACAACCGGCAACGGCCACAGGATATGTGACACAGCAAATGTATAATCACGGATGATACCACGGTCACGAGCTTTCTCCCACGCAACTCTATGTTTCGCTTCATTGTCAATATGATGTGGCAAGGCAGTATCTAACGCAAATCCACATACAATGGGGTGATGATCCGAGACATTGAATCCATGATCATCAAGTACTCTGGCATGAGTAACGTTAATTTGGTCATTCTGTGATACTAACACGTGATCAATGAGTGTCTTAGGTCCCCCATCATATGAACAGAAGGTCCAGTTTGGTCCTTGACACTCACTTTGTGTTACTATGGATACCATGTCGAAGGATGACAGCAGGTGAAGAAGTCGTCTGCTTCTGGAATCTGGCTGGAAGTCACATCTAGGTCCTGTAACATTGGTGTTGAAGTCCCCCATTACAATAACTGTATATTCTTCACAGAATGACTGCATCAAACCCTCTAGAACGTCAACAGCTCACATTAAGTTTTTCAAGGGTTGTGTTATTGCAGGTAAATACACCGACAATATCACCAATGGTCGGCTATTTGGTATATGTATCTCTGCACCTATTACAAAGTCATAATCTGTATCAATCAGTTGTGTGTATGGTGCCACACGTTGTGACAGGATTAAAGCAACTCCTCCCCGTGCTGGGAAGTAATTTTCTGGAAGATCATCATGATCACCAAAACATTTTACAAGAAAAGAATAGTCAGGTGGTAAATGTGACAGTAGACATACGTTGCGTTGATGCAACTGATGTTCTGTAAGAGCACATATATCAACCGAGAATGTCTGCAGACAGTCAGTGAGATATGCAGCTGAGGACGTGAATCCTCTACAGTTCCATGTCATTAGGCTTAGTACATCCATTTATCTTGCATTTTCCTTTGGTACTGACTCCAAGGAATCCATTTCTTCACAGTAATATGGTCTGGCCAGAAGTTTGGATCCTCAACTCTCACCTTATCGAGAGAGTCAACATTCAACTGAGCCCAAGCTGATCTCTTGTTAGGGTTACAATTAAAGCGGAGATGTGTAACCCGGACACCTTTATCCTGAAGAAAGTCCCTCATTGCGCTTTCAGTACACCGTTTGTCTATTCCTCCAATGAAGAACCTAGCTACCCGGTTTCCACTCACTACTCCTCTGAATCTCTCAATTCCTTTCCTTTTCACAGATTTCACTTGCCTGGTATTCTCTTCGTCTGCGTTACAGGTTACCTGAATATCATATGATTTGTTTAGCTGGGTACGACGACATGTGGACACGTTTTTTTGTTCTCCATTAACGCTTTGGAAGGTGTCGCTTTTCTCCACGTAATCCATTACATCATCCATATGTGTCTGTGAATCATTCTGCTCCGGAAAGAATGATAACTGTGAACACTGGATTAACCTATCCACCATACTGCCAATAACATGTTTCTTACTGCCCTGTTTCTCAGATCTAGTGACGCCATTGCCAGAATGGTCGCATATATCACACGATTGGCTTTCAATGGATATGCGAGGTGTCAAGTCTGGATTAATGGTACTACTGACTTTTTCACATTCAATATCTGTTGACGTCTGTCCAACGACATTGATACCTGCATTCTCATCATCGGGGGTTCTAAGCTCTGCTATCTCTTCTCCATTACATGCCCGTCAAAGATAGAAACAATCTTTGGCTAATTTTATTTCTAATGATTCCCCGTTTTTCCTTCTCGGATGTAGCCGCTTTTTCAAACTATCATTTTGATAAGGTAAATCAGTTTTTTGTCTTGCGTTTGTGTGCAATTCAAATCGACACATTTCAAGTTCATGTAAATCACATTTCACACAGCCAAGTAACTGTTCAATAAATGTCTGTTTTGGTAAATTCATACTCTGGCTATCGTTTAACAAGGTGTATGATTTCTTTCAAGACAGACAGACAGATATTTTATTAAAGTCTCACCTCGTATTTACAAAATAAAACAATTGACAAGTCATTAAAACAAACTATCCTTTACGAGCCACCCATTGAGGGTTACGAGAGACTATATGTACAATGTAAACTATTGTTTAATTAATACCTGGGAATTATAAAGCAATAATTGTTAAATACACAATACACATTCTAAAAGAAATACTACCCATCATGATATAAAATACTTTCCCGTTTTCCCAATAAAAGTTTGCAGGTTTTGGTTGCTAAGAAGAACATCTCGGCCTCGGACATGATAAAACTAAACTTGTCATTATCACTCAAACATTTAAAATCATAACATATTTCTTCATATTTGACCAAAAGACTGTTTGTAACATCAAAATAAAGTGGACATTGGAATAAAACATGACATTCATCCTCAACGCACTCATTACAATTAAAACACACACGTTGGTTCAGGGGCATGTTGGTGTATCGGCCCATCTGAACACGTAGCGGGGCGACACCACAGCACAACATGGCTAGCTCTCGGCGATACGACCAAAGGAGGCTACTCTGCAGATGCGGTTCAACTCCATACGACTGTTTAAAGTTACGATACAGTTTCAACTGGTTCTTCCCATCTCCCCGCTTACTATTCTCCTGACTGACTGCAACACTCCACTCACGTAAATAGTTTTGCATCACATGTTCAACCTCTGATATTAAAAAGCGTAATATGTAAAATGAATTTCCAATAGGGATAAAATGTTCAAGATCTAAAGATCTAAATTTCCTGTGTACACGTTGATGCCAATTCCGCTTACTAGACACAGCCTTAGAATGGGCCCACTTGAACACATTAAAAAATATTCTGTTCGGGTTCTGATCGTATGATCGCTTGTAAAATCGAGCAACATTCTTCCATTGCCGGACAACCGGTGGCACCCACCCCATATCACCGGCTAAAGCAATGTTCGGCGTATACTTCCTCACGCCCATAAAGTACCTCATAGCTCGGTTGGGAACAGCATTTATGGCTGGGGTATGATACGTTCCCCATATTGCAGCACCGTAGTCTATAGTAGCCCATACCATGGAATCGTAAAGCTTTGTAAAAGTCCTGTGCTGCATGCCTCCAAGGATTTTCAACTTGGATATGAGGAGTCCTAGTGCCCTGCTGGCTGCGCCTGCCACCGCATTTCTCATCCGGGTGTTGTTCATATGCTCTGTCAAGAGCAGGCCGAGGTAATGGTTGCTTTCTACTATCTCTAGGGTCTTGTCTCCACACTGAAATATCACATGTTCTTTCTACTGCTTGGCTTCTAAAATGTATGACCTTTGTCTTCTCTGGGTTGACAGACATCTTGTTTACTTGGCACCACTGACCGAGTCCCTCTAGAAGTATATTTCAATTTCAATGTGACGAAGAAGGAGGAAAAGCATTTATGCCACTTTATATGTGTGTCAGCGTGAACAGTGCACCGGGAACATCAACTGGTCCAGGAAATCACCTTAAGCTGGTCACCATGCCTCGGTTGCACGACGTTTCGTCACACCGAGAGATTGTTTTCCACTCTTGTGGTAATCGCGAAATCGGTTATTGCCCCTGTGTCCTGCTTTATGTAACGGTCATGTATGTTGCACCTCTGGTGCTCTGGTATTATCCTCTGTTCAGCACGTGAATTTGGTTGACAATGCCAAGCGTCTCTTATCCCTGGCACATTGAAATAACAAACAAAAACTGGAAAATCGACTGCACCCCCGAATTGATTGTACCGTTACAATGATAACACAATGCGTACACAAGCGTTACTGTCTTGCAGTATTGGCATTATCCGCCATGTGCTACGGCCGGGCTCTCGTATCACTTTACAATCAGGTAATTATATATTATGTCAATGGTTGTTTCCGTTTTGAAGGAGATAATGAAATTCATGTTGAATCATATTTCCAAAGTTGTGGACTACTGACACAAAACTGTTTTCATTTTGTCTGTGAATCGAGATGTAACATTCTCTATAACCATAACAGAAAACACTAGGCTATAACTTTACCATATTACCAGATAACATCGTTTCAGCTTAAAGTTTATGAGAGTAAAAGATATTTAGCCTACACTGTGGAATTATTTAACTGGTAAGGTTCAAGCGATGAACTGAATAACCTACAATGGGTTCAGAAATGAGTGAGTACGGTTTAACGCCGCTTTTATCACTGTTCCAGCAATATAACAGCGTGGGACACCAGAAACAGGCTTCACACAATTTACCCTTCAGAAATGAGAATTACTCGGTAAGCATTAATGCTAGAATTGCATTTTATTAAACATAAATACGACTTCCATAAAACAAAATGCAGCTTGAACATTGAATTGCGACCATACTGTACCACCTTGTGTTCATGTGTATTTGTCTACACCATTATCACACGCAATGCAAACATAATGTTGTTTGGCTAGTTTGTTGTATAAAGGTTTAAAACCAAACCAGCGAGCCTGACAACTAGATCCCGATTATCGCCTCCGTCGACAATCATTGGTTGCACAAGGCAAATAATCATTAAGTTCCCACATCCAAATTCATTGTGCACTGCATTTCGTGAAGATGTATATGCGATAACCAATATGTACCTTTTCTGTTGTGGTATTTACTGTATATATCATTGGATGCCATAACATGACAATCGTTGTGAGATCGTATTGTCTATAATATAAACGATAACATTAACTAACCACCATACTTAGTCCATAGCAATCATAATGCCCATTTACAAGAAGGTACACTGGAAGACAAGCATACTAAGAGCTTGTTCAATAAACCTGAACCACAGTGAACCAGAGAGAATTCACTACCCAGAGGTTCTGTTTCTATATCAGCATATGGACATTTTGTGATTGTATACAATCGTATACATTGTAATTTTAGTTTTGGAACTCGTATACCAATTTTCCACTGGTTAGGTTTGCTCCGAGCGCCTGAATGAAATCCAATACTTGTAGCGGGTTAAACATCAATGCTTGTCCAACATCAATGTAGAAATATCAATGCAGAAACGGTTTGTTTCATATTAAGTAATGTTTGTTTTACAATATTGAGTGAGTGAATGAGTTTAGTTTTACGCCGCACTCAGCAATTTTCCAGGTATATGGCGGCGGTCGTTTTACAATATTGACAATACCATGAATAGCCATAGACTATAAGCAGTTACACATACTCAAATAACACAGTTCAGGTTAGAGAACATTACGAATGAAATTTGACAAAGACTGGAAAGGGACAAGACCCGTGGACGTAGGAAGAGATTCGATTGCACGACAACTCGGAGATGTACATTATACAAGCTGGGGAATGACATTATACCCAGTGATATGTGAGATCTTGAAATCAGTCACTCACAGGTGGTATATGTTTACGTTGTCATCATGATTAGTGACGGTATTTGTGCCTGTGTTTTTCACAGACAGAATACCAATCTGTGCCAGTGATGTGTTGGTAGCCGCAATGCCTAACAGAATGGCCCTCCCAAGGTTTTCTATTTATTTAGTATTTGTTTCCCATGCATCAGAACAGTTCCTCTACTACATCTAGAGACAGATGACAGATACCAAATTTCTGGAATAAATGGTTATCGATTACAACTGCTACATGATTTCAGTCACTCCGTGAACATGTCACTGGTCATCCACTGTAATGTAAAACTTTCTACATTAGTTTTACTTCCAGTTGGGATATTGAATGTGCAACAGTAAAGTAGATAATGGCATATGAAATTGATTTGACAGTCTTTCTGTTTACCGTAAACCAGAACCCGGGGAACTCGAAATGATTGTAAGTATACTGACTGACTGACTGATTTTGGTTTTACGCCGCTTTTAGCAATATTCCAGCAACATCACGGCGGGGGACACAAGAAATGGGCTTCACACATTGTGCCCATGTTGGGATTCGAACCCGGGTCTTCGGCGTGACAAGCCAACGCTTTAACCATTAGGCTACCCCACCGCCCCGATTGTAAGTATAACGTTGTTGGGTAGCTTATAAATTAGTTCACATTTCCACTTCAGATTAATTTTGTAAATCGCGCCTTTTCTCTCCGCAATTTGCTTGAATATTGCTAAATTGGCATGAAATCAACGAACTGGAAGCATGAAGGTTCACATAGAATCGTAAGTATATATTTGTGCATTGTGATTGGCAAGACTTTTATATGTTGCTCAGATAAAAAATACAACCAGCCGAGACACATTTTCCTCTTCTAGTAGACAGTTTCATACAAAATCATGTAAATTTAGCATTTCATTATTGACTTACCAGTGACAGTAACTATATTTCTTCAGTGAGACACGCGATCATGAACCAAACTATATTGAATTTGTTAAGATGATGCGGCTCAGATTACTTGCATCCGAATTATCATCTGCACTGCCATTAGTCCATTTCCCGAAAGAATCTTACCACACCAATCAATAAAGAATCATAAGTTTGCTATTTCTGAATTTTGATGAAAGTACATGTTTTCTATACGTTGTATTGCCTTTTTATGAAGTGCAGAAGAATTTATGAGCATACATTCGGAAAATTCCAGCCTCGGAGATTTATGTTACACATAAAATATTCAAGAATCGATGCATTACAACCTGTGGAGAACATAACAGAATAATAGTTGTGGATGTCTTTATCACCATCTACATTCAAAGAAGTTGCGCCTTTCATGCTGCAACGATATTACATTGATATTGCTTTTACATTATAATGCTTTCGTGCCTGCATTATTTGATACCTACCATGGCAAGAACATCCCAAATCTATCGCAAACACTATAAATGTCAAAATTCATATCTGTCCTTATTTGCCTTCAGTTAACTTGGTGTGTCAAAACAATGTAACCCGATTGCTAATACAACATTCTTTATTTAACAATATTACTCAACATACTTCGTCCTTTGTATCAAACATTTACATAAATAAATCGTCATCATCATCATCATCATCATCATCATCATCATCATCATCACAACGAAGAGTCATTGCTACAAGAAGTATTCATTCTGACTAATGTACTACTGAGTGTCTTGCCATATCATAACTACTGTCTCTGTTTATTGATTACAGATATAAAACATTTTAGACTCATTTATTGCAATGTATACCTCTCTGCACGCAAAATACTCTTTAATCTGATTCCATGACACGCGGGAAGCGACATTTATGATATCGCTACAGTCTTCACTTGCTAGAATTACTCGTTACCATCAACATAACTTTCTTTTCAGTCGTTTATAACTAGTCCGTCAATCGGTGGCTATTTTCCACTGCGTATAGGTCAGGTTTCCTGTCTTTACGATGCCAGATCATTAAGGTACCAACACTAACAACACATCACTTTCGTCGCTTAAGACTTATGAACTAATACAAATGCACTCGAGAAGTGAGATTGAAGCTTAAACTGCAACTTCTTCACAACGCACCTAATCACAAATTCAAGTGGAACATTGCGGGTATGGTATACGCAAACGCGCAAATGATGAAAACACATAAATGTGTATTTCCTTAATTTTCAATAATTACATTTATAAGTCGACAGATAACGTGCAGTTCCCAGATATAAGCTTAAACTGCAACTTCCCCACAACATAAATGACCACAAGTTCAAGTGGAACATTGCGGGTACGTAATATCAAAACGCAAATGTGTATCTCCTTATTCAATAATAATAATTCGGTCATTTATAAGTCACCAGATAATGGGCAGTTCCCAATAATCTACACTGAAACTCCTTCCAAAAGAAACGACCGACCTGACTGCATCGCGAAGATGACAAATGTGCTTGAAAGTATCCATATACTATCTGATGAAGGGTCTTCACCATGAGAAGGCTCGCCCCTCGAGAGACCTATCTGCGTAGTAGCGGAGCTATCCATTGATCAGGAACATACACCAAGCGATAGCTCTTAAAATTTAAGAGCTTAAGTCAATCTGAAAACGTAACGTTATCTTTCACGATCATTGAGTAGGGTTAGACACGCGGTAAGCATACACAATATTGCATTTTCGATTGCTATTAATCTTGACACTCGTACTTATTCTTTATATAATTAATATTATAACCTAAGAAACCTCCTTGGTTTCGTGACCGCCTCCGTGGTGTAGTGGTTAGAGCGTCCGCCCGGAGAGCGGAAGATCGCGGGTTCGATCCCCGACCGCGTCATACAAAAGACGTTAAAATATGGTACTTGTTGGTCCCTGCCTGGCGCTCGGCATTAATGGGTACAACAAGGGCTGGTCGGCTTGGAGTCAGTATAATGTGTCTGAGAGGGGTATTCATGCTTCACTGCGGCATGGTATCTCAGTGGGCTAGCACTATAAAACCAGCTTAAGTCTGGGCTAGTACAAGCAGCCGCACATACACATACACACGCATGCACGTCGTCATATGAGCGAAATATTCTCAAGCAAGACGTTAAACCCAATTTCATCTCACCTCCTTGGTTTCGTGTAATTTACACATTTGATTGTATATGCTGTGGTCAATAACTAATGGTGGGTTAATCGGATTTCAGATGCAATGCAACACTAATGAAAGTACTTGGTCATTAGTGAAGAGAAGCATCTTTCATATTGTATCAATACGTATGACAATAATTGTGTCTTGTCATTAATTAACAATCTATATGGAGTCCAATATGTTGATAAAGCGAAAATAATACTAAGGGTATATATATATACAATTAGGACCAATTTGACTAACTACATGTGGAGTTTGATAACAAACGATGCCAAATTATGAAGAAATTGACAGATCAATTCTATTTTAAGCCTAATTCAGAAACCGGTAGAGTGAAGAGTGTTTTCCCCAATTAAACACTTCTGACAAGGGTTTTATAACCACATTTTCTTGAATAATTAAAAATTACACTCTTTAAACTACAGGTAGAATATACAACCATGTATATACTGCTACGGTTACACATCTACAATCATGATAAGGCGTTGTAACAAGCTGGAATGAGTAGCGCGTTTTCACAACAATAATGAAAGACTGAATATACTGATAGAGAAATGTGTTAAGGACTTCAAATCGATAAGCACTTGGTATTGGTTTTACCTGACTGCATTGTAAACACCACAAAAGCGCTGCTAAGTATCCAAGTTGCATCATCATGAGATTGAACCCGAAAATTCTTCCCAAGGGATAAAGTTGTTGTCACATCTCCCAAAGTATCATTCCCCCATGCTGTATTAGACATGATGTTGGAGGTATATCACATGTGCACTTATTACATCTGTCCATCCATCAAGAAAATAAGGATTGTTGAAAAACAGCTGTCACTTTAAGCTATGACGATCCAGAATGCTTTTAGCAACTAAAACATTTGATATTTGTGTTTATCGTCATGCGACATCATGTTAACACCAGCTGGGTTGTGCTCCTCACATATTCACACTTGATGCTATTGATATCTTGGTTTGGTACCAGCTTCAATTAACATGCAATTATCATTTATAAGTATTTCATATCCGCCTCGCTTATGACATCACACACAAATATCCTCTCAAAGGCTTTTCACAGAAATGTCTGGCTTAAACGTGCAGGTGCATAAGATTCCCGTGATGAAAACGATCCTCCCATGAGTAGAAAATACCTTGAAGTAAGGTAATACTTGTCGAAAAGCCCTTGCTGATATCACAGTTTCTCAGGAGAAGTTCCTCGATTAGACTCAGCGATAAGCGTATGACCATTGGTGCCACTGATCACGTGCAGATTACCGTCTTCAAGAGTCAGCTGCTTCTAAGAATCACGCCTATTCCAGCGCAAACCCAGTCATTTGTACCGCCTACACCTTCCGACCTACTTCGGGAACTGCCCCTCAGAATTTAGAAAGGTGTAATACCGTTAGCTTGAGGAGAATCTTTTGCGGTGATGGTAATCTGAGATGATCATGGTTTGACATTTACAGACAAGTGCATACTGATGACCATCCCCAGTAGAAATAGTTACTTCTCGGTTCACATATGTAGTTTAGATTATATTTAGACTTCACTCAAATTCACATTTGTCGGGTATCAATGTTAAATATGACGTGCTACTGATGATTCTGTTATAACGATTACCTGAAAAAAACAAGAAAATAAAATGAATATGATGATTGAATATTGGGGAATTCTCATATCAGTCGAACATATGGCATATGATAAAAGACGCAATCAATGTTTGAATGTTTGAGAGATAACGTTCATGACACATTTCAGTGTAACATGACACTCTTTCAGTTCTAAGACGAAAGTTTAGTTGATACCATATGTGTGAAAAGACATGTTACGCCGCTTGTAAAACAACACGATGTTTCCTGTCGAGTCGATATCTAATTCTGCTGATCATGACAACATACTGAAGTGGCATTCAGTGACCGTCCGTCACATACTCTCGGCGTGTGTTGAAACGCCAGTAATAAGGTAATTGCTTATCTCACGTCAGCAAAATCAGGACAGTGCTGAAAACAAAGCCACCATCGATTTTGACAATGTTTAACCAATAAAGTTAACACCTGTGCTTGATAGCTTCTGCGCCACTGACGAGTGGACCATTTATGGAGGATATTTGAATCTTCGTGTCTCAGGACATGTTTGTTGTACCGAGTGAACTGACAAAATTGATATTAAAGGGTTTTTTATCACGCCACGGGATTACGTAAACTTGCCAGGTAACAAAGAAAACGACTGAATTCCACGCCTAACGATATACCATCAGCTCCAGCTTAAGACGTCCACTTGGATTCTATTTCGCCAGATATGTACTCTCTGGCGTGGACGTTTCGACTATTACTCGAGTGAAATATCAATTATATATGTTCAGATAAATAAGGCATTTCATGCTGATTCCTTGATAATTCAAGTTATCCGTATTTCCAAAGTAACTGATGTCATTGTCAGCGCGTAGATCAGACTTTATCAATAAGGGTTATGCCAAGAACATTAACTGGCATTAATGACATTTTCAACCAAAAATGTTTCGCGCTAATGAAGTGTCTGTTTGATGCAAGCTTGAGGGGCCAACTCTTATTCGATCAAAACATGTTGTCTCGGGGTCTGGGCTTCAGATCCCAATAGTTAATAAGCTAGACTAAAACTATGAAGATAATTATTTATTTCCCTGACGTCATTCGTCTATGTTTTCTCAATAAATAGCACTGTATGATGATTCTGTTAGATTAACAATAATAGTCTGACTATTGAACATACCATGGCTTTGCATCAATAGCATGATAAATCCATCATATGCGCCTCGTAAAAAACTCGTAAAATTCGTCAGGCATTGCTTATTTCTGTATGGGGTAGAAGAAGCAGCTATATGGAGTGAGTGAGTGAATATGGTTTTACGCCGCTTTTAGCAATATTCCAGCAATATCCCGGCGGGGGACACCAGAAAAGGGCTTCACACATTGTACCCATGTGGGGAATCGAACCTGGGCGTGACGAGCGAACGCTTCAACCACTGGGCTACCCCACCGCCGCAGTATCTTGTACATGTACACACATATATGAGAATGTACATGAGCATAGCAATGCTCTGTGACTATATGGCCTGCTTTCACTTTCCTATATACAGTATTTCACT
This sequence comes from Haliotis rubra, assembly GCF_003918875.1. Lineage (NCBI taxonomy): Eukaryota > Metazoa > Mollusca > Gastropoda > Lepetellida > Haliotidae > Haliotis > Haliotis rubra. Next base: position 471,450 of record NW_025765115.1, on the reverse strand, counting down.
AAGTATGGGTCACTCCCTATGGCACAAGGCGACAAAATGGTGACCAGGTTATGTGATATTGTTGACTGCGTGTCGACATACACTCATGATACCGATCATCAGACTGTCTGGTCCAGACTCTTTTATGTTTTCAGACCGCAATCATGTGCATTATTGCAGAGAGCGGCTTTAAATACAGACAAATTAACAAAACTGACGTGGGCTCATGAGCTTAATGTTGCCTCAAACAATATTCCAATTATATAAGGTTATGTCAGCGTTTCGGACAAGAAAGCCAGAGATGACTGGATCACCTATCATTGAAAAGGACACATCAAGACTTAATAAAGGAGAACAGCGAATATTTCAGGTAAAAATACAAGACCATGTTGGATGACATCGTACAATGGACATTTGGCATAGGACCTTGTATGCTAACTAATAGCTGTATTCGAAGGGTACTTGTTAACGCCGCAGCAATCCAAATGAAACCGGTTATTTCTGCCTGTACACACTTGGCAATATATTGATTGCTGTTTAACTGTGAACACGATGTAGTGGTACTTTTGTTCCCATAAAAAACATGGTCTAACAAGGTGATTTGTAAACTAAGATATAATCGATTTGACACATAAAAAACGTTTGCTTTGGTAGAATATCCCATTATGCAGTCCTCCATAAACAAGTGAGTTTCTTCGAAGATCATCTGTTATTCTATTATAACGTGTTGTGGTTGTCATCCCCGATACTCTGGAGTAATAAATGAATCCAGTAAATACCAGAGAGCAGATCCAGGTCTTCTGTACACGCAAGTTTGTTTTCCAATGAAATCTAGGTTGACAGAAACAGTGATTTCAGCTGCCCTTTGTCCGCCTATATTGACAGGATGATTTCAGCAGCTGATCATATTCTTGTATACGAGTCAAACTTGTAGTATCAGATGTCTGTCACTCACGACTCCTGGTGTTTTGATCAAAGAGACGTATTCAATAAGTGCACGGTATGACATTAGATTCCCACTTCACACATCTATTTGTTTGTGTTTATTTTTTCAACAGAACGCGTCCCTGGAATAAAGCACTAGCAGTGTACATCTCCGCACTTTCATAGTTTAGGCCATAGGCTCATTCTGTATTACAAAGTTACACTAAGAAAGAGCATTCACAATATATCCATAATCATAAAAAGACGGAAGCGCATTCTTTTAGAAGTATATGCAGGAATATATTTTTAATACATTATTAGATGACATTAACAAAATATGCCATATCGGGAATAGATGGTATTTTTTGTGGCACATGTTTACCTCTTAGCTGTTTGTAAACATTACAAAATGCTACAAATTAGGCGCAATCCGTGGTGTTTGGGTTTTTTTAAATATCGCAGCTGAGCAAGTGCAGTCCTATATTTACAAATGGAAACTTGTTGCAAATAGTGCAAATAGATATATAATGGATTTGTATGCATAGTGTGTGTGTGTGTGTGTGTGTGTGTGTGTGTGTGTGTGTGTGTGTGTGTGTGTGTGTGTGTGTGTGTGTGTGTGTGTGTGTGTGTGTGTGTGTGTGTGTGTGTGTGTGTGTGTGTGTGTGTGTGCAGTCATGGGCACGATGTACTTGAAAACCTGTGTTTGGATGCATCGTTACAAAATCGGTGCTCATAAATGTCAGAAAGCACAACATTTGCTAGTGTGGCTTGCAACAGCTGAATACACATATTCCAACTCAGAAACCAAGATGCCAGCTTGACAACCAAAGCATAAGGCAAATCTTTGGCATGCATGAAACTGGGTTTAGCTATATGGCTAAATGTTGTCATTGTTCATATAAATTTTAACTCGTTTACTGCGGCAATTTAATGTCGTTGGTGCCAGCCAAACTGTGATCAGCTACCCAGCGATATGCATGTTTTTGACTTTGGCCCAACACACAACGAGAAGACAGATTTCTCCTGACTGTAGAGAGACGTCATCATTCTCAGAAAGACCTGCAGTGGGATTAAAATGTCTACTCTCCGTAGGACTGATCTCCTGATCTCCGGTCACGGAATGCGTTTGCATCCCACTTAACCCACATTGAATGCAGGCAAGTTTGGAATGGGCCGAATATCACGTCAATAGGACGACCAGACCTGACTCCAGTAGTTTCTAGTTTTCTATCGAAATACTGTCCAGACTTCATAAATCAACTGTCCCGAGTCTGGGAAAAGAGGGACAAGGGGAAAGATTACAAAAGATAGTCCAACATAACCGTGCTTTATTATATGAATGATAGTAATCATAATTTGTCTCGGATCAACTGGAAACAACCTTTCTCTATGTCCAGCAGCGGGGACGGATGACAGGACAGTAGTTTGACGTATTTCCTCTTGAGTAGCATATGGCAGGTCACCGATGTTAAATCTTTTCACCACACAGCATTGTTATATACACTGCTTCAAATTTTAGTGACGGAAGTGGGGAAGACGTTTACCAAGTAAAGAAAGAAACAGAATATGATATATACTTTCCCCATATTATATCTTTGCTTAATTTTTACCTATTTCCATCACAGAAAATCATAAATGTTCCATGTCAATCAAATGAAATACAGTTCTATTGTCACGTGTGATAAACTCCGTGTACTCAGTCTACAGTAACTATATCCTCGTCCAGGGTCAGATAAATCGTCCATAGAGAAATAATTAAAGTATTCCCTGTGCATTATTCATACAAGTATGTGACACAATCGCAGCAATTTCAACTTGACTTGCAAGAAGTCAAATTTATATCTTATCGATCGGAAATGTGAATGTAAGTGGTTTCCTCAGCTGATTCAAGCTGATTTCTCCAGGTTTGTTAGTGGAAATGAATGGAAGAGGAATATCTCTGACACTTTAAATGCAGATGACATTTACGTAGCTTCGAAATGCTTGGTTTATTTGTGAAAAGGTGGACTCTCTCATAATAAGATCAAGGTGAAATCGTGGCATCAATTGTGTTATGCTTGAATCGATATAGTCCAAACAAGAACATTCGGACAAGAGTTTAACTGAGGCTTCAGTTTAACTGAGTAAATCAAGGAGATTGATATCATTCAATAATAGTCAACCAGCTAATGATGATTCTCACCAAAATAAGCGACAAATGACATCAGCCTCATTTGTTTCAGAGTAACAAGATATTATGAACAGGTCTGTAAGACAATAGGATGACTTCAAAAAAGGTTTCGAGTATATAGTGTCGGTTATATACAATCATATGTACAACCTTTGGTGTCTATAATTCGTAGCGTTTACGGTACGACGGAAAATGCTCTTCATACGATTTAGTTTGGTTTGTTGTTTAAGGCCGCAATGTTCCAGCTGTATGGTGGCGGTCTGTAAATAATCGATCAACAGCATGAGCATCTAAGTAGCTGGGATACGATGACATGTGTCAACCAAGTCAGCGAGCCTGACTACCCGATCTCGTTAGTCGCCTCTTACGACAAGCATGGGTCGCTGAAGACCAATATTCTATCCCGGATATTCACGGGTGCTCTTTAAACGAAGATTTGAAAGTGTGCCGCCATACAAGGACAAACATGATGCCCGATGCAAATCCATATTTTCTACAATGCCTTTGCCGTGATAAAATCGGTACCCTTTACGACTGACAGAGATACACTGCCTGTACTTTGTGTGAAGTTCCAACATGAGCAGCCATAGCTTTACGGTCGATTTGTACAATGTCGACATTTCGCAATCTACTTTCATTATCACATCCAGCGTTTTATTTGGTTTGAAGGATCTTTTTCAAAATTCCAAATGATAGCTGATTAGATTTACATAGCTCTTTCAGAATCGCAGAATTTTTGTTATTTTTTTAGAATGTTAAAAGAGAAACCGTTAAAAGCTTCAGAAAGGTATTGTCTGTTCCTTTGAAAACCAATTAAAATTGTACCCGGTCGCCGACCATTGTTAGTTTACATAAAATGGTAAATAGAAAGTTCTCATTGCATCAATGCCATGTACGGAAATGAGACATGATTATCGATTTTCCCCTATGTTTATCAAACATATCACAGAGATGCAGCACTATTGACATTTGCCTATTGATTGCATAAAGGTATCCCTCTGATATCCAAACGACACTGATACCCCGGGTTGATAGAAACAATCCCTTCCATGAGACAATACATGTATATGCAGTAAGGAAGACGTCAGAGGTCTTTGAGACAGAGTACTGTGATTATGTTACAATGTTTCAGCCGCCATATTGCCGGAATATTGCTGAGAGCGGTGCAAAACTAAACTCACTCACTTACAATGTTTCGCACGGTATACCACCAGAGAGCATACGTAACAAATTAGTTTGAACAATCCGCGTTGAAGAAAATGTTTAATCTTAAACACTGAATGTAAAGGCATCATGGCGGTATTGGATTTGTTAGATTTGCTGAAGCGCATGACACAGTGGACAACTGGGAATAGTGACATAGTGACATTTCTACAGCAAATGCTTCCCTAGTCTTCAGCTGTCTTTAAGATGTGAACCCATAGCCCCTCCCACGACTCGATGCTAAATAATGTCTGCTTATTGTTATTTTCTGCTCAAAGATATTTATAATTTCCTGTACGTGCATATCCAGTACAGTGAAGGCCTATAATATGCAAGGCTTGTTTTAGATAATGATAACGTTCCGTTACATTTTAATCACTGAGAACGATTATTATTCGGATCACTTGTATCTATGGCTACGTGTATTACGTTCCTAGGTTTTCTGGTTGATCAAACAGAATGAACTGTTTGATGCTTGGACCGTGCTTCTAATTATTAACGAATGCTATCATTAAAGGCAATTCTTGGAGAAAACAAAAGGTCATTTGCACAAAACGGACTTTGAAAATACCATCCCTAACCGAACTGAGCTATTTCCACCTTGTGTGTTGATGTCGCTTCTATGACAGCAGCCACAATGGTTATCGAACAGTTCAGCTACAGATAAACAGCACATTGAAGTGGTTTTAACGCCTGTCCTTAGAGAATAAAACCAATTCATATACATACGTCGAGTAAACACGCTTCAGCGGATGTTCTTACAAATAACAATAAAAGTCTTCCAGTCTTCGTTTCTTACCAATGGTCAATAAATATTTAACACGCGCCTGAAATACGTATTTACAGTGCCGTGTCTGTACATACATACTCAATACTCAGACATTTGAGCGGAGTTCCGTTTCAAGATGGCGAACGTAACAGCGGCGTATGGGAATGAAAGTTTGACTTCAAATGTGACGGAAGCATATGAACCGAAGGCCAATTCACCATGGGACGATGCCACATGGATTCTCACCAGTGCTTTTATCATATTTACGATGCAGTCTGGTAAGGGTTTTTTTCGTTTTTACCTCCTGCGGGATATTAAAAGGTAACAACTGCAGTATATTTGCGTGACTCCAAAACATTTAATCGCGAATGTTCAGATTAATCGGATTATCAAACTCATCTATGACTATAAGTTGGTTGGCAATCAAATGAAAGTAATTTGGTGGTGAAAGAGAACCGTAGTTTCATTAAAATTATTTACTTCATTTTAAATAAACTTACCAATGTTTGTAGAGGACGAGACTGATCGTAATCATTAAGAGTTTGGCGCTGATATTAGCAAAACCATATTTGCTTTCACTTAGCATCTTTAATCAGCATTTGGGGAAGATAGTAAAGCAATTGGTGTTAAAGGTTTCTCAAGAACACTCGACGTTAAATTGTTAAGGCTACTCGTGCAGTCTTGCCAAAGAAAACATGTGGTACATGTGCATATTCACAAAATATCATCACCATTTTCACCAACGTAAAAATACCCCACACAACTCTTTGTATTCGTGGATTTCCGATAAATATGTTATTATACATTTGACATATTGGGTTCAAGTATTCATGCCAATATGGTAGAAATGTATTCTACATATGTCACGGTGGCGGTGCCAAGTTGACAAGTTCACGGTTATCAAGTATACTGACAAATGTATGCATTGTATTGATTCAGTGATGCATTATAATATGACACGATGTGTATCAATGCATCATGTAGACATGACGTGATACTCTGTTTCTGTTTCGCAATATGTAAATGAAGATTACATAACACGTACAGTTCCTGTCCGATGACGTCAATATATCGAATCTGTCAATATTTGTCATCCCCAGTTCCACTGTCACGGAACTGTGCTTTGGCACCAGATGACATTAATGAATAAACATTGCATCACTCATTTGATGAAGGAGCAAGAATTAGCTCTGAGACGCCATGAGAAAAAGATGTTGTTATCCATGAAATAGGGCCCGTACGTAGGTCACGGCACTTCGCGAGACCTTGGTACTTCCGGTGACAAGCAACGATGCATACATTTTCGAATGGTCTCATGGTTGTCTGCTGACAGTAAGGAACTGATCCTTGCAGGAATAACAAACGTCCGACCAAACCACCACCCCCACCCCACCCCCCAATTAGTACACTATTACGACTGTCAACAGCTGTGACAGCCAAACATGATTGGACACTTGGTCCGGCCTAGTAAAGTCATATTTGGCATTCGAGCAATTTTGAACCAGATCTGGTTCTTGAATATACGCTTGTCACCGGAAATCAGGTACCGGAAGTAAGCATATCGCGATTTGGCGCGCGCAATGGGAGCAAAGGGAGCTTTGTACCGAAAGTAGCGCCTGGCAAGACTTACAAGCTCTATTGTCTTACAACTTGTAAATTCCATTCAAGGACTTCAGGGTATCATTAAATAAGAATAAAGTAATAACACAAAACATGGTCCGTGGTCTAGACTACCTCATGTCCGGCGGTCTGTAAATAATCGAGCCTGGACCAGACAATCCAGTGATCAACAGCATGAGCATCGATCTACGCAACTGGGATACGATGACATGTGTCAACTAAGTCAGTGAGGCTGACCCGATCCCGTTAGTCGCCTCTTACGACAAGCATGGCTTACTGGCGATCAATTCTAACCCGGATCTTCACGAGTCACAGCAAAGTGAGTTCAAAGGCCTAATAAACACTGACAAGGGTCGCTGATTAACAAACCATGAGCAAATATACAGTCGGATTAGTTAAGCAACTGTATAACCGCTATTAGATAGCTGGCACCACTCCATGACAAGACAATCGAAAAGGTGTACAGACAGCCAGGTAAGTTACCAACTGTCATGTGGGATTTAATTAACTCCATGCTCTATGGAGCGAGTAACATCGGCTTGATAAGATAGGGAGAAATGAGCACTGAGGGCCTTTCCGTAAAATATGTCTTTTGAACTACATGTATTAAGATTAGACGAACACACCTGAACCAAAGCCTACTTATACAGAATAAAATCTGAACAATGGCATTCTAGACTAGGACAGTCAGGCATTTGAGCTGTGGTGTAACTTGAATCACAACAATTAGAAATTACAATTCCAGGACAATGATTCAAATAATGTGAGTGAGTTTAGTTTTACGGTGCACTCAGCAATATTCCAGCTATATGGCAGCGGTCTGTAAATAATCGAGTCAGGACCAGACAATCCAGTGATCAACAGCATGAGTCAACCATGTGTTAACCAAGTCAGCGAGCCTGACCACCCGATCCCGTTAGTCGCCTGTTACGACAAACATGGGTTGCTGAAGATCAATTCTAACCCGGATCTTCACGGTTTTTATTTACATAAGAATTGTTAGAAGTAACGGATATATATATACTATAAGTCTATAAGTTTAGCTCAGTAATACCATGAAGTAAGTCAGTACACGATCAAAATTGGCCCTTCAGTACTTACTAGCGAAATGGTTTCGACCTGATCACCCATTAATGATACGACCTGTAACGGTCGAGCCATGCCTGGTCAAGGTAGTTACAAAGAGAGTCGTCGAGAGAGCGACCGGGTCTGGCTAGCAGGGACCGTTAATTGCCTCAGGGTAAAAAGAGAATTGATTTCTAAATAAGGAAAACACTCACTCAGTTTCAAAGAACAGCCATGTTTAACGTATGGCACTTGATATTAGATCGGTTCTTGGAGACGTTTTGTCTTAATCTTTGAAGATAAACGAGAAATACGAAACATTCAGTCTGGCATGTTGTTGTGCTGCAGGGGAAGGGCAAACCTTTTAAAGCTGACATGTCTGTCAGGCGACATGATACATCGCTTTACTCGTCATAACAGCATGCCAACTGTATTTTATTGTCATTATAAAATGCATCCATTTTCAATCAACCCGGATACACCTTATGTTAAAACACCACAAATTACTGCACATAGATAGTTTCGTTGCCTACTTCTGTCAGGGGGCGGTGGGGTAGCTTAGTGGTTAAAGTGTTCGCTCGTCACGCCGAAGACCCGGGTTCGATTCCCCACATGGGTATAATGTGTGAAGTTATCTGTTATCCGCCATGATATTGCTGGAATATTGCAAAAAGCAATCAAGCTAAATGTTTTAAGCTAAACACTTTCAGATTGATAACGAGTAAGAATCTACATCGAAACATCGCTCTAGGCAACAAACAAAAAGTTGTATGTTTCATTTTTGACTGACCAACTTCTAGAATGCCGATCAAACAATTATGATATTATTAAATATAACCGTATTTTCAGTAAGACATTTGATCCGATTATCCTCATTTTGCGTTGCTATAATATACAACAATATCGACTGACATATGTCATTCGTGTCAATACATTTGAAGAGAAATTGAAAATTTTTAATGCTATTGATTATGTTTTTTTGGTATTATCCTTATATCATGGCATACACAGTTGTCAAGTGTATGTAAACATTTCACGGGAAACTGTTGCATCAAATATTTATATTTAAATTATTGTTTGCCTTATATTCCTATTTCCATTTAGATTAAATGTTACATGCATTGATATTTTATACCAAAACAATATTTGTGTAGTGCCTCAGTTCAACTGATAACTGCGACACGGAATAAAATAAACATCATAAAGAGGGGACCTGGAGACATTAACAAATTACGTTAACTGTTTAAGTGGATGTCCTTTGATCTCGTTTATACACCTTAGATATTCTGTCAGCAATATAAAACTGACTGATAACAGTCAAAGCAATTATTCATGTGTACCCTTGTATTCAGCTGATCAAACAAAACATCGAGATCACAGGAAAACTGCACAACATGTAGGTTTGATGTCATAGCCGCTTTACGTATTACGTGTGTCTATCATTCAATGGTATATTTGTTAAACGCGGCATTCAACAATAAAATCCAGACCAGACAATGCAGTGACTGGTATCGGAGTAGGATGGCATGCAGTCAACCAGGTCACCAGGCTCGCTCTATCTAGCGCCATCTAACAAGCACTGTTTTAGAAATATTATTGCCCAGTACCATCAAAGCGGTAGCTGTTTAGCTGGTTTAAGTATTACATGGATGTTTCGCGTGAAATGGACCGCGAAGGATTTTAATGTCCCCCGCAAGATCACACAGAGGAACCCATGACTGCAGTGAACGTTAGGTGATCACAAACACGCTGCAATTTCTCCACCCATCAACTGCTCAGAAAGAAGTTCCATAGTATAATTTCAATAATACCATTATGATAATAAAGTTGCTAAGGATGATGTAATCTTTATAATTTCAATATACACGTGCTCTATAAGATAACACACCCGTACTACGGATTGCATGTTTTTGCCAATTTAGCTCCGACAGATGATTTTACCAGATTTCCCCAGCATATACCCGTTTCGCCGTAGCACGTATGAGTTACTATATGCATCAAACATCATCAGAGCATGCGTCGAATTTATCCCGGCTTACATATTGTTTACACAGGTTTAATTGGATTCTTCCCATTTCGCCTACATCCCATTTCGCCTACACTCTTATCAAAACAAATTTACACTTTGAGTGAAAATAAGAATTTGTATGCTGTTCACTGTAGTTTAATGGACTAACCCAAATAATTAGAAACATTGTGAGTCGGGTTGAGTTGGTTTGACCATTTAAATAGTATATATATTTTAATAACTCAAATATATATCAAATAATATAATCATAAACTTGAACATATCGAGCTATATCAAATCACATAAGAACAAATATATCAAGTTATATATCAAGTCATCGAAGATATCAAGTTCATATCATTGTTCTCAACAAATCTAATGTATTTGCAGTTTAATTAAATGTCCAGCTGCGTCCAGAAACTGCAGCACTGTCTTTCTTCCAGTTGCTAACTGGTCCTTCAAGCGAGTCAGTCTAGCGTCCAGTTCCTTGTACTTGCGAGGACGTGAGCGGACTCCAGCACCATGGTCTATCTTCAAGCGAAGTCGTCGGTCAGCTGACTCAATCTTCTTGATTTCCTTGACAAATTCATAGAGGTTAGGATGGGACTTCTTCAACCTCTTCTTTAGTCCCAGATGGAAGCCTTCCAAGTGGTTGTTAGTTCTCGGGCCAATAGTTTCATGTTGGTTCCATATCTCTCTTAGAAAGCGTGCGTCGTATTCTACCCAGTTGACTGTGACGTAGTCATTGAAACGCTGGATGGATGGAGTGTTGGGTCCTGCATCCATTACAGCCATCCAGGCATCGTGGATTTCACCAATAGGCAGCAAGGGCAAGGCATCAACTCTGTTCACATGTGAGCTGACTGGTAGGTTCTCGTCCTTGTAATCGAGGGCCAGGACATAGTCAACAACATGACGCCAAAGGGCCTGACAGTAATGGAAGTAGCATCCACGGGTCGACGACTCAGGGAACACTTCTGCAATGGCACTAATGACGGCAGCTTCAAAATCAGTCTGGATTACTTCTGGCGATGGTACCGTACCGGTAACGGTCTCAGCGGTGTTCTTGAACAGAGTAAAAAGTCTCACATAAGTCTGTTTGGTTTTATTTGGCAGCAAAGAAAATGCAACAGGGTACATTTTCTCGTCCACCATACAATGCACAACGTAAACCTGCGCCCACAAACTGGGACATGTGGATAAACTACCATCCATGTACAGGGTCTCTGCCTCACTCAGAATATCTAGCATATCAGTTGTAGCAAATACGAGCAGCTTGTCGTCAACACCGTCGTCGATGCACAGGAACTGGTCGCCATTTAGGGTCTGAGTCCAAGGTTCTTGCAGATCAACCTTCGCTCGAGACTGAGGAAGAGGTGGAATACACTTGCTTCGCTGTCGATACAGTCCGGACTTCAAGCTGTTGAAGGATGGCATGGTTGCTGCGTTCACGTCTTCAGCTGCATTCAGCTCATCATCGTAGATCTGCTGAACTGGAGTGATGTCGGTCTGCACACGTTCACGGAGTCGGCTTAGAAGACGCGTATGATCTTCATTCTCTGTGGGATGGCAGTGGTCAGGGTCAGACGCAACGTGCCTTGCATCCTGTCTGAACACACTTCCAGTGTGTTGCCACCTGACGTTTCACATTCAGTCGCTGGCGATATCTATCATATAGAACTTGCTGCCCACCTCTCTGTGTCGTAATAAATTCTACTCTCTGAAGAAATGCGTTTGCCATTTTGACATCACAAACAACATTTCACATCCCTTATATACTGTACATTAAAACAACAGTACACTATGAGAAGAGAACATAACAAATTTGCACATTGAGCAGGAAGCCTGAGAGTAGCCACTTTATTAAGGCTTTATTAAAACAACAAATCTTATCAACATAGATATAAAGTGACTTTGATCTCAAACCTATTACAGTAATTTGCATTATTAAGCAACAAACCACTTTAATTAATAAAATAACAAAATTAAAACATTGAACATATTCTTTTGACGACACTGAGCAGGAAATGCGGGCCATCCCATTCACTGAATGAGGGGTGGATGAGTTGCCATCCTCAATTACTGTAGGCGAAATGGGAGGTAGACGAAATGGGAACATCCCGTTTAATTGCATTACAAGATTTTGCTGTTGTCATAGTGATCCCAGAACTACCTGCAATTGTCACGTTAAAGTAGCAAGGTGATGAGTCAGTAAATGGTTTGCCGCTTTGCCCCAGTATTATCTGAACCTCCTACAATTGTTACGTTAAAGTAGCAAGGTGCTAAGTCAGTAAACGTTTTGCCGCTGTGCCCCAGTATTATCTGAAGTTCCTACAATTGTCACTTTAAAGTAGCAAGGTGCTGAGTCAGTAAATGGTTTGCAGCTGTGCCCCAGTGTTACCTGAACCTCCTACAACTGTCACGTTAAAGTAGCAAGGTGCTAAGTCAGTAAACGTTTTGCCGCTGTGCCCCAGTGTTACCTGAACCTCCTACAACTGTCACGTTAAAGTAGCAAGGTGCTAAGTCAGTAAACGTTTTGCCGCTGTGCCCCAGTATTATCTGAACCTCCTACAATTGTTACGTTAAAGTAGCAAGGTGCTGAGTCAGTAAACGTTTTGCCGCTGTGCCCCAGTATTATCTGAAGTTCCTACAATTGTCACTTTAAAGTAGCAAGGTGCTAAGTCAGTAAACGTTTTGCAGCTGTGCCCCAGTATTATCTGAACCTCCTACAATTGTCACGTTAAAGTAGCAAGGTGCTAAGTCAGTAAACGTTTTGCAGCTGTGCCCCAGTATTATCTGAACCTCCTACAATTGTTACGTTAAAGTAGCAAGGTGCTGAGTCAGTAAATGTTTTGCCACTGTGCCCCAGTGTTACCTGAACCTCCTACAACTGTCACGTTAAAGTAGCAAGGTGCTAAGTCAGTAAACGTTTTGCCGCTGTGCCCCAGTGTAATCTGAACCTCCTACAATTGTTACGTTAAAGTAGCAAGGTGCTAAGTCAGTAAACGTTTTGCAGCTGTGCCCCAGTATTATCTGAACCTCCTACAATTGTCACGTTAAAGTAGCAAGGTGCTGAGTCAGTAAATGTGTTGCGGCTGTGCCCAAGTAATATCTGAACCTCCTACAATTGTTACGTTAAAGTAGCAAGGTGCTGAGTCAGTAAACGTTTTGCCGCTGTGCCCCAGTATTATCTGAACCTCCTACAATTGCCGTGTTGTGGATGTTAGGCGCTTAGACTTACATTTGTCGTTGTGTCAAGTTCTGTGAAATTCCTACAACTGCCATTTTACAGGTTACGGTACTGCGGCACTTCACGTGGTTATCCATTGTCCTGCGCAACCGATAATACTGCAGTTTCACGTTGACGATTAAAGACGGTGTGTCTCTGAAGATCAAATCTTCAACGACAGCTACATCCCGCACGCATGCACACACTCACTCAAACACACACACTCACGCACACATCACATCACATCCATTTGTCTATACTGGCTATCTTATGAACACACGGCATCAAGAACACAACTTGGTAGCCTGATCCACGATACTGATTTATTAATGGTCTGGTAATGCGTCAAACAATGCATGGTACCGCTAGGTATTTTACGCTTGAATCAAGAAGAAAGCGCCCGGCGACAGTGTATCCATCCATCTAAATAATTTGGCTATCAGGATTAGTCTGTATTAAATGATGTTCCCCACGGAGAGACTACATATGTATTATGAAAACCTTTTGTATTGTATTTATTTGTACTTTGTGTCTAATAAGCAGCCAATACGTTTATTAAATAAGGTAATATGTGTTGACACAGATGCAAAAATACACGGAAGGAGATGAAATATGTGTCAAATGTCTGGAGTCAGTTCAGTTTCCTAACTCCTGGTATTCATAAAATTCTCAGAGCTATTTTAAATACTGCGCCAAGTCGAATCAATACGACGGATGGTCAACACTGGTTGTTTACTTGCGTTCATGTTTCATATGCCACAGAAATAACTAGAAAGGGAACACAATTTCATCGTTGTCAGTAGAAGTATACATAAAAACAATAAAATGAAATATTATATATTGATATACTTCAGTAACTTTATGTACGCAAGCAATATATGAACACTTTAAAATTTAAACATAAAATTACCAAGTCCAGATGAAATATGTATTCAAGTTAAACTAGTCTTCCTCCATGGTAGACACAGGTTAAGTCGCTAATTGTGATATGAAATGAATTTTGTATTCCGAATATAATTTGGAAAGGTATTAGGGAGCTTATTTTCACGTTAAACCAAACATGTACTACGCTGTTTAATTTAAGAACACCCCTGAATATATAGAGAATAATTCTCCATCAACTCTTCTAAATGTTACGATTGCGGTGAAAGGCTTTGTGGCTTCCATTTAATGCATGTGGCAGACCAGTGGAACAGTTGTTGTTCTAAACCAAAAGACTCAGCTTCGTCCTCATATTGGTATAATGCTAAGTCAGTTCGTTGTGTCCTCTTGCTTTGACATACCGGAAACATTGATAAAAATGGTGCAAAACCTTACCTGGAACTTCCTTGCTGTGGGTTGCGGTGTATTGCAGTGGGCTTTTTCATTGAATAATATTATGACGTATGTGAGTTATATTGTAGGTTTTGGCTTGCTGGAGAGCGGAATGGCGAGTAGGAAGAACGAAGTTAACATCATGTTGAAGAACGTAGTGGATGTTGTGTTTGGTGGGATCACCTACTGGTCCCTGGGGTACGGCTTGACGTTTGGTGGGGATGCAGGGGCCAACGGTTTCACTGGTGTGGGATACTTCTTTCTTAATCCAGGTGAGCTAAACTCAACACTTCAAGGTATTTTACATGCAAATTACATATAATCGACCCAATCAGTCACTGTGTTAACATTGTAGTTGACATATTTTTGTTAGCGGATAGGCGCTCTCTTGAGACGTCTTGTGAAAGCTGAAATGAACGTACCTGTAAAATATTTCTTTACCTGTCGATACACACTCTTCCTTAATGTGTCCACCAAGATGACTTTGTGTGTTTTATAGCACTGATTGTGTCCTTTGACAGTTGTCATGATGTGACACAGATCCATCCTGAAGTACATTCCTACATGGCTTCAAAGTTCAGTACCAATTGACTGAATTGGTTACAACATGCATCTGACAATTTTTCAATCGTTTTGATTGCAGACGGAGAAAACATTGGTAACATCTACTCCAAATTCGTGTTTCAAGCCTCCTTTGCAACAACAGCAACAACGATCGTATCAGGTTTGTGTTTTGTTAAATGCCGCACAACCCCCGCTATATGACCCCGTCCTATAAATAATCAAGTCTGTACCAGGCAATCCTGTGATTGTCATCATGATCATCGATTTACGCATCTGGGATACAGTGGCAAACATTAATCGAGTTACCCACGACAAGGATTGGTTACTGATGATATCTTCTAAACGGGACTGGTGCTCTTAAAAGAGTTGGGTGTCGGAATGAATTCAACCCACTGGACAAGTCAGTTGGGTATTTTTTAGATATTGACAACATCAAGTATTACATGGTTAGTTATCGCTACAAACTTTCACACTTGAATCAAAAGGTGCATATGATAATGTGATCATAGAATTCTTTGATCATAACAACAGGTTATATAATATCACCATTTGCTCCATTATTCAGGTGCAATGGCTGAACGGACCAAACTGATGGCATACATCGTCTTCTCTCTCTTAAACACTTTCGTTTACTCGTTCCCCGCTCACTGGGTGTGGGCGGACGAGGGCTGGCTGAAGAAGCTTTACGTTGTTGATGTGGCTGGAGTGGGGCCGGTCCACCTTGTTGGGGGAGTGACTGCACTCATTGCAGCAATTATGCTGAAACCCAGAAAAGGACGTTTCAAGAAGGACAGTAGGATCTACCAGCACATACCTTCTTCCAACCCTGTAAATACTCTCTTGGGACTTTTCATGCTCTGGTGGGTGTTTCTTCATCACATGTGCCCCAGTGGAATGGTAGATTTTAAATAAATATGATTAACATTAGTTTTGTTAAAAGTTTAAACTGTTAAAGTATTTTTGATTTAATCATTTTATGGAATCAGTATGACTGTGATAATGAATGTTTGTCAGAATCGTTGGGAAATATTTTCAACCGGACTTTAATTTTCAGGTGGGGCTGGCTGGGTTTCAATTGTGGAAGCACATTTGGAATAAGCGGAGGCAAATGGAAACTTGCTACCAGGTACTCTGAATCATGATTCACTGCAACATCCGTGATGTATATTTTACATGATGCGTTTCGTAATAGTACGTAATAATACATCGTAACAATAACATTTCTGAATTTCTACTTGGTGAGGACCCGTGAAGGTCCGGGTTAGAATGATCCTTCTGTAACCCATGCTTGTCGTAAAAGGCGACTAACGGGATCGGGTGGTCGGGCTCGCTGACTTGGTTGACACATGTCATCGGTTCCCAATTGCGCAGATCGATGTTCATGCTGTTGATCACTGGATTGTCTGGCCAAGACTCGATTATTTACAGACGGCCGCCATATAGCTGGAACATTGCTGAGTGCGGCGTAAAACCAAACTCACTCACTCACTACTTCGTGAGTTTAGGTCATGGTTAGTTCATTGAAGTTCATTATATACTTTACAGCAGCCCATCGATCCGGCGTCCTAGTTGTTTGTTTGTTTGTTTGTTTGTTGTTTGACGTCGCACTATGTAATATTTAAGCTACACGACGGCTGTCAGTATATGATCCATTCAATCACATGATTGGCATTATTACCATGGTCCACACAATAGGATAATATACTGATGTGCATCAACCGAGTTCCCGAACCTGATCTGGCATCTTGAATTAAGTATACAACTGTCCATTGAACTGCCATAGGCTTAGCCTTTGCGACTGACTGAAATTATGCTTTCAAAAGAACTTTTGAACATGGTCATATATTTTCAAGGATGTTGCATTTTGGAGAGCTACCCCAAGGGAAATACCGATTAGAATACATGTCATTATTATACATGTGTTACATTTGAAACAAGTCTTTGAAAATTCTAACAATAATACCATTACAAGCCTCAAATTTGATTAAGAATTACTAGATGTCTGTCGCATCCTTTATTATTATATAAAAGCAAAGTATTACTTCTATCGGTCGACTGTACGAAAAAAATAAAATTAATTTAATTCCTCAAACAATTTAATAGTAGAAAGCTTCTATTCTTATCTTGAAATGCAGCTGAATTAGTTTTACCGGTTTTCCACTGCCATTCTTTTTTTCGTAGTGTAGAATTATAAATGAAGCAGTAATACTGTTGATTTATTGATTGTTGTCGGGGCGGTGGGGTAGCCTAGTGGTTAAAGCGTTCGTTCGTCACGACGAAGACCCCGGGTTCGATTTCCCACATGGATACAATGTGTGAAGCCTATTTCTGGTGTCACCCGCCATGATATTGCTGGAATATTGCTAAAACTTATCTCACTCACTGATTGTTGTCGGGTATTGGGAATGTGTAGTCGTAACGACTGAGTGTTATAGACCCGATGGATTGGATCGTTGCTGACGGATGTCAGTGGCCACCTATATACGCTGCAGCTGTGATACTACAGTGAGTGAGTGAGTGAGTGAGTTAGTTTAGTTTTATGCCGCACTCAGCAATATTACAGTTACATGGCTGCGGTCTGTAAATAATCGAGTCTGGACCAGACAATCCAGTGATCAACAGCATGAGCATCAGTCTACGCAATTGTGATACGATGACATGTGTCAACCAAGTCAGCTAGCCTGACCACCCCGATCCCGTTAGTCGCCTCTTACAACAAACATGGGTAACTGAAGATCAATTCGAACCCGCATCTTCACGGGTCGTGATACTTCAGAATGCAGTGAAAAATTGCGTTCGCTCACTCAGAGTGACTCATGTTATTGAAATATGATTTTGTTGTTGTTTTTTTATATTTAAAGAGCCGCAGCGACAACAATTCTAGCGTCATGTGGCGGTGGAATAACGGCGTTTATCATCAGGTAACATGACAATTTTATTACATTTTAAACATTCAACATATTAATTATTTTGTAGCAACAGTTTATGTCAAAACTATAAATATTCTTTTATTTTACTCTGCTTTACAACTAATGCATTTTCCTTCTAGTTCACTACAAGCCTACCTTATGTTCCAGTGAATTACAAGTGTTATTTGTGTGCACTGTGCATGACCGGAAACTCATCATTCCTTCAAAGCTTTTCTCTGAGAGGTTGTATTTACGATTGTCTCTGATATTATTTCAGTGTTTACCCTTTCAAGGCCTATTTTGTCATTGAGGTTGTGTTTCATTCTTTGATTGTTACACAACATGTATGCAAGTAGTTTGGTATTGATTTCGTGTTTTCTGTCATGGCGTTTATTTGATCGGTTTGTTCTACCAGTCGTCAGACCAGCGCTGGGCGCTTAGTCAAGATGGCGGACCTATTGCTTGAGCCTTCAGAGTCGGAGACACTGTCGGTGTTTACCACCAAGTGTGATAGCTGACATCTCCCTAAGAGTAGAAAGGATCCACGTGGCTGGTGTCCCGACTGCTCGGACAGGACGTCCACGAAGGAGGATAAGTGCCCTGAATGCGATCACCTTACGGAGCAGGAGTTTACAGCTTACCTCAGGGTGGTCAAGAAACGCCAGCAACAACAGTCTAGACGCACGCCTTCAGATCAGCGCCAGTCGTCAGACCAGCGCCAGGCTTGGGATCGGCGCCAGCCTTCAGATCAACGCCAGGCTTGGGATCGGCGCCAGTCGTCAGACCAGCGCCAGGCTTGGGATCGGCGCCAGTCGTCAGACCAGCACCAGGCTTGGGATCGGCGCCAGTCGTCGGATCAGCGCCAACCCATAGAGAAGAAATGAAGAAGAAGAAAATTATTTTATTTCCGTGTCACACACTGTTAAACAATGACAATGAAAATACATAAATATAATATACAGTGCCCGGCCAATATAGCCTATGGGATACGCAGGACGCCACATACATATAAATAAAAAAGAGAAATATCACAGATCATACATATACATAATATGAAAGTTATCAAGTGCAAGATCTATAGTTTGGGGGAGAACATCCTGATACTGAGCAGAAATTTAATGTTAATTAGGTTGGTAGAGACGAAAGACACAGTTGTCTTCGCTGATACATGTGATATAGTAGCGCGGCTAGGGGTCTAACAAACTTATCATTCCGCATAAAGAACACAGTCTGGTCGGCAGCGGTGATCTGTATGAAGTTCGGAGTTGATTGGGAAGCTAAGTTCCATAAATCATAGCGTATATCTGTATAGAGAGAACATTCAGCAAAAAGTGTATTTCATCCTCAACGACATTGCATTTACAAAATTTACAAATTCGTTCAATATGCGGGGTTTTGGAGCGGGTAAATCTCCCTAGTTCTATTGCTAATGGCAGTGAGCCGCAACGAAACTTACTTAATATACTGCGCTGACCTCTGCTTATCAATAAACTGACATAGGGTTCTACTGATAAAGAATCTTTAAACAGTCTGTATGTACGTAACTTATTACCATTTACCTGACCCGTATCGTTCCAGAGCCCATACAACCAATCAGAATGGTCTAAGGATAACAGACAAATGTTAGACAAGTTAAACTCTTCAGTAATAATATCATTCAGATCATAAACTGGTATATGTAAACAAATAAAGAAGTTGAGAACAGTATTATTCCACGATCTACGGAATTTTACTGACCATCTGCAAATAGTACTTCAGATCAGCGCCAGGAGTCCGACAAGCGCCAGACTTTGGATCGGCGCCAGTCAAGCCAGTCATTTGCTGACCGTCGTTCAGAATCACCTTTTGTGGAGAGCAGGTCGTCAGGACGGGACTACTCTGGTCAAGGAGTAGAGTTCGTTCTCCGCACATATCAGAAGGGTGGCGTAGGACTGGCGGTGGATGAACGGCAATACGATGCCTGGCGCCAGACCTGCACCAACCTTCTGATCTGTGAGAAGAACGACCTCTGCTGCCAGACATCGTAGCGCCGTTCATCCAGCGCCATACGTCATCTGTCACCGATCGCCACTTCCCAGGTCGCCAGCAGTGGTATTCCAGACTTTGAGAGATGTTTTTAAAGATGTCGAGGCCCGGTTGGATAGACGGTTTACGAGGTTTTCAGAGGCAGCTGGACACCACCAAAGCGCGGGTGTCTTCCTTGTCGGCGCCACCTAAACCTTGTCTTCAGGCTTCGACTGCTGGCTCTTCCTCGTCTCCCATCATCTCCTTGGAGCCATGATTGTATGCCTCTTTCCGGTGGTCGTCCGTCTGTCTCGGCGTGGCGTGGCGCCTCTCCGGATCATGCTTCTGGTAATGAGGATCTGGATTCTTCTCCCCTTGTTTCATCTTCAGAGGAGATTCAGATCATTGCTGATTTACTGGAGCCAGTCACACTTAGAGCTTTGGAGAAGACCTTGCAACAAACCTATAATGCTGATCCCCGGATTAGAGAATTTTCCATGGGTGGTAGACTTGCGCTACCCCCTCATAGGATCTAGGAGGTCAGTGGACTTTACAGCGACTGTGGAGAAGAAGGTTGTGACTTTTCCTCATTCTGGTTTCGCTCCTTCAATGACAGCTCAGGCCAGGAGGAGAATTCCCATTGCCGACCCTCCCTTACAGGTCGTGCCCCCCAATCCGGACTCCGACATCAAAGACCTAGTGAATGTGGCGGGTTCGAGCACAAGATTCCAGACTCCCTGCTGGTTAAGTGGGACGCGGAAATCCGAGCCATGGTGGGTCTCTCCGACATGATAATGCACACCTGCAATGCCCTTGCTTCAGTTCTGGTGGAATCGGACTTACCTGAACAAGCCCCTTATTACTTACAATTATTGAGAATTAGCGAGCATTGTGCTCAGATGTCAGCAGCACAGGAGAACTTAACCGCATCGATTCTCTTGGCCCGTACATGATGAGTGTATGCCTCTTCCCGGTGGTCGTCCGTCTGTCTCGGCGCTTTTTCGGATCATCTGGTAGATCTGGTTTTCTGGAGGATGCAGAGCTTCCTGATCATCTGAAGACAGAACTTTTCCGCGCATCCCCAGCTTCAGATTTCCACCGGGGGAATTGCAGATGTCAGGTCCAAGTACGAACAGGTGCAGCGGATCAAGCTCATGACCAAGGCAGTTGAAAATCTTTCTCGAAAGGGCGTGGTGTCAGCGACTCATAAGAGGCCTAGTTTTCATCCCTCCAGGATCATATCTGGCAAGCCAATGGGGAAGAAGCCTGACAAATTCTCCCAAGATCCTGTCCAAGACCCGTGGCAGGGGGCGTGGACACAGGAAACAGTGACGTGGCATGGGTGTCTCCATCACTTCCCACCCCAGCCATAGACCCCAACGCATTCGTTTCTTAACCTTTGGGCGGTCGTCTGTCGACATTCCTACCCAAATGACGTCAGATTTTAGATGACCTCTTCATCTTCTCCATTTTAGATTGAGGGTACCAGCTTCCGCTCAAGGCGTCTCCACCGTTGACCACTCGCCCAATAGAGGGACCCCTAGCACCAGACAAGCAGCTTCAGGCTGTGTCACAACTTCAGTTGCTTCTGGACAAGGACACCATCCAAGTCATAAGTCCCGACGACATCACTCCTGGGTTTTACAGTCCAATCTCCTTCATTCCCAAGAGGAATTCAAGCAAGCTGAGGGTCATCCCAAACTTAAAGGTCTTCAGCAAAAAGTATGTGGACGATCCGCCATACTTCTGGTTTCTCACGCTGCCTCAGCAGAGAATTTTGGCGCAGAAAGGCGACTTCATGATCTCCTTAGATCTTCAGGATGCATACCTGAACATTCCGATCTTCCCACTATATCGCAAGTTCTTGAGATTAATTTTTCAAGGACGCCACTATCAGTGGAAGGTGATGCCGTTTGGAATCTGTATGGCCCCGCATCTATTTTCCAGGGTGACGCTATCTGCACGAGGTCGATGTACCTAAATGACGGATACATGATGCAACTTTGTTCACGGCTGCTTGTCAAACAGGGAGACTTCGTCATTAGTCCTTTTCATCGACTGGGACGGCTCGTCAACTTGAACAAGTCGGACCTCACCCCGTGTCAGTCACGGGTCTTCATAGGATTGTCACTTCTGGACGGACCTCTGTCGTCTGGTAGTTCCCCAAGTGAGGTCTTCACAGCTACCAACCCCTGATCCAGCAGGAGCTTCGCACCTCCCTCAGGTTGAGGCCTATTAGGTCTTCTCACTTCCACTCAGGATCTGACATCCCGAGGACGCCTGATGCACAAACCTCTTCAGAGGTTTCTGACTCCGTGGGGCGTTTTTATCCAGATCCCTTGTCCCCGCAGTCTCCACCAGTACTTAGAAAAGTGGCTCCAACAATCAAATGTCCTAAGAAGCGTCTCCCTGTTACCATTCCAGGCTACTCAGCATTTTTCCGTGGACGCGTCCTTCCAAGGGTGGGGCGCTCATTTGGATGGGGAGACATCAGCCGGGTTGTGGTCGGAATAACAACAAGATCTTCACATCAACAACCTTGAGTTTCTGGCAGTGATCCTAGCATTCGATCGTTGGAAACTTCATTTGTCAGACAAGCAAGTGATGGTCGAATTCGACAGTCGCAGCATTCATCAACAGGGATCAATCTCTATTTACCCTGACATTCCATCTATTCACTATCGAGGACGAGTTCAGAATTCAACTGAAAGCACGTCACATTCCAGGTGTAACCAAATTTCTGGCAGACGACCTCTCTCGACCAGGTCTTCCTCCACCAACGGAGTGGATGCTGCATCCAGCCGTCTTTCGCCAGATAGCCGATCTCTGGGGTCGACCCTTCATAGATCTGTTCACCACAAGGCACAAAATACAGCTAGAGACGTTCATCTCTCCAGTCCCGGACCCTCTGGCGTGGGATCTGGACGCTTTTACAGGCAGCTGGGAAGGGTTGGATGCGTACGCCTTTCCTCCCCCAGGCCTCATGCTAAAAGCAATGGAGAAGGTTCAGTCCACCAATCTCCTTCGTCTGCGTCTGATAGCGCCACTCTGGCCTCCACGCCAATGGTTTGTGGCACTAACAGAACTGACAAGCGGTTCACCTCTACCTCTGCCGGATCGGGTGGATCTTCTGTGGAGCCAGCACACGAGGAGACTTCTCCCAAGGTGCGGCTTCAGTTATTTCCATGGCGTATCTGATCTCCACTAGAGCGCTCTATGACAAGCAGTGTGTTTCATTTTTGACGTACTGTCAGTCTTCGGTTGCTCAGGTTGCAGACTGCCTCCTTTTCCTCCGGAAGAAGCGAATTTCAAAGCCACAACGATCATCACTTATCTCCCTGCTGTCGGTTCTGTGATGTCTAAAGCTGGCGCCTCTCTTACAAGGGCCCCTGAGCTTCAGCTATCCTCAACAAGTCCCGTCAGGAAGATGGGGCTTTCGGCCCCTATCTTGGCAGTTATCAGTGGTTCTCACCTACTTGGCAGGTGAACCATTCGAACTACTGGAAGATGCTACTCTCCTTCATCTTCCGATGAACTCGTTGTCCCTGGTGGCCTTAGCAGCGGTGGCTCGATCATCTGAGATTCACGCCATTTATGCCACAGGTATTGAATCCGATCCTGTATTTTGAGGGCTCATAAGAAAGCTGGACTTCCGCCGCCATTTCGCTCCAACCCTCATGAGGTTCGGGCTGTTGCGGCGACCATGGCCTTGCATGCTAATGTCTCTGTGTTGGACATCATGCGAGGCTGTTTCTGGACTAGAGACACCACCTTTGCCAACCACTACCTTCGGGATATTGCGGCTCAGGATCTGGATTTTCTGTCCTCCCTAGGTCCCCTAGCTTTTTCTCAGCACACTGGTCGGATTGCAAAGTCTCGCCAGTCTTGACGCTTCCTAGTATCAGTGTTTGTCGTTCACCTTACTCTGGGGATCGGTATGCCTAAACTTGAGCCTATACCATCCCTACTCTCTGTGTTTGTTCACGCAGTCTGTGATTCACGTTGCGCTGACAGCCCAGCGTCTAAGGTTGCCTGCTGTGGCGCTGTTCTGTAGCTGGTAGCGTGGTGTATCTGTAATTTGACATGCTTCATTTTATTCAGAGGTCGTGTGAGTTTTGTACTGTGCATTATATCATCAGTTCCCACCTCCGAGCTGCGGCATTAACATACATTAGTTGTGAAGCAGAGTAAGTTAAAAGAATAAAAAATTCAGAGTAATTTCTTATCTTTTATACTCACCTGCTTCACAAGTAAATATGGCCCTACCGTGCCTCCCCGCTTACTAGGGCAACTTCTGGCTAGTTACATTTCAAAGAAATGATGATGTGCACACACAGACAGATACTACAAGTGATAACACTTGATATTCAGTAGAACATAAAGTAAACTTCTAGTGAACTAGAAGGAAAATGCATTAGTTGTGAAGCAGGTAAGTATAAGATATAAGAAATTACTCTGAATTTTCTATTTGTATGATATTGTAGAAACTACCTTTCCAATCAGTTAATGTTTTTTTGTTTCTGTTGTATATTTCAGCTATATATTTCACAAGAGAAAATACATCATTCCCCTCATTGTTAATGGAATTCTTGGTTCTCTGGTATCTGTCAGCGGTATGTATTAATTAATTCTTTTACCGCAATTTGGTTTAATTATCCTGGGTGTTTGGTGTTTGGTGTTTGATGTGTATTTCTACTGCTTCTAAGTAGCCTAAAGTAGCATGTTCATCCAGAAGTATGACAGAAACATCACAGCGATAATTTGTTATAATTTGAAATTATCCTTGGAATATATTAGGAATTAGTAGAGCCTCCGTTTGAATTGTTATCAATACGTTGTTTATATATTCGATTGGCCGTCCATGCATGCCACATTATGAATTTCACCACTGCACCGGCGACATATATGCAACATAATTGGTGTTCAAGAAATGATTTCCGTTTCTTGTAGTTTTTACAGAAAAGGACTATAAATTCACATTAAGTTTGGTCACCAAGCTTTCGTTTGAGACAATATCTTAACAGACAATGTCATCCACTTATTTTACATAAAAATAGCATTGTTCTCCTGCAGGGGCAGACCACTCAACGGCGTCCATTACTCAATGTAATAAAAACTTTGCTTTACCTGGCAATTTTCTTCATAGTCTGGCAACGAAGGATAACTTTTCAATTATCCGCCCCGATAGTACCGTTACATTATAGTGCATGAAGCAAAAAGGTATTATTTATACATTGATTCTTATGTTCACCTAAAATAAACCAGTTTCTCATTAAGGTAATATACTTTTCTGTTCTGCCTCACGAAAAAATATTATGTTCTTTTGAAGCAATCTGCGCAGTGACAACAACGTGGGCAGCCGTAATAATAGGGTCCGTTGGAGCTATTATCGCTGCCTTGAGTGACCTTATGTTGTTCAAGCTGAAGATTGATGACCCAGTCGGGGCCAGCTCTGTACACCTGTTTTGTTCTATCTGGGGTCTTCTTTGTTGTGGTATCTTTGCTCAGAAAGATCAGATTCAAGGGGAGTTCAACTTTAACCATGGTCTACTTTGGGTAAGTCGCCACTATCCTCATCATTTAAGACCCGTGAAGATCCGGGTTAGAATTGGGCTTCAGCAACCCATGCTATTCGTTAGATGTGACTAACGGGATCGGGTGGTCAGACTCACTGACTTGGTTGACACATGTCATCGTATCCCAACTGCAAAGATCAACGCCAAAACTACTTCATTTAATATATGCCTTTAATCAAATATTATGGGTACACAGGAATTTGTACATGTTGGGAATCGAACACGGACATTCAATGAGATGGGCGACGCTTCAACCGTTAGTCGCTCTTCAATGCAATAATCAATGCTGCCACTTCTGGCCATTACTGCATGTGTATAAACTAAACTGTTGGCATGTCGCACACTACATAAAGCAAGCGCCGTCAAATAACCATTCAGCGAGGGGTTACTCAACAAGTTCCGTGCGCTGGGCAGTGAGTGAGTTTAGTTTTACGCCGCTTTTTAGCAATATTTCACCAATATCACGGTGGTGGGGACACCAGAAATGGGCTTCACACATTACCCATGCGGGGAATCGAACCCGGTCTTCGGCGTAACGAGCGAACGTTTTAACCACTATGCTTCCCCAACGCCCTCGCTGGGCAGAAAAAGATATGTGATATATGATGATGCAATATAAATGTATTCATTAAATTAGAGCATTTTTGTTTTAATTTGTATTAGTAATTGTTAACTGTATCATTATTTTGTTAATTTCACTCGTACAGTTGATATGTAAAATATTGCCATGATGATTTAATGATAGTTTCAATGTCCAGTGCTCTCATTATTACAGGGTGGAGGATGGTACCTCCTCGGCGTCCAGACTCTCGCTGTCGTAACAATCATCCTCTGGTCAGCAATGATGTCCGTTATCATCCTCAAGGTCATCGACCTGGTTATCGGTCTGAGGGTGTCAGCAGAGGAAGAGATTGTTGGTGCAGACTTCTTTGAACACAACATCATGCCTCCCAATGGGGTAATGCCAGTTCTTGCAAAGCACTTCAAGACCAAGCGATCCGCGAACAAAACTAAGGACGACGGAGGGGACGAACAGGTTGTTGCTGATGAGAAACTATGCTTCTGTTTCATTAAGAAAAAGACTATCGTGGCAATAAGACGGAAGAGGGGCAATAGTGATAAGGAAGAGGACGAATCGAAAGGTGACGAGCTTCAGACGGAGAAGAAAGCGTTGGACATCTTCAGGAAACACGCTAAGAAGGAAGGGAAAGCAGAAGAAGATGTTATCAGTGACATAACAGAAAGTGAAACTGCGGCTGGAGTGCAGTTTACCAACTTTGGTTTCATCAAAGATGAGAATGAGCCAGAGAAGAGTTATGGAGCAAACCCAGTTGACGATATAAAAGGTGACTGATCTGACGTTGTTGTCAATGTGCATGTCATAACAAGGGGCGTTATTGTTGGTTGTTACCCGTGAGTTTTTCATTTTGTTTTACCGTTTGTTACACGCCTTCAATCTTACAAATGATTACTTTAACGCTGCCTTCATTAGCATTTCATTTATATCACGCCGTGCAAGCCTTACATCGGAGCAAAGCGATACACGTGGATCAACACGTATTGGCAAAACCGCAAGGCAAGAAAACATCAATCCACACTTCTATAAATGTGGAGAAACACTTCCTACACTCCATGTCTTGACGACAGAAGTTGTTCTGATTGTGACGGTATTTCTGCGATTATATTGTCACAAATGACATCTAGTAAGTATTAATTAAAGTTGTGGCAATGCTCCCCTTTGCTTCTTGTATCACTACTCCTCTTGTACCAAGGCATATGTAAATCGTATCTAACTTCCCGTACATGACTACTACAAATCGGTTTCAATTCCGGAGATATGTGAAGACTTAAACCTTCACTGGTAAATGATCCGTCCAAACGTTTTGGGCCAGAGGTTGGTGACAACAGCTCTATAACAAAACATAATGATTCATGATAATTTGATGTACCTGTTATATATTTTCTTGGATATATTGTACGTATTAGTAAGTGCTATTTACAAAAGACATGCTTGACAAATCAGTGAGCTTTGTGCACGTTTCTCAAAGATATTTGCAGTGGCAACGAATGTTTATTTTCATTTCTCATTTCAGCTTTAAGCAAACGTTTATGTATTTGTTTTGGAGAAAATAAAAAAGTGCTCATTGAATCTGGCGATGTGTGAACTATTTGACTACGTGTTGATTAGCATCCACGAATGGTTTGTATAGTACATGAGCATTGTAGCACTGGCCACCATTTGTGACTCAGTCTTCCAAATGATTGGCTGAAGGTCGATGGTTCAAACTCCTATCCCTTTGTTAGCGGAAGACGTTGAAATATGGTACTTGTTCATACGCTCAATTGCTCCCGGCATTAGTTTTGGAAAACAAAGACTAATCAGCTCTGACGCAGTATAATGTGTCTTAGTGTGGCACCCATGGTATCCCTGTTGGGTGGAGCTATAAAACCAGCAGAAGTCCGCAGCTACATACACACGTACGCAGGCACGCACGCGCTCACACATACACGAGCAAACACACACTTGGACGCTGAAACATCTCCAGCGAAACACGTTCAGTAGTTATTGTGTGGCAATATCTCTATTGTATTTTAACTAGCTGTTTATGTAAGAGAAAGGTCGCTGTCAAGTCAAGTGCAAATCACTGATAGTAATGTTACTGTGGTGTCATTACGTATTGATTGATAAGTCCTATGAGTGTATTATATCCAGGTATACTACAATAACACTTCCATCAATCGTGAATAAATGATGAACTCCAATCATTGAACGTAAACGTTAGAGCTAATGGGTGACTTGGTGCAGATACGTTAAGCCTGGAATTGGCGTTTTAGTAGTTCAATGCTTGTTGCTACGATACGATGTTGAGAGTAACGTCCCTTTGACGCACGTTATGACGGAGAACATGACACAGTAAGAAGGAGAACATGACACAGTAAGAAGGAGAACATGACACAGTAAGAAGGAAAACAAGACAGAGTAAGAAGAACATGATACAGTCAGACAGAGAACATGACACAGTCAGACGGAGAACATGACACAGTCAGACAGAAAACATGACACAGTAAGACAGAGAACATGACACAGTCAGACGGAGAACATTACACAGTAAGAAGGAGAACATGACACAGTAAGAAGGAGAACATGACACAGAAGAAGAAGACAAAGTAAGACAGAACACAGTAAGAAGGACAGAGAACAGACAGACACAGACACAAGACAGAGAACATGACACAGTAAGACAGAGAACATGACACAGTCAGACAGAGAACATGACACAGTAAGACAGAGAACATGACACAGTAAGACAGAGAACATCACACAGACGAACATGACACAGTCAGACGGAGAGAACATGACACAGAAGAACATGACACAGTAAGACAGAGAACATGACACAGTAAGACAGAGAACATGACACAGTAAGACAGAGAACATGACACAGTAAGACAGAGAACAGTCAGACGGAGAACATGACACAGTAAGACAGAGAACATGACACAGTAAGACAGAGAACATGACACAGTCAGACGGAGAACATGACACAGTCAAAAAGAGAACATGACACAGTAAGACGGAGAACATGACACAGTCAGACAGTCAGAGACAGAGAACATGACACAGTAAGACAGAAAACATGACACAGTCAGACAGAGAACATGACACCAGACAGTAAGAAGGAGAACATGCCACAGTCAGAAAGAGAACATGGCACAGTCAGAAAGAGAACATGACACAGTAAGACAGAGAACATGACACAGTAAGACAGAGAACATGACACAGAAAGACGGAGAACATGACACAGTATGACGGAGAACATGACACAGTAAGAAGGAGAACATGACACAGTCAGACAGAAAACATGACACAGTAAGACAGAGAACATGACACAGTAAGACAGAGAACATGACACAGTCAGACAGAGAACATGACACAGTAAGACAGAGAACATGACACAGTCAGACAGAGAACATGACACAGTCAGACGAGAGAACATGACACAGTCAGACAGAGAACATGACACAGTCAGACAGAGAACATGGCACAGTAAAGAAAGAAGAAGTCAGACGAGAGAACATGACACAGTCAGACAGAGAACATGACACAGTAAGACAGAGAACATGACACAGTCAGACGGAGAACATGACACAGTAAGACAGAGAACATGACACAGTCAGACAGAGAACATGACACAGTAAGACAGAACATGACACAGTCAGACAGGAGAACATGACACAGTAAGACAGAGAACATGACACAGTCAGACACAGAGAACATGAAACATGACACAGTAAGACAGAGAACATGACACAGTAAGACAGAGAACATGACACAGTAAGACAGACACAGTCAGAACATGACACAGTAAGAGAGAACATGACACAGTCGAAAAGAGAACATGACAGTCAGACAGAGAGAACATGACACAGTAAGACAGAAGACACAGTCGATGAAGACAGAGAACATGACAGAAGTCAGACATGAACATGACACAGTAAGACGGAGAACATGACACAGTCAGACGGAGAACATGACACAGTAAGAAGACAGAGAACATGACACAGTAAGAAGGAGAACATGACACAGTCAGACAGAGAACATGACACAGTCAGACGGAGAACATGACACAGTCGAAAAGAGAACATGACACAGTCAGACAGAGAACATGACACAGTCAGACAGAGAACATGACACAGTCAGACAGAGAACATGACACAGTAAGACGGAGAACATGACACAGTCAGACAGAGAACATGACACAGTAAGACGGAGAACATGACACAGTAAAACAAAGAACATTACACGGTAAGAAGGAGAACTCAAAGCAGTAAGTAGAACGCAAACCGGTGCCATCTTCAGCGCCAAATTGCCAAAATCCTGCAACAACACATTCTGCTCTTTCAAAAGGACAATGACAGTTTACAGTGAATATTTTGTTTGTAAACAGTATTTTAACTTTATGGTACAGAAAAGAATCCGAAGTTAATGCATGCGTGTTCAAATGCATGTCTTCCACAAATAAAATTAGCTCTAACTGAGCAAACTCAGGTTGGTTTGGCTTGTTTGCATTTCTTTGAGCAAGTGACGTGGATTTAAGGTAACGCACAACGGTTCCTGAGCTCTATACTGAAGGCAAGTCCGATTTAATGGAGATCAAAGGAAGAATCATAATATGAGCGAATCCGGTTATCGACCCCAGGATCACAGGATTATGGTAAGCCTCACTCTTTACACGCACAGACAATCTTTGGATGTTATACAAACCATTTAATAATAACATACATGAGCATGCAAGTCTAAGAGTGCAAGTAAATTCGCAAACATCGTAACAAATGTAGAAGCCAAAAGCAAATTGCTCCACAATGATTTTTTAAGAATAGCACGCATGAGCATGTGAGTTATTACAGTGCCGATATATTTGCAAACATCCTAAACAAATGTAGAATCCAAAGGCAAATTGTTTGACAATGCATGTTTAAGAATCACATGCCTGAGCATGTGAGTAATACAGTGCCAATATATTTGCAAACATCCTAAACAAATGCAGAATCCAAGGGCACACAAATATATACTCACATGCAAAAGTAACCATGATCGCCTTTGTGGGAAATCATATAGGACATAAATAGAAGAATATGGACTCATTGTTCTTTGACCATTTGCCCTATTGGTGTTAGATTACATAAAATCAAACCATAAAGAAATTATTAACACATGAAAGCATTAGTCGTCCCCATGACCGTTTAGGGCCACAAAGGTCGGGCGGATTAATCCCATACAGAACTGTTGTTGTTGAGAAATGTATTTTTATTGCAATTTATTAATACAAAGGCTTCTATGACCTCCGATCAATCCCATTTTCCACAACACAATCCTACTAATATGGGCAACGGTGCTTTCCCACTGTCGATAACATACATCTGTCCATCTGAGTGCTGTGTGGAAACTGATTCAGCATCCATCTCGGGATTGTCAACAATATGGACGCCATTTACGCTTTCTTACTGGCTTACCGACAAGCTTCAAAATGGCCAGATATCGATTGGATGAAACACAATGCTGGATTAAAAGGACCTTTGTTGTCATGGATTGTTACAGAATCTTTAAGCCGTAGTGGAAGCATTACCGGATCAACGGTTTGAAGTTTTCAATTATATCACTGGTTTCTGAGCATATGGGCATATTCAGAAACATTGAATGTAAGTTTGTGTATAACGAAATCAAATAAGAGAGAATTATTTATGAAAACAACAAAACCTGGAATCAGAATAGTCATTTTGCCAGAATATTCATGGACAATCAATCTAGATGGATTCATTATCAATGATGACCAGCCAGTCTATTTAGTATATCTGCAAGAGCTGCTCTTCTCGTTATGACCATGATCCACTATATTTTGACACGTTAGGAAAACTTTTCGTTATTAAGAATACCTACCTGGCTGCAAGCAATGACGCTATACAGTTTACGTCAATGGTTTACCTTTGTACTTCAGTGTCACTCATACTTAGCTACATGGCATGTGTGTATATTTAGCAAACGTATATTTCATACTGCCGTTTACTTTAATCTTTGTGCTGTATGCGTTTAAGCACCCTGACTTGATGTGTCTAAAGAGCACGAGTGAACACTAGACAAAAGATCTCAGATGAAATGAATGGGGACGTCGAAAGTGTTTTCTGTGAAAACACTGATTTATTTAACCTGAGTGGTATAGAAAGGTGTATTGACAAGATACGTGCCAAACAGTTTACAATAAATATTTCATTTGAAATTCATGAGCCAAGACACTCATTAAAGCTACTGTAATGAGACATTTCGCAACAATCGTATTTGTATGGATAAGTTGAACAAAAACAAGACGAATATTGTGTGGATCTGGTATAATAATGCAAGATCGCAACATTCTGCTTGGCACTACAAAAGACTCAAAACATTCGCTGTACCGAACGGGGGATAACAATTTAGGAGAATAGCGTAATAATTTAAGCATCAACATTTTGTGACGAGGTACAGGCTGACTGTCATGCCGAGTTGCAAGGGTTACTCTGCACAGTATCCACATTTCTTCGAAAATGTAAATAAAGGCGACCTTCTCAATCAGTGGAGGCCTCACCACAGTGAATCTGTTGTTAAACGTTACATGAAGCCGACTGTGAAATCTAAGTGACGGAGAACAATGGTTGGCGTCAGCTTCAATTATTGACGGCATCACGTTGACATGGCATCACGTTGCTATGGGCCGCTTTGCGAACAATGAAAACAATAAGTCTGAACATGCCATTCCGCACGGAAGAGAAATGATAATGTTCAGTGAGATACACTGGAAACAACTGCACCGATATTCTAGGTTTCTACATGCAAACGGTTCCTCAATGTTATATGTCTTATAACCCTGTACCCTCGGTTAATCGGTTGGTACTGTGATACTGGTACCTTTAATACTACTTTAATGCTTCTGGGTTAATAAAGAACTTCAGTCATTCAGAAGAAACATCCACCCAGTTCAAGTAAATAGAACGCCAACGTAACACATGCCAGCGCCATGGTGGAAAACAAGCCAGTGACGATAACAAACTAGTTCTTGTCAGCAGACAAACATGCGTGTAGTACCAACAGGAGACAAAACAACGATGGTGATCGGCAACGGCGCAGTTACTAATAGACTGAAAACTAATTATCACTGAATATGCCTAGCGTCTCCATTATCCATAAGGCTAAATAGGGATAACAAAATATGAATCGATCTCTGAAAATGACACTTGGTGTTGATGCAAATGGACCAGCATCCTAAACTTCCCCAGAAATGGTAGCTGCATCTTTGTTTCCTGACACAGGCCAACAGCACTCCCGTCATGTGACGTCGGCCTGTAAAACAAACCAGACAATCAAGTGACTGATCAGAAAACCGACAACACCATAGCGCATTTACTGACTTGTGAAGCTTAATTCGATGTAATAATTTTAGATCACAGCAGCTAAAATCCGTATGGTATCTAAATATTGTATAGTCAGTATGTGGAACAAAATCATCAAACATATACTGTGCTGTATAGTAGGAGGTACGGAGAATTAACTTACGTCTTCCAAATTGGTTAGAGATATTAGTTTGTAGCAAAAATGTGTGATATTGAACACATTACAAACAGTAACGAAGCATAGCAATAGATTGTATCTTCAACGACAAAAGGGTAAGATATAAAATTTGTTGAGAAAGTTGACGTTTTTAGATCAGAAGTGGGTTTGTTAAACATCCCTCGATTAGGCATATTCTGCGTGTGAGTCTCCCAGTGGCGAGTTGAGGGAGTCGAACCTACTCCTCATGAAGCGCCTGACCAATATCGCCTATGATGTTGAGGCACACGTCTCCGTATCATGTCCTAGACATTTATTACATGAGGGACACGTCTCGGCTCATTGCTGGCCTTGGCATTCCTTAGTACGTAGGTGAGCTTTGGCGATTGCATGGACGTTGTCGTCCTCAAAAAAAGTTATCCCGATGGTAATGTCCACTGAACTTGCACTGCACAATACGGAGTCAGGTTCTGTCAGTCAGTCATGCCACCCAACATCATAACTGTCAAATCTGTCTGAAGGCCTCAAGTTGACATTGGCCTGGCGTTCAGACAGGACTACACGACCACGACTATTAAGAAAGAGCAAAGTGAATCACCTGAAAACATAACACGTGATCAGCAACAATTTCGTCAGTTTAGACGCTTCACCATTGACCTTTGTTGGCCATATGACGATTTCTAAGCGGCATGGAAATCAGATGCAAGTAGTCGATTTCTAATAGTCTGACTAGTAACCTGAACACCAGCAGCATGATTAAAGCAGTTTGATGCGCCGTTTCAGCTCTATTTCTTTGAGCCAGGTGGAATATATTCCTGTACTCTTGTTGACCTGGGACGCACTATACAGGTTCAGTCAACCTTTTGGATTTTGGAACCTGTTCCATAATCACCGAGTCACTGCAGAGCTGGTTCATACACGAACAATAAATGTTATCAAGTATATCAGAACTGTATGAGAATAAACAAGATTCCTAAGAACTGTCTAAAAAGAAAAATGGACCACAAGGATTTATCGACCTCCCTCGAGCGTGTCAAAATCAAGAATGACACATGGTTGTGGGGTACGTCCAAATTACCGGATTAGGTTTTGGTGTTAGTTCTACAGACATAACAATTTTCCCGAATAGAATGTTTTCGTCAACTGGTAGCTTTGTCTGACATTTAACATCAATATTGATATTTCGTGAGCCTCTGCTCGTTAAGTTGAGTACATATAAAACGTGGCCCGTGAAGATCCGGGTACAGCTGAAACAGTGGGCGATAAATTATACACACCTACTCACCAGGACATGACTGCCTATCTTCTGGCTTCACGGACCCTTGAAGATCCGGGTTAGAACGGATCTCCAGTAACCAATGCTTGTCGTAAGAGGCGACTAACGGGATCGGGTGGTCAGGCTCGCTGACTTGGTTGACGGGATCGGGTGGTCAGGCTCGCTGACTTGGTTGACACGTGTCATCGTATCCCAGGTCGATGCTCAGGCTGTTGATCACTGGATTGTCTGGTTCAAACTCGATTATTTACAGACCGCCGCCATATAACTGTAATATTGCTGAGTGCGGCGTAAAGCTAAATTAACTCTCATATAAAACAACGCCAGAGAGTGAGTGATGAGTTTAGTTTTTACGCCGCACTCAGCAATATTCAATATATGCGGCGGTCTGTAAATAATCGAGTCTGCGTCCAATCAACAGCTCGATCTGCGCAATTAACCGATGACATATCAAAACAACGATCAGTCGCCTCTTACGACAAGATAGTCGCCTATGGCAAGCACATGGGTTATCTGGATACAACGTCAGACATTCGACGATTCATTTGGGAATAAAGGGCAAAATAGCCGTAAATGTTATAAAAATGACCGAGGACACGAGGGCTGCTTACATATGTCCTGCCTGACACCACACAGCATTCTCCTGTCATTCGACGGCTTCATGTAAACATTGCATTGTATAATTGCAGTCACACGACAGCGCTTGTATTTATAAGAACTTCAAACAATATGCCAGTTTCGAATTACATCAGATTCTACTACTTATAAACACAGTTATATACCTATTGCCCGGTATCGATAGCAGGCTGCATTTTGAAACATTCATGATGCTTTCTGTCTATGCTGAACATACACACAATATGTTTAAAGTTTTAGTAATATCTTCAGGGTTTCCTTTTGATTTCATTTCTGAATATCGGCTCCAGAAACGATGGGATAAGAAATCATTAACGCCAAAAGGAATTTGCAAGAAATTTGAAATATCAGCTTATATTTAATTCGCTGCTAATGATATTCTCTTCACATGTTCCAATTTCCTACCTCAATACACGAATATGAACTCCTCGGTGATAGTGATGTTAAAATGAACATACATGTCTATTGCACTCACCCAACAAAGATCCTAATTTGTATAAAGGAACAATTTAAAGTATAAAAATAACCCAAAAGACATTAATGCGTTAGTCGAACACATGCTATCCGGTAAACTAAATGATCTACACCAACAGCGATCGTAGGATGTAATTTCCAAGTGATCAGCTGAGATGACATGGCATGGCTCCGAACAGCATCTGGTGAGTAGCTCATGCTGATCACCAATAGGCGATCGATTTGTCCTGATGTTGTCAGCCACACAGGTAAGCTATATTTGTTCCATTCAGCTTAGTCCGCTTGAAAGCGTCAGTCCGTGTCAGTGAACCTATCTGTTGGCTATATCAATACGGACTGGACAGTGGTTTCTTCACAGCAGTGGTTTCTGACTTGATGTCATTTTTTTCATCTTGTCGCTGCTGTTTTCTTGGGGATCACCTTTAATCTGAACAGGTGTATTAGACTCAAGTGATTATGTGTGTTGAAATGCAAGGCTGTCCCGTGACTAGACAAACTATCTCCGTTATCTATAAACTGAGTGTGGATTTATACTCTTCACATGTATAACTATTGTGTGTTTTCAATGTCATTTGAAGACCTTTTACAGCTTGGACAAGGTGTTCATGTGTTACCATCCTAGACAGATGTAAAGACAATCTTGTTAAAATGTATAGCCATATATGATTTTGTGCTCTCCTACAAAGAGTAGTCCAAATTTCAACTCCAAATCGCAATTGGCTCAACATGGCGACAAATACAAGTTCCCTGGAAATTACGACAGAGTCAACATTTCCTGCCAATACATCGTCGATGACCACTGTCCAAAGTCAAACAGAGGCTACAGACTTCCGAAACACTCCAACGTGGGACGATGCTACATGGATTCTTACAAGCTCCTTTATTATATTTACCATGCAGTCAGGTAGGCTCATTTCATAACTGCTACGATATTGTGTAGATTCTTCAAAACAGCGATAAATTCACTTAGAGATAAAAGAAGATATGTATTGTTTGGTCTGATACTATTTGTTGTCATGAAACAATTTTCTGAAAAACCACCATCAAAGAACTGTAAATTATTAATTCATATGTCCCAACAACATAAATATAACTGATACGTTTCAGTTTTGAAAACATGTATGTTCAGTTTTGAAAACTGAAAGAAAGCGATTCAGATGCAATGGTTTTATATTTATCTAATTTATCTTACCTAAAGTGTTCTACCCGTGAAGATCAGGGTTAGAATAGATCTTCAGCAACCCATGCTTGTATACAAGTATCCACTCACACATTCAAATTGTGAAATAATTGAAAGGATTGACTTTCGTTTTGAATTGTATCGACGTATGTAGTTCTGAATCTTTCGTGTGGTCGATATTTTATATCCTTATGGGATGTACTTGGTCCACCTCTCCTATTCAACACGTGGAGGTAACACTCATATATAATGAAGAATGTCTGTAATTCCCCGAGGACATGTTCACAGGAACCCGACCCAAAATAGAACTATACTGAAACTCAAGAGTAAATGTTATTTCTTTAGAAACTGCCGTTAAATTATGTTATTTTTGTATGTGTTAGACTCCAAACAAGTGTTGTGGGTTTGCTGTGGGAGTGTTGTAAGTGTGTTGTGGGTTTGCTGTGGGTGTGCTGTGAGTGTCTTCTAGGTGTGTTGTAAGTGTGCTTTGGGTTTGCTTTGGGTGTGTTGTAGGTGTGTTGTAAGTGTGCTGTGAGTGTGCTCTGGGTATGTTGTCAGTGTGCTGTGAGTGTGTTGTAGGTGTGTTGTCAGTGTGCTGTGGGTGTGTTGTAGGTGTGTTGTAAGTGTCTTCTGGGTGTGCTGTGAGTGTGTTGTAAGTGTCCTGTGGGTGTGTTGTGGGTGTGTTGTAAGTGCCCTGTGAGTGTGCTGTGAGTGTGTTGTGAGTGTGGGTGTTGTAAGTGTGTTCTGGGTTTGCTATGGGTGTGTTGTAAGTGTCCTGTGAGTGTGTTGTAAGTGTGCTGTGAGTGTGTTGTAAGTGTCCTGTGGGTGTCCTGTGAGTGTGTCCTGTGTGTGATGTGGGTGTGATGTGGGTGTGTGCTGGTGAGAGTATGGGTGTGTTGTGAGTGTTGTGGGTGTTGTGGGTGTGCTGTGGGTGTGTTGTAAGTGTGGTGTGTGTGCTGTGGGTGTGTTGTAAGTGTGCTGTGGTGTGTGTTGTGTTGTGAGTGTGGGTGTGTTGTGAGTGTGTTGTGGGTGTGTTGTGGGTGTGCTGTGGGTGTGTTGTAAGTGTGCTGTGGGTGTGCTGTGAGTGTGTTGAGAGTGTGCTGTGAGTGTGTTGTAAGTGTCCTGTGGGTGTGCTGTGAGTGTGTTGTGAGTGTGCTGTGGGTGTGTTGTGAGTGTGGTTGTTGTAAGTGTGTTGTGGGTTTGCTGTGGGTGTGTTGTAAGTGTCCTGTGAGTGTGTTGTAAGTGTGCTGTGAGTGTGTTGTAAGTGTCCTGTGGATGTGCTGTGAGTGTGTTGTGGGTGTGCTGTGGGTGTGTTGTGAGTACGGGTGTTGTGAGTGTGTTGTGGGTGTGTTGTGGGTGTGTTGTGGGTGTGCTGTGGGTGTGTTGTAAGTGTGCTGTGAGTGTGTTGTAAGTGTATTGTGAGTGTGTTGTGAGTATGGGTGTTGTGAGTGTGCTGTGGCTGTGTTGTAAGTGTGCTGTGGGTGTGCTGTGAGTGTGTTGCGAGTGTGTTGTAGGTGTGCTGTGAGTGTGTTGTAGGTGTGTCATAGGTGTGTTGTAAGTGTGCTGTGTGTGTGTTGTGAGTGTGGGTGTTGTGAGTGTGTTGTGGGTGTGCTGTGGGTGTGTTGTGGGTGTGATGTGGGTGTGTTGTAAGTGTGCTGTGTGTGTGTTGTAGGTCTGTTGTGAGTGTGCTGTGGGTGTGCTGTGGGTGTGTTGTGGGTGTGTTGTGGGTGTGCTGTGTGTGTGTTGTGAGTGTGGGTGTTGTGAGTGTGGGTGTTGTGAGTGTGTTGTGGGTGTGCTGTGGGTGTGTTGTGGTGTGCTGTGAGTGTGTTGTAGGTGTGTCATAGGTGTGTTGTAAGTGTGCTGTGTGTGTGTTGTGAGTGTGGGTGTTGTGAGTGTGTTGTGGGTGTGCTGTGGGTGTGTTGTGGGTGTGATGTGGGTGTGTTGTAAGTGTGCTGTGAGTGTGCTATAGGTCTGTTGTGTGTGTGCTGTGGGTGTGCTGTGGGTGTGTTGTGGGTGTGCTGTGGGTGTGTTGTAAGTGTGCTGTGGGTGTGTTGTGGGTGTGTTGTGGGTGTGCTGTGTGTGTGTTGTGAGTGTGGGTGTTGTGAGTGTGGGTGTTGTGAGTGTGTTGTGGGTGTGCTGTGGGTGTTTTGTGGGTGTGCTGTGGGTGTGTTGTAGGTGTGTTCTAGGTGTGTTGTAAGTGTGCTGTGCGTCTGTTGTAAGTGTGTTGTGAGTGTGCTGTGGGTGTGTTGTGGGTGTGCTGGTGGTGTGTTGTGAGTATGGGTGTTGTAAGTGTGTTTTGGGTGTTTG
This sequence comes from Haliotis rubra, assembly GCF_003918875.1. Taxonomy (NCBI): domain Eukaryota; kingdom Metazoa; phylum Mollusca; class Gastropoda; order Lepetellida; family Haliotidae; genus Haliotis; species Haliotis rubra. The sequence goes on along the minus strand of NW_025765115.1, from coordinate 432,166 downwards.
TGGGTGTGCTGTGGGTGTGTTGTAAGTGTGCTGTGGGTGTGCTGTGAGTGTGTGCTGAGATGTGTGCTGTGAAGTGTGTTGTGGGTGTGTGTCCTGTGGGTGTGCTGTGAAGTGTGTTGTGGAAGTGTGCTGTGGTGTGTGTTGTGGGTGTGATGTGTTGTGGGTGTGGTGTGTGTGTTGTGGGTGTGTGCTGTGTTGTAAGTGTGTTATGTGTTATAAGTCTGTTGTGAGTGTGCTGTGGGTGTGTTGTGGGTGTGTTGTGGGTGTGCTGTGGGTGTGTTGTAAGTGTGCTGTGGGTGTGTTGTGGGTGTGTTTTGGGTGTGCTGTGTGTGTGTTGTGAGTGTGGGTGTTGTGAGTGTGGGTGTTGTGAGTGTGTTGTGGGTGTGCTGTGGGTGTGTTGTGGGTGTGCTGTGGGTGTGTTGTAGGTGTGTTCTAGGTGTGTTGTAAGTGTGCTGTGCGTGTGTTGTAAGTGTGCTGTGAGTGTGCTGTGGGTGTGTTGTAAGTGTGCTATGAGTGTGTTGTAGGTGTGTTGTGAGTGTGTTGTAGGTGTGCTGTGAGTTCGTTGTGGGTGTGATGTGAGTGTGCTGTGAATGTGTTGTGGGTGTGCTGTTGGTGTGTTGTGGGTGTGCTGTGGGTGTGTTGTGGGTGTGTTGTCAGTGTGCTGTGAGTGTGTTGTAGGTGTGTTGTCAGTGTGCTGTGGGTGTGTTGTAGGTGTGTTGTAAGTGTCTTGTGGGTGTGCTGTAAGTGTGTTGTAAGTGTCCTGTGGGTGTGTTGTGGGTGTGTTGTAAGTGTCCTGTGAGTGTGCTGTGAGTGTGTTGTGGGTGTACTGTGGGTGTGTAGTGAGTGTCGGTGTTGTGAGTGTGTTCTTGGTTTGCTATGGGTGTGTTGTAAGTGTCCTGTGAGTGTGTTGTAAGTGTGTTGTAAGTGTCCTGTGGGTGTCCTGTGAGTGTGTTGTGGGTGTGCTGTGGGTGTGTTTTGAGTATGGGTGTTGTGAGTGTGTTGTGGGTGTGTTGTGGGTGTGCTGTGGGTGTGTTGTGGGTGTGCTGTGGGTGTGTTGTAAGTGTACTGTGAGTGTGTTGTAAGTGTGTTGTGAGTGTGCTGTGGGTGTGTTGTGGGTGTGCTGTGGGTGTGTTGTGAGTATGGGTGTTGTGAGTGTGCTGAGGGTGTGTTGTGGGTGTGCTGTGGGTGTGTTGTAAGTGTGCTGTGGGTGTGCTGTGAGTGTGTTGAGAGTGTGCTGTGAGCGTGTTGTATGAAGTGTCCTGTGGGTGTGCTGTGAGTGTGTTGTTGAGTGTGCTGTGGGTGTGTTGTGAAGTGTGGAGTGTTGTATGCGTAATTGTGTTGTGGGTTTGCTGTGGGTGTGTTGTAAGTGTCCTGTGAATGTGTTGTAAGTGTGTGCTGTAAATGTGTGTTGTAAGTGTCCTGTGGATGTGCTGTGAGTGTGTTGTGGGTGTGCTGTGGGTGAGTATGGTATATAGTTTGTGAAGTGTGTTGTGGGTGTGTTGTGGGTGTGTTGTGGGTGTGCTGTGTGTGTTGTGAGTGTGGGTGTTGTGAGTGTGTTGTGGGTGTGCTGTGGGTGTGTTGTGGGTGTGATGTGGGTGTGTATGTGTAAGTGTTGCTGTGGAGTGTGTTATATAGAGTGTGTTTCATAGAGTGTGCTGTGGGTGTGTTGTGGGTGTGCTGTGGGTGTGTTGTAAGTGTGCTGTGAGTGTGTTGTAGGTCTGTTGTGTGCTGTGTGTGTTATTGGGTGTGCTGTGGGTGTGTTGTGGGTGTGTTGTGGGTGTGTTGTGTGTGTTGTGAGTGTGTGGGTGTTGTGAGTGTGTTGTTGTAAGTGTGCTGTGAGTGTGTTTGTGGGTGTGCTGTGAGTGTGTTGTAGGTGTGTTCTAGGTGTGTTGTAAGTGTGCTGTGCGTCTGTTGTAAGTGTGCTGTGAGTGTGCTGTGGGTGTGTTGTAAGTGTGCTATGAGTGTGTTGTAGGTGTGTTGTGAGTGTGTTGTAGGTGTGCTGTGAGTTCGTTGTGGATGTGATGTGAGTGTGCTGTGAGTGTGTTGTAGGTGTGCTGTGAGTGTGTTATGAGTGTGTTGTAGGTGTGTTGTCATTGTGTTCTAGGTGTGTTGCAAGTGTGCTGTTGGTGTATTCTAGGTGTGTTGTAAGTGTGCTATGGGTGTGTTGTGGGTGTGCTGTTGGTGTGTTGTGGGTGTGCTGTGGGTCTGTTGTGGGTGTGTTGTAAGTGAGTTATAAAAGTGTTGTGGGTGTGTTGTGGGTGTGCTGTGGGTGTGTTGTGGGTGTGTTGTGGGTGTGTTGTTAGTGCGTTGTAAGTGTGCTGTGGGTGTGTTGTAGGTGTGCTATGAGTGTGTTGTACGTGTGCTGTGGGTGTATTGTAGGTGTGCTGTGAGTGTGCTGTGAGTGTGCTCTTGGTGTGTTGTACGTGTGCTGTGGGTGTCCTGTGATTGTACTGTGAGTGTGTTGTAAGTGTGTTGTAAGTGCTCTTTGAGTGTGTTGTAAGTGTGCTGTAAGTATGCTGTGGGTGTGTTGTGGGTGTTTTGTAAATGTGCTGTGAGTGTTCTGTCGGTGTATTGTAAGCATGATGTAGGTGTGTTGTAGGTGTATTGTAAATGTCCTGTGAGTGTTTTGTAGATATGTTGTAAGTGTGCTGTGATTTTTTTGTGGGTGTGTTGTGGGTGTGCTGTGTGTGTGTTGTGAGTGTGTGTGTTGTGAGTGTGGGTGTTGTGAGTGTGTTGTGGGTGTGCTGTGGGTGTGTTGTGGCTGTGCTGTGGGTGTGTTGTAGGTGTGTTCTAGGTGTGTTGTAAGTGTGCTGTGCGTCTGTTGTAAGTGTGCTGTGAGTGTGCTGTGGGTGTGTTGTAAGTATGCTATGAGTGTGTTGTAGGTGTGTTGTGAGTGTGTTGTAGGTGTGCTGTGAGTTCGTTGTAAATGTGCTGTGAGTGTTCTGTAGGTGTATTGTAAGCATGATGTAGGTGTGTTGTAGGTGTATTGTAAATGTCCTGTGAGTGTTTTGTAGATATATTGTAAGTGTGCTGTGATTTTTTTGTGGGTGTGTTGTGGGTGTGTTGTGGGTGTGCTGTAGGTGTGCTGTTTGTGTGTTGTAGGTGTGCTGTGAGTGGGTTGTAGGTGTGTTGAAAGTGTGCTGTGGGTGTGTAGTAGGTGTGTTTTAAGTGTGCTGTGAGTGTGCTGTGGGTGTGTTGTAAGTGTGCTATGAGTGTGTTGTACGTGTGCTGTGGGTGTATTGTAGGTGTGCTGTGAGTGTGATGTGAGTGTGCTCTTGGTGTGTTGTACGTGTGCTGTGGGTGTCCTGTGATTGTGCTGTGAGTGTGTTGAAAGTGTTCTTTGAGTGTGTTGTAAGTATGCTGTGTGTGTGTTGTGGGTGTGTTGTAAATGTGCTGTGAGTGTGTTGTGGGTGTATTGTAAGTGTGCTGTGAGTGTGTTGTAGGTGTATTGTAATTATGCTGTGAGTATGTTGTAAGTGTGTTGTAAGTGTGCTGTGGGTGTATTGTAAGCATGATGTAGGTGTGTTGTAGGTGTATTGTAAATGTCCTGTGAGTGTTTTGTAGATATGTTGTAAGTGTGCTGTGATTTTTTTGTGGGTGTGTTGTGGGTGTGTTGTGGGTGTGCTGTGCGTCTGCTGTAGGTGTGCTGTTTGTGTGTTGTAGGTGTACTGTGTGTGTGTTGTGAGTGTGTTGTGAGTGTGCTGTGAGTGTGCTGTGAGTGTCTTCTAGGTGTGTTGTAAGTGTGCTCTGGTTTGCTTTGGGTGTGTTGTAGGTGTGTTGTAAGTGTGCTGTGAGTGTGCTGTGGGTATGTTGTCAGTGTGCTGTGAGTGTGTTGTAGGTGTGTTGTCAATGTGCTGTGGGTGTGTTGTAGGTGTGTTGTAAGTGTGCTGTGAGTGTGCTGTGGGTGTGTTGTATGTTGTAGTGTGCTCTGGGTGTGTTGTAGGTGTGTTGTAAGTGTGCTGTGAGTGTGTTGTGAGTGTGCTGTGGGTGTGTTGTGAGTGTGTTGTGGGTGTGTTGTGGGTGTGTTGTAGGTATGTTGTAGGTGTGCTGTGAGTGTGTTGTAAGTGTGCTGTGAGTGTGTTGTGGGTGTGATGTGAGTGTGCTGTGAGTGTGTTGTAGGTGTGCTGTGAGTGTGTTATGAGTGTGTTGTAGGTGTGTTGTCATTGTGTTCTAGGTGTGTTGCAAGTGTGCTGTTGGTGTATTCTAGGTGTGTTGTAAGTGTGCCATGGGTGTGTTGTGGGTGTGCTGTTGGTGTGTTGTGGGTGTGCTGTGGGTGTGTTGTGGGTGTGCTGTGGGTGTGTTGTGGGTGTGCTGTTGTTGTGTTGTGGGTGTGCTGTGGGTGTGTTGTGGGTGTGTTGTAAGTGAGTTATAAAAGTGCTGTGAGTGTGATGTGGGTGTGTTGTAAGTGTGCTGTGAGTGTGTTGTACGTGTGCTGTGGGTGTCCTGTGATTGTGCTGTGAGTGTGTTGAAAGTGTGTTGTAAGTGTTCTTTGAGTGTGTTGTGTGTTGTAAGTATGCTGTGTGTGTGTGTTGTGGGTGTGTTGTAAATGTGCTGTGAGTGTGTTGTGAGTGTATTGTAAGTGTGCTGTGAGTGTGTTGTATGTGTATTGTAATTATGCTGTTAGGGTGTTGTAGATGTGTTGTAGGTGTGCTGTGTGTGTGTTGTAAGTGTGTTGTGAGTGTGTTGTGGGTGTGCTGTGAGTGTGCTGTAAGTGTCTTCTAGGTGTATTGTAAGTGTGCTGTCTGTTTGCTCTGGGTGTGTTGTAGGTGTCCTGTGAGTGAGCTGTGAGTTTGTTGTAGGTGTGTTGTAAGTGTGCTGTCAGTGTGCTGTGGGTGTGTTGTAAATGTGCTCTGAGTGTGCTGTAGGTGTGTTGTGAGTGTGCTGTAGGTGTTTTTTAGGTGCGTTGTAAGTGTGCTGTTAGTGTGTTGTAAGTGTGCTGTGGATGTGTTGTAAGTATGCTGTGAGTGTTTTGTAGGTGTGTTGTACGTGTGCTGTGGGTGTCCTGTGATTGTGCTGTGAGTGTGCTGTGAGTGTGTTGGAAGTGTGTTGTAAGTGTCCTGTGAGTGTGTTGTTGATGTGTTGTAAGTGTGCTGTGATTTTCGTGTGTGTGTTGTAGGTGTGTTGTAGGTGTGTTGTGGGTGTGGTGTGGGTGTGCTGTAGGTGTGTTGTGGGTGTGCTGTGGGTGTGTTGTGAGTGTGTTGTGAGTGTGCTGTGGGTGTCTTCTAGTTGTGTTGTAAGTGTGCTTTGGGTTTGCTTTGGGTGTGTTGTAAGTGTCCTGTGAGTGTGTTGTAGGTGTCTTGTAAGTATGCTGTGAGTGTGTTATAAGTGTGCTGTTGGTGTGTTGTAAGTGTGCTGTGAGTGTGTTGTGAGTGTGCTGTGGGTGTGTTGTGAGTGTGTTGTGGTTGTGTTGTGGGTGTGTTGTAGGTGTGTTGTAGGTATGTTGTAGGTGTGTTGTGGGTGTGCTATGGGTGTGTTGTGGGTGTGTTGTAGGTGTGTTGTAGGTTTGATGTGGGTGTGCTGTGTTTGTGTTGTAAGTGAGTTGTAAATGTGCTGTGGGTGTGTTGTGCGTGTGTTGTGGGTGTGTTGTAGGTGTGTTGTAGGTGTGTTGTGGGTGTGTTGTGAGTGTGTTGTGGGTGTGCTGTTGGTTTTTTGTTTATGTGCTGTGAGTGTGTTGTGGGTGTTCTGTGAGGTTGTTGTGAATGTGTTGTGAGTGTTTTGTGAGTGTGTTGTAGGTGTGTTGTGGGTGTGTTCTGGTGTGTTGTAAGTGTGTTGTGGGTGTGTTGTAGTAGTGTTCTGAGTGTGCTGTAAGTGTGCTGTGAGTGTGTTGTAGTAGTGTTCTAAGTGTGTTGTAAGTGTGTTGTGAGTGTGTTGTAGGTGTGTTGTAGGTGTGCTGTGGGTGTGTTCAGGTGTGTTGTAAGTGTGTTGTGAGTGTACTGTGGGTGTGCTGTAGTAGTGTTCTGAGTGTGTTGTAAGTGTGCTGTGATGGTGTTGTAGTAGTGTTCTAAGTGTGTTGTAAGTGTGCTGTGAGTGTGTTGTAGGTGTGCTGTGGGTGTTGTGAATGTGTTCTGAGTGTGGTGTAAGTGTGCTGTGGGTGTGCTGTAGGTGTGTTGTAAATGTATTGTGAGTGTGCTGTGGGTTCGTGATGAGTGTTTTTGTGAGTGTGTTATGAGAGTGGTGTGGGTGTATTGTGAGTGTGTTGTAAGTGTGTTGTGGGTGTGTTATGAGTGTGTTGTGGGCGTATTTTGGGTATGTTGTATGCTGGGTACGCCAGCCTCCTGGTGGATATGGAACCATTGAAAACCTTTCTGTTTTATTAAACAAAGCCTAAAGTTTATGTGCATTTGTACAGTTTAATTATGTCTACAAAATGATTTGACTTTACATGTAGCATCACAAATAGAGCAGTTACCTCAACCGACTCGTTTGCTATGGTTTCTTCCTGCTGCCTTTGAAAACTTTAACAGATGTACTATGTGTTATGCATGACCATGGTTTGGCGATAGAATTTGAAGACATTCATCCACAATTTAATTGACAAGCTACGAGTAATGTTTTGATCTACATATCACGTGGGTGACGAAAATAACCAAACAACAAAGCAACCCCAGTCGTGCCAAAAAAACGGGCAATAGCATGAAACTGTTTGTCCATAGAGCTGGCGACTGACGTGAAAAAAATGGACATAAAGAGTGTAACACAACAATCACGTGCATCCATTAGAATGCAAGCAGATATTGCAAAGCAAGCAAACGTATGAAAATTGCAAGTTTAATCAAGGCGAGATCACAAAATAGTTTGCCGTGGGAAGACTTAATGTTGGAACAGGTGATCACCACTTACCTGTAGACGTTGGTCGTTGGACAAATGTTCCTAGAGAATATCCTCTGTGTAATTTATGTAACTCTCATGCAGTGGGAGATGAACTCCATAATCTGTTCAAATGCGAAGTTTTACTACTGTATAGACAAACATATTTACCTTCTTACCTGAATTCAGTTAATTTCCTTAAGGAAAGTCACAAACTGATCACGTCTAAACAAACGCGTAATCTCAAAAATCTTGCTATGTGTATCCACAAAGACTTGTGGTTATTCTTTCATTTTTTTATTTTTTGTCCATCTTGACATATTAATTTATATAAATATTCTAATTTTACATTCTCATGTACCACCGTTGGTGGAGTTTCGATATATAAATTGAATTGACAATCCGTTGCACGAACCCTGGTCTGTAGTTGAGAGACACTACGCCCAAAGCTTGGGGCACCGCGCGTGACGTCACGCAAAGATGAGGTACAAATCAGGTTACGTCATCTGCACAACAAATATCGTGATTGCAACCTCCACAAGCAGACAGTCGTTCAGAGGTATAGGGGAACCAGCAGGTATAGAATGCGCACTGCATTGAGCTAAACGATTTCGTCGTACTCAGCGTTTACCATGGATCCGCAGACACAGTGGTGTTTTCGTTAATTTCCTTTGATTTGGGGTAGAGCGGAATGGTTTGGGGAGCATTTTGTGCCAACGGCCGATCTTAATTGATCGACGTCCAGGGGAATGGTACTGCGCATGCTATACAGCACCGCACCACGTTTTGACCCGTCCTTTTGTCTCTCATGCAGCTTTATACTTGAGTTGAACTGACATTTTAACATGACATTTCCACGCCCCATACTTTAGTTCTTACCTAACACCGGTGTTGATATACTGGACATGTTATGGGTGAATCAACCCTGACCTTGCAAGTACTTGGGCAAGCACTCCTTCAGCGGCGACGACTTCCGGCTAGACTGTTTCCACAAATTCTCCTGTCCACGAGGAGACGTTGTGTTGCCGTCATCGTCGCCCTAGGAGTGAGTGAGTTACCCCTCACCTCGGCAATATTTCTGCCATTTTGTGACGAGAAAGGTTGTGCATACGTCGCCCTACGAGGTCACTCTCGTTGGTGACTTCTGTGCGAACAGTTCTAACAATGTGGAGTTTGCGTTGGGTATGAGGGAAAGCTGGGCGTGATTTTTCCAATAAAATATGTCACAGCCCACTTTTCATCGTCTGTATTGTTACCTGGATGATAGCTGTATAATTTCCATCTATAATAATAATGATCATAATAATGCACAAGTGTCGAGTTTTATTATTTCGTTGAGTATAATTATATGGGTGATATGCAACAACATGCATGTGGCCAAAATCTCTCTCTCTCTCTCTCTCTCTCTCTCTCTCTCTCTCTCTCTCTCTCTCTCTCTCTCTCTCTCTCTCTCTCTCTCTCTCTCTCTCTCTCTCTCTCTCTCTCTCTCTCTCTCTCTCTCTCTCTCTCTCTCTCTCTCTCTGCACAAAACTACATTAGTTATTTAAGCACTATATTTTTCTTCAGGATTTGGGCTCTTGGAGAGTGGATTCGCTGGATGTAAAAATGAAGTTAACGTCATGGCCAAAAACGTTGCGGACGTTATTTTCGGAGGGATATCCTACTGGATGTTTGGCTATGGGTTTAGTTTTGGAACAGACCCGGGAACGAATGCTTTTTGTGGTATTGGACGTTTCTTTCTGAATCCAGGTACTGTGACATGAGATCATCCGCAAATTTACATTAATAACTGTTCGTCTTTCAGTGTCTTACAAAACCTCGGTGGGTCCTACATCTGTTGTTTTGTTGGTACGATGTTGTCATAGAATAATGTCCAGTCTATGTTCAGTGCCCTCACTGGATCTCTATGTTGATCAGAGATAGGAACATACATACTACTTATTAAGATATCTGTTTTGGCAGTTATTCTCATGTACCTGAGCTTCACACTTGGAAACATTGTAATATCACAAAACAAACTCTACCTCTATTAGTTTTATCATTTCCAATGGCCCCATCTATATATTTCTTGGTCATACCTTGGATGGACCTCAAAACCCATAAGGAGTCATTACGGAAAGCATGGCCAAGAGGGTCATGAATGGATCGACCCCTTGTTTCCTGTCCTTACAGTGTCTGTGCCAATGCCAGGCATCTACTGACATCTTGTTGTCAGCAGCAGCATCAATATCATTATTATCACATAACTATCATTTTTGTTTTGAGGGGCGGCGGGGTAGCCTATCGTTAAAGCGTCCGCTCGTCACGCTGAAAACCCGGGATTGGTTTCCCACATGGGTACAATGTGTGAAGCCCATTTCTGGAGTCCCCCGCCGTAATATTGCTGGAATATTGCTAAAAGCGGTGAAAACCATACCCACTCACTCACTATTTTTGTTTTGACAGATGACTCTGTAATGGGCGAGGAGTACTCACGGTTCGTATTTCAAGCGTCATTTGCTACAACGGCCACGACAATTGTTTCAGGCAAGTGATAGAATGTTGTATGCGAATTAAGAAAAAAGGATAGAAGCTATGCTGTGAGGAGTGCATATGTTTTTCAATGAAGGGTGGTATATGTGGTACAATCAAATGCACTTTGGGAGGTAATATGGCATTACTCTAACGCCATTCTCCAAACAGTTCTTGAAAACGTGCCAAAAACTATGACAAACTGAAATTAGTAAAAATGATCTCATGACGATATCGACCAAGCATCTTGAAGTTGTCCGAAAGTACAAAATCATTGCACTATTGCCTGCAGGTTCTGACAGGCGACTTGAATCTCTTGTAACTGACCGTAGTAAGTTTACCTGAACAAAAAAATTCCTCGAGGACGCCGCAGTTCATCATGTAGAGTGGCGTCCGTTGGACACTTCAGAAACTATGACTGAAGGTGAGAATCACGGTTCTCCCTGATTGCTTTTTAAAATTTGTCAGCACATACCCTTGTTCGTGAGTTTCACATGTGGTAAACGTCAACACTTCTGGCTGTCGTTCCACGTGATATAAATTCAATTTAAATACAAAGAGGATTTAAACTCAATTCACTCATTCACTGTTTCAGGAGCTTTGGCGGAAAGGACCAAATTTACAGCGTACATTATATTCTCCTTTCTCAACACCTTTGTGTATTGCTTCCCGGCTCACTGGATGTGGGCGGAGACAGGGTTCCTAAAGAACCTGAACGTCGTCGATGTCGCGGGGGACGGGCCTGTTCATTTGGTGGGTGGCATCACGGCCTTAGTGGCGGCTGTTATGATTAAACCCAGAGTGAACAGATTCACTAGCAAAGACAACCATCGAATGGGGAACCCAACCAATGCTTTGTTAGGAACATTCATGCTGTGGTTAGTATACATTATTCATATACACTTGAGATTAATAATAGAATCTTTCTCGAAATAGCTTTGAACGGTCATAACAGGGAACGTTCTCTGCGGGATTAACATTATGTGCATCTACGTGTACAGAAAAAATATGTTATTAATAGGCAAATAAAATTACTGTGCGGAATCCGTGAAAGGTTATGCACCTGCTTTGTGCGCTTTGCTAGTCGTAAGAGTATAATCAGGAGGATCAATCGTTCTGTCCATGTTTGCCAAGTTCAAACTATTACTTTGTATACCCGCGATATAGCTGTATGGCTGATCGTGTGCTTTTTTGCTTTCATGTCGCTGAAACGATATTTTTATGTACATCCAAGCAAACAAGCGCTATGATCAGGAACATCCGTCTACTTTCATAATGGTGTAATGCATAATATATAAATATTTTCAGGTGGGGATGGCTTGCCTTTAACTGTGGGAGCACATATGGCATAAGTGATGGGAAATGGAAGATCGCTGCCAGGTAACCAACAAGTTTTCAATACAGTGGATACTCCTTCCTGTTTGTTATAATCAGTGTGTTTTATCCTTGATGGTGTGCCAGCAGTATTCCATCACTGAATACTCGTTTAAAATACGATTTCGAGACACCTGTATGTTTGTAAATTTACCGTAGCAATTGTGATGCAAGTGCGTGACGTAAAACATGGACACGACTTATCCCATAGTTAAGTTTTAATAACCGGGTATATAAACCCATGGAGTGCTGTGAACCAAAATCATATCCAAGAGAAATGTCTTGAGTTTCCAGATCTAACCTTTTAACAGAAACCTTCTATACACCACGTAATAACACTTATACCAAATAAATGACAGATGGGGTGTTTACTGACCATAAATGCCAGGTTTAAGGACTCTACATTGGTTTCCTATTCAAGCCAGGATAGAATTCAAAATACTAACATTCACATATAAATGCCTATATGGTACAGCACCACCATGTCTCTGAACTGATTACGTAATATCACCCAACCTGAACACTAAAATCTGTAACTCAGTTTTCTCTGTATTGTCCCTCAGTGGCGACTGTATGGTCCCTTAGTGGCCACTTAAAGGATTTGGCTTCAGACGATTTCCCAATCTCCCGAGCTGCAATCCTCTTGAATTCTCTTCCAGAAGAGTTGAAACGAGCGCCAAGTCTTGATGTTTTCAAGTCAGACCTAAAGACCCTGCTCTTCAAGAAATACCATGACTAGTGAACTAGTCCAATATGTAGCGCTATGAGTATGCCATCTGGCGTGGAGTCTAACGCATTCCAAGTGGACATGGACAATAAATCGGCATGTTAAGGTCCCTCCAGAATGTTTAATCCCATACAGTCGTCCTAATACTTCACGCTACATCGAATTTGGCCGATTAGGAAGTAGCAAATACAAATAAAGTAATAAAACACGTTGGCAAATAATTTACTAATTTGATCATTTCTACAGGAGTGCAGCCACTACGTTAATGTCTGCCTCGGGTGGTGGAATAACGGCATTCATCGCCAGGTAACTTAGCCTTTTGTCATTTTTTCTTCTTTTTGTTAGAGCTGTTTGTGCCACGACCAGAGTCGATCGTTAGAGATAGATTGTCTCACAACATGTCACGTTATTCATGCCTCCTGGTGAATCTTTATCCAGACATAATACTGCGTAATGTATAACCTTGCTAAATAATGTCTTAAAAGTGAATCGATAGTTCCACGGCAACAGAAAGCTTTTCATATATCGCTGGTGTAGTTAAGCCGTCCACGTTTATCGGTTGTCTATACAGCATAAACAATATCCTGCTAGAATGTTTACAACAGATCTAATCTTTCTATGATGTGTTGAGAACACAACTGATTTTCCAGCGATATATTGTTAAAAGCCAAATAATATTCCTAAGACTTTTGTCCAAATCATTGATTCACAAGCACATGCTTGCTTTTGTGGGACAAATCATTTCCATCATATTTGGCAGGTTTTGTGCGAGGTATATTTGCGTAACAAATTATCACAATAATTATTTTCAGTTACATCGTCAAAAAGAGAGTTTTTGAAATCGGCTACATTGTGAATGGAGTATTGGGTGCCTTAGTGTCAATAACCGGTGAGTTGCAATTAATATAAAATGACAGATGACGATTGGTTGTTTTGTATCCGAAAGAGGAACGAAATACATATATGCTTATATATTATATATACTCGAAATACTCACGTTCAATGCATAAGTTCCAAATATGCTCCACATTTTCACGATCCGGGTTAGAATTGGTCTTCAGCAACCCGTGCTTGTCGTTAGAGGCAGCTAACGGGATCGGGAGGTCATGGTCGCTGACTTGGTTGATGTATGTAATTGTGTCCCAATGGCGTAGCTCGATACTCGCTATGTCAGTCACGGGATTGTCTGGTGATGACTCGATTATTTACAGACCGCCGTCATACAGCTGGAATATTGTTGAGTGTGGCGTTAAACAACAAAGAAATATTCATCACATATCCTTTTCATTTCAACTCTAAAATGTCACTATTGAAACTTCCGCATTGAGGTTACCGTGACTTATTATAACTCCGCGCAAAGGATGTATCATACGTGTATACATGTGTACAGTCCTCTGCATGAGTGAGGGGTTCTGATCACGAAAGAAACAAAACAGAATAAGAACTGACACAAAACAACGTCCATTAAATCGCTAGGATGTTTGACAATTAGTGAAGTTCAAGGACGGCAGCCGAGAAATACGGAAATCGCCTGTATTGCTATCATAAGATTAAATTCATACATATATGCAATGAATTTATGTATCCACTTATACATTTATATACGAAGAGATACGGTTATACATTTGACTTTATATATGCATTATATGATTGATCCACGAGATGCACGCCCATTTAACCACACATGAGGCACACATTTTTAAACATCTCATTGACTCCTTCCATTTACAGACAAGCACATTTAATTCCTTACAATTTCTTTTAATTGATATGGCAGCGTTTAAAGGTTAATTTTATATATTATTGGTAAGCTGGAAAGAGAGAAATGCCCAGCACTGTGATGAAGACTACAGGAACAACATTACCATACAATAAACACTAACAACCTTTGTATTGACGTAGCGACGCTTTCAATGGCAGCAGAAAGACACATGTGTATTTGTTGACAACGAAAATGAATAAAATATAATACGGGAATGCACTCGTTCTGTGGGTATCACTTGGTGCGGAACGTATTGGTTTGTACATGTATGGATGCGGTGATGCGATATGACGCGTGTGACGCACGTACAACTGTGAACTGTAACTTGTCTTCAAATGGCATGTTAGAAGCTGTTAATGAAGACAGTTGATAGATTTCATTGACTGTATTCTTTCAGTGCAGTGTTTCGGTAAAGGCGATGTTTATTCATCAACAAGTCAAAAATCAACCATGTTCAACTGATTTCTTTTTGGCAAGGATTCCTACAATGTATCTTTAAAAGTGTGTATGAATGTGTGTTTGCATAATTTTGTGTATGTACGAGTTGTGTGTGATATTTGTTTTAAGTATAGATTATTCGTTTTGGTCTAGTCCTTATTCTTTTTTATTAAAGATAAGTTGTAACTGTACACATTGGTGAAACAGATATTAACAATCTCTCTCCCTTAATTTCCATAGCAACAACAGCCATAGCTAATTTCTTGATATTTACCTATATGTTGTCCTTGTTAATTTCTCATTTGTCATTGAATGCAAACATTGAACCGCACGTATTTAAGACCGACGTCGTATGTATTTTAATGTTGTATTTCTATCGATCAATACATACATAATAAATGTTGGGTACAGCTGACACAAGTCAGTTGAAACAGTGGGCGATAAATTATACACACCTACATACCCGAACTTGACTGCCGGTCTTCTAGCTTCATACACACATGAAGGTCCTGGTTAGAATTGATCTTCAGTAACCCTTGCTTGTCGTAAGAGGCGACTAACGGTTCAGGATCGCTGAGTTGCTTGATACATGTCATTGTATCCCTATTGCGTAGATTGATGTTCATGCTGTTGATCACTGGATTGTCTGGTCTAGACTCGATTATTTACAGACCGCCGCCATATAGCTGGAATATTGCTGAGTGCGGCGTAAACTAGACTCACTCACTCTAGCTTCATAATATAGTAATAATAGCCATCTCAACTTTGCAATACTGACACACGACGTTGAAGTCTACTAAACATATTTGCTCATCATAAAACTGCCACTTCTAAACCAGTAATTGTTATTGTGATCCACCCCTCACGCCTTGGGGGACGATGAAAACAGTCAGACAAGTAAGCATGCCTTGACCCGGTGATCCATGTAGAGATGCAGTTCGACAAGCATGGAGTTAAACAAGGGGCGGTGGGATACAGGATTCGATTACCCACATGGGTAGAATGTGTAAGGCCATTTCAGGTGTCCCCGCCATGATATTGCTGGGGTATTGCTAAAAGCATTGTAAAACTAAACACAATCAAACAAGGAATTCTCACTTAAGACACGAACGATTCATTTATACAGTGAAATGTTCTTGTTTTCATGACCACAACAAGCGTTATACATATATGTGTAATACATATCTCTTCTTGCAGCCATCTGTGCCGTGACGGGCACATGGGAATCCATTATCATTGGATCAATCGGTGCGTTGTTAGCCTGTGGGGCTGAGGCTCTGTTACACCGTTTGCACATTGACGACCCAGTATCAGCATTTCCGGTTCATGGCGTCTGTGGGGCGTGGGGTTTACTTGCACCTGGATTCTTTGCACACGAGGACACAATAACGATGTCATTCTCTAAGATGAACGGCTTAGTTTGGGTAAGAATTTAGTGTATACAATGCTTTCGTTCCCGCAGCGCATAACCCTGAAATACTTTGACATGTACCCCCAAATTGTAGTGAAATATTTGCTCATGGCAAGGCAAAAGTTATTGTAGTGAACAAACAGCTAATAGAATCTTTACTTCCGCAAGTACCATATTATTGAATGGAAAAGCCCATGTTCCAAGATATGGTAACGGCCAACAGTATATAAAATTTAGAAAAGCCACAATACATGATGGGGTGACAAGCAAGTTCACATGGTCAATAGTGAGTGTGTCCACGTGGTGCATTGATCCGCGCCTACCACCTTTATCTCCCGCCCCTAAACGTATTCCATATACGAGGAATGATTTCGCGGAATTCCTGTATCATTGCTGGAGGATCGGAAGGCGTACTTTTTCTGTCATATTTTTACAGCGAATACAGTTTCTTCAAGATCTGTTTCTTTTTCTATATTACTTTTACATAACTAACAACAAGTATTTGGGGGTACATACAATGTATATCGTTAGGGTCAGTTAGATTTGTTCTATCTGCTGGTTTCACTGGTTCATTTGCTATTACAATGTTTGCAACCATGTCTGTAAATATGCCACTACTCACCAGGCTAACGTATGTCCTGTTTTCTAAATGGCAGAATTATTATTTTTATTTATCACTTTCTCAATAACATTTAATTGTATTTCTTTTCTCTATATCTCTTAAGTTTCATCTATCCATACACAGTCTGTGTATTATAGATTTTAACGAAGTTGAGTGTTACATTTCGAGTAAGTACTTCCTTCATTTGCACAAAGTGTATCAGAATATTTGATGTAATTACAGAATCATCTTACATTCACCTCAGTAAACTATTTTATATTCGAGTGATAATACCATTAGAAACCCAAACGACTTAATTCCCTCCAGCATCCATGAAAGTGTCTATATTTGCTGGTAACATTGTCAATGTTTGGTCTTAAATGTGACACAGTTTTCAGAATTCCCTTTGCCACTTACGCACAACAGCATATCATCGCATCCTAATTGCGTAGATCCATGCTCATGCTCTTGATCACTGGATTGTCTAGCCAAGACTCGATTATTTACAGATATATATAGCTGGAATATTACTGAGTTCGGCGTTAAACAACAAACCAACCAGCCAAAAATCCAACATTCCCAGAAGATTTTATTAAAATATTCACCGACAAAACACAGGCGTACTTACTGTTCGAAAATATATTTTAGAGTTAGTTAATGTGATATCTCGTTACCATTCTTGTTGACAGCGAAAATGCGTATCGTGCGTTTTCAATCCTGTCCACTGTGCATGTGCAGGGTAAACGATTTCACGTTTTGGAAAATAACGGGAAATTTCAAAAGACCTTGATCTTTATTGGATATTTTCTGCTACGTTTTCAGGGCGGAGGGTTCTACCTCATTGGAGTACAACTTCTGGCAGCAGTAACCCTCATTGCGTGGTCTGCGCTAGTTTCATTCTTCTTCCTCAAGATCATCGATCTGACTGTGGGGCTGAGACTGACCCCAGAGGACGAACTGCTAGGAGCGGACTTCGTGGAACACAACATCGGAAGCAACCGTCAGATGATCGATGGGAAGATGCCGGAGAGAGAAAACAGCCAGAATAAAATAGAGCCTATGAATCTTGAAAATGGCGTCGAGGAGAGGAAAAAGGAAAACAACAAACCATACTCATCTCAAATATGTTTGATAAGTTACACAGCCAACAACGATATGTGATCGTAGGAAGGCTAATGTTCCTGACTGACTGATGTAACTGACATGTTATGTGTGCTGGCGATTAGGTGCCGCACTCTCAGAGTGTGGGTTATGTACTTTACTGAGAAAGTGTAATTCAACGTACAGCATATGTTGCATATGACCACTTTCTATACGGCATTGTGTATTCATACAAATGTCATTGAAAGAGAAACGTGTTATCAAAAATGCAATTTCAGTTTGGTGCTTGCGATTTCTGATTTTGATGACGACGATGATGATAATGATGATGATGATGACGGTGGAGAAGAAGAAACTGTGATAGCAAAAAGTAATAGTTGGTGCGAACTTTTATATATTTCCGAAGAATAGTAAAAGCTCAAATCGAAACGACAAACACGAAAGTTCAATATTTTTTTCGTTCCAACGACGTTATTGGTACAACGTGAATACATGTAAGCATTGTTATATACTGAACGGATCATGTTAGATTCAGTGTGTGGTGGTGGCCATCCACTGTTGGTAGTATGCCCTAAGCACTTGACCACTTGTACTATGTGCGCACACAATATTATAGAGGTGAATAGTTTACCTTTAACTGGTCAAAATGCTTTTCACTTTAGATGTACATAGTGTTAGAATTGTCACAATGTGTGAACATTCATTGCTATACATTCATCATAATTAACGTTCTCTCAGATCAGAACCCTGCCTGAGTTGCTAACTGTTCTAACAATATCCCCGCTGTATTACTGTGGTCTGTGGGTAATCTAGCTAGACTGGGATATAAACAACCTCCACCGGTGTAGTAGGGGATGTCACACCATCATCTACTAAAGGTTTTGTAGCCACATAATAATTGCTCACTCAAAGCCTTTTCTTTTGTATGTACATTAGAAAGATGCTTTCGCTGACATGATTAGGTAAAGCTTCATTGCCAACTTATACAAAACCAATATTAACATCACATGTTTTTTGTAAAATTAACACTTGTAGAAGTTTTAATTCGTTTCTCGGTCATCTGAAACAATGGAATCTTGATGAAAAAGGTACATCAAGTTTCATATGAATTACCATTTTTGAAGTTGAAACTTTGTTTTCTATCTATGATTGTTTGTTACGGTTTTAGTTATTTTTAGTCCCAGGCACCATATGCTGGAAATTTAGAACCTTTCTTAAAATGGTTTTAAACCGAGAGAACGCACGAAATTTCCTTGGTAAATGTTATTGTATTCCACAATTTGATAGAGAGTCGTATACACGATAATTCACACATCTGAAAACTTTATACGCCTCAGACGTATAGCTTGCTAAACCAGAGACAATTCCTTCTACACCAAGTTTGTATGATCTGTCTCCCTGCTGTTTCTGACAACCGTCCCTAACTTCAGAGGAATATTCAATATGTCATGTTATAAAAATAGATATTGTGTAACAATGTACGACTAAGCATAAATTCAAGCTTACTTCTTTCATCTGTGATGGAGTGTAAATGATTGAATGATCATGGCATGATCACTTCCCTGATGACAATATAACCACCACGGCGTTTGTGTGTTTTGACATGTTCCGTGTGGTTATAATCAAAAATAGTTCGATGCGGCTCTCTTATTACAAAAACTTCGATTTCGCATATGCGTGGAGTATATATTATAACCCAGTCTTGAGCTCATTCATTTTGAAAGACATTTTTTGGGGCATTCGATGTTTTTGAATAATTAGCCCGATAGCAATAATAGGATCGGACCAAGTACCGATCCCTTTCTCACACCACATTTTTAGGCTTCAATATCAGTCAATGTATTACTAAAGAGACACACAGGTTTAAAGTTTTTGCTAATCAGCAAGCCGCTCAAGCAACCTCGCAGTTTTAATCATAACTTTTCAATCTATATATAAACCCGCTGTTCCCTACTCTGTCAGATATGTTTTTGTAATATCACAGAAAGTAATATCCCAATCGCACACAATCGAACTCTTTGCTATCGACTGCCTTGCACACTAGAAGAAATAATTCTATTTATTGGCAAAAGGCTTCAAATAGTTACAATAATGAATTCTCATGAAAATAATTGTGCAAGTGCTTGAACACAACTCGTTCGAAGAGTATCCAGAGACAGATAATCAAAGATATTAGTCTATAGTTTCGAATAGTGGCGTAACATTTCCATTGGCTAGGACAGATACAAATTTGAGTAAAACATTCAAAGATTTATATGTATACCCGTATCTGTATGTAATTTTAGAATGGACGTTCAGTTAGAAAAAGGGACCGTTCATAAGTAATGGCTCGGGGGGTGGGGTGATGATGATTTTAAGGGTGGTCACCCATTTTGTTCTGGGGACGTACGGAGGTCATCAATTTTGTACACATGCACGAGAGGGGGGTCAGCAATTTTGTACATAAAAATATTTTTAAATTATGCTTAAACATTATGAGAAGGACATTAATGTATGTATATATTAAATTTTGCCATATTCACCGCTTCTGTAAGATGTAAAACAGTATACGAGTATCTTCAGGAAATGTTGATTTGGTTTATCAATGTGATTTCACTAATATATACGTTCCCCTATGGTCCGTAATCAGTGGAAATCAATCATCGACATTTAGAGTTATATGGTCAAGTGTAGTAGAAGTCTTTCTTATAGAAATCATTGCAAGTTCATTTGTCATATAGTAACATTTTTCGTGTATAACCAATCATTCACGCGTGGGTATTATCGAGTCTGTACTATCGCCAAGGCAATTGATGTTTCTTATTATATTCAGGTTTGTATAACTTACACAACACCACAGCTGTACTGATTTTACCACAGCTGTACTGATTTTGTGTGACAGATATATTTGTATAGCTTCATGACGGACATTTACAAAACAGTCAGTTGCTTATGCGTGGAGTATATATTATAACCCAGTCTTGAGCTCATTCATTTTGAAAGACATTTTTTGGGGCATCTGATGTTTTGAATAATTAGCCCGATAGTAATAATAGGATCGGACCAAGTACCGATCCCTTTCTCTCGGCACCACACATTTTGAAGCTTCAATATCAGTCAATGTATTACTAAAGAGACACACAGGTTTAAAGTTTTTTTGCTAATCAGCAAGCTGCTCAAGCAAAACTCGCAGTTTTAATCATAACTTTTCAATCTATATATAAACCCGCTGTTCCCTACTCTGTCAGATATGTTTTTGTAATATCACAGAAAGTAATATCCCAATCGCACACAATCGAACTCTTTGCTATCGACTGCCTTGCACACTAGAAGAAATAATTCTATTTATTGGCAAAAGGCTTCAAATAGGTACAATAATGAATTCTCATGAAAATAATTGTGCAAGTGCTTGAACACAACTCGTTCGAAGAGTATCCAGAGACAGATAATCAAAGATATTAGTCTATAGTTTCGAATAGTGGCATAACATTTCCATTGGCTAGACAGATACAAATTTGAGTAAAACATTCAAAGATTTATATGTATACCCGTATCTGTATGTAATTTTAGAATGGACGTTCAGTTAAAAAAGGGACCGTTCATAAATAATGGCTCGGGGGTGGGGTGATGATGATGATTTTAAAGGGTGGTCACCCATTTTGTTCTGGGGACGTACGGGGGTCATCAATTTTGTACACATGCACGAGAGGGGTCAGCAATTTTGTACATAAAAATATTTTTAAATTATGCTTAAAACATTATGAGAAGGAGGGAGGGTGGGGGTCACTTACTTTGTACATAAAGTTTAGGGGGTCATTCACATTGTACAAATCATCATCACACCCCACCCCAACCCACCCCCAACCCACATCCACCCCCAGCCATAAATTATGAACGTTCCCTTAGTTGATAATTTCAAATGTATGTATATATATTAAAATTTGCCATATTCACCGCTTCTGTAAGATGTAAAACAGTATACGAGTATCTTCAGGAAATGTTGATTTGGTTTATCAATGTGATTTCACTAATATATACGTTCCCCTATGGTCCGTAATCAGTGGAAATCAATCATCGACATTTAGAGTTATATGGTCAAGTGTAGTAGAAGTCTTTCTTATAGAAATCATTGCAAGTTCATTTGTCATATAGTAACATTTTTCGTGTATAACCAATCATTCACGCGAGGGTATTATCGAGTCTGTACTATCGCCAAGGCAATTGATGTTTCTTATGATATTCAGGTTTGTATAACTTACACAACACCACAGCTGTACTGATTTTACCACAGCTGTACTGATTTTGTGACAGATATATTTGTATAGCTTCATGACGGACATTTACAAAAACAGTCAGTTGCTTATGCCTCATGTACATAATACCTACCACCAAAAGCATTTCTCTCAAGGGATCGTAATAAGTTTATGGATTATATCATGCAAATGAGAGTCAGTGAGACGAAGGCAAATATTTTATAGGAGTGTTTACTTAATTATGCACGAGGGACGGACAACGTATACCAGTAACACACTAACTTCTTATTAACGTTAACCATAATTTATGCATATAAATATGCATATAAATTATGAAATGAACAAGTAAACCATCACACTTGTACTATAGTAAAACAGTGAAGTAAAGTTAATCCACCCCATGTATATGTCCAGAATTGCTGATCAGTTGATTGGGTTGAGTTCCCTTTATCTGGTTGTAGATACAGAGGCACAGAGTGTATGTACATTGTTTGTAATTCACCCAAGAACATTATTGATTGAATTCTTTCACATGGAGTCTCATTATTCACTTATAGCTAGCCATGCTAGTGCATGGTTGTAATTTAACATGATAACTTCTTAGTGGCACACGATCTTGTATAATGTCGATACCCACATGTATAGCAAGTTCGATTTGTACCATCATGCTGTTTGTGTTGCAACATAATTGATGGGGGATCACAAGACCAATGTACATACCACAAGGAAACAGTACTGGAATTATTCAAACGTAAACTTGTATTATTATCAAATAAGACAGCCGAAGTGTGTGTGGGTGTCCTAGAAAAATAGGAGAACACAAAGACTAAAGTTCCAGAGTGAAGACGAGAACCATGGCTTTTATGCAATGTCATATGATGGATAAATGTGCATCGACCGCGTGAGACCCCTGTAATCTATAGGGAGAGTATTTAGGTGATATTTCGAAAGGTCCCCTGTAGATAGTCTAACTCGTAGCCGGCAGCAAAGAGCCGGAAGTAGAACAAACCAGAATCCACACCAGAGATCCATTCTTGCTGGTGATGTTCTCGGACAAAGAACATATTTCCTGCGGACTTCGTCTCCAGGACTACGTTTTGTGCCAATCAACATTTAAAATGATGTGATGTACCCAAACAAACATTTCTCAAATGACCCCCAGTTATTGTGAAACAAATCTATTTCTTATAAGCATTGGAATCTCTGTACTTCTACACAGTACTCGTAATTCTAAATTATCTGACTGGATTGTTCAGTCATTCGGTCACTTGATTGTCCGTTTTTTTACAGACCGCCATCGCATAGCAGGTGTAATGAGATGCAAAACGTGCAAAACATACTTCCATTTTTAGGGACATTTTGTGAATGGCGGGTGCTCCCTCTAGATCAGGACATGCTTACCCTTTACGCGAACCTACTATCATCACTGATGTTCAGTGATTCATTCATATTGTTTTCACAGCTATAGTTGTCCTTTACACCAAACGGAATTTGTTCCCGGGGATAGTCAAGACTGGGTATTTTTATTGCACTGACGTTCTGAATCTATATTGAAAGTGATTATGAAAACCTCGTTGTCACACAAATATGTCATATAACTTAGGTCAGTGATTTACCTGTAACATTGGACATATTTATTGTGTAGATATTTAACGTTCATTTTGTTCACTACTATGTAAATAATGACAATAATCTGATGTAAATACCATGTATGTGTGCTACATCATACGATCAGTAGTCTTTCTTAATGAATGTACATCGTTTAGATTTCATATACAAAGTGCTATAGAATCTGATGCATATGCAAATCCAGTGTATGGTTCAAACAGTTACTCAGTTTGAAATATCAACCAGTAGAAATTAGAACATGATTAATAGAATAGACTTAAATCAGATAGTATCATTTATCACAAACTGACTGTTTTTGGATATTTTAAGATTATGGAAACTCTGGGATTTTATCGTCGGTTGCATACACCTTGGACTGATTCATAACTAAAGGAATTTAATTCCTCAGGCTGTTCACATATGTGATATTCAGATACCTCCTGTCGTCATGTGCCATGTACATAGTCAGGTTTTTCAAATGACTCTTATATAACTTGTTTCTAACTTGCCATGTCCTCGTTGAGATAGACGGATTGTGCCGTTTGTTTTTCGGATGTTTCATTTCTCAGACTGTATTTCTATCCCAGAAAAATGCAAATTTGACAATTACCTGCCTCTTCATCCCCAAATTCTTTCTCCCACCGATGATCTCATACGTCTTGCATTGGGTGGTGTACTGTTACTTATATATGTATATAACTCAAAACGGAAATATTAAAACTGTTATAAAGTAGATGGCAATAGTAATTATTAGATCTTCATCCAGTTAAACGTGAACGGAGGGGATTTCCTTATCAAACAAAATGCTGAATACATACACTCTGAATGAGCTTAAAGCCACCTGTTTGATTGAACTGCATATTCAGTGTTATTTCAAATATTTAGATATATTGACTGAGTATATGGGTATTAAATTATTTTGGTTCACAGTATGACATATGTGTTAAGACCAATAACGTATTATCAGATACAAACTTTGTGACACAAATACCATACTTCTGCGACTGGCATGCTCAACATATCAGCAACAGGTCAAACAGAATCTTCCCGATTATTATTATCATTATGTAAGACGATGCAAACATAATACTATAATCCCGCCTGGTGCTCTTCACGTGTCATCCCTCACTGTCAACGATCTATCCTTGTAGTTTTCATTTCTATTTTTTGTTTCGCTCTTTCGGAAGATATTCGAGATTGGTTTTACATTCAGATGTGATCTCATGATAACCGACCCTTTGGTGTTGGATGCCAGGTGATGAATTAAATACATCGTCAAGCGTGGTGGCTGTCCACTGAATGGGACACGATTATATAGTGTGTATTTCTGTATTTCCGTTTAAATGAAGCATTTTATCCAGTATGCATTTCATTTAACGTAAATATCCTCTATGAGTTTCAATTATCTGATCCGGATAAGCGGGGCTCCACTGAATATCGGAGACAAAATGTCTGGATGAGAATTGGTGTTTAATCAGAGAGACTAACGAGGCTGGGTGCTCAGGTTCGCTGAGTTGGTAGATGCATATCATCCTTTTTCAATCACGTAGGTCGACATTCATGATGTCAGTCACTGGATTCTCGGGGCTTGACTTGTGTATTTGTTCCAAACCCTTCACAACAGTGCCACGGGATTGCCACGGGCAACGAAGACGGGTATTCAATCCCAAGACACGAAATAGTAATGAATCGTATTTATAGTACTATGTCATTTCTTACTGTCTCAATTAAATAGTCAATTTGAAACGTCTTGTTGCTATGTTTCGTTATGTAATGCACATCATTCAAACACCAGCCTGTGATCATTTACTATATAGTATACATAATGAACTAGAACCTTCAAGTGCGAACGAGTCACACTTGACGAAACAAAACAAAGCACAATGGCTGCAGTAAACTGATCTACGTCACCACGTCTACTTCTTATTCTGTTTCCTAAAAATCAATTCTCAGGAACGTAAAATGACTTCCAAGTTCTACTAATAATGGACAAGTGAAGATGTTCACTTTTGTGTTGAAAGTACACTTGGATAGTAAACTCCACTGTGCTTTGTCAAGTCTATCATTCTTGTTTTTAGATCCTCCCAGCTCCCATTTGACAACGCGCTGCAATCCACCCAAACGCTTTGTCATAACACACCAGGGAGTACATACAATCGTGGGAACAATGTTTGTTCAACAGAGAGAAAAGCTGGTGCAGACAAAACGTGTAAATATCCCTGATTCTTCTTTCAGGGAACTATGGTCCATGCTTTAAAAGGTCGAGAGCAATAGTTTATGTCAAACGGTGTTTGTCGTTGCTTGAAGTATGTCCTTGACGGTGTCAGCGTGAACTTCAGACGTTTGTATATTGTTGATACAAGAGTGAATTTCCTTGGCAATTCACAATGTGTTGAAACAACAATAACCATGTATCCTGCAGAGAACTGAATAATGCAAAGCCAAACTAACTTATGTTTAGTTGCGTGATGTTTGGCTCTGGTGCACAGGGACTTTGAAAAAACAGTTCACATTAGTTCATGTACTGTTACTTATCGATTTCCAAAGAAAACAATTTGTTATTTACTAGAAGATTACCAATCAACAAAGAAATACTATACACTTGACGATTTTAATATAAAATTAACTAGATTTACCAATCATTGCAAATTACTGCAAAGGAACTATAAAGGCAGACGAAAAAGGAGTACCAGTACAAACTCTGGGGTAGTACAATTACAATGCCAGTTTACAATATTAGTCTTGAACTGGATATCAATGATGAGTGATGTTCACACAACGGCTGGTTTTGATGTAATGTGAGATTATTCTAATATTACGGCGAGGGACACCAGAAATGGGCTTCTCACATTTTACCCACGTGAGGAATCGAACGGCGCTTGGTCTAAATATAGCGACATGCACATCACTGCCCGCTACTGAATATTTACATAAACAATATGTTATGTAATTACAACATTTCCAACAACATTTCCAACAACAGACTGACATACAACAGTAGATGATTTCCTGGTATGTCTACATTCCTGTGTATACCTTTGACATTCATGTAAGATTAGCAGCATTGTTCTGAAACTTCATATAGTATAAGAGCAATAGAGCAAATTCGCTGTGATAATATACCACTGCTTAACGGAATACCGATACATCTAGTTTCAAAATGTAGGAGCGTTACATACATAATTAACGCACTCATTCCACTTTAGGAATGTTTCAATACACACATTATGGTTATACATTTTACTTTTCAGGTTGTATACAATTTGGTGATTGTTCATTTGAAAACATAAGTTACTGTATAAAAACGTATCCGCTGTTTTCAGATAAATGGAATCTGACAGACAAACACGTTGTTAGATAAATGG
The DNA here is from genome assembly GCF_003918875.1 of Haliotis rubra. NCBI lineage: Eukaryota > Metazoa > Mollusca > Gastropoda > Lepetellida > Haliotidae > Haliotis > Haliotis rubra. Next base: position 406,229 of record NW_025765115.1, on the reverse strand, counting down.
AATCTGACAGACACTCGTGTAGAAATCTCTATTTACCTGCATCATCGAGCAGCAATGTATTTGATGTATGCTTGGGATACTCGATTTAAACAAGTGAAAGACAACATTTTACTGGCGTTTTACGACCGTGGGCTCAGCCACTTCAGCTGAGTTGTTCCCCTTTGACCAGAATGAATTCAAAAAGGTATTGACGCAGTATACCCCCTTGCAGCCTTGCTCAAGGCTGTACTGAATGCTGATCCCATGGATGTATAACAATTCTATTCTTTAAAGAGGCAAGCCTAGAAAAGCGGACTAAGGACCCCGGTCCGTGTTACATATATAAATTAGAAATTATCATTTAAGCTTTTAAGCATTACCTTACAGACTTGTGCAAGTCTTACTCCCTTGTTAAAACAGCCATTAAAAAAACAACATTTACATGATCGTTTGTTAAACAAATTTAGTGACGATATGGTACATGTATGGACAAATGTCTTTCGAATATATAGTTTTTTATTTGCCATTTCACGATTTTGCAGCAAACAGACTATAGGTATTTTGGGTGCAATTTTGATCAGGTTGATGCCGGTGTTACTGCAGTAAACATACTGACTTGGATTTCATATTAAATAATTTAGTGAGATGTAGGTGGAAGACCTGTCTATTATTAGACGTCAAGATCTCCTGAAGGTGAAACACCGATATGTTTGGGAAGTCCAGTATTTCCATTTTCAGTCCAAGTCACTGTTTAGGGATAGACCTTTAGTGCCCCTTGCTCCCTACGTACACCCGCCGAGGTTATTCTCACATCGGAGTATGCTGAGATAATCATCTCCCAGGGAAATGCTTACTCCTTCATTAGGTGAATGAAAACTACAAAGCATACAGCTATATATGTACATTTTAAACAAAATTGATCAAATAACACAGGTGGACACTCATTAAGGGAAGTCTATAGTCTAATGGCAAAGTCAATATAAAATTGTAGTCAGGAGTAAATCCAGGCTGATAAAGCAGGATCACGAGTGGGAACAGCACTGATGGGAAAAGTGATGACGTGGAAGGCAGCTAGATGGTTAGCAACACAGATAATGAACTTATTAAGACCAAAGTGAGTTCCCTGGTCACGGTTGGAATCTTCTGATGTCTATGGCTTCCTTTGACGCCAGTTGTTGCTGGCGGACATGAATTTAATAGCTTTCCACGTGATGATTGGTGTTCTTTGAGTCTGATGTTCCGGGTCTGAAGGTTTCACCGATGCAATAGTGGTCGCCACAATTACTCCGATACGCCGTGATCCTCCTGGACACACGGACATTAATTAAGCACCATATCCCAGGGCAGTTATTTCATTTTGGTCTCAATCATTATACCGCAAAAGTGAAGGTGCCAAGTACATTGGGGTATAAATTTAATAATTGCAGTATGTGCAATACAGTAGTTTACTGAACTGCTTTAATAGATGACATAATTCATGATTTTTCTTTAAATGGCAAGACACAGACCTTTAGAAAAAGCACGATAGCAAATTATTGGCATGCATGACGCGGGTATGTCCTGTCGCAACATCGAAGCTAACTCGAACATTAGCCACACGGTTTTTACTCGTGATGAAGCACGTGACCACTGGTGAAGTAAACGATCGTTAAGACCGGGAAGATCTGGGCCGTAATGACGGAGTCCTTACACGTATGGCAAGAAGCAATCCCATGACTCATGCCGTCTCTCCACTGTTACAGAAGCAGTTTCGGGCTGATGATCAGAGGGAATGTCATCCGATCAGACGTACTCTCTTCACAGACAGGAACAGCCTCAGGCTCAGCGAAAACGGCAACTTCAAGACATGGCGTCGAGTTCATTTGCCTGATAAAAGGCTTTCTTGTAAACATTACCGACGTCCGTGGTCGAGTATGGAGACGTCGTAACGAGGAATATCACCAGGAGATGACCCATGTAGCCGACCCCTTTGGTGGTGGCTCAGTGATAGTGTGCGGTCGGGGTTCGTATTCCTGCAAGTTGCATCTCATTTCAGTATCTGGGGAACTCAATGGTCAACGTCCTGCATACCGCCGTTGTGCCACATTTTGATAACCATCCCCTTTCCAGTCATCATATTCGTGGATGATAACGCTTAACATAATCGCCCATTTGCAGAACAACGCAGAACAGATATTATTGATATTCACGCTTTTCTATATTCCTCTCGCAATTAAACTGTTACCAACTTCCATTTCAGTTTTGTATGTGCTTTTAATCAGAGTAAATACGGTAAGTTACCATATAATTGTGCGGAATTTAGTTTACAAAGCACCTACAACTACATGTGGTGTTTTCGTACTTATTATATAAATAGTGGGTAATACTTAATTAATGCTTATGTGTATATTACATATATAAGCTAGGTACTTTTGATAGCAAGTATTTTCATACGTAACTGCGTCAATCTATATTATACCGATCTGCATAACGTTTGGTGTGGCAGATGTATATTGTGAATTATGATAACATGATTGATATGCCTACTTTGTAAGTAGACGCGGTGTGGTCTTCGTGAACTATATGTGGAGAAACTATGTGAGATTATTGTAAAAGTGTACCAAAAGATGAGTATCACGTGTTAATGAAATGTCCTTTATATGCAGCGGTAAGAACTCACTACATACCAAGTATCTATATTATGAACCCAAATAAACAAAACTTTGTACATCTTCTAAATACCACATAATATCATACTCCGTCTAGCAATTTTTGTAAACAAAATCAAGTCCATGCGCTCTGTAAAAATTTAAATCCAAGTTGTCATTTTGTACTATTGGCCTCATGGCCAGAATTATGAAATAAACCTGTCTGTCTGTGGAGAACCTTTTTTTCAGTTGATTTATGAATATTGATAAACATACTAGATTATATGATACCAATATTGGACACCAAAAGTAGAAGTGTATATGAACTGTTGGGCTTGCCTACGACCCCACACGTTCTTGTGCTGGTTTAAAAAGGAAATCAAGCCATTAGGATTCTATATCTCTGTATACTGCTCAATTAAAATTGTGAACATAAGTGACCAAACATACAGTTGGAAAACTTCCTTAAGAGGCATTTTAACTTCTACAAGTGGCATTTAGTTGGAAAGTATTCCAAAGTGTATGGCAAAACCTTGGTTGTACTGCAGCCAAGACATGAACACTTTCTTATTGACAGTCTCTCTGATTTGATACGTCTTACAACATGTCACGCTTTTGTATGCACAGGTTATATTGTAATATGAAATTTGCAATTAGCAGATGATACACACTAAAAGATCCGCAGGTCATACATGGTTGTATCCCATTACCCCTACATCCCAGTACCCCTACATCCCAGTACCCCTACAATTAGTTAAAACAACACACGGCATTTACCTGTCTGGCATAATGAACTTACCCATGGGAGCGATTAACATGTTGTGTATACAACTTAGAAAGGATTAAGGTGTTCTTGGTTAGAGAAAGTTTGTTAAGATGAAATTAAATGCTGAAATTGACAGAGATGAGACAAGTGAGATGTTGAAATAACATGACATCAACATGGCTGGTCTTCGCAAAGTTTGATGACGGAAGGTGGCACCCAAGTCCTATTTGAGGGTTATCTACACACTAAGAATGTCGAGAGACAGTCTTGTGTACACTGGAAGTGTGTCCAGTCAACTTGCAGAGGCAGAGCCACAACAGTCGGAAATGTTTTGAGGAATGCGACGGAGCAAATCATCCGCCAGAGGATAGCCAGAAGGTCCGGTTTGTCAGCAACCTGAGGAAGAGAGCGAGGGAGGAGTCAACATCGATGCACACCCTCTACAACAACGAGATTACGAACTTGGACGATGATAAGATACCATTGATGCCATCCTTCCCGACCATGAGCAGTGCTATGTACCGCCATCGACAGAAAACAATTCCTGTTTTGCCGCAGACGAGATCGGAAGTGAACCTTCAAGATTCCTGGACGCAGACAACAGATGGTCGACCCTTCCTCCTGTTTTCAGATGGTGATGACGATAAGATCCTGGCATTTGGCACCATAGATAGTCTTCAGGCCTTGCAGTCATCTGAAATCATCGATATGGATGGAACCTTTACTGCCTGCCCTGGTCCGTGGAATCAAGTGTACACCCTACATGCAAGACGTGGAACCACAACCTATCCCCTCATCTTCACCTTACTCCCCGACAGTCAGACTGAGACCTACTCCACCAGACTCGTCAGACTCATCAAGAATGAAGTTCAGCAGAGACTTAACCGGCCGCTTGCCCCATCCTGTGTCCAGACAGACTTTGAGCTGGCGGCAATTCATGCTATAGAGAGAGAGATACTGTCAGGCGCTTTGGAGGAAGGTCCAGGATCTGGGACTTGCTGTTGCTTACAGAGAGGATCTGGAATTATCCAGATGGGTAAGAAGAGCGGCTGGACAACCCCTTTTACCCCAGAACAGTATCCAGGACACGTGGGTTGACGCCATGGACGACGCTCCCGATGTACCAAGAGCGGCCACTTTCAACGATTACATGGTGACTACTTGATGGTCTGCCACTGTGGAACCATCATTCAACAACAGGTCCAAGGACAAACAACAACCTAGAGAGATTCCACAACCGCCTGAACCGGGGACTCCCACATCGACACCCCAACATCTACCGATTTGTGGAGGTGATCAGGAAAGTTGAACACGCTGAGAGAGCGAAAATTTCCCAGATAGACTTTGGAGCAGCACAGAGAAGCAGAAAGAGAGTGTACAGAGAGATGGAGCATCGTTTGTGTCGCCTCAAGGAGCAGCTCAATCTTGGGCTGAAAACACCAATGCAGTTCCTTGACGCTGTGGGCCATCTCCTCAAATTGGGATAGAGACTTGTTTAAAAGACAAAAATTAACATTAAAAAGTTAACATGACCTGCTGCTCATATTCATGTCACGACCAGGAAGATATCTGTGTATTATATTCATTTATTTGTGTAATTAAATCCATAAATTAAAACATTAAATCTTGTGTTCATGTGTTTGGGCTAGTCCATTGTCCAGGTAACAGGTAAATGGAAGGGGATTAGCAGTGCATTGGACGGTGAACTTTGTTGTTATAAGCTGTAGGGGTAATGGGATGTAGGGGTAATGGGATGGTACCTCATACATAGTTCCAATGTAACTTTTATGACATGAACATGTATGCATCTGATTAGTATGCCTCTCATCAGATGTATGTGTGGTTTATTAAAGTACAAACATCACATGTTGCAACACAATACCAACAGCGTATTAATAAAAATACTACATACATGTGCATGTTGGTTTTTACAACACATGTGATATCTGGCATTTATCTCACTGAACCAGGAAAAACGCTAACACGTTTGCAGTTATGTGTGTAACGCTTGTTGTGATTTCTTTACATTAAGACGTTATATATTGTGTCAATAACTAAATAAAAACAACTAACTTCCTCATGTGACTAAACTCCTCAACTGGTCCATCTACAACACATCACAACTGGGAGTGTCATTAAGGAGGAAATGACTTTCTATCGAAACAGTACGTGATGTGAGGATCCAGAACGTTGCGAGGAAATGTGTGTATTTTCCTTGGCTCACGTCACGGGAGATTTACGTTAATTCTTCCTCCTCATCTGCTGGGCTTAGTAAATCTTACCTGCAAAGAGCTTTTTCTTTATTCACTTGTTCTGCTCACATTCGTACTGCCTGTGCAATTAAACAGGATCCAGCGGTAATCTCTCTTCGAACAATGATTTAAATAACCCTGACGTGTAGATAGCTGCCAATGTTAAACGGGAAATTTAGCTAATGCTAATGCACTCTTGTCCATGCCAGGTGGCCATATTAGCCCTCTGCAAACCTTCCTCCAAACTGTACGTTGTTTCTCGTATGCCTGAGTACATGTTGATTAAGTGAAGGACGCGCACTTACAGCGTCTTTTAGACTACGTTGAAAACAATCAACTTGAGCCATGTTACATATGTAACGTAGATGTGACAGACCCTATTTAAGTACAATACACATTTTGATTTAGATTCGTCGATTCTCTTGATTTTTTCAAGTCGATTTTTCCCTATTCTTGTCATATTGGTTTGACATGAAATCAGAAATACTGTATATAGGAAGCATAAGTACTTATACTTATGTGGGGCGGTGGGGTAGCCTTGTGGTTAAAGCGTTGGCTCGTCATGTCGAAGACCCGGGTTCGATTCCCGACATATGGGTACAATGTTTGAAGCTCATTTCTGGTGTCCCCCGGCGTGATATTGCTGGAATATTGCTAAAAGCGGCGTTGAAACTAAACTCACTCACTCTCTTATACTTATGTAATTTACTCGTGGAGCAGCTCACAATAGGCTCTTTTCTAACACACGTGATTAAACGCTTCGTTGGCACATATAATATCATATACACGTTAAGTGATATAACACTAATGGATATTTTCCTTTCAATGTAGGTCCGTTTTCATATGTATGGATTTTTCGTCATATCTAATCTAACATGTACTGTTATATATTGTATGATCCATGTCCACACATCAGTGGTGGTGTTGTTGTGGACGGGGGTTAACACTTCATAAATAAACGCGACAATGACCTTCCATAATCATAAGAGCTCACCAAAGCTGATAACCACTGCCCATCTCCCAGACTGTGGGTAACTGAACAGTATTGCATTGCTGTTTTGATGTAATCTGTATTTTGTAATTAAATCTTTGTACACTCATGCTGGCTCTGCATACCTAAGGATGATGATGTAGTATCAATGGACGGTGATTGCATTTTCTCCAGTCACGTATTACCTAATTGCCCATGCTTGTCGTAAAAGGCGACTAACGGGATCGGGTAGTCAGGCCCGCTGACTTGGTTGACACATGTCATCGTATCCCAATTGCGTAGATCGATGCTCATGCTGTTGATCACAGGGTTGTCTCCAAACTCGATTATTTACAGACCGCAGCCATATAGCTGGAATATTGCTGAGTGAGGCCTCAAACAACAACCCTAATTGTCCATGGTTCAGCAATTCTTTGCGCAGTTAAGTTACTTATCCTTGCCAGAAACCTGTGATATTGGATCGGAGTCCTACATTTGCCTCACAATCATGCTCGTGGGATGCATGTAAGTTGTATTTATAAACGTCTACCACCTCGGGCTTTCCCTTCATCCAAGAATGACACGCCATGATGTAACTCTTCAAATCGTAGTTAAACCAAATTCAATCATTCACCATAACGATCTTGGTACGCTTGAGATCCCGGATGCAAAATGTGCTATGTAGAGATTCATTGGTTCTGTGTTCTGATTCCAGAGGGGCGGTGGGGTAGCCTAGTGGTTAAAGCGTTGGCTCGTCACGCCGAAGACCCGGGTTCGAATCCCCACTTGGGTACAATGTGTGAAGCCCATTTCTGGTGTCCCCCGCCGTGATGTTGCTGGAATATTGCTTAAAGCGGCGTAAAACCAAACTCAGTCAGTCTGATTCCAGAACTGAGCCGTTTATGACCTTTGGTGCGTCAGCACCATACGTCTATACGGGGGGATTGACAACGGTAACGTTCCCAATCTGCGTGTCTTTGGGATTTCCGCCAACGTTTTGTTTAAACGTCATCGGCTCAAAGCTACCTTCAAGCAAAGGTCACTAATCGTCGTAAACTGTTATACATCAAACAAACCATAGATTCAGTATATTATAAAATTTATTTTGATTACATGTTGGAATATGTATATATATGTATACTTTGTACACTTCAATCCATTTCATTGGAGATCGTAGGATTGGACTGAAAAAATATAGATCATACATTGGATTTTTACATATGTACATATATACAGCACATTAAGTTAATCATATGGTACACATGAAGACCTTCCCTGCTCTCTGTAACACGCGTGCATAGTTACGTTACACAGTACTGAAGTATTGCATTTTCCTCGAAATGATCATTTGGATTCCTACCATTTTAGTACATCGGTGATTGATCGGAAACTCAAATGTAATGCCAGCACTTGTCGAAGTTTAGGTAATGTTTTCTCAATAAGGGTACCTAAATTTGTTAAATAGCTCGTACGATAGTACTTCTTTTAAGAGAAGAACATGGCATCGATCATATATTCATCATTCTGAGAGGGAAGGCCTTGTTGATTATAAAAGCAGAATAATTAGATGTAAATGTTATCGTCTATATATCCAGGTATTATATATAGTGGGCGATCACTCTCACTCAGTCTCACTTATCACATTCTCACAGGGATGACATCCAAGATGGCGGCACTGTTACCGGAAGGAGTTTGCCCGGGAACTGAAACGAGATTCGGAGATATGGCATGAGACCTGAACTTATAACAAGCTACCTGTTGGGAAAATGTTTGATCTCATTGAATTTTGTGATTCTTGAGAATCCTTTCTCGCTTTCTACTTTCCAAACGTGCTTATGAGATCAAACAGTTTCTGAGTTAAAGCAATGTCTATCTATAAAATCATACACTTGTTTCTGATATCATGGCTCACGTTGTCTGACATGTCAGTTACCTAGGCAGGAGGTAAGGAATTGTAGTTATTGTAGCATGATTTGTTTTCATTTATAGATCGGAAGTATGTCTGACTGACTGACTGACTGAGTTTAGTTTTACGCCGCTTTTAGCAATATTCCAGCAATATCACGGCGGGGGACACCAGAAATGGGCTTCACACATTGTGCCCATGTGGGGAATCGAACCCGGATCTTCGGCGTGACGAGCCAACGCTTTAACCACTAGGCTACCCGACCGCCCCGAAGTATGTCTGACATGTCTTAAACTATTCTTAGATCAAATCATGTACATTTTCAATGTAAATCAGAATCATCTCAGACCTAATTGCCACACAACATACTCCAACGATTACTTTTTTCTGTGTTCTCTACATGTATAAACAGTTCAAAATGTTTCGAAATTATATGTTTTCTCCGGATAGTTATAGTGGTCATTGAGCATAGAAAATACACTCAGCTATAAACATATAAATACAAACAATAAGTAAACATGGACATTCGTATCAACTTTGTATTAACGAGGACATGGAAATGGTGTATCTATATCGTTCAGAATGTTTATGAATTTACAAAACTTTGTCTGCAGAATAGAAATATCTGTATCTAATGAGTTTGCAATTATGCATGCTTTTTTAAAGTAAATTAGCACCATGTTGTCCTTCCATTTTATCATACCTGTATTCCAGTTTCGTCCGTGTTTGTTTAATCTATCATGCATTATTTACAGGACTAGTTTTCTCGCTAAACTACACTAGTAACTAGATCACTAGATGTCAAACTTGTAAAGGATAGGTTTCCATCTTTTCCCCTGCTGTCAAAGGTTTTAATTCAGGCGAAACTAAAGATTATTTTTGAGAATAATCTTCATAGCTGAAAATAAATGTTAGCTGCAAACACATACATGTGTATAAATAATCACTCAAAACTGACTTAGTCATTATTAAAAACATCAAGTTATACAAATGGCCTTAGTACTATAATTTCATAGAATTTTAATGTGCTCGTTAATCAGAGTTAATCAACCAATCGGCAATTTAGAAAAGAGGCCATAAGATTACACTTTATCATGTATCTGAGCAGTTACAGTTAAAACGATTTTTAATTAAAAGTGCACGTATCTCACAGTTATTAAAACTTACCAGCCCCACCACTTATAACCACATGGCGGACAGATATTCTGTGGGAAGTCACATTTCCCCGCCTTCTCGTTGAAGAAGAACCCTCCTTGAGAATAGGAACACTGCTTGAATCCCAAGAATTTCCTATTAGAACACTCGTAGTAGAAACTGCACCCTTTCAGAAGTGCAGAATATTTCCCATCTTTCTTGTTTGCACAGGATGGTGTGAGTCCACAAGGCTCTGCGGCGTTTTCTTGCCTATCACATTTACCACTTACGCTACTAAAGACTTGATCTGCAGCACATGTCCCATTCCTGATAAGAATCCCCCTGCTGCATTCAATGTAGCTCTTGCAACCCGTGTTGGCGTCAGGATGGAACCCCGAGGATTTCCTCTCGCAGGGATTTGGAAGGAGTCCACATGGTCTGGGTACCAGCTCATTTGGAATGATGCATTCCTGTCGGATTGGGTCAAAGGAACCAAAGTCACATGTTCTGTACCTGATGAATTTCTTCCTTCTGCATTCGAAGTAGTACGTACATCTACCAAAGGGATCGGCATGGAAGCCATCATCCCGGTCATAGCACTGTGGTTGTTGACCTGTTCCACAAGGAGGTGCGGCAATTTCCAAAGACTGGCATTTCAGGCTCACTGGATCAAAGACCTTCCCAGCAGGACATTCATCGTAGCCCTCAAAGTCTCCGTCTCTGCATTCAAAGAAGATTCCACATCTGCCTTGCTCGTCTGGGTAATAGCCGTCATCTCTGAAGCTGCAGTCTGGACGAAGACCTCCGTTGGCCTTGGGTACTTCAAAGAGGGACACGCAGTCGTGGACCTCTGGAGAGAAGATTGGAGTAGGCACTTGGCAGTCATCCTGCGCAATGTTCCTCTGGTCGTAACACGTGACAAAGGTTGGGGTCCAACGTTCAGTGTGGAAAGGGTAGATACCACTTGGCTTTCCTCTGCACTTTCCATATCGCTTATCACAAGGTATGCAATTGACTCGATCACACTGGTTGGCGCGATACTCGCCTGCAGATGATAACAAATAGACAATCACATCAAGTAATGAATAGAGATATATGACTATAGAGAAACGTTGTTACAAGACAATATATGATAAACATCTAAAAATCATAATATTTTGAAAATCAGACACAATTGTTTATAATTTAAAATAAATCTGAACATGGCCACGGAATAGCATATACAGAAGGAATGAGTGTGAAATGTAATATCACATCACTTGCATTTCATTAGACGTTTAACAATATCACACTACACTATGAACATGCTACTTAAATAAAGACCAACTATAAATGTAAATCCACATAATTCAATAAATAAGTATCTTCACATATTCTGAAAATAAAATAACAACAGTCACAGCGAAATGGTTTATAAATGCTATGGTGCCATCGAGGCTTGTATGAAAACTGTTTAACTCAAAGCTTTTCGATTGTGGTGCTAGCAAATCTAACATATAAACATATAGTAAGAACAGATCGCGTTTGTGCGCATGGCCCTCTTTTTTTTAATCCTAGCTACTGTCTTTGCAAATACATATTTATATTTAATACATACCCATGAAAAGTTGGCAGCTTTATGTTTTGCTACTGATATTTCACTTTAAGCCACATCATATCAGTTTAAGACATACCAAAAACATAATTGATCTTTCTGTATGTTTTTGTTTTGACACTTGTAACCAACTCGAACGTATCAATACCCGTACTTGCACATTGTCATTATGATCTTCAAAACTGAAACTGACTAATGTTTATACATCTTAAGCGCAATATATTTTCCCAAAACCAGTGTCCTTCTGTGACTCGATCCTCTATATACCGTATAACACTTGCCATTTTGTTTATACACATTATATCCGAGTGTGTCAGAATGTAAATATAATAAAACAAGATATAAAAAGTTCATGCCAGAGAAAAATAAGTTGTTTTACAGAGAAAGGGATTACAACTTATATAGTCCTTTTTGCCTCATTTGTCCCACCGACTGAAGTCATCTCTATGTGATGTTTATCAAAGAAGTATCACTTGTATTCCCCCAGTCTTTTCGGAGCTTTAGATTTGTGTAAAGGAGAATTTTCTTCTGTTCTCTTAGTCAGTTTGCTTCCATTGATATATCGACCTGAGCTTGAAGACTCTACACACCAGTTTCATATAAATGCATGCATAAAGATTCACAGTAACCAAAAACTATCCAGACTATTGTATGACAAGTGGGGCGATTTGAACATTCAAAATTGCTGAAAACTATCAGCAAGAGAAAACATTCCTTTTGCCAACTTCCCCTTTTGGTCGATCAATATTCCAGCAGCCCAAGCCTTTGATGTCAATATTACATAACTTTTGTGGTACAATAGAGTTGAGGTATAATAGAGTACGTTTTTTCATCGAGGAATTCAGAAAGCGTCATATGACTCTTACTCAAAGTTGTTTTACCAAGGTCACAACATTGAACGCCAAAGTAAACCTTTCGTAGATGTCTACAGTAGATGTGATGAGGACATTTCCCAAAAAATGTGTATTAGTAGATTGTTACATTCGAGTCGAGTCCCATTCACCTATCCGATTGTCATCACATTATGTTATCTTACATTGTATGATAATTTTGTATGTAAAGGGTCCCATTCTCTAAACTCATCCATCGAGAAACTCGCTTCGCTGTGACCAGACTCTGTCGATGGAATAGACACATACTGAACAAAAAAAACACTTGGAGAAATGAATTATATTGAAAATGGGTAGAACAAGGTAGTTAATATGGGCGAATACCCTAATGGTTAGGTCTTACCAACTATTTAAACAGGTGAGCCACGCGGGGTGCGTGCAGGTTCACGTAACCACAATTTTCATGTGCCTAACCACTAAAGTGTGGAGAATTTGCTTGTGAAAAGAAACACCTTAACAAACCATGAGAGGTGCCCCACCTTAAAAATGTTAAGTTTGCAATTGGCATCCTCCATGCTGACTGGTCTACTGTAGGTGGCATTTCATGCAGAAGACGGACAATTCACAACCTGAGGACATGTATGCATCAAATTGGTACGGCATCTGATCGCCCCAGGTCAGGAGGATCACGCGTGAGGTCGAAAGCCCAGGGCAATTTGCGTGTCATTTCCGAGATCGTTTTACGACCGCAAACGCCAACGCACTCTGTGTGTGCGTGTGCGTGCGTGCGTGCGTGCGTGCGTGCGTGCGTGTGTGTGTGTGTGTGTGTCGCGTAACTGCCCAGACTATACGGAACCGCAGCCCAACGTTCTTATGTTAGGCCGATTCTGACACAGGTAAACCATAATGACACCTGCGCTGGAACCAGAGAGGTTGGATGAGTTGAGGGATGGATGAGTGATGGATGAGTTGCCATCCTCAATTACTGTAGGCGAAATGGGATGTAGGCGAAATGGGAACATCCCAATGGAATAGTGTTGTGACGGGTATTGACGTCAATGAGTGGCCATCGAGATCATCTGACCTTAATCCCATCGAAAACGTATAGGATGCTCTTGGAAGAGGTTTTCGTGCCTTGAGACGTCAAACCCAGAATATTCAAGAGCTGGAGGCCATGTCGGTACAGCAATGGCACAGGTTGCCTAATGCTGTGTTCACAGGTGTTAGGCTGTCAATGAGACAACGTTGCGTTGCTGTTGTGAATGCCAGATGGGGGTATACGCGGTACTGAACAAGCTACAAACAAATGGCAGTCCCCATGAAATCCAAATGTGACGCCATCGTCCTACTTTTGACTGTGTGTGTGTGTATGTGTGTGTGTGCACCAAGCGTACCTTAATGCGCAATCCTGTTTTAGTGTACACCAGTTACTTCCATAAACCAGGTATATCTACTACCGACACATTTCGTTCCATATGAGTATGTTTGGGACATAAAGTAAAACGTGTGAAGCTTCTTTTTTCATTCGGTATATGTCTTCATGCTGTTTGTTACTCAATGGAATTCAGCTCCCTAAGGTGATTCCTCCGGGACCCAGTTCTTCACAAGTGAACACATTAGTGGCCATGTGACCATCATGTGATCATCGGTTTCATAGAAATGAGCTCATGACTCTTTCTCAAGAAGATAACAAAAGCAACAAAACCCAATAAACATCCGTAAGAAATCCACGTCAAAGGCAAAGTCGATTACACATTTCCAGCAATATCGTGGACATGTTTATTTGAATCATAATGAAATAGTGTTGATACCAGGTGTTCCAGATTGTTCAAGTCAAAAGAGGGAATTACATCGGTCATCCTTCCTGTCACTGATGCGTCACATTTGGAAATGTCTTCCACATGTCTACCATACAACTGTTTGGAAGCTTTAGTGAGGCACTGAATGTTGTACCCTTGAACAAACAATTTCTGAAAAAAGCTAGGTCGATTGTATCCCATAAGCTGTGGCATGGAAACACCGAAGGAGCTACAGAAATATTGCTCGTTAGAGGAAAGCTGATAAAAACTGAAGTCATCCCTCATACCACAAAGTCTTATGAAGAGGATTTTGGTTCATGCATCTTTATGCATAGGTCTAAGTATGAAACAGATAGGTCTCACTTGACGTCATTTGCTAGTTCAGGTGGGTAAATCAATGATAGATAATTTGATATTTGTTTCTAACGTTACCAGATCATCGATATATTTGAAGCATAAGTTACACTTCTCAGCAAACCCAAGCAGAACGTCTGACTCATGGCCATAATGAAACAAATCCGCTTTAAGCGTATTAAAACTGATGTCTATAGGGATGACTAGTTTGAGTCTAAATACTTCAATGGTTTCAAAGAGGGAGTCCAGTTTTTTTCACACGCTGTTGTCTAGAACCTCTGAAGTCATGAAATTGTATATGGTTTCAAAAAGAAGTATCAAAATATTATGAAATTTCAAAATTTATTGCGTTTTCTAATTGTAACTATGCAAGTTTTCATTCTTTCTGGTCATCCTTCCATTTACTTTTTCGAAATGCTATAACTGACTGCCTGTATATGTACTTTGTATGTATGTGTACTATATATCAGAGGTAATGTACACACTATGTATTTACATCAAAACTACTCACTGTACACTTAAAATACTTTCAATTGGAGAACATAAAGCTGCTGTAATGGAAATTGTAACATAAAAATGGAAATTAAAAAAATCAGATTTTATTACAAAAGCGATATGGATAAAGCAATGACGTTTAAATTTCTTTAACTTATCATGATGGAAAACAGTATACAAAGTGAAAAATCCAATGTTTTGTCATAATTGAACTTGGTTCCTTTCTAAGGTTGTAAGAAACCAAGCCAATCCTTTGAGTTGTTCAGACTCTACATGATGTTAACGACACATGTCTCAAATACCTTCACAACAGAAATATGGACATGACTTCATTGTTCAGAGTCCAGCCAGGAATTGGGCAGGTTTCTCCCTTAGTTAATTTGCTGGTTTTATTGGTGGCATTATTTGATTGACAAGTAGTCATATACCATGTTCCTTGGTCAAACAATATTGAAGTGATGCAGACTTATGATGATTATGCTATTTGAGGTTTTGTCAGTAGGATCTACAAACGTAACAGAGCAAAAGAAGAGAAACATATGGAAATGTGTCCCTATATATCCCATTTTACTTTCAATCGGTCTTTTACAAGTAATATGATTTGATGAAGTTAATGGCGTTTTATGTTTATCACGAACTGCAACAAACAACAAATAGACAGTGCGTTGCAAATTATCATGATATGCATGTTCAGTCTCACTAAGTGGTTATCTTAACATTTACACCCATTCCTAATACATGCATTGTAATATGTCTTCCATATATAGTTTTAGATGGTCAAGAGTCGGTGAAGTTCATGAAAGGTTCTCAGTATTATTTATCTGACTGACAGCAACCATGCTATGTTTCCACAACCTGATATACATTGAAATCTTTTAGACTGATGGCACTTATGGGATTCGAACCAACGCCATCAGTATGCGTTATCGTGCATTTAACCAAAAGTAATTAACATTCAAGACCTGCATCGTCTTAAGTCCCACCCCCAACCCCCACCACATACCTTGATATAACTGCATTACTGGTAAAAGCGGCGTTAAACCCAGCTAATCAAACACATTAGTGTCTTCAAAGATAAATAATTAAGTCATACAAATACAGTTCGTGTACGATCTGTCCAAAAAAGTGGTCTAAATATGCATGACTTGAAAAGAACGTCGTATATTTCAGTCCAGGAAAACGATTACTATCGTATCTTGGGCAAATTGTTGAACCCTGAACTTATTTCAATATTCATTGTATGTGTTGGTTTAGGTATCGCTGTAATTGCAAATAGTTAAATGTGATTTAGACAAGTAAATGATTATTGTTTTGAACTTAACGAGCACGAGGTTAATAATGGCTCATATTCATTAAACATTTTTAGAATAGGAACCGCGAGTGGAGTCATATCGTTTGTTGTTCGTTTCCATCTTGTTGAAACACACTCAAGTTTGATTCCTTCATTTTAAACCATGTCGACTAGGTATGCTGTAAATGTAAGTGTTTTAAGCGTAATTTGTCAATAATCACTTTAAACACATTTATTACTATCATAGTCTAATGGGCTAAAAGCAACGATTGGGAAATCGTGTTACACTATATGATCATATACAGTGCAGGCAGATAAAACATTCTTTCTAATCTCTCCGTCTTTTCGTTTACCTTGCGTTTGTGTTAAGGTATTCAGAAACCGATCACAGTTCAGAAATGTCATGTGAGAGCAAATTGTTGCTTTTTCTATATATGACGTCAATGTTGGTACACAATGTGTCTCTTTGAATATTTGCTTGGTGATCGTCTATCCCTTACGGTGCGCCATTAGCCAAACATGAGATCACGTTGTCTGCGTTTCGCATGCAGGCGCGCACATGTTCAACCTGCTGAAAATGATGGTACCCCTGGAATTGTTTGGTAAAAGTCGTAAACATGAATACAATTTTCTTTTTCAAAATTACCTTTGTATCATGTTTTGCTAATATTAAGCTTCCCATGGTTAATGGCATACTGATCTATATTGAAGCAAAGATATTCCTGAGTCATAATGAAAAGTCCCAAAGTATAACTAGTGGTGTTAATGCTATGAATAATTGAACGATATATGTCTATTGAGATAAAGTGTTTTTGGCAGTAGGTTAATAGAGTTTTGTGGATATGTATACAAGGATATCATACAGTTTTCATGCACATCGGCATGTGCTCTTACAACTCTCGACATTTATAAAAGTTACCATATGCATAAAGAGGCTTTTTTGTCGTCATAGTTTGAATCATGCAGATTAACTATCCGAAATGGTAGAATATGAATCGTAACAATATAATTATAATGATTCAGGAAGGAAAATATAAGTATATGTTAACCGAATTTCCATTTGTTACGTACGAATTAATGGTTAACTCCTATGACAGAAGACCGTTGTACTCTGATGATTTTGTACTTGTATATTTTTAATGTCATTTCTTTTCAAACATACAATGAGTAGATAGCCCCTAACTACATATGTAGCGACCTCTTGTTTAGATTAGAATATAAGTTAGAAAGACTAGTCTGTCACTTGATGATGTTCTTCAGCCCAGGCACTGATTGGTTTCTTGGTTAGCAGACTATACATGATATCGGTAAAAAGAGTTGTGAGAAAACATTGATTGTTTGACTCTTCGTTTAACAGAATGATATGCTTGTTGTGAAGCAGTGACGCTCATATCCTATCTAAAAAATAGCCCCTCTCCCATGTCTTATTTCTTGACATGGGTGTTTCACCTCCAAATGCATGAGACTTTGTCTCAAGTGTCATCTTTAGATCACTTATATGGTTTCTGTTTTAACAATTTCAGCAGTTAGGGGTTTATGTTTTATGGTTATTTTCTTATTTTGGTGCTCGATATTGTACAGATTACATAATCAAATACTGTGTCGTGAGAATCGGTTACAATCAATAAAATGTCAGTCAGATTTGTTTAACTTAACCATTTAGTAGAGACATCTCCATTAGTTAGGAAAACTATGAAAGATGTAATTCCTTTTTGTGACACTTACATAATTAATATTAACGTACTTGATTTTGCATGTGTTTATGACGGTTGGCAACGTTGGGAAATGATAAGCTAACCGTTGGGGGGAAACATTTCATTCATAAACAAATGTTCATGATATATCCTGAATCGTACAATGAACCCTGTTTTCGACACATTTCTTAAGATTGTGGTAATTGTTTTTATTGTTGTTGTTGTTGTTGTTGTTGTTGTTATTATTATTGCTGTTGCTTTAATTTTATTTCAGAATTCGAAATGCTCTTTTTGAACAGGAGGAATATTCTAAGAACTACTTTCTGACATGGCCACATCCAATTAATCAGTTTTCAGCAGAAATACATTTAGTTGCATTAGTCACGTATAACATAGGTCCGGACACAGACTATGTAGATCGTCAATTGGATAAGACCTGCAAAATTGAAAACCTATTGTTATAAACTACCCATTTTAGAATGAAGAGATCCAATCTAACCCTTTTGGCAAGGAAGTAGAATTTACCCTCCTCATTCACAATACTTTCAATATATTTCCATCAAGCACTTATACTCCATTTCCGTAAAGAAAAAAATATGTTTTATTTGCATACCCACTGAAGTATGTTGCTTGAAGTTAAACACGCAACCCTTCATTAAGACTTTCAGCACATTATAAACGCATCCCCTGTTTTATCGTTTTGTTGATATTGCATAGTGTAAAGAACAGACGGTCAAGTGAACAAATTCCTTTTGTTTTCTGAAATATAAGAAAGATATATTTACAGCGTTTCTGCAGAGAACGTTAACTGGAATTCCTAAGTAAAGCAACAAAACGGGATGTTAACATATTTTCTCTTCAACGTGCTTCAATTGTTAAATTAGCTTAGACCACGTTACGCAACTGTCGATTTGTATTGCTCATTGTTCAACAAGAAGATTAGGAAAAACAAGAAATGGTAAACTACTCCGAGTCTTCATTTGGCTTGAACGCAAGAAACGTTTATTGAACAGAATTGTGAGAGTTGGTAGAAGGAATCCAGCATGTGTCTGGCACAACTTACAGGGGAGATGCGAGATCATACCCATAAGTTTACATTTCGTGTTGTGGTGCTAAAGATCTGTGGAATCATTAAACATTTGAACCTCTGTTTGAGGCATTAAATCGCTGTCTCAATGTTTTGTGTGCAACAGACGGCGCATGGATGAACTCCCTGACCTTTGAGAAAATAGTCGCTGTTTAGGATATCGAAGCGCACTGAATGATTTTTGCACATGCTACTGTTTGGCAAAGACCATGTGAGGATCATTAAAATGGAATGGAAGCTCATACAGATCAGATTGTCAATGGATGGTTGTTTTTAATACAAAACGGCCATGGGACCTGAATGCCTCAGAATACGTATACGTGTCACTTAGATTTGTTGTCATGGTACGTAAAAAACAAGTAAATCATATGTTATGTTTTTGTATGACAAGAACGACTTGACGTCATGTTGAAATGTTTGCTGAAAGTTTAGAAAACGTTTTTCGACATACCGATGATCCTACACATTGTGCTAATAACAGGGATGTGTTCTGGGCAGAACAGATTCTAATGTGACACAGAACTAATAACAAGGCATTCCATGCCTACTGATTATGTTTTTCGACTTTGCATATTTTACCCACAGCTATATACATCAAACAATACTAAATCTGATGTCATGTATTATGTTGTACAGTTTTATATATCGCTGCGCCTTGTACATGACATGCACTTGGGAATAGTTACTGTTTCAATTTAACTGAAAGATTCTTAAAATTGTATTCGCCTTTCATTGTATTATCAAGTTTACACGGATAATATTTGAAACAAAATGTTAGTTTTGTTGATCACATTTACATGTTAGAGAGACGATATGTTTAGCTAAATGATAAAATGATAAACTGTTCCTTTCAAGAGAATAGTATAGCCTTTTCGCCATTGCTCCTGTTCAAAGAACGCCTACATTCACATTTTCTTTGTCACCAGTAACATTATTGATAATAAACATATCGGTACACATCCGCCTCAGTATTGTTAACCCATGAAGACCCGGGTTAGAATTGGTCTTCAGCAACCCATGTTCTGTCGTAAGAGGTGACTAACGGGATCGAGTGGTCGGGTGGTCAGACTTGGTTGACACATGTCATCGTATCCCAATTGCGTAGATCGATGCTCATGCTGTTGATCACTGGATTGTCTGGTACAGACTAGATATTTACAGACCGACCGCTCTAATATTGCTGAGTGCAGCGCTAATCAACATACCAACAAACCAAATGCAAATCGGTATAGCTTTGATGCAAGAACACTTAGTACACATTGTCCCGTTGAGGACAAGGGTTAGAGCAGCCCCCTTGTATTCTGATGCTTGTCATAAGGCTAAATTGGACTGGATCGCCAGCCGGGTGACTGGTGGCGAGGTCATAGCACCCGTTAGCGTGGGCCATTGATCATCCTTATGTTCGGTCATTTACAGGTCATCATGGGTATTCAAAATGTCAACGCAGTGTATCTGCCTTGAAAGGTAAACTAGTGAACATTATGTGCATGGACCAATTGAAATCATCAGTGACAGTGTTCATGTCCAACTCACACAATGTTGTTAAATGCCTGTGAGTAAGGAGGATTGAAAACTGAACATATAGGTCACAGCGTGGGGCAGCATCAAGTATCATGTCATACTCATAAATCCTTCACATTTCAGGAATAACTTAAACCGTGCAACATAAATAAACTGTAGATCCTCTAAAGTACCCAATTCTCAACTGTGAAATGTAGAGGACTTAACCTGGGCTTTTGGTATTTGGCTCGACATTAAAGTTAACGAATGAAAAATCGACATCATCCAACTTGTACAGTTTGGTACAAACGTTGTCATTATTTCCATGCACCGATGATGGGAGATTTGTGTCCGATTGTTTCTTTGATGGTTGAAAGACGCGTTAAAACTACACGTTAATCGGGGCGTCAACTACATGCTGTTGTTAAAGAGAGTGGGGTCATCAGAAAACTTATTTTCATTCAATTCAACCAAAGTAGTGACAATTCTTACACAAAAATACCTATGAGCCAGGACATATAAACAATTTCTCCCCAGTTTGGCAATACGAACTACTTGTACAAGTGTTTGATCCCTATATTGTCAAAAAACATATTGACAGTCAGGAAACTAAAAGGTTGCAAAATTGCTGCCTGAAGCGCAAATAAACAAACAATGTCGAGTGAAGGTTGGACGCAAGGATTATAAGGGTAGGCTGTTTGTAGGACATGTAAATACTACGACACAACCTAAACCAATTTGATGTTTATAAGAAATCGCCATCGTACGATTCCAACAGTATGCTAAGCATGATATGAATCACTATCAACTAAGGATGATACCAGGTTTCCGTGAAAAGGTGTGAGTTTCCTGCTCAATCTGTAGGATCTATCAAAAACACATACAAAAGCAAAAATAAACGGAAACCAATTTTGTGGGTTGTGCGTCAAACCTCTGGAAAGTTTCACAGAGGCCTTCCTTTGTGTTATCTTGATCAAACAGATTCTGCAAAGCTACCTTTTGGAGATGAAATATGGCGTCATTGGCAAACACTTAGTTTTGAAACATAACAAGATGCAGTCGAGTTCATTTTTATATTGTGAGCGGGAAAATAGAGGTCGACTGATTCCTGCCTTTTTTGGTAAGATAATGACATATTATCTGTACAAATACATACAATACTTATTGACAAATGAGGTTTAGACACAAGGCATAACGTTACATTGATAGGACAAAATGGATAATATGGGTTTTTTATGCAGTGACTTACCATGAACACTATCGGCACAGCTATTTAGTCACCTCGAGTTATATCAGTTTACCAGTAACTGAACTGATTGTGCAAACTACAAATAAACCAAGCCAATATCATTGACAGATTAACGATATCATCCATGTGGACCAACATTACAGCAGTGCAAACGTACATTTGTGGATGCAAAACATTTCATGAATATTTTTATTTCTGCTCCTCGACGAGCCTCAGTGTCATTGTGTGTAAATTCCTCAATAATTCCTTCGTGGCAACAGTCAGTACTTCATTATATACTCAGCAGCAAAAAATACGTCAGTACGAATTCAAAATTAGATAGGCACTGTAATCAAATCATTACAGAAATTGACATAATAAGCGGATCAAAAACATTTTTTGTGTACAATATCTTGACACATCAATGAATAACTCAGCACAATTTCAAGACATTACGTGAACGTTTGCAGTCCATTCAGACCCTTCACTTCAGTATCTAGTGTGACCACCACGAGCGGCAATAACTGCAACACAGCGTTTATGCATGGAGTGCACCAATCGATTGATGAAGGCCACTGGCACCTTGAACCACACTCTGAGAAAGGCCAGGCGCAAGAAATCGGCTGTGTTCATGCCTTGGTATGACATTAATCAGTCTCCTCTGAATTTCATCTCAAAGATGTTAAATTGGGTTTAAATCAGGACTAAGGGCTGGCCACTGCATAATGTTGACACCGTTCTGCTGTAGGAAGTCCCGTGTAGCTCTGGCAGCATGGCCCCGGGCGTTATCATACTGCAAACTGTTGTTCCGGTGACGTGCGAAATGTGGTATGACGTGGGGTCTGAGAGCTTGGTCGATGTAGCGCATCGCTGTGATGCCGCCTCCTCGCCCTGGACCAAGGTTCTGGAACACCACAGGACCCACTCTCTGGTTCAGGCATATTCCACCCCATACCATGATGCTTGCACCTCCCCATGAGTCTCTTTCCATAACACATTGGTCTGAGTAAAGCTGGCCACGTCGTCGCCATATTCTTGTTCTGCCATCTGCAGTTGATACGCAGTACCGACTCTCATCTATGAACAGAACACTTCTCCATTGCCTGTATCGCCAGTTTTGGTGTTGTAGGGCAAACTGTAGACGTTCACGCCGATGACGAGGGGTGAGGATAGGTTCACGGTAAGGTCTACGGCAATGGAGGTTCCCGCTGTTAAGACGCCGGCGTACTGTATCAGTACTGATTGGTCTTCCGTGTGTCCCCACTGTCTGGCGTGCTGTTTCGGATGCCTGCATGAAGGGATTCAGTACATGCTGTCGCACATCATGGCGGTCTTGTCGTCTTGTGGTCACCCTTGGTCTGCCATCATTTGTGGTGTTTGTGGCCCAGAAACGTTGCTGCAGCCTGTAGATGGTCCAAACGTTGACCTGGAAATGATTGGCAACGGCTTGTGCAGTGTGGCCAGTGGGTTTTCCTAGCGCCTGGTTCCTCTGAGCTGCATCCTGCTGATGTTGTAATGTGAATGTTTCAACCAGGTTTGTGGGTGCATCTTATAGGGCTGGTCCTTGTGGACAGCACGTGCAGCATGAGTTGCATGAAAGACATGGAGAACACCGTACCATCTCCAAGATCAGGTTGCGTTTTTTAGGCCATTTCCTTGGTTCCATTCTGAGTTTGGGAAGGAATGTATTTGCTCAGATAAAGTTGGAGATGTTGTAAAAAATATACAATCAAAACATTAAATGAGTTTACAGTTATCCGTTTCTGCGAAGGGAAATTCCAAACTGACATTTCTTTTGCTGCTTAGTATAGATAAATATGAGGACTTGTTTTGTGTAGCAAACGTTCAGTGTTGTGTTAATTCTTCAGAACATATTACAAACGAATGTCGATAGGGCATTGTGATATCTGTACAACCAGAAACGGTGTAGGGAAAGTGAGCGAATCCGGAAATATTCTTTGTTCCGCCATTCAGAATTTTGACATATTGTATTTTGATGAGATGTATGAAACCAGTGCACATCTACGGACCTACCACAAACGGAGGCAATGTGAAATCGGCGGCTTGCTTCATGTGCATGGACATTGCCTGTCGTTCTTGATAAAGTGGTACAAATACCACGATAGAGTGGTATGAGCAGACATTTGTTTTAGTTTCATTATTACATGTGGTTTGAGAAACAGTGTTCTATAAAATCGTAATCAGGACTACCCCAGAGCTTGTAAGCTTGCATTATAACCAGGAACAGAGAAACTAGTGATTAGTGAAAGCATGAGCTACAAGACACGCATCCAGCCAGGAATCAGAACCTGGCCACCCCACCACTTCCTCTCATTCTCGTCTTTCAACAAACTCAAGTGATAATTTTTAAGCACAACCCACTCTTCGTATGACAATCGCGAGTTGCTAAAGGCCCGTTCCAACCGGTATCAAACCGGAGGTAAATGTGTTACCGAATATTCATAGTATTTGTACATGAAAGACAAATAATTTTTGACAAGGTGATTTGAATGGCATCGAAAGTGTCGACATCTTATTTGTATTTGTCACTATGAATATCTTTAAAACACGAATATATTTAAGCTATGAAAAAAATGCACCTCTGTATACATAGGAGAGGTGTTATTCTATATGTGTGAGAGTTCTATACTGAAATATTCTGTCTGTGGTAGCTCTAAACAATGACAAAGGTTCTCCAGCTGAACTGGAGTGAGTAAGTGTGAATGTAATCCTACTTTAACAGTATTTCAGTTGTACGAAGACAGGTCACAAGTGAACTAACTTCAGATTAATGTTAGTAATGTTGATTACACTTAAAGATACGAAGGTATCAACTACTCGTAATAGACAATACAGTACAATGTCATTTTCTTACAGCTTAATTCGTACACCGAACACGCGAATCTGATTGTGTTGCCGTCCTGACCTGGGGCGATCAGATGCTGTACCCGTTTGGTGCACACGTGTCCTCAGATTGTGACTTGTCCCTCTACTGCATCTCATGGCATGTGCATCAACCAAAGTAGACAGGCCAGTCTGGAGCATGCCAATTGCACGTTTACGTTGACAATGTAAAGCGTGGCATGAGAACTGTTTATCTCTTAAGAATTGTGGTTATTCACATCAAATTGTGGTCAAGTGACCCCGCAAACGTGCATATAAACCACCTTGTAATATCCATTTTCAATATTATTCATTTCTCCATGTGTGAAGTTTCTGGTTTTGTTCAGTATATATTAAGACACATTAAGGATTTAATTAGTAATCTAAGATTAAGATCTCTGTTGAGGAGCCATACCAAATATGTTTATACTATGTTTCCTTCCCAGATATTTCATCCCAGTGCTTGCTTAATGTTAAGGCTCTGATCCGTTTTAATTCAGCAGTGTAGTGAAAGTAATGTTTGTCCAAATAACTTTTATGGATTGTTAACTGATTCTATTCTCCTAACGAAATGTAGTCTAGGTTTAAAGTAAATAAAGTTTGCGTTGCCCATTTTCACAGATTATGAATGTCATTATAAAATCTTCTTGCACAGTCAGTCATTATTGATAGATTTGTGCCAGTTCTCATACAAGAAAGTTAAAATGTCTCCATATATTAGTACTGATTACTCTGTTGATGCAATAGCTCGTGCTGGGACACACCAATGGGACACATGATGCAGATGAGAAGGACCTGGCGTTGACAAGTACTCTACACTGCAGACTGAGGGGAATTTCTACATCCAGACTTGGTACCCTTACTGTTAGCGTTAGACTACGTTATAGACAACCCTCTGGTTGCAACCAACCGCTTTATTTATTGAAGGTTGACAACGGGACAATTGCAGATAAAATTAGTTTGGTATTCTTATTAGGGAAGCATGACAGCATTTGGTTGTTGGTCTCGTTACACGCGTGTTCTTCAGAATTACTGGTATATACAATAACCAAAGCAAATCTAACTTTTGACGCAGCAGTTTAGGTGTTTCCTAATCATGTTAATTAGATCAGTCATAACGGTGATATAGTCAGTAAGACCAGGGTCCCGTTTCACAAAGCTATCGACAACTGTCGTACATCCTATACTGTAACATAGACTTACGAAAGTCGTAGCGCTGCGATAGCTTTGTGAAACAAAGGGCAATAGTCTGTATCTCATTTTTGTATCTCAAGTTGTAATTTTTTATTTGAGTTTAGTGAGTGAGTATGGTTTTAACGCCGCTTTTAGCAATATTCTAGCAATATCACGGCGGGAGACACCAGTAAAGGGCTTCACACATTGTACCCATGTTTCCAATCGAACTCGGGTCTCCGGCGTGACGAGTAAACGCCTTAACCGCTAGACTACCCCACCGCCCCGATTTGAGTTTAGACTCCTGCAACTAAATTCATTTTATCAATAGAAATGGATTACATTGATATCAGTCAAGTACATAAGCACATACGTATCTGAATATTATAGGAAAATTGCATGCTTATAGTAATTGTGGTACCCTCACAATGCGAATTGTACTAGATTTTTTCACTTGGTATCAGTGAAGAGCGACGGGGCTTTGAATAATACAATGTATCGTTAGTCAATGTATCGTGTGTCCATTAGCATATGATTCATATATCTCTATCTTCAGGATTCCTCCAATATATATTGGAGTGTTTGCCATTTCAGAGTCATGATAGTTAGTGGTAAAAAAAATACCCGTATTTTTTCCCGGTCAGAAGCGTTACTGGTTGTAACAACCAAAATACTGACCCGTGAAGGCCCAGGTTAGAATACTGATCTTCAGCAACCCATACTTGTCGTAGAGGCGACTAACGGGATCGGGTGGTTAGGGTCGCTGACTTGGTTGACACATGCCATCGTATCCCAATTGCTTAGATCGATGCTCATGGTGTTGATCACTGGATTGTCTGGTCTAGACTCGATTATTTAAAGACCGCCGCCATATAGCTGTAATATTGCTGAGTATGGCGTTAAAAAAACAAACCAAGCAATCAACCAACAAAAATACCAGTGTTTTATCTGCCGGCAAGGAAAGTTACTGGTTGTAACAATGAAACTACCCCGTGACATTCCCTGGTCAGGAGAGTTGCTGAGCTGGTTGTAATAACCAAAAGACCACATGCGATTACCTTGTCAGAAACGTCACTGATTATCAGACCTTTCAAATATTGGCGGTTAAAAAGTGTAACCTGTCTGACGTTGTGTCGTACCCCGACTTACTTGTTCGTTGCTTATGCTATCAACCGTTGTTTCGCTTGGCCAACTTCACTATTTACTATCTGGCGTGACGTCTTGGGTAAAGGTATTTGTTACCACCGGTTTTCATGTCGATCGAAGGAAACGTACTTATTCATTACACCAATATTAACATTCAATAAGCATATAACAGCGTCATTACATGGAAATATGGATACAAATTCATGTGTATGTATACCAGTATAAAGTACGTCACTCAGGGACAAGAAGCTTTGGATGCAAATAGAATATTGTTCTTACAAATTGTCCTAATTTGTTACAAGAGCATATAACGTTGTGAGAGCATGTAACCCCAAGCTTCGAGAATTACCGTGTGTAATCTGGCACTACTTGTGACTCCTTTGTAATGAGTGAATATTTGAGGATTATGTTACAGTTTACTTCGTGTTAGCTTTATGTAAAGGTAAAGCCATATCGGTAGTTGTCATTACGGCTTTTTGAAACTGACGTAAGGTCGGTAAGGTAAAGTCTTGACAAACCAGGGATCATCATAAGGGCGGATCTGTAAGTCGAAGTTCTTATAAGTTGAAACTGACCCTCTACTCGGTCCACATAGTAGTAGATCACCCGTAAACGATGGTATACTAGATCGGCATTTTATCAACTGTAACTGAAGGTTATTTGTTAGCTAATATTTGTTAGAAGTAGAGAGATATTGCCGTTTTATAATTTCCAATCTTTACTTAATCTCTTGAAATCTTTAAATCGATGTAAACATCATTTAAACGGAGAGCAAATATAAGAGCGGTCTAAAGTAAGAAGAAGTCCGCAACATCTTACAATATGACACGACGACTTGGCGCCGAACTACATTCCATGTCAAATACCACAGGCTATGAACTTCTACCATTGATCTGTATATACCTCTCGGAAGAAGTGACAAAACACCCGATTGTATCCATATGACTATAGTTACTATATATGAGTGATGATTAACAACTGTCATCTGAAACGTCGAGTGTTTTCTAACGTCGTTTGAATAGTATATCATACGCTCACATGTCAACCGTCTCTCATGAGCCATGACCAAACGTGTTCTGGTATGTGTTGTTTTCTATTGACTATGTAACTTGGTATCGACAAAAGCATACTTGATTATTTATCTAAAAAGGTAAGATTTACAAGAGTCAAGAAATACAGATGCTCTCACCATAACGAACATGCTAAAGTGCTAGTATCTTTATGAATCAAGTCCACATTTCCCAGCATATGAATCGAATCGCCTCGCCGAGTAAATGAGATTGTCAACGTCTGTGATGATTAATACCATCTGACTTACTTGTTAGGTTGGCCCTACGTTGTACACCACTATTAAGACAGCTATTCTATAAACGGTTTTATCTGACATTTTATCAAAATAAAACTACAAAACGCCGGAGCGTGTAAGGACTTGATGTTTCACTTCCATGTCTATCTTTTAACATGTTTTTTTCTGGCATTACCTGTCTGAACATATTAGCATTTGTACTATTTGAAATCTTAAAGTTGTTCCCATACTACGTTTACCTCTGACTACAAGCCTAAGGCTGAGACGTGACTGCCATAAAATACCATTACGTGAAAGAAAGCAAACTGCTATTATCGCTTTGTAGGGCAACCTCAACAGTAGACACTTTTTCAACACCAATTATCAACTAATGAAAAGCGACAATATTCTTTCCATAAACCTGAGAAAGTCACTGCAGAACTAAACCATGAGCATTTGTTTTTTAAGAATAAATATGAAATAATAAAGATACCATGTGTGGGCCAAAATGCTAGCTTTTTCTGTCCCATCGCTTACACCGGGCACATACACAAGTGCACATCGAAACGAACTAGTTAATTGTCGAAATGTTATCGTTTCGTAAATACGTTTTCTATTAGTCTGAATATTTATACATAAATTTGCATATGAAGCATGCGAAGTTGTTTTAAAGGGAAAGAAATTGCCTATCTGAGCATTTTTTTAACGGTTTCGTATAATCAGTATACCTGAAGCTGAAGTTATACATCGTCGCCATATCGTTATGCATATCCGAAGTTCCTACTCATATGCATAATGAACTGATCAGCATAATGAACCGAACAGAGGAGACAATTAATGTACTTCTTACTTCAATATATTGTCGCAGAATTTCTCGTAGCTGTTAACTATGATGAAGTCAAGCATTTGACTTTAATTATGCTCAGTACACTTTACATGACACTTGTATTCATTTGATAAACATTGTCCTGGAGCTTTAAAGATAGAGATGTACTAGTAACTTATCTATGGTCATCACACACAAGTGCCGTTTTGATCAAGGAATAATGGTTATTTTTCTGGTTAGTCATATTTAATAGTGACGTGTGATTGTGATAGTTGAAAACATTATATTTTGAACTTGTTTTGTCTTTTGTCAAATGTACACAATTTGCCTGTTTCTTTATTTGAATCGTCTAGAAATGTGGGTGTTTTTCATAAGACAGATATACATGAATATATCCAATGGGTACACATATATATCCATGCTGATATTAAATGCACATCGGTGTAGCTCATATGATCTTCAAAAGATCTTTTAGGTAAATTGTTTTTGCTGATGCTATTGTTGTTGTTGTTGTTGTTTTTTCAAAGCAGGCAATAGAGATTTGTAATCCATAGAGACACAAGATCTACGGATGACAACCTCTACTATAGTATACTAACGTATGGTATACTATAATTCCTTCCTACAGATTTCAATGCCCAATCAAGAGAATTGACAAAGAAATAATTAAAAACAGGGTGTAATTAGCGGGAAAGCAAGGTCGGTTTGAAAGAACATTTTGCGTACAATTGCTGGATCTTGCTCATTACCTTAGCCTATCTCTAGACCAAAATCTCGTGACTGACAGTTAAAGACGCTTTTCTAAGTATTGAAGCATTCCTCGCTATGGTGACTTGGGAAACTTGATTGTGAAGATTTGTGTACCTTCATTACAAGAACTATTTAGTTTTGTGCAGTTTCCATGATTTGATTTATACAGTATTTTCGGGTTTACCTGGGGGATTCAATCGTAAATCAACAATATTGTGCTAAAAATATGTTGTTTTCTGGCTTATTATATAACATATCTACGATGGCATACTCGATAACTACAACATAACATGGACTAATCAAAAGTAAAACATATATAACGAAGACAAGTTACTTCTGTTTGACGTTTGTTTTGAAAGTTTAAATGATATTACTGACAAACGAGTGGTTCAATAATATGCGTTACTATAAGTGGTAGTGTTAGAATTGAGGCCGAGTATATTTGCTACACCTAAGGAGGTCTAGTAAAAGGATAAATACTATAAGTATAAATGACGATGGAGTATTTTGGTCATGGGAACAGGTTATAAGATTTGTATATGTAAGCATATTATATCCGTGATACTAGAAATAAGACCATGTAGACTTTCGATAAGCCCTGATTATATAACTAAATCATAATAACAAAAAAAATTATTTTCCCCTGATTATGATATCTGCATTGTAATAAAATTATCCGATATTATGACGATCTTTCTGTGATTGCATTTCAGAAATTCCATGTATGCATTTGTAAACTGTTACGACTCCAACATCGAACGGGTTGCAAAAATTATATGCACCGCAGATGAAGCAAGCAAAAAGATTGTAATGACAACATAATGATCAAATAGAAATGACAAAACCCTTTCCTCCCTCATAAGAAATCCCTGCTGAAATAAAGGACGAATGTACAATGCTGACTGCATCATGAGTACATGTTTGTTTAAAGCCACATTCAGCAGTATTACAGTTGTACGACGCGGTCTGTCAAACTCAAGTGCCTAACTCTCATAAACTCTCCTGTGCAGGAAAATACGGTAGTATTTCCTTGAAAAGAATACATCAATGTTTCTCTCGTCAGGTAAAACCTTTTTACCCTGAATTTATCTTCCAATGTTATTTTCACAATTTTGTGCCAGCAGTATGGAGATCATTCTCTCCCAAACATACACCTTTCCTGACATAATCAAGTAACTAATTCCACTCTTACAAGGCATGGAAAGTCTCAGCCTTCTCAGCGACATTGTCTCAAATGATTTAAAACATTTATGTATAGTTTAGTTTACAGTTTACTTCGGCCTGACATGAGCCCCATGTGAACATGATGTAAATGGAGGCTTTGCCTCCTGCCACGTCATTTTTCGTGATTTGTCAACATACATAACCCGGGCCCATGAGTTTCTCCAACAGGTAACAAGCGTGACGTCCAATTCATGCTCTTGATAATATAATACGCAACAAAATAGGGGAATAATGAAGATATATTTTCTGATCAATGTGGCATTGTCAAACGGAAACATGATCATATCTGCTGGGGAGTAGACGATCAGGTCTGATGACTTCTAATGGTTGGTTCGATGAGATGGTGGCGCATGAGGTCGTTAATGGCGTCGTGGGTGAAATTGCATTTTGCAGTCATTGTGCCCAAACCATCACGGTTGACAAGATATGCTTTAAGTTTAAGTATCCTTCTGATACGTAGACCAATGTCGTGTTGATGCATCTCATTCAACTCCTCAGTAAGGGCAGCACCGAGTTCATTGAGCATGTCGGGTGGATTTTGACGTTGATGTCTGCCTTTGACATCCCGGGACGTTTTAAATGGAGTAGGACTGGGAGCTGGCAATGGCCTTGTCGTGAGTCGTGTTTTATTCCACAACTTAGGCCAGAATTTAGGCCAAGATTCCTGGCATGATGTATTATCAACATGAATAGTGAAAGGGTATCTAACATGCTGTGCAAATGATACAACGAGTGGTACAATGATGTCATCCAAGACGTTTTGATCTTTGACTCCGCCGTGGACATATAGAGCACAGTTCGGCCAGCCCCTAATGCTTTAATGGTCTGGTCATGTACTTTTACATCCGATCCTTTATCTGAGTGGCAGTTTGCTACTGATTGTTTAATGCCATCATTCTGGTTTATCTGCCCGGGGCTGGAGTTGTTGCCCTTGGGCGACCATAACGGCGTCGATCATCGACACTATGTGTTGGTATCGGGTCCACAATCAGCTGCTGACAAGCTGAGAAACATGCAGCGTTTGGGCAACAATATTTTGACGTGTGCCCACCTGCAACATGAGCAGGGCACGTAAACACTGCGCACGTTGCAAACGTCCCAATATCAACACTGTTACTTCCTTTAATGATTAAATGTGTTTGAGCGTTTGGTTGCAGAAGACGACATGCGTCTGCTGACAACGGATAATGACAATGACAACGCATGCCACAAAATGCATGCGCTGCCCGATGTCACGTGCAAAATTCATTAAGAGACGTTTTTGCCATATAGAACACTTATCGCCATTGCCAGATTGGTACACGTTCCTCTAATTTCATCTTAACATTCGCTGCTTTCTCAAACATTACAAACGTGTACGTTTAGTTTGATATACTACATTTCAAGCTGGTCAAGTACGTGCCAACACGAAGGATCCGCGTCCTTTTCAGTAGGATACAAACATAAACTGGTAGTTCATCAGGTGTCACTGCTGGCCAGTCAGCCACAAGGATCACAGAACTATATGGCTCTCTTGGTTATATGTACACAACATGGTGAGGGGTTTTCATCGCGGCCAGAATGTTTACTTAAATGTATCACAATGTTCGGCTAGTGTCTTCGTTAAGATCTGATTTTTACATTGAAAAAGCTGGATGCGTTTACACATTGTTGTACTGACAGTGAAGTGTAATAGTATGTATGTTGTATGATGGAATGAACGTCAATTTCCTTTCCACAAAGGGAAAAGAGTACCATCGTCTACATTTGACGGGTAATTAATGACAAGCAGATCTAAAACACAGCATAGACATTTATAGTTTGGGGAGTAAGTTAACTAATTATGTTTCTAATGCAATGTTATCCTTGACACCTTCATAGAATTGCGTTAAATATGTATTATTTATTAATGTGGTTAATCTTACATTTGGGTTATGTATGAAACTCAGTTCAACTAATTTGTGTCTCTCATCAATTTCGAAGCCCCTTTTTAGACTGACTGTCGTCATTGTTTGCGACAGTGTTGTGATTTGTGATCTTGGGGCAAGATGGGCGAGCTGTCTAAAGCGCCGCGCTAGTAAGCGAAAAGTGCCTGGATCGATCCCCACTTGTGACCGGGTGTAAAAACCTTGGAGCTAACATTATTTGCAAAATCTTTCAGTGTTGTCACAACCCTTAGTTTGCAGTACACAACCCTGTGCACTTAAAAGAACCCGCTCATCCGATGGAAGGTAACCAGATGGTGGACACACGAACGCGTGCAGACACCTAGTTGCGGGTATAGTAACGTGCAGTATCATTGGACAAAATACTGTGGCTATGTGTCCCAGTTCACCCAGCTGCAAATGGGTACCTTGTGAGGATGAGGCTGTATGATAACTCGCTGTGCCTAGCAGGCTGCATGAGTTGGTTAAAGGAATTTCATAAAAGAGACATCCGTTGATCAAGGGAACACGTCAGCGCCTTGATCATGTACTAGTTGCGTGGATATGTTCGCTATATAAATACCCTATAATAATAATGATGATAATTTATAATCCTGATTCAGTAATTGCCTTTCGTCCTTTTACACCTCATTTACCATTTTAATTTCAGTGCAGCTGTTAGGTTTCTCTTTTAAAGGGACAGTCCAGTTATTTTACCCCCGCTTTGTACTTTCGAATATTTCTTTTGAAAAATTTAAAATATTTTAACGGTGTGATATCACTTTCAATATCATACTGTTTGGCCTGTTGGCTGTTTTGACTGGTTCTCCATCACCTTACTCGATGATAACACGTCTTGATGTAACTGCTTACATGTACGTAAAGACACTATAGTGTATGTTTTATATCTGATAATAAGTGCCAACTATTCAGTTGAATAGAATACTATTTGAAACTTTAGAATGATATTAAATGGTCTTTCTTTATTCTTCAACGTAAGGTGCATAAAAAATATCATTTGCTGGAAAAACATGTATAATTATCATTCAAAACTGTGTTCCGAATGTGACATGGCTTGGCTACTTCAAATGCTATGTTGTCCTTTCCTTCCTTTGGAAGTCGTTTATCCTGAGTGGATTAGATCTGACTTTGTGATGGCGATGGTGCCCGACTCTGAGAGTGTGGGCTCGAAGCACGGGTGGAACTCAATCTAACAAAAGTACTAGAATCTGTACTTTACTGAGAAAGTGTAACCCACATATAACATATGTTACATATGACCATTTTCTAAGTGGCATTGGGTATTCATTGCACGTGTATGTTATCACATTTTAAGTCCAGAGAACTGTGACGTCATATATTCTTAACAGATACTCCTTTGTCTGGTATCATATTCGTTGATAATGTTTATTTGAAGTTAAACAAAGTTTTTTCCATAAACTGAATAAGTACCGATTCCCCTGCTGAATTTGGTCTTCACAGAAGTCACAGCAGCCTGATATATTGTGCAATAGCTGACTAACAGTTTGGTCACTAAGACGGTATAGAAGGCAACGTTTTCAATATGTCTTGTATTATGGAAGTGCATAATAAGATATGTTCCATTTTGTTCTTTTAAGCTGACCATAAACTAACATTTTCACTAGCATGTAACTGATTTCATACAGATGTAAATATATACTCTGCCTCGGTCGATGTTGCTACATGAAACATGTCTGAAAATTGATGAGATGAAATATCTTTTTACTTGCTATTTGACAAGCCCTCTCAATTCATTCTCAAATACTTGTGTGTTATTTGTTGGTTTCTAAGATATATGACTCCTCGTCTGCTTTTACTTGCCCGACCCCTGATTCCCGGAAGTCGTTGTGCCCTGTTTTAATTAACCATACTCATACAATTTATAGAGTGACATGGATCTATGAAGTGAACAAAACAATAGCATGCAAAATATAGCGTTTGATGACAATTTATCATAGATGGTTGGTTGTTAAACGCCGCACTCAGCAATATTCCAGCTATATTGCAGCGTTCTGAAAATAATCAAGCCTGCATCAGACAATCCAGTGATCAAGATCATGAGCATCGATCTACGCAAATGGGATACGATGACATGTGTCAACCAACCGACCCCGACCCCGTTAGTCACATCTTACGACAAACATGGGTTAGTGAAGACCAATTTTAACCCGGGTCTTCACGGGTACTATCACAGATGAGTTCTATTGACATAATTCATGCACTCTTTAGGAAATAGTTTTAGTGATGGGTATTGACATTCTCCTACATATTGGTAACAAATGAGCATTGATGAATTTTCAAAAATACAAATGATTCTATCTTGTGGGTCATGATGAATGATTCAAACAAGATTTTAAACAAACACATTTAGTGTCAGTAAAATATTTTGTAAATTCGTACAATTATTTAAAGTGGATTTTTTCCAGTTGCTATTACGTCATCATTACAATTTGAGTGATGCATATGGGTCCTAGTTACAACCAGTAAGAATATATCAGATATATGGAGTGATTTAAAGAGGAAGCTTAATAGTGCTAAAAATGATGCCTTCTGCATACACGTCAGTATTACAAATGTTCCCAGATAGATAGATAGATGCAATTTAGTTCCTTGATACGTTTATGTCGAAAATATCGTAATCATAATCCTTTATGCACATGTAGTCTTCTGTGGTCGCCTGTGTTATTCCCTAGTTATCTCGACCACTATTGTGTTATTCTTACGTTATCTCAACCACCACTGTCGTATTCCGACGTTATCTCGACCACTATTGTCGTATTCCCACGATATGTCGAAAACTATTGGGTTTTTCTTACGTTATCTCAACCACCATTGTCGTATTCCTACGTTATCTCGACCACTGTTGTTTTATGCTCACGTTATCTCGAAAACAATTGAGGTATACTAAAGTTATCTCGACCACCCTGTGGTACTCAGATGTTATCTCGACTATCAGTATGGTATTCCCTCGTTATCTCGACCACTGGGGTTGTATTCTTACGTTATCTCGAAAACAATTGAGGTATTCTAAAGTAATCTCGACCACCCTGTGGAACTCAGATGTTATCTCGACTATCAGTATGGTATTCCCTCGTTATCTCGACCACTAGGGTTGTATTCTTACGTTATCTCCAAAACAATTGAGGTATTCTAAAGTTATCTCGACCACCCTGTGGTACTCAGATGTTATCTCGACTATCAGTATGGTATTCCCATGTTATCTCGACCACTGTTGTTGTATTGTTACGTTATCTCGAAAACAATTGAGGTCTTCTAAAGTTATCTCGACCACCCTGTGGTACTCAGATATTATCTCGACTATCAGTATGGTATTCCCTCGTTATCTCGACCACTGTTGTTGTATTCTTACGTTATCTCGAAAACAATTGAGGTATTCTAAAGTTATCTCGACCACCCTGTGGTACTCAGATGTTATCTCGACTATCAGTATGGTATTCCCTCGTTATCTCGACCACTAGGGTTGTATTCTTAAGTTATCTCCAAAACAATTGAGGTATTCTAAAGTTATCTCGACCACCCTGTGGTACTCAGATGTTATCTCGACTATCAGTATGGTATTCCCATGTTATCTCGACCACTGTTGTTGTATTGTTACGTTATCTCGAAAACAATTGAGGTATTCTAAAGTTATCTCGACCACCCTGTGGTACTCAGATGTTATCTCGACTAACAGTATGGTATTCCCATGTTATCTCGACCACTGGGGTTGTATTCTTACGTTATCTCGAAAACAATTGAAGTATTCTAAAGTTATCTCGACCACCCTGTGGTACTCAGATGTTATCTCGACTATCAGTATGGTATTCCCTCGTTATCTCGACCACTGGGGTTGTATTCTTAAGTTATCTCGAAAACAATTGAGGTATTCTAAAGTTATCTCGACCACCCTGTGGTACTCAGATGTTATCTCGACTATCAGTATGGTATTCCCTCGTTATCTCGACCACTGTTGTTGTATTCTTACGTTATCTCGAAAACAATTGAGGTATTCTAAAGTTATCTCGACCACCCTGTGGTACTCAGATGTTATCTCGACTAACAGTATGGTATTCCCATGTTATCTCGACCACTGGGGTTGTATTCTTACGTTATCTCGAAAACAATTGAAGTATTCTAAAGTTATCTCGACCACCCTGTGGTACTCAGATGTTATCTCGACTATCAATATGGTATTCCCTCGTTATCTCGACCACAACGGTCGTATTCTTAAGTTATCTCGAAAACAATTGAGGTATTCTAAAGTTATCTCGACCACCCTGTGGTACTCAGATGTTATCTCGACTATCAGTATGGTATTCCCTCGTTATCTCGACCACTGGGGTTGTATTCTTAAGTTATCTCGAAAACATTTGAGGTATTCTAAAGTTTTCTCGACCACCCTGCTGTACTCAGATGTTATCTCGACTATCAGTATGGTATTCCCACGTTATCTCGACCACTGGGGTTGTAGTCTTACGTTATCTCGAAAACAATTGAGGTATTCTAAAGTTATCTCGACCACCCTGTGGTACT
This sequence comes from Haliotis rubra, assembly GCF_003918875.1. Taxonomy (NCBI): domain Eukaryota; kingdom Metazoa; phylum Mollusca; class Gastropoda; order Lepetellida; family Haliotidae; genus Haliotis; species Haliotis rubra. The sequence continues at coordinate 368,978 of NW_025765115.1, read as the reverse complement.
CAGATGTTATCTCGACTATCAGTATGGTATTCCCATGTTATCTCGACCACTGTTGTTGTATTCTTACGTTATCTCGAAACCAATTGAAGTATTCTAAAGTTATCTCGACCACCCTGCTGTACTCAGATGTTATCTCGACTATCAGTATGGTATTCCCATGTTATTTCGACCACTGTTGTTGTATTCTTACGTTATCTCGAAAACAATTGAGGTATTCAAAAGTTATCTCGACCACCCTGTGGTACTCAAATGTTATCTCGACTACCATTATGATATTCCCTCGTTATCTCGACAACTGTTGTTGTATTCTTACATTATCCGGACCACCCTGTATTATTCCTACGTTATCTCGAAAAACTTTCTGTTATTCCCACGTTATCTCGACCACCATTGTGGTATTCTTACATTATCCGGACAACCCTGTATTATTTCTGCGTTATCTCGAAACATCCTGTGTTATTTCCACGTTATCTCGACCACCAATGTGTTATTTCCACGTTTCTCTACCACCAATGTGTTATCTCCAGCACTGTAGAGATATTCTCAAGTTGTCTCGACCACGACTGTGGTGTTTTCTCATCTCCAGCACTGTTGTAGTTTATATGCTGAAGTTCACTGAAAGTACCAGCTCACTATAATGATCTTACTTCTCATTATATCATAGCATTTCTGTACCATTATTGTTTATATATTATTTTATCCTGTCCTATGATGTCATCTGTATTATTCCCATTGATATATTTTGCAAATCCGCGTGATCCATTAATCATATTTTTAACACCAAACAAACTGTAATATAGTACATGCATATCAATTATGACGTAGAATATCAAAATCATGGCCTTAATATCACATTTTAACCTCTTTTCCTTATTCCAAACCGGACATGATACTAAGAGCAATGTTCAATACAGGAAATGCAATTATCCATCGTATTATCTTGATATTGCTTCAAGAGTTTACACTTTCATACTCTTCCATGCTATTTTGGTATTATATACTACCCATCAAAAGTTTAGAGTGAGTTAATATTTAACGTCACATCGGCAATATAAAAGTTTAGACTCACTAAATGAACTCACTATATGTTATGTATATATATATGGTTCCATCTAAGATGAATTTCTCTACAACTTGGGGGAACAACCTTATGCAGATGATGTTGCAAGGGGATCATGCATCAAATTGCTCAAACGCATGTGCAAATATCGTACATGTGAACAGCTGGGTTTTGGTGTTGAGTTTTGTTAAGAATTCGCCAATTTTCACTGAGTTTTCTCATTTCATTTCGAATTTGTTTTACAATACAACAGTACCTTTGAAAAGTATGGAATATTTTGCAAAATCTAGTTTTGAACAGTTGACTGAAGTAAGTGGCTACATTTACACTAGTGAGTCTAAACTTTTGATGGGTAGTATACATGCCTTTTATACTATGACATGTCACTGGTTGGGCACCAAACGATCACCTTTCGCAAACACCTGGTGTCCTCACTACTTGATTGTGATTCATGAACACATGCATGTGATATAGTCGGAATCGTACTCCGGACACAGTAGGTAGATATTAGTTTTGATAAAGGACAAGGATTTGTCTCGTTATTTAACTTAAATATGACTGCAGGGAATCAGTTGTTTTGCAATCTAGTTATTATGGCAATGTGTGATTTGGCATTTGCAGATACAAGAGGCTTAATTTGTCATGATCCTATGATCGTGGGTTCAAATCCGAGAGTAGCTTCTTGGTCTGTCTATAAGATTGTCATGACCTTTGGTGTCTAAAGTGTTAACGTTTGCCAAACTTTCATCTAAAATCCCATACCACATCAAACTGACAAGTCAGTCTAACAGTCCCTGAACCATATTATATTACATTTCCTCATACGTTTCTGTAACGCAAATGGTGTTTTAGATGTTTCTTTGGTCTCACATCTCACTGGCACACCCTTTCAACTGAAACAATCACGGCTGAAAGGAATGGCACCATGATAATGATAACTGTCTTTAGTTTAACAGAACTCATTTAAATGGCAGACTCAAAATTCAAAATTATAGATAAAGAGTGAGTCTACAAACTGACAGGCACTGATATAAGTGAAACAATGTTCATTTTGATTCCAAGGATACCTCAATCGATTCTTTTATTGTTCTTTCTTTATTAATTAAAGACTTTTATGACATCTTACCACAATGAAAAAACGATGGCTATGATATCACTTACTTGAACGTCAGTTATGTTTTAATGAGATGCCACCTACAAGGTTCACAAAGTCTTTCACAATGCTGGCTAAATCATTATGAATGTCAGCAAGTAGCAAGTGTGTTTTTCGGGGCAAATTCAGTTTAAAAAACTATAAACAGAATAAATCAGAATTATTAAATGTATTCATTTAAAGTCTTTAATATTTTGTTAATAATATATAGATTTTAAGTTAATCTACACCTATATATATAACAGGTTTATGATGTCAACAACTGTGGCATATTTCAATCACTCATGGTACCATTCTGTTCAGTAGTGTGTTCATTATATTTAGTATTATCAGTTTCTCTTTGCCCTGACATGTTGTCTTGCTGTAATTTTAAGGCACTTGTAAGTCCTATGCACAGAAGTGTGGTGCAAATGTATATTAAGAAATACATTAGATCCGTTTCCCCACTAGAACCACAAATACCACGTTAATGCTTGCAAAGCCTGTGAATTAGTTCGAATTGGTCTTCAGCAATCCATGCTTGTTTAAGAGGCGCCTAAAGGAATCGGGTGGTCAGACTCGCTGACTCGGTTGACACATGTCATTGTATCCCAATTGCGTAGATCGATGTTCATGCTGTGGATCACTGAATTGTCTTGTCCAGACCCGATTATTTACAGACCGACGCCATATAGCTCGAACATTGCAAAGTTACACAACAGACAAACAATAATGCTTTCAAAGCTTCAAAGATTCTGGTGGAGTTTTCGAAGATTTAGACACAACAATGACTTCAGATGTTGGTTTCTTTCTCTTCATATGAGCGTTTTGCGGGATTAATGTTGGTTTACAGTATTGGGTTAACATGTGAGATGAATCATTTGTCCGTTTCATTTCAGAGATGTTTTATAAATGGTTAATGAATACTCATGATTGGTACTAATACAGGCAGTGCAATGTTTTTGACAAATCATTAGGAATCAACTCAGGAGATATACTTTTATTTTTGCTTGTTTGATGTTTAAAGCCGCAATCAGCAATATTCCTGCTATAAGGCCGGGACATAAACAGTTTGGGTTTTGTTTAATTTGACGTAATCTGTAGATAAGGTACCTCATATTCTAACTGGATTGCATCAAATGTATAAATAACATACTTTTCTTGTTTTACAAAAGTCGGGTTATCTACGATAACAGAAGCGTTTTAATAAAGGGTGTTTTCTAAGAACGTTTACCCTGATGGTAAAACTGCTATTAAAACATGACAATATATCGCGATGTGATAAAATTATTTAAAAATAACGAAGATAATATAAACAACTCGGTGTGTATGTATGTATGTATGTATGTAGTATGATGTATGTATGTACTAGTATGTATGTCTGTATGTACTAGTATGTATGTATGTCTATGTCTGTATGTCTGTATGTATGTACTAGTATGTATGTATGTACTAGTATGTATGTATGTATGTATGTACTAGTATGTATGTATGTACTGTATGTATGTATGTATGTATGTACTAGTATGTATGTATGTATGTATGTATGTATTAGTATGTATGTATGTATGTATGTATGTATGTATATATGTATGTATGTATGTATGTATGTATGTATGTATGTCTGTATGTGTGTATGATGTATGTGTGTATAATGTATGTATGTATGTATGTATGTATGTATGTATGTATGTATGTATGTATGTATGTATGTATGTATGTATGTATGTATGTCTGTATGTCTGTATGTATAAGTGTTTCTGTCTGTGTGTGTAATGTGCTATCGAACTTCTCCAAAGTAATATGTTACTTTTCACACTGCATGTTTTTCTTTACATACAACTTCATATCAAGTTTAAATTCATGTTCATAATATTTGACACTACAACTATTCAAGTCAACGGTTTAATCAGTTTCACATTTATTTCAACTGCCGAAACATCTCGTATGGCATGAAGGAATATTGCGAATAATAGATAAGAGTGTGTGAGTGAGTGAATGGGTGGGTCCAAAGGTGGGTGGGTTAGTGCGTAAGTAGGGAGAGAGTGGAGGGGGGTAGAGAGGGCGAGATTGGATAAATATTGACAGTGATCACATTGATTACTGCAGATTACATTACGTGTAAATATCCTTCTGTTCTCTCACTGGTATAAGCATTTTTACAGGCATTTACACTGGCATGTGACGTCTTCATCATGTGTCTTGCAATACTTGTCAGATTTTCTAATTTTTCAAAGTATGACATGTGACATTTGTTTTGTAAGAGCGCCAAAATTTCAAGTTATGCGTGTTATTTTTACGTTTTGAATATAAACAAAAAGTAAAGATGAACACAAGGACTCAAACACGTATAAACAATATATGTTAGTATTGGACGCTGAAGAATTCATTTTGTGTACAGTTAAAATCCATGGAATTCCACAATTTACAAATCACATTCATTCAGTGAGTGAGTCAATATCTTTACACAGTTTTTAGCAAGATCCAAACATATTTGACCCATGTTGGGAATAGAACCCGGGAGAACTCTTTACCCACCAGACAACCTCGCAGCACTGCTGATAAATTAACCGCGTTTCCAGTTTGTAATAAAATAGGTATGCATTTGTGTCCATTTCGTCTAGTTTTCAAGTAGAATTGTAAAACTGGCCAATATTTTCGTTTGCTTAAACTTCTGACGGTTCACTCTCTGATGGAAACTTCAGGAAATTAGAGACTGGCACGTGTCTTTACCGTCAAGTATTGCAGCATGCCATCCCTATTAAACTTGCATTATATCTCAGCGGGTATTGAATTGTAAAGGCAGTAAATATTGAACGAAGGTTTACAAATACGTTCACCATAGAAATGACCAAATGCAAAGTCTGTCGCTTTTAATGTATTTTTAAAAGGTTAGACCTCCAGTGTGACATCGAAGACCTATCGAATTTGTGGTTAGCACAAACGAGAAACACGCTTAAGTTGCATGATGTTATGCGCGAGTGCTAGCTTGCACACCGGATGTTTACACGCAAAATATAAACAGGGTAATTGATTTTGATGTGCCAAAATGAAGAAATTTCCCTAGTGTTTTATTCCTTGTGCTTTATTCAAGGAGATATATATTTTGTCACGTAGCAATCAGAGGACGAAACAAATGCCTACAGTTTAAAGCTGCATGGTTTATAGATCGTTTCATTCATGGAATAGGTGAAACAAATGTCTCATTGATAGCCTGTCGAGAACATATCTCCCAGTTTGAGGAGTTATGTATGTAGTTTATGAACATTATTTTCTTTCGAGGGCGATGATGGGAAGTCAGTATCATTTGTTGACGGCAAAAGTCTTAATCGAAACTTATATTTTGAAAAATGACATTTGTACTCACATGGGTCGACAGGCTCGAACTTGTTTCCGCACTCCACGTTGATGAACTCTCTACATCTGTTGATGTTGGCGTCAAACAGTTGCGGGTAGCGACATTCGGCGACAAACGGTTCACCATGCCTCCATTTAGGGATGAGAGCTGTCTCTGTGCAGTTAAAGTACCAGTGGCAGTTCTTTGGGTGGGGAATCAGCTTGCCGTGGTTTGTCCTGCAGGGGTGTCCTGGAAAATAACAGTGGTTTGTGAATGTGTTTGCATTTATTAACGGATTCCTAAATCAAAGTATAATGCCATATTTCGAAATATATTCCAAACTGAATAATAACACTTAAAGTAATCCTCTGACAATTGTAATACGTCGATTGTATGACTGAGCTCATGACAACCACATATGTACATGTGATGCATGAAAAAAAGGAGGAGAAATTATAGGATATCGTACATGTTCATCAGGGAGAAAAACAAGATTTACATATGTACGTGAGGGGTATATACAAGATGTTCAGGGAAGAAGCGACATCTTATTTTTTCTCATCTTTGACGCTACTGAAGAAATGATTTAACAAAAACCTCACAGCAATACATAAACAATCGCAGCAAATGGCAAAAACATTCGTTCATGCCAGTTTTTAAGGTTTCCCTGTCATTTTATTCGTGACTAATTGTCGTGTCTACTCGGTATTGAGAAGTTTACATTTCTTGATCTCGTGATATTATCTACAGCGGAGGTGTTGACAAACGCTGACCGACAGACGAATCACGGGTACAGTCTGCTGGTATTATGGCATGCTCAACTTTCCGTGAACACCTGGTGTCATCACGGATTTCCAGCGATCCCTACATATAAATTTCACCAATATTATACCATTTACACACTTTGAATCAATTTGGGAATAAACTCGAGACTTTTCTTTGCCCTTGTCTTCGTTGATGGACATTTTAGAAGTTGAGTTGATGGAAAATGATGACAATTTTTATGGATATACAACTTCTTTTATTGTGAAAGGTGACGTTTCGACGTAGATTCTAATGTCATCATTACTTGACAACGAAATTAGAATCTATGTCTTCATTCTTTGCCGTTGTCGTTTTACAGAATAACAGAAGTTTATTGTATTTCCGGGCCAGGAGGTCTAGAGTACACTTTAAGATGTAGTTTAAGATGTTAAATACATTTTCAGAGTGCTATAATCTTATGATACTACCATATGCACTACAGTACACAATGCCATTGAGAATGTGGTCAAATGCAATTTGGGACCACGCCCTCCCAGCAAAGCACAGACTCCAGCACCCCTGCCGGGTCGAGTCCAATCCAGGACCCGGACCTACACCCCACAGCCAGGCACCAACCGCCAGCACACAAAGTCAGCCGCGCACGCAGGGGTGTGGGCCCGAATCCCGTACGGGACCCAACCCAACAAAAGCACGAGAATCCGCACCCCCACCAAGCGGGCGCAATCCCAAACACAACATATGTTACTCTACAATCTTGATCTGAATACTTTATACAAGTAGGTGGCTAAGCGGAGTAAATAACAATGTTTAACATATCTATTACAATTCATACCGACTATCATTAACCAAAAGCTTATAACTCTTAGCTGTTGGTAAATAAACAGGGGATGGCGTCCACATTCGCCGAAAGTTGCCAAGTTGCTTGTGCGGTAACCAACTCTTAAAATGAATTTAAAAAATGTTGTGTGAATAATTTCTAAAACTTTTCTTTCTTTTGTTCCCCAAATTTCCCAACCGTACATTAAAATTGGCCGTTGTCGTTTTATATCCAGTTCGTATTACACACTGACGCATCAAACAGTAACAGTGGACGATGGGATGGGCTGCTTCACCATACCTATATATGTGTGCTGACAAACACTATGGCTAATAAGCCCTTTCTATCATTCGTAAACGTTGCTGTTTGATAGCTGTTTATATGTATCCAAATATTCCCAAAGTCCATATTTATTTACATTTACCTTAATGGTGAGGCGTTTTAGTAGGCATGGCGATAAAAGAGATAAAACATCATAATGAAATATCTGACCTGCTTATAGTTCTGAAAACACCCGATTCTTACAAATATACAACTATGAATCGCGCATGAGATGTCCATTACGGTCATATATATCAACACAGAATGGTTCCCTCATTTATTTTATTTTACTGTTCATTAAAACCAAACGTATAACAAAATAGAATTTAATATACGTGGACTATCTTTGGTGACTGTCTTTGGTCAACTTACTTTTAATACGTTGATAGCACCACAATGTTTAGGTCATTAAAGTTGTATTGGTGTGCGTATGGTATGTGTGTTTGGGGGTCGGGGGTGGGGGTTGGGGGTTGGGGGTGCATATAAATGACATATTTTGTTATCATCGGTATATGAATTATAAATGCAGAAAGATTTAAGTGTGCTGCTCGCATTTTGTTGTGGTTTAGTTTTTGTTTTGTTTCGGTATATGCAGGGAGGGGGTGATGGTTGGGTATTTGTTAGTTTGTTTGTTCGTTTGGGGTATAGCATCTACTGGGCGTTGTCGATTGATTGTATTGATGTACCGATGTACCGATGCGTTATTCGCATCCAGGGATGAATTGGCGGACACGTGAGAGGTATAGATCAGTTGTATTCTCTGCCAGATGTTTGTACCGAACATTCTAATCATGTCTGTGCTATGCAATACATCAGAAGATGGCATGGTTGGTCCTGCAGTCCAATGTGCCGCAAATCGCTGTGCAGAATGTTGCTCCTTAGGTGTGCATGAAAGCCCTGGTTCGAATAAGTTTGCCCTGATTGTGTTTCTTGGTTTGTCAGGACTATACCCTACCCATAGTATGAATTGTTCAGGACATCAACCTTACACGCCCTCATATAACTGACCACTCTCCTACCCAGAGTTCCATGCGGCCAGCCAGCATAGTACCTCTGCCACCGGCCAGAAAGATGTGACGATTCGTCACATCTTACACAATCCATTCAATATTATGTATATATTTCTTAACTCTTTTATTTTTGACGAGTCTACACATCTAATTGAACGGTTCAGTTTCACTGAGAAAATATCCCAAAACATGTAACACTATTTCGATTTGCGTAGCGATCCTTTGTTTACATTGGTTGTACGGCTCCACGTGCTGTCATCGAAGCCGACGGAGTGCAAACGATGCCGCCAGTTTGATATCTAAATATGTACTGTCATAAACCTTAAAATCGCAGTTGTGGAAGAATATATATGTAACAATGTAAAACATTGTGAAAAGCGCGCCGAAAAGCTGGCGTAAGGCCAGTCTCTTCATATTGTGAATGTGCGCGTTTGTTTACAAACAAGAGAACAAGTCCGGTCACGTGATATGCAAATTAGCCTGTGGCAGTGATGTTATGCTAAGTCATCACTGCGCCGGAGTGTGAGAACTGACAAATTGTTCGAAGAGGAGTTAAACCCAGCTCACTCACTCACTCAACATATTACAACGATATAGCCATGATGTTATACATGTCTTTAGATGCGTGGTGAAGGCTTCACACAATACATAGTACCATCACTATTCGATGGTGACTATTTGGGACATGCTTATTACATAGTTGCACGGTGGATTCTGCTTTTAGCAAACATTACTTGCGATTAAGGATGGATAACAATATGTGGATTAACAACTTCTTTATTACAATAATGAGAGCGACGTTTCATCACTTGCTTGATAACGGCGTTAGAACCTGCACCGAAACGTCGTTCTCACTGAAGTTGTTCATCCATATACCGTTATCCATCCTTACTGCCCCAACTTCTAAATGCCTCTCAAAGAAGTTACTCATGAAGATTATTGCAAACATGCTCAAACAGTTTATATAAAAGTCAATCAGCTTTCAATTTTATTTCGTTTCATTTCATTTTATTATATCCTACGAAAACAGATAATGATTCATTTTATTTCATTCAGGCTATGCAAACTGCATGACTGATTCCCAAAATATTAAATCTTTAAGATTCAGGTTCAGCGAAAATGCTTGGTGTTTCACATCAGATCTCCTCAATAAGTACACAACCATGGTTGTTTGAATATTGTATCTGATTTCATTGTGTCTTTACAGCAGGGGACACAGGTTAGGTCACAACCATGTCATACGTGAATAAGGCTTTGGTTATGTGGCAGTCAAGTTTCATGTCTGTGAACTGTAAATATATTGTGTTTATCAATCTAGAAATCATCTAAATATAAAAATACACAACTACAAACTATAGAATCTACACTAGCCACATCGTCTTCCATCAGTTGAATGTTAGAGTCTCATTTCTGGACACATGCTAAGATTTTTGCAAACACCAGGTATCATCACTATTTCACAATGAACCATAACCACATGCTTAGGATATAGTCGGAATCTTAAAATGGACTCTACTTTAAGCAGGGGTGTTGTTTGATTATTAAGCATTATAGCGAAGGGGAAAATATAATGTGATAATATCTCCTTTATTGCCAAGCAGATTTGCAATAATTCGACCGTTCAATATAAACGATCTAAATTTTTTAGAAGAGAAGAAACAAATGCTATATCACTGGTTAGAATTGTGGTGCACATACTTTCAGATCAATGACTGGAAGAGTCTTTTCTATAATATGTGTCCATCACTCATATATCAACATATCTTGTATCAAAGATTCGCGTTTGTGGTTGAACTCACACTCTGATATAACTCTTCACAATTATTTTATTGTTATAGGAATGACAAGTCTTTATGGATGATCAACTTCTTTATTGAACAATGGTGACGTTTCGGTATAGATGCGTATAAGGGTTTCCGCTATTGTACAATAAAGAAGTTGATCATTCATAATAACTTGTCAGTCCTATTACTTGCAACTTCTAGAATGCCTCTCAAACAGTTTGTTGCATTGTTGTTACTTATAAAAATTGTAGAATTAAGAAAAGCTAAAACAAAGTCTACTTGGTACAGGAAAACAAACACACCAACGTGAGAAGCAAAAACCTTTGACCCGTTTTTCCACTAAAAGTGACGTGTTTGAATAGGGGGTCCAACTGGTTGGGTGGCACATGCCTACCCTTCTCGGGGACATAGAGCATTATCTCTAAGTTTTAGATATCCATTAAATAATTATCTCCTTCTACTCCTATTTTGCTTTTACTCCCAGTGGAAATTTCGTTACACGTCCTGATATAACTGACATATTGTTCGAAGAGGCGTTAAACCCAACTCACTCACTCCCTCACTCAGTATCTTACAACGCTATAGTCATGACGTTTTAAATACCGATAGATGCGTGGTGAAGATTACACACAGTACATTGTACCATCACCGAATTTGCTGAGTCTAACAAATATACATCCGTGAGTTTTATACAAAAATACCAGTTATATGCAAATAGTCTTCCTCAATTGTCAAAATGTTTTACCGAAACCATCAAGTACCGTAATGTTATCTTGCATGTGTGTCGAATGTACGGTTTTCACGAAGGATTTATCACGTACGTAAAAACATTAAAGCTCGCAAATCCTGGTTGTTCATCACCACGTGGGATGCGGAGGAAACCCACCACGTTGTTTCGTCTACACATAGACCTGGGCCCTGGAATTTGTATAACCGCAACGGCGTGTTTGCATTACTTTTTGTCATGAGCGGTTTGAGGAAAAAAACTTGTTTGTTCTTCAGCTGAACTACCGTGTGACCAAAGAGCTTTTTCCTGAATCAGGAACGACCCCAACAAATGTCTTCCAATAGGACATGATTTATGCAAAGTGTGCAAAGACCGACTGCTATTCATCCTATAAAAGGTTGTACTGCGAACGCGAAGACCATACATAAGTGTAACATTTGCAATGATGTTTATGATCAGAATCAACCCACATATGGTGTCTGTTAGTAGTTTAACTTCATTCTAAGATTGTTGTAATGTGTGCGTCTGCATATATTTGGCATCAGTGCATTTATAATATGTGTTTCGGGACGGTAGGGTAGCCTAGTGGTTAAAGCGTTGGCTCGTAACGCCGAGGACGATTCCCGACATGGGTACAATGTGTGAAGCCAATTTCCTGTGTCCCCCTCCGTGATATTGCTGCAATATTGCTAAAAGCGGCGTAAACCCATACTCACTCACTCACAATGATATGTGCTTCAAAGTGTTTGCGTGGGACAATTGTTCTTTGTTCTTCAAAGATTTGAATGTCATCGCTAATCCCCAGAGCTTAACGACACTGATTAGCATGTAAACATAATAGGATCAAAAGGATCAACTTAGATTTCATGGACTTTACTTTGTAGAAAAGTTAATTGGTTGCACGTACGTTACTGTCGAAGACTGTCACCGTACATAATAACATAACTCTTTGAAGAATATCGCTATATGTTCAATGAGACTACAGTATTACAGCAACCACAGAGGTTAAATTGTTTAATCTTTATTGGTTTTTTCTCCTTTTAGTCGAGTAACTTAATGCATCATTACGTGCATGTAGATGATTATCTGAAAGAGTGAGTGAGTGAGTTTGATTTTACACCGCTTCTAACAATATTCCAGCAATACCCCAGAAATGGGCTTCGCACATTATACCCGTGTGGGGAATCGAACCCGAGTCTTCGTCGTGACGAGCGAACGCTTTAACCACTAGGCTACCCCCACCGCCCTTATCTGAAAGAACTGTCTTATGTTGTAAAAATAAGAAACAGTTGTTTTTAATTTAAATTATCAATTCAGAACACGCCAAATATTAAACTGTGATGATTTTGTCAATATGCATTGACTAACCACCATTCCACCAATAATTTGAGCTCCATGATGTGCATGATGGTTCCCTTACAGTAAATACAATATAATTACATTGCCCGAGTTTGTGCAAATATTTCTCTGGTCTTGCACCTCAATAGGGTTAAGAGAGCGCGACCATATCATTACCACACATTGTTGTAGTGTAAGTAAACAGCCAGACCAGTGTTGAAATAGCGCTATATGATTTATGATTAACTATTTACATTCATATCTGTAACAGTGGTTCCTGTAAACAACTAATAATACTGAGGTTCTCGTGGAATGGGCTAATCTTGTATGACCTGAATGTTTAAAGGTAAGGTGTGACGCTCCCTAAATCCTTTGATGGAAGGTAAACAATCTGTATTCAAGAGATCTCTGGACAAGTCCAGTTAGAGGCTTAACGGCGTATAGTTCTAATGGTTGAAGTCGAAGAGTCAATGACCTTTGTTGAACATAGAATTTGCGGATAACTTACTTTATCAGAACAATGCATTTTCTTCCATGGAACATTACTACGCCCTTGTAAGTTACACACGGAACAGTATTTTTGTAAATTGTGTAGCTTTCATAATGGGAGTGTGCTGTTCTTTTCAGGCAGTGGATACTGAAGTAATTCTACCGTTTGACATTCCCTAATAACGGATGTTTTGTTGGTTAAAACCCTACCGATTCAGAACAATGAGAGCTAATCCGTGGATTATGATATAGATGAACGTTAAAAATGTCACATACAGGCGCAATGAATTTCTTTATTCAGCCATTCAAGTACTCTTTATGAGACAAAAGAGAAGACTTTGTTTTTAATATTTACCAAATTTAAACTATGTCTCTGATTAAATATGTAAATGAAAGTTCTATGTCACATTTTATTCTTTTGATATATATCAACAATATGCAAGTTCTAAGCAAGCATATTAGATCCCCGTTTTCGAATATAGTGGGATTCGTCAGAACCGCATTTGCTTGAGACTAGTATGTAAGGCCAATATAGGTAGCAGTCGGATTGGACCCAAATGCTGGATCGTACATTTGTTGCAAGGACAGTCAAGGAGAGGAGTTCGGTGTTGATAGGTCCAAGCATATTTAACTAATTGAACGGACGCAGAAATGTCTATAATGTGCAACGTGTATGCCATTTGAATGTGACAGATACGATGAATGTGTTAGAGATGTGTTCATGCATGAAGCACACAGAGGATATCATACGGACAGACTGTCATACTGACACATTTTGCTTAGACAGTAGGTATTCGATTCTAAATATATACAGACTCGAAAATTACAAACGTAAATAGCAAAGAATGACCGTAACATATGTTATATTTGGGATTACACTTTCTTAGTAAAGTACAGATTCTAGTACTTTTTGGGGTTGAGTTCCATCTGGGATTCGAACCCACACCCTCAGAGTCAGGCACCTAATCGCCAGCACGGTGATCGGTTCGATCATCTATGTCACTGATATCACCCGGTGTAAAGAGCAGAAGAGTGATTTCTGAATGTATCCCCGACAATAATGATGAGATGAAGACTTGGCGGAAAGGTAAGGATGTAATGCTCTACGTGTAGCATCTCTCACAAACGAAGTATTTGTTTGTTGCAACGTCTATCAACACTCCTGACGACTACGACTGCGAACAGTGAAGTCCGGAACAGTCAGTGTGTGAGTGAGTTGGGTTTTACGACGCTTTTAGTGACTGAGACTAGTTTTACGCCGCTTGTAGCAATGTTCCAGCAATATCACGGCGGGGGACACCAGAAATGGGTTCTTACACATTGTACCCTTGTGGAGAATCGAACCCGGGGCTTCGGCGTGACGAGCGAAAGCTTTAACCACTAGGCTACCCCACCGCAATAATCCCAATACGCCTGAACAACAGTAATGATCCTAATATATCTTCACAATGATTAACACCATCGGGTTACAACACCAACACCATACAACACCAGGATATTCATCTATGGCTATATATGTGTGTGAGTGTTTATGTATGTGTGGCCTTGTCTCTGTGTCTGTGTGTGTATTTGGTGTGTCTGTGTCTATGTGTCTGTGTGCGTGTGTATTATGATGATTTGCGAGAGAGGTATTAGACTACGTACAGTATATATGAACGTACAGGGAGTGTGTGGGAGAAACTTGGTATGACTAACATAAAACATCTTAACACACTTTCTTAATGTGGACATAATTCGATCACATTCATGTCCCCTCTTTTCTTGTGTACTCAGAGGTTAAGTACTATGTTAATCTGAAACCTTAATTAAAAAAATGCCTCATTCGAAAGAAAATACCACCTTATGAAGGAAACATTTTAGACTGCCTCCACGACAGAGGAAAACCTTGAAGATGAGTAGGAACCTACATAACAGATAATACATAACAATTGCCATCTCGTCTATAAGAAAACATGTTTATCTCCACCTTTTTCATGTGACATTTCACTCGCCGCTCATCGAAAACATAACTTTTCTCAGGCAAGTCGATATGATAAGCATGTCATTTGACAAGAAATCCAAATATTCTCTATATACATGAGACTGAAGTTAGGCTAATGTTGTCATAAATCATCACTTCCGTGGTTTAGGGTTTGGCAAAAGCTCATGCAGGTTAGGGGAAAAACAATCGTCAAGCTCTGACCTGGGACTTGAAACACTGTTTGCCGTGCATATTCTCTATTAATATGATATCACTTTAACATATTGTAATATGCATATATTGTAATCGAATATAAACATTCCCAAATTCATATCTCATGACAAAGCAGAGTCGACTTTATCATAAGAGTGTGTTAATAAATCACTATCAAATAGTGCTGATAGGTATGTGTCGCTCAGCAATGGATGGAATTAATAGAAGAGAATAATTTCTTCCTTCTCCCCTATCGTTATTTAGCTCTGTCCAAGGCAAACTGTTATTCCGTAAATATCATTGCGGAAAAATTCCACATTCCTTAAGAATCTAACACCAGCCATCGTCTTGCGGTGGGCCATTTTTAAAAGTCTGCTTTTGTGAAGAATGGTTTATTTTTGCAACAATACTACGCAAGCAATGTATTGATATCGTCCAAATACTGAGAATATTTACATTTTCATGAGGAAACTGCTAGCTTAAGGGAAAAGGTATGTCCCTTGACCTTGATCAAAGTTATTCAAACAAGCAGGACGAGATTGATATCTTCTTAGTTGCTTTCTTTAATCCTAATCCATAGGAATACCTTAAATCTGAGCGATCAGCTGTTTGTCGTGAAATTCCCCACTCTACGACAACTGAACGAATCAAGCCTAGCAGTAGACACGTGAGCCTGGCATTGATCACATGGGTTAAATGATAATACGAGCGCTCAAACATCAGCCGTGGTCAGTGTTTATCCCGCGATGTGTGGACTGAAACTGCTAAATGACTTAGCCAAGACGTTGTGTAAAGTCCTACAACAACCAGAGTGATTGGTCAATGCTTGATGTTGACAGTGAGCGAAAGACGGGTTCAAATTAATCAATCTCATTGCAGCACAGGAAGTTCAAATCTCATCCAAATATTTGGTGTTTTCATTAATCAATCAAACTAGTTGACCCCTCAGTTAAATATTTAGGCAATTCATTATTACCTGTCATAATAAATATGGTTTATAAACACTAAACATTCTTCCAGTGGAACTAGCTGGACTGGGTCGTGTTCATTACCGATTTTACAAACATGTTCACAAGTGTAGTAGTATGCTATACACAAAAATCTAAATACAACCAGACCATGATATTCTTCTGTTTACATTATAAGTTAGGTTTCCAAATTGATGAGTATAACGTTGCTTTGAATAGTATCTCACTATGTCACGTTGTGTGAGTTTAGTGTGAGCAGACAGCCCAAAGCGATCCAGTGGTAGGAAGAAGTCAAAGCGATGCAAATGAATCTCAAGATAGTGAATCCACGTATAATATCAAAATGAGTGATTATGGGATTCGAACCCAAGATTAAAGGATCCCAGGGCGGACTTTTGTTCTGCGTCTTAATCTGCTGGATCACTCTTGTCGATTTTAAGATGGAAACAGTGAGTGGAAAAGTGTCAAACTTGTTTCTATGCCACATTGAACAGTGTTTGTCATGTCGAGGTCTTTCCGCTCAAAGTAGGAGGAACACTTACACAGGTACTGGTGTTAGACACTTAACAATGTGGGGAAACTAAAGAGTATATTATACTATAATAGCAACAGTTATACGCATGGACAATATGAAAAGGAAACTGCCAGGCTTCATTGTATTCTTTGATGAGCTTCAAAGTGTAATTATCGTCATTTACTCCAGATTGTACTGATGGTTGTTATAAACTACTGCTTCACATGTTTGAACTGATGTTTTTGCCAATCGTACAATGACAAGAGCATGTTGCCAAGTTGATGTATTGCTGTACACGGCTCTTTCTTTTTGCACATTTCATCGTTTCCCTAAGTGATTTCATTCACTGTGATATCACGATTTTTTTTAACATATGCGCATTCATCGGCTTCTAAAAAGAAATTTCGTATTCACACAACATTTTCACTGAAGAACCTTTTCTGTATTACCGGATCTGGAGATTAAAACGTGGACGACAAATATCATTCATCAAAAAGGTAACAGGATATGATTCAGACTCCATTAGGATGTAACAATATAGAATTTGGCAAGAATATAACTTGCATGAAAGTGCTTGAACCTAGCAGATACACTTCAATATATTTTAGCAGAAATGATAACATTCAAATCATAGAAATCAGGAATGCTTCAAGATCACAAAAATGTTCCTCATCCAACGATGGCATCCTATTGTTTGTTTCTTAGCGTCTGTTGGCATCTTCTCCCTCTGCAAAGAAGCTCCTAGCTGTAACAGGCAATGTTGACACTGGCCCACGATAGCGGTTTGGCACATACATGGACACTATTTCTAGCAACGTGATACATTCTCTATAGATTCAGTCTGGATTAAGTGCTCGATATTAGAAAACATAAACATTTTCCTAATGCCTCAATCTGTACAATTATTTCAATCCTTTAGCCTTGAAAATCAGGTGAAAGTGTTTTCAGTGTTCCAAAGCTTATTATCAAATATTTGTCAATGTATTTAATACATTGCTATCATCAACTCACCTACATTTAAAGTATAGACATGGAATAAGATCCAAATAAGCACGTAACCTGAACTAAGTATATTGGAACACCGGTGAACATATCATATGTGCTATAATTTCCAACAAAATATGTTTGGGTATTTTTAAACAATTGTTCATACGTACTGCTGAATAGGTTTGTATACGTCGTTTATCTTGTCCAAACAATCGAAATTTCAGATTACAGTTTCTTTTCCTTAATCTTTCCAGGTTCCTCTCGTGTTGTTTGAAAGACATTTTACTTTCCATTTATTATATATATAAATAGATTGCTGTGGTTTCCGCTATCACTGCGATATATTCGGAATTCTATGAGTAAAATAATTACAAACAAGATTTAATTCATCAAGCATTACTTGTGCCATTAATCGTACACGGTACCAAGTTTTAAAGGTATTCTGTCTTCTCCGAAAGACGTAGTTGCCACTTACATTGATTCCCCCTTAATAATTGCACGAGTTAAGTGAGCTGGGTATGCAACTATCATTAAACTACGATGTTAGCTTCTACGTAGTTATCTCTCATGTAAACAAAGATAAAGTTAAATGTAAACAAAATGTATAGTCATGTCATGATGATATTTCGAGGGGGGTAAACTCTAAAATGTTTGTTTGGTCATTGAGATCACTGAAAACACAAATAATACCGATAATGATGCTCTTTTTCAAACTATAACTGAAAGTAGTTAGACTGATATATATGTATGATAGTCACCAATCAGGAACGACTAAGTCATATGAATAAATACTAATGAGAGTGCAGTTATGTCTGTAATGAGTTACTGATGATATGGTCATATCTTGTACATAGAATCATGACTGTAGGTAGCTAAAACTTTCACGTATCTCAAGATTAAACTCAATGCCGCTCTTTGAAACTACAGTTTTGCAGCAGTATTTCAAAATGTTTCCACGCTATTATGTTGGCTTATTCATCAAAATGGATTGTACAAATTCTAATAAAGGATGCATTATTCGTGAATCATATGGGATGATGAATATGACCATGAAAGGTGATTTTAAATTGACACACAGCTTTTACATTTTAATGGAAAAGAAGGATGATAAAAAAGGCGCCCTGTATTAGCCCTATCGATGCTCTATTCATGTTGGAGTTGTCGAGATAATCCACTCGCAGAGGCGCATCGGCTTCTTTTGGCTGGAGGGAATATGTGACCTTGAATAAAATCCCTCACACTTGGCAGTCTTTCAAATAAAGTACTGGTTGGTGTATTGATTCAAGTTCTTCCAAAAAAACATCCGCCTTGTAAAACTTTGCTTTTTGGCAAATCCTACTCAAGTTTCACATAATGCAGATTGGTGGAACAGAAAAATGAATAACTAGTGTACACAATACGTTGTTACCAATTGATCGTCTTTAGTCAAACATCAATGGTCCGTTTTAACATCTGCAAGATATTTTTTTTTCAGTCATTTTAAATTTTATTCAAAAGTTCTTCACGAAACCCTAAAGCAATTCCAATGAGCATGTTACCTCCCGAATTTCATATTCTTAATAAGATCCCATAGGAATTACTGTGGACATTTGACTTCCCGAATTTCATCTTAAAGCGATGCCTTTGAAATTTGACTTTCCGAAATATATTCCTTAACATGACCCTAAGGAGATTCCTGCGAACAACCTCTTTGGATTAACTCCGTGCTTCTCATTTCCCAGGACAAAATAATGTTCTCTGCTCTTCTTCGTCGCCGAATATCACGCACGGTAAACATATTAGAGCGACACCGTTTGCTGTATACGTTAATGTAAGTATTGACATAAGCAATCGGCCCCTATCACCCGATCACACACGTTTGGCCATGTGACTAAAGTATCATATCACGTGTGTTTATAAGAAATAAACGTTCAAGAAGAGACCATATCATTTGCTGTAATGTCCACACCATGTTGATTTTATGACCACTCTGAGAGGCACAGCGTCTTCAAACACGGAGGGTCCCTTCCAACAGCAAACTCTGTTTGATTTTGTATGATGCGAGCTACTGTGTTTGGTTGACAAACATATGTCAATTAATTACAAACATGCATAGTTTAGGAAGACACAATTATGTTTATCCGGTTAATCATCAGTTTGACATTGTTGAACTTGAATTTTTTATACAGCTCATTAGGTACATTAACACAGACTTGACGTGGCTTGGTGTACTTAGATGAAAAACAGCATGATATTGTAAGAAATGCCGCGTTCCTTGTAAGTTAAAAATATGGCCCGAAAGGAGCACACATGCATGTGTTGTTGTGATTTGTGTAGTTATCGCCTACATAGACATTAAACTGTTGCTACCACGCTTTAAGTATCATAATTTGTGAATATTAAAGCTGGTTTACTGTTAACATCACATTTCCAAAGTAGTGATAAGTAAATTTCAGCTGGTATTCAGTGTTCATTTCTCAGTTGTTTTCAATACCAAATTATTGGCATCGAGAATATGATGTTTGCAGCAGGTTCAATTAATCTGAATATATATTTGCCATTTAGTGCGTGGGGTTCCAGAAAAGAATATTTTTGTTGCATGAGACGATTCAACCTACCCGTTCGGCCTGACTCGTGGTTTGTTTTGTACAAACTTAATTATATTGGCCATTTAGTGCGTGAGGTTCCAAAAGAGAATATTTTTGTTGCATGAGACGATTATTATAGGATATTTTTTTATAGGATATTATCAATCTCCCTGGGGATCATACAACTCTTGCAGCCACTAGACGCACCGAGTTACTGTGGCTTTCTCATCCAAACGAGGTGCCCATTCACAGCTGGGTGGACTGGGACACATAGTCACAGTATTTTGTACAACTTCACTGCACATTGCTGTACCCGCAACTAGGTGTTTGCACGTATTCATGTGGCCACCATCTGGTCATATACCAACGGATTCGTGTGTTCTTTTAAGTGCACAGGGTTGTGTACTGTACACTAGGGGTTGTGACAACACGGAAAGAGTCTGCACACAAAGTTTACTCCATGGTTTTTACACCCGGTCACAGGTGGGCTCGATCCCGGCACCTCAACCTCGCTGGATCAGTAGCCTGGCGCCTTAGCCAGCTCGCCCATCGCGCCTCCCAACCTACCCGTTCGGCTTGACTCCTGGTTTGTTTTGCACAAACTTAAAAATTATTTACAGACCTTGTTTAAAAGGTGGGATTACACTTACTGTGGCGTAAAATAACAAACTAGTGCATTTCCCGATTTCAAACCAAAGTTAGGATTTGGGGTTATAATATGTCTCCATCAAACCATGCTTGTCTTATTGCGTGTCATCCTACCCGAACAAACTATAGCAGTCACTGAACAACATATCAAAAAGAATGAGTTTAGTTCGAAGCTTAACGATACCAACTTGCAATTATATAGAGTCTCCTAAACAATGAGTAGAAGCGTGTAAATGTCTTGTGAGAATAGAGATATATCCACTTTTCAAATTTCTGCTCTTTCGAAAGATTTGCGAACAAATTGTCGATATGTGTGTAACTGTACCAAAGTTAACAGGTTCATTGCTTCTAAATTGATATAGTTTTGTCAGACATTCTTTCAAATGGTATGAAATACAAATAGTAGTTTAACATCATTCTCTCCGGGGTACTCCGACTCTTCTTTGTCTTATCATATGCCTTGTCAGATTGGCATTGAGAATATTAAATGTTACTTTCTTTCAATCTGATTCAGCCATTTTCCCCTGCATATTAACTTCACTTTTTGAACAGATAAACAGATGCGTCCGTCCACAGTGTGCTGACTCCACAGTATTTTAACTGATACAATATACGAGATACTCTGTCACTTGTTCAGTATGGCTGAATTATTGTAACATTTGTCATAGCTCTATTGCACTGAAATAAATATATACGGCAGTCTTCATGTCATCACATAATTCGTTTGAAGATAGAACTCGTTCACGGTGGAATAAGCTTTCTCTGACGTACATTTTGTAGATTTGAGGTAAGCCAGTCAGAATGTTAACAGCATTGGAATTACTATCATGAGTCAGAAATACATTTTCCTACTGACAAAATATGATGGACGTCTTTTGGTGGTAACATCTATGGCATGAACTTTTATGATTTTGTTTTCTCGCCTCTGGGAAGGCAAACAAGTGGTTGATATTATGTGTGATGTCTCTCCGCTAATACCCGCAATCAGTCAAGTGTAACTACCCCATCACCTGAAATCGGCAACATGGATAGGTTACACGGGACCATATATAACCATGCTTTGTTCCGGGGTACTGATGGAATAATCATAAGGGTTCAAGCAGAAAGAGAGGTTGTTTTCAACAAGCATGAATATCCCATGTAAGTGTCAATCAAGTAAACTGATATTTAATCATTTGGAAGTGATTCTAACCCGCGGGTTAACTGCCTGAGCTCACAGAACTACTCACAGAAAGAAGGAAGTTGATAACAAAACTTGAAAATGAATATCGATGCAAACATCAATCAAATCAATAGGTCTATTCAGTAATTCCTACCTCTTAACAGCTTCTCCAGTTTGCTCGCTTTGTGTTTGTCTCCTTGTTTTTGGGTGGTTCTCAGCCATGCACGTGTGTTTTTCACGGTTGGTAGTGTTGTCGGAGTTCTGGATATTGTAGTGTAGCGTCTTCGTGGAGATTTCCTGGTCGGCCATGGAGTAAACGGGGTACGCTTGGTCGGTGTGTGGGTAATGGTGGTTCTCACCGTCGTAGTCGTCCTTGGTGTTGTTTGCTGAGTTGTTGGTCTCAGTGATCGGGCTGTAGTTGGTCTGTACCATCGTTGGGTAGATCGGGGTCGCACAGGTCTCATTGTTCTTCCCCTGGGGCGAACGACTTTCCTTGTTGGCAATGGAGGGTTAGTGGTATATAGAATCATTCTCGGGGTTGTTGGTCTGGGTGTAAATGGTGATCCTCTGCTTCTTGATTTATTTGGCCTTTTGTGTTTGATTTCGTTGTAAACAGCTTTGGCGTTGATGTTGGCCTGAAGCGTCTTCTGTCAGGACTTGGAGTGAATGGGGATGTTTTTCTTGGACGTTTAGTAGCTCTTTCGGGTTTCTTAGTGATCGTGGGCATAGTAACAGTAAATTGTACGGCTCCTGTGACGGTATAGCCGGGTGTCACTAGTTTGTTGGTCTTCTTGGGCATGTCAGGAATGTTATACTGAGTTACATAACTTTCTGTAGATTTAGCACGCATGGTAACGGATTTCGATTCCTTGGTTGTTAAAGCAATTGGCTGAGTACGTATCACTATTGTATCAGGTTGCTTTGGTGCTGGTACATATTTCGGACCATTGCAGTCGTCCCAGCGAGATTTTTCCGGAACGCAGTTTTTGCAGCATTGCCCCAAATTTGACCAATAGGACATCTAGGCATGGCTAATGGTTGTCCGTAGTGGCAAATGTAGTAGATAGAGCAATCGTTAGGATCTCTTACCCATCGTATGGCATCCGTTCCGGGACATGGGTACTCGGCACTTTTGGCATCAACAGCGCAGTAACATATGAACATGACAATTAGAGTCCACAGTGTCCTGTTAGGGAACTCCACGGCCCCAGCACACTTCATCTTTCCAGAAATATTAAAATCCAGTTATCAATTCTTGAGATCAACACCGGTTTACTATATCCAACAGATATTCAACCTTTACTGGACGCAAGTCAGTTTTAGTCCTTTGACGTAAGTCCAATGAAGATACTCAAATAGTGACAGTATCTGTGTATGTAGACGCTCTTTCAAAGGTTGGAGCAGAGCAGTGGGGAAAGAAGCACGTGGGTGCTCTCACGATGGCTGTTGAGGTTATGGTGTGTTTCTGGTGAGCAACTGCTTTAAGAGGGCCCGACAGCCCCTGGCGCATTGATTGGTTGTCTTCCTGTGCGGTGTACACACTCTGTTTGCAGCACGTTACGACCCGATGTGTTGACCAAGTATCGACCACAAGGGAAAGCTTGCTTTCAAATGCCGCTTGTCTCTCAATAGTGCTTTAATCGGTAAATAAATACATGTGATCCGTAACCAAACATACCTTTTTGCAAGCGCGGCAATCCTGACACACGGGACAGTAAAGTAAAGGATATAATTACTGAAGCTGCAAATCTAATTTCGAGCTGGAGCTTAGAACAGTAGCAATGGTGATCAAGATTAAGCCTGAAGATTAAAACTTAAAAAATAAAGGGTACTGAGCCATAAAAATTTAACGGTTGCATGAGTGCTGGGGCGATTAGGAAGAAATCTATATCTGGCACATAGCCTACATTTTCATAGGATCTTACAGGGAGAGGATTCAGCGGTTTAAGACAGGCTATCTGGATTGAAGTCCCCAAGGTCTTTACTGTCCGATTCGCACAAAAACGTGATAAACACGGGGATTTTTATACACTTTTGTTTTCCATTGACCTTGTACATTTGAAGAATTTATCAGTGGATTATATATTACGCTCGTGCTCAGAAAACGTAATTCCCATTACACCAAGGGCAAACGGTTAGTACTATCAAAGTTATAATTTAAAGACCTACATGTATTCGATGAAACTTATTAAGTCTGTCATGACAATTTTACTGTTTGTGCTGATCCTCTTTACTCCAGACTATATGTTTGGGTTTTTGTATAACTCGTTACAATATTAAGCATATGCTTCATTTATATATTTAGCTTGTCACGCACCCAAACATTTGTATCGCATCAATGTGCAACATTTCAACATCCGTCAAGAGACCATTTTGGGAAACGAATCAAAAGAATGACTACCCATTTTGTTGTAGCCTCCTCGTTCATTTCCAGTAAATAATAGTTTGTAACATTGATTTCACGGCAGTAATTTTCCGGTTATCAGCAGTTAATCTTCCTGCTGGGACTGTGGAATGTGGTTGCTGCTTTGTTCGTGTTACGCAACAAAGAAAAATGACTCACAGAGACAGCCAAAGTTGCTTAACAAATCAAAAATTACTGACGTTTACCAGAACATTTGGTTGTTTCTTAAGGAGTGTCGTCCTAGTGCATGCCATGAATGTTGGAAATGCGTCGTTGTCGACACGTTCTTCCTGCCCAGACCAACGCCGCATGAAGAATCGGTACTAAATGAACTTGTGCTACAAACATCGGGTTACATATTATACGTTATGTATGTTATATAATATTTGTAATGTCTTATCATACCAGGATAGCCACCCATATCTATATATTCCTAACTAGATGAAGAGGCATAAGATGGACAGGAAATGGCATGAAGAATAAAACTGAGGTGGCAACTGTGTTCCCAAGTTCTTCCGAGTTCCAAATGCCCATCCCTAAATAAGAAGGTGCATCTACAATAAGGAATTCAAAGAACTGACGATAATGATTCTAATTCTGCTGATACGGAATTTACATGCTACGACAATCCAATAGTTCCCATGTTTGTTTGGACACCTTTTCACCAATTGCCAAGTCTTGGCTATGGCTGCAATTGTTTTTGTTGGTTGTTGAAGGATACATATCCATTTGGTGCAGTCAGGAAAAGATACAACCACGATAGGTTCCTTGTGGCGTTTCTTATTCCCCACAGAGGAAGAACTGACAGAAAATTTACATGTTTCAAATAAGGAGAATTGTAAAACTATATGAGTGAATAGTTTGTTGGACTTTGTTCGCAGGATGCCATATCAGTATGTGTTGTCATAATTATTGTTATCTTGTGACACCTTTGGTGAATATGGGCGCCGTTGTGTAGCAGACAACAAAATACATCTTAGACCCTGTTGTTTGGTAAGGTTTATGAAGCTCTAGCTGTCAAATATTATAAAAACGCAACCTATATGCACGTCTCAATCATTCTTCTGTGTTCTTCATTTTTCGAAATGTTCTAATTTAAGATGGAATAGTTGGGTTGCTACCTTCAGAACATTTCAATTGTCTTATGGAATTACAAGCTTAAATTCTAAGTGAACAACAAATGATATCAACATCACATAATAAAGGATAGTCGTTTCAGATCTTCCATGTACAAAAATAATTGTTTGCCGATCCAATCTTCGGGGATATTTCATAGCGTGAAGTCGTTTCCAAAAAGACGTTCCTACATTTCTATTTTCCAGTATTTATGTTGCACCTTTTTTGCATGCAGCAAATGAGTTTAAGCTTTGACTTCATACTTTTCCTCTCTTTAGGACATATATTCTTCTCATGTAAAGTTTTAAGCCTGTAATATTTCTATGAATATTTCTAATTCCCCGCAGTGTAATTTTTAGAACTATTTCGAATCCCCCTCTAGTCTTAACAATGAACCGTATTTTGAGGCACCTTCAAACTACTTGGCAAAGAGATAGGAACTTAACTTTGAGGAAGCCACTTTTCGCTAAGCTCGTTTACAATCTCATTTGTCTCATTTCCATGATTGTTTGTTGTTTGTCATCCCCAATTCCCTTTCCCATCACTCACCCCCGGGCCTGGTCTGTGTAAACAGTCTGATTAGCCCGCGAATTTGAAGAACTCAGCGTACTCACGCATTGAAAGTTCTTTTCCGATTAATTGCAGCTTACCATTGTCACCAGTGGGGCTCTGCCACTGATCTACGTAGGTAAAGTGACAGTCATCCTCGAGACATGACGCCTTCTTTGGCCTTGATACCAACACAAAGAACTAGAAAACATCTTAAAAGATGGCATATTCCATACGTCATTGGTTCAGTATTTGCAACCAATTGGATACATTGTGAACAGCCACTTTAAAAACCCAAATGTTGTGTGGAAATTAGATTGCGTGAGAACACATGATCGACTTTCCGCATATATAACTTTATGCAGTAGAAAGGCCAGAGGCCCATGTACAATATATATTACAATACAAAAGGTATGATGTGCACAATAACTATAACATATTTTTGTATATTCACAATAATAATGCGCTACGTCGCATACCTTATTAACAAAACGTTTTCGATTTTATTCATTTCCTTTTTCAATAATGCCCTTTGACGTATTAATTCGATATCCTAACGTCTCTGAAAACGCCTACCAGGAAGAATTTCATTTTCTGCGTGTTGACATAAACGTATGACGGCCTATTGTTTTATTAGTAATTACATGGCTGATGTTTGTCCTTGTTGCAAACTATGTTTCGATTATCCATCTGGGGAAGTCGTTATTCTGGATTCAAACGTGTCTTATTGCATTATGCTTTACGGCTGTAACAGAATGACCGTAATCCACATGTTAACACAAGCATATCGTGCTTGCTGCATCTTCGATAAGGCGATACCTCAGACTGTTTCATGAACACGATGCTAAGACACAATCCATTTCCAGGCACCCATGAAAAAATACAACAATTTTTTAATTAAGAATTGACTTTTGACTGTGAAATTATATTTTCAATGTGATTTCGAAGTTTTAGTATTAATACACATCCCCATGAATGAATATGTCATACATAGTTGTGCTGGGTTCCTGTCCTGAAGGTATAAAGCCACATTTTAAAGACGATAATTGAAGACTGTTATGTTAACTGTTTGCGTAAAGGCTTGACTTCAAATCAAATCAAATATTAAACTGATCCTGCCCGCAAAAAGAATTTGACATTTTTTATGGGAAACGACACACCTAACTATGCAGTGAAATCTTTGAGAAGGGTTGGGAGTTACATTCGCAATTCGAAACAAAGATTGTTCTGTTGTTGGTCTTTATTGCTTCATATCATCCTGCGTAAGACCGCATTTCATTCGCGGGACAGGTCAGTTTGCAATGAAATCATTGTGTCTTTCCAAATTAAATTCATTGAGAGTTTAAAACTCCAGTCACATTCAAACGCCTTTCATATCAAACTGAATTATCAGATCTGAGATTTGAACATAAATCTATGTTTCACTCACGGATATACGCATTCGTCCTTACGAAAGAAAAAATGAGCACAAAAGGAATTATTGCTCATACTAAATTTACAGTATGATCCTTACAGCTACACGCTAAAATCCAGTGTGATTTTTCTATGCATATAACGAACACTCCCATGACCGCGATACATGGCTCGGCACGATGAAACGTTTTCCCCATCGATCCGTTATCGTTTAATGAACTTGCAAAGGTCAATGGTAAATCATTTACATTCTCGGTGGATGGAGATCCCACGTCTGCTATAAGTTTGTCCTCATGTAAATACTTAATGTTATAGTGTGTATAGTCATTTGACCCCAGTCAAATAATCCTATATTTAATCCGCCCTGCGTCGAATGCGACCGATGGCAAATATAGTTTGTTTAAAGAGAAGAGGAGTTGATTGTTCAGCTTCACGTGGGGAATGGACAAATCTCAAAATCATACACGTGGGTTGGTTTTGTCATTTTATCATATATAGAGTTTGCATGGAACGTTTGGCCAATAGCATGGCTGGTTGTTGTTATGTAATGAGAACATTTATATGAAGATGGCGCAATTGAAAACTTAGCAAGAGACATTCAAGGAGTGCAAAGTGTCTTGAAAGCATAGAAACAATGTGCCCAAAATACCTGCACTGAAAAACACCCGTCTTTGCTATTGAAACTCATCAGATAGGTGTATATTTTCAGTCTCTTCACGAATTGTATTAGCATTATGATACAAATTATTCTTATCAACCTTCGTAAGAGCTGAGTTACAGATGTTGTGAATGTTTTCAAAACACATCTTGAGTCATAGCTTTGAAATACTTTCAAGACATTCTTTGTATTTTTTTGTGGACAAAGTATCTTAAGCTCAGTTTGATTGTTTTCGTCGTGTCTCGGTTTAATCTGGTGCATTGACCTTAGACACAGGTTTCCATTGACCAGATTCGATCACTTGAAGCTGATCATATATCGCTGTATACTGTTGACTGAGTTCGTAACACCCACGCAGTCGCTACATCTTATGTATATTTACTGTAATGTTGCAATAGTCATCATGATCAGACAGAAGACTGTTGTCTTGTTCCTATGCAATATTATTGAAACACCAGTCAAAACCTTCTTGATTAATAGTTACAAATTAACTATTCTGTGAGTAATCAGTTGCTTAAACTTTCTCTATGTTGTTATTTTGAGCTAACTGGGAAGCTTGTTGTTCAGAACAAATGCCTCGCTGCGTAACCGGCATCTGAATGGGACGTTGGATTGACAGTTTGTGATCGTCACCTTGCAACGTGAATGATGGAGATCCTTGCTTGAAAACATTTGCATTTATACTTGAAACCGGACCAATTCATTCTTTGGTGTTAATGTATTTGTTTGCAAAATAAACGACAGCGCAGTGCATTTTGCAGGGTGCATTTGCAGTGCAGTCAACGTTATCGTTTACATTTTTCACACCTTTCATTTGTCTCCTTATTGGGATATTTTATCCGCAATATTTGACATTCATATAGACATCTCTTTATAACATGGATCAGTTATAATGGACTGTGGACTGTCTGAAAGATGCTATGTGGTTATTTTGTTCTAACGTTAATGCTTTATGTTGTGAATCTGAAAGTGTTAAAATGAGAGAATTTGGACAGAGATGTGCCTCCTAAAACAACAGCCATACTTGGACATGACCGGTTAGGGAACTGAGATAATTATATCCCAAGACTACTAAATACTACAAACCAAAAAAAGAAATTAATCCTAAATGCCGGGAACTGTCTCGGCGCTCCAATGTCAAAGGGGATTTAATTTCCTCGTGTTGGTGTGAAGCATGTGCGCGTCCTGAAGACCACAGGGGAAATGCCTGTGGGTTAGTCTGTTTGACTGTCCCCAACCTCAGCTGCATCACCCTGCTTTCACAGCGAAGGGGAATTAGTGTCTTCTTTGGCACCACTTCAAACTCGGAAGGTGAACTTGGCTTCCTAGGTCAACATACTTGGCCATCATGCCTACTTGGTAATTGTTAAGGAAACATTATGACCATTGCTGGTCATGCAATTCAGATAATATTTGCAGTGATATTAGCTTTTATACGGCAGCTTTTAGAAAACATATTGATGAGTGATCACAATGAACACTGTGATTATGTATTTCCTTGTGAAAGAATTTATCAGCCTAGCTATTCAAGCATTTCCTATAGCGTAAGCTAAATCTGTGTTTCCATGTTTGAATTTAGTAAGATGTATATGATCATATTTTCTGAGACACTTTATAATATTTTATCAAACACTTTGCAAAATTGTTTTTGATTTACCAAATGCTGCTTAACTGACACATTTTACCTACTGACCTGCGATTAAAGACGTTTCAGATTTTTGTTGCAG
This sequence comes from Haliotis rubra, assembly GCF_003918875.1. Classification (NCBI taxonomy): domain Eukaryota; kingdom Metazoa; phylum Mollusca; class Gastropoda; order Lepetellida; family Haliotidae; genus Haliotis; species Haliotis rubra. The sequence continues at coordinate 339,312 of NW_025765115.1, read as the reverse complement.
CTGAGCGTAATAAAGTTACTGTATTATTCAGAACAGCCAGCTTTGTTTTCTAGCAATACAAACAAGAATTCGAACAAAGAGGAGGCAGATGTACACGGAGATTTGAAAAGCGGTGTGAAACGTTTAGCTTGGTAAAGACGACGATGATTTCACTAACTGAGCGAAATAAAACATTGTTGAGGATTATCGTCATTTTTACTACTATTTCAAGCTGACAACCAAAGGACAATGGTTCTTTTTTAACAAGAATCAATAGTTTTGTTGGTTTCTTGATCTTACGTTTTGTCGCTTGAGGATCGTTTTCAGGTATAAATGTGAAAAGTATTGTATTCACATATGTGTGTATGTATGTATGTATGTATGTATGTATGTATGTATGTATGTATGTATGTATGTATGTATGTATGTATGTATGTATGTATGTATGTATGTATGTATGTATGTATGTATGGATGTCTGTCTGTCTGTCTGTATGAAATGTACAGATAGATATATATCAAGGAAAGGAAAGACAATACAATGCTTTCTCATCCAATCGCTCCATTTCTGTCTCCCCCCCCTCTCTCTCTCTCTCTCTCTGGCACTCACTCAAACCCAACCGCTCACTCTCTCATATCTCTTATTTTCAATATTCCTTCTTGTCATATGAGTTGATAAGATTGTAGAAATATATGTGAAACTGGAAAATTTACAGTGTCAAATAAAACGATAATAATGTGCACTTGATACGAACCTGTGACTTCATAAAATGGAAAGAAAACATAATTCCAGTGTAAAGTAACACAACTGTATCGTGCAAAAGATAGGTTCGATAGCGTATTATAGCTTAAATGGAAATTATATTCTATTGTCTTTGGGAAATTAATATCTACAGTTTTATTGGTTTTTGTTTTGTTTAGGTAAGAAAATGGAATAAAGCATTTACTGATCGTTTTGGATTGTTTGTATTAATTATAATATAATTACAATATCGTATGTAAGATGAATTGGTGGCCTCTACTTTAAGCAAGGATGTTGTGAAGTGAAAAATATAATTTACGTTGCACATGGGATAATAAATCCTTTATTGCCAAGCATTTTTGCAATTACTTTGACCATAGAATATACACAATCTCACTTCTTCGGAGGAGAAAGAAAATATGTTATATCTTACGGGTTAACATATGATATAGGACAATATATGCACGTATGTAATAAATTACTCATGATCTCTTGCCGTTTACATCACAAATTTCACACTGTGTTACTTACATGAATGTTACGAGTGTTGCTATTGGGACAACGTAGGCTGTTTCAAAACATTCCAAAGCGCATATTTGAAACGTTCAAGATGGATTAGTTAATTAATGTTAATGCCATATTTCAAAAATAGATCTGCTTGACATCTTTATGTCGTAATTAACAGCTCAATGAAATATGACACATAGATGCAAACTCTTCTTCATATTAGACTGTAAGAATGAGATTAGAACGGCACTGCGGTTGAAATTTCGATGATTTGTTTTCTTTGATAATACCTTGCACTTTGCAGACACTATTCACTTTTATAAGTGTTGCTTGATTTCAACGTTCTAGCGAACGTTACACGTATTTGAAAATACCATGAACCTGCCGTGCTCCCACACCGTTTAGAAGACTAATCCGTGGCACACATATAATATATCGCATGACCCTGTTTAGAAAAATACTCATTTCAGGCAAATAAGTTCATATTTACACTTCCTCTCGGTATGCAATTGCTAAGTTATTGGTATTTGACATATGGTGCAATTTCTAATCCACCTAGAAATAGGTACAAGATAAGGAGATGATGGTGTCGAACTTCATACACTTCATAAACATCTCAATACAGATGATCTAGAATAATACAAACCCTAGCACCCTATTATTTGTTGACATTATTTGTGTGGGGTTTTGTTTTGCTATTGTTGTGGTGGTGGTGTTTTGTTTTGCTTATATACAGTCATTCATTTATATATTGTATTACTGTCAACTAAAATAGTTCTGTGTCAAGATATGAATTTATTGTATTTGATATCTATGAGAATACCACGACAATTAAGCAAGAATATATTATATCTTGACAGTTGTAAAAATTACATCGTAGACAAACAAAATGTTTTGCAACAAGAAATGAAACCAAGACGGAATTTTAAGCCAGGGTTGACACAGGTGGGAGAAGCATTGATTCTGGCCAGCGTCTGAACTCGGTGCCCTGGCCATCAAATCAAACGTCATTGTCATCAAACATAAAACAAAGTTAACAGCTTTGAAGAATCTAGCGATGTCATTACCAAAACAGCAGCAAACACGGACCGACCGAAGACATCATGTCACATATCACACGATTTGAAATCAATAGGTACATCTATGTTTACAGTTCAACCAATCCAGTTGTTAATTCAAAGGCACTCAAAACTGTACGATGAAATAACAAGAAAAATGCCATTACGTATTATTACACTGACAGTGCACGAAAATTGAACAAAACTAGAAAATGTGTTTGAACCATTCACAGGGGTATTCGCTGTTACATTCGTAAGGCTCTTTCTTCATGTACAAAGGATTAGCAGGTTCGACCGTTAAGCCTTTGTTTTTAAAAATGGGATTGAAACATTGCTCCAATCTGCAAGCAGCCCAAAACACTCGAGAAACCACCACCGTTTTTTAATCAAAGACGATGTTCAGATTTATGGCTTGTCCTAAATATTGTATTCGAGGAATTACCTAGATTTGTAGTTTTTGGGTGCACGTTTATACAATGTGAAATCCCTAAATCGTAAAGGTCGCAAACCATGGTATTAAAATCGAAGACCAACATTCACATAACAAGAAAATAATGTGTTAAGTCCAATAAGATTCTTATTACATTATCGCCAAGGTCGTGTAAATATTTCATTCTTATTTACTGTATCGAATTAAGAGTTTGAAGAACAGCGTATTCTTCTCTCGAACATAAAACACTTTTACTCCAAAACAATATCCGCTATCCAATGCCAAGGAAAGCCGAATATTTGGGACTGAACAAACAGATCATGTCAAATAGTATTGGTTATTAAAAAGCATCTGAAATAATATTACTTTTCAAACGTGACAACGACATATCAGTCCTGTTTGTTTTCGAGAAATTATCTCATCCAGTTTGGAATCTTGTTGCGTTGAATCATGTCCGCGGGATATACTTTCATCAATTTCAGATTCCGCTCCTAAAGCACATGTCTGCACTCATTTATTGATAGCCAGTATCTGTTCTGTGTGTACATGTTTTGTCCCTGTTTGGGTTCATTCTGATACAGGTGTTCAAAACATCCCAGTATCTTCGTTTTGCACATATTTGCCCTTGCTGTTCAGCTCCAAATCTTGACTTTCTTTAGTTGTATAATCATAGAAGTGTTCTGGTGTACATGATATGCTTGTAATACATATGTGATAACCTTAATTGGATCGATTTGCAGAATGACCATACTTATGTGTGCTACAAGGTTATCTCTGTTATTTCAAAAACGTCCAGATGTACGTAATTCCTATGAGTACCCTTTAAGAAGATTTACAATGTTGCGATAAAACATACCCTATATATTTCATTTCATTAGGTTTTGCTAAAATAACAAATTAAAACTAAATTCTTTAAACATTGTGGTCTCCTTTTAAACACAATATATGTATTCAAATAACAGCAATGTCAATCACGTTTAATCGAAATGCACAAGCTTGCAATCTCGGACAATAACAGAACACTACATAACATCGATGAATCTACGGCAGTAATCAATATTAAAAAGATGTCGTTGTCTGTCTCTGTTACCAAATGATTCTATTGAAATCTTACTCCCTCCCCTCTTCGTTTCTCCTCGGGTTTTGTTGGGTTTTTTTTTCAATACAAAAAAACTGAATTTGCTGTCAATTCAGAAATATGCTGCAAATGGTTGTTATGCATTTGACCATCTTGCTCGATAGGTTTCTTCTGAAAAACGTGACGGTTTCGCCGAAAACATTTCACAACTTTATGCAAATCTTAGAATACATATCCTTCTTTTTCTGTGGCTGAATTGACGTTTGCGTGTAAGGAAAATTCATGCTGTTGTTTTTTGCCCTTTTTATGGATCTTTCTTGTTGAAGTTATGTTCATGGTTTTCGTGCTGAGTTCGTTTTGAATTAGTTGTGTCTTTAGACAGACATATATTCTTACTCATCTCTGCATTTTTTAAATCAAAACAAATATATTAGACCTACCAAACACATCCTTTTCACGTTCGCACAAATCTGATACTTCATGTATGTTCAGAGGTCATACCATCATTCGCATATCTAGCATGCAACCTGGCCGCGATCAATGCCAGGTCTTAGATATGAATGCTAACATACAGATTTCGATGTCTGACCTTGCATACTAAACGTTTATCATGGTGGATGTAGTGGGCATATCGCATGTCCTTGGTGTAAATTTGTCTGGTCAACAGTGAGGTGTGGGGTCAGCCTGGTCTCTTGGCTTTGTGGTGACATTTGGATACAGTTTAACACTCAGCCGTTAACTTGTACACATGAAACTTGCAACGTGATAGGGTCAAGTGTTGTACACAGAGATTTAATGGGATTCATAATTAATGTATTAGAGATGACAGTCTTTTGCTTCTTGTGCTCGATTTTTGATCAGCATGTCATTTCAAAATTCACTCTTTCTTACCTTCTTTATCATTGACATCAGTGGAATGCTATATTTATACTATTATGTGTATACCATGTGATAGTTAACCTATCTATACAATGTCTGTTTTGGATCATCCATTCCTTATTGGTTAGTTGCCAAAACCGCTTTAACATCTAAATTACAGGACATTTGATATGTAAATATATTTATTTGAATTTATTTATTTAATATATGTTTGAAATAGCAGTACAAATATACAGATGACAGCTGAGTTAAATATATGTGTCATGGTGAAATTAGCTATTTCCACTAGATTCCATTGACCAATATTACATCACTGATATGTATGCCCATGCAATGTGGTATGTCAGATAGTTTGGGGGTTTTCATGCTAATACCTATGTCAACTGCAAGTTTCATGTAACCCTTCGTTTTTACATCACCAGCCTGAACCATATGTTACGTCAACGCTTTCACATTCCCATGTGAACCAATATGTCAGAGAGTTATAATATTATAAAAGTGATGACCTCACCTGTTCTCGGTGGCCATAAGGGAACTAATCTGTTCTTCATGGGCACCTAACACGTGACTGCAATATCAAGCCCACAATTATAAATGTTGATTGAGCAAACATAACGAAAATTCTACAATACCATACAGCGTCGGTAAATATCAGTGAGGAGGGATCGTGTGTTTGTCCTTACAGAATTAGCATTTCTGGACTCCAGAGAAATATCTAGCATTGTTTATGTGATGTTAATATAGTGATCGATCCCACACGTCTAAATATAACCGTAGGCTAACAGACTGGGACTCCGCATTGAAACGATTTTTGCGCTCATAAACTTTGTCAGTGTGTGTTGTTTGATAAATTATTGTCACAAAAATCACTTTTATTCATTTATCTTCTTTTTGGGGTATGTTGTTTCTTGTTGTTAAGAATACAACATAACGTTGTGCAATTCAGTTCCTTTTATACACATTTTTGAGAAGACAATGACAAGATCTGAATCATGAGCTTGTTTACACGTTCTAAGCCTCTCCCAAGAAATGGCACTATACGAGATGTTAAGTCACATATGCTTGATGTAAAGCAACATCGTCGATGCATATGTTTACCTTGAATGAAGTAAGTCATACGTATACCAACTGTGTTCCAACATATTTTCCATGTACTCCAGAAAAACAGAACAGACATTCAAGAAATGCAAAGCTCGCATTTGTCCATCGAGTAGTCAATTAATCTGTGACCCTCTTGTATGACCGTTAATAATGATCTGTCCATGCAGCGTCTTTTACAAATGTTTGTGTATCATCCTAAACAAGTACATGCCTCATACGACATCTCAAAGTAATCAGATGTTTTTCTATGATTTTGTTGATGAAGGATTAAACTTTTCATGTGGTTGAAACGTAATGAACAGTTAAACAAATCTATGACTGACACTGGAACATCTTTTTTTTGTTATGTAAATGTGAGCAGGGATTCAAAGAGCAACTGGCAACGTCTTTTTGTTGTTGATTATATTTGTCAAATTATGTCATGACTGTTAACAGATTGGTTTGATATCATTTGATTTTTTCGGAGGACTTTTAACAGACAAATCGGCAAATCTCAGTGGAGGATTGTTCTTTAGATTTAACACAAACAGTTTACAGAATACAAAAGTTTTCTGTGTTGATATTTCAGCCATTCTGCGAGGTCCAATAAACAACATTAAACAGTTGGTTTTGGGTCCCAAGGACAGGTTATGCATATCGTTAATAATCAAACATATGTACATTCAAGGATATATCTTGGTAAAACAGAACATCACATTGAATCTTGTGCGTTGTCATATTTCAAGGTGTTAATATGGCAGTTTATGATCAAAGTAATATTTTGAACCAGTTTTCAAAAACAGAAAACTTTTATACTCATTTTATATAAACACATCACATGGCTTCTTATTGCCTGCATTTGTAACGTTTTATCCCTTCAAAACGGGAGTCGGGGATTTCAAGACACATATCTGATGTTCTTAAATATTTCTGAGAAAAAAGTATAAAATGGCCGTCTGCTTAAAACTTAGAATATCACGTTTGTCATTACTCGAAGTGGCATATTGAACAGAAACCTTCTCAAGCACAGCGTTCACATAAGCTTACACAAGTTACACACATATTGGTGCCAGACGGTATGCTTGTGCATGTGTTTCCTTTGACAGACCACAAACACGTTTGTTGACCTGATTAGGACCAAGGTTACTTACATCTTTCTGGAGTGATGGAGTTTCCCCACTTCAACTGGTCAAGCAAGGCCACTCTTTGAGGTCGCCCCCTACATCGTGTTATTATTAGCACCTGTCTCTGTTTGAATTGATGCCTCGGGGTCGAATCATCAAATTCCAGAAACTCGGCACTACTTGTCCATCAAATGCGCATATGAGAGGAATGTCTGTGTCTGTTGACCTACAACCCAAGGTCATATAAGACCACGGTGCTTCTGTGATAGACATTATTGATTGATTCCTAAGGTGTTATCATTGTCCATACTCTTAAGAAAACACAAACGATTAGAGAAACTTTGGTGAAAATATTTAGCGCTCTTATTGAGTACCAAATAAGTTTTCGGGTTTCCGAGTGTTATACATGTAATGTGTCTCGGCATAGCATGTGATTTAAAAAGTATGTGGGTTGATGCATTGATCTTTTACACATATAGACCTGATATTCTAAAAGGTTGAACTCCACGCACCTTAGAAACAAACGCATTGAATTCAAAACTTGAAAAATTGGACTTTGCGCTGTAATTTGACCATGAAATTCAAAGCATTATGATGATTTGTTTTCGAAATATTGTCATAAAATCTAGTGTTTGACTTCGAATATTCCTTTGTGTAAATTGAATTTGATAAAAAAAGCCTGTGTCTCCTTTTATACCTCAACTTGTTTGCAGAAACAAAGACATTTGTCGAGAGCTTTTTCACCACAAATATCAGTTGCGGAGTGTTGATCAAATATTCCATATTGGACTATTGTTTCTCTGCAAAACATATTGAAATATTAAAGGAACCATCAACTTCCCAGGAATTCATTATACGGGTCAGTGGCTAAAACCGTCTCGAGCGGATCATACTGAAACTGTTTACACAATCTCATAATTGAAAACATCAAATGTACATGGGAAATATCTCTAGCCCTATGAAACTTATAATACGTTATATTAAATCGGCATGTGCATTCAGACATATGTTAAATGTGACATTGTTTTACCATGTAATCACCTAATATTTTGGTAATGATACTACCATGTATCTACATACAGCTTCTACAGATGGAATGAATGCATGTTTTGAATAGTACCACTTCTGGGAAAGCTATTTAAAACATAATTTTTAAAACAGTAGGAATACTGCAGGGCTATATAAATGTCTTTTTGAAAATAATTCTATAACAGAACCATAATTCAATTTAAAACCATTGAATATATTGCAATAAATATTTATTAAAATAAACAATATTTTCATAAGATCAAAGCGGTACAAGTACTCAAGTAAAATACATATTGGTTTATGTGATGGAGATACAAGGCATTGACAATGTGAAAATGATACAAAAACAAAATTTTGGCAAGTGTATTCGATCTCCAAACCCCATCACACAAGTGTTATATTCATGAAATTTTGTTGACTTGTACTTATTCAGCCGACACTAAAGAATGACGTAGGTACTGTATTTTCCTGGACAGTAAACGGGTCAAGGATATAGGTAACAGTCGTGGATAACAACAAAATACGTCTGGAGTTGAGCTGTCTCCATCTCAAACACAACATGTATGTGTCAAACAAAATGAAGGAACTTGGGCCTCCAAGGAGGATACCGTGTGAAGGAAATATGGCCAGGCAGACACCAGCATCACCACAGTGTCTCGAAGATGCCCGGGGGTAACGTGGCTATTGACACAGACTTTTGTCGGGGGGTCAAGCCCTCAGGTCTTCCTGGAGGCGTCGAGCTATGCTATCACACGGTTTAGAAGTGCTTGGTGTTTGGTTACCTGAAACGTCCTTTTAATGAAGTGTAAACATGGTAATTAGGGGTCCGTGTTAAGAGATCTTATCTTGAGGATGTGATTCTTAGTTATTGTTTCCTTGCGTACCGTTGTATTGACAATACTGTTCATGGTTAATGTCATGAGTGGTGACTCTATACATTTTGTTAAACGAAAAGAGTGTCTGTATGAAATAGAGTACCCCAAACATATATGAGAGAGAGGAGGATATATTTTACAATGTTCAGATAACAAAAATAATAATTTAGTATAAAAGCTTAAGTGTCTTTTTTCACATTTTTATCCTTGGTTTGAAAGGGCACATTTTAAAATAATTCATTATTTGCGCCTTAATTAACAACGAACTAAAACAAATTAAATGTGCAAGGAAATTGTCACGGACCTCAACTGAGAAATATTCCCGGCGTCATGAATTCCAAGCGGCGTTTTTCACCCTTCCTGCTATTCTTGGCGTTCTAATGAGACAACAGTTGTGGTTCTGTATATTCATGTCACCTTATGTTAGATATGCGGAATAGGAAATTGTTGTTTTCGTGTTATAGAGCTTTCACTTTGATATCGCTATGGAAGATTTAGACGAGTGCTCTTACACTGCCCTCTAAAGCCATGTAAAGCCTATGGATGATAAATTTATCGCTTCTTTCCGCAAGTACAAGATGCCGACATTGTCTGTGTCTCGGAGTCAGAATAAAGCCTGGCGCTGGGCAAACGTTGTGTTTGTTATTGGTATGATTCAGTTTTGTGTTTCAGTGTTGGACTGTACAGAACCGTGTGGTAATCGTGGCTCATAATGTGGTTCTGCTTAAGCAGTATGTATTAAAGTGATAGTGAAAACAGGGGCATTGTAGGATCTTATGCTTATTATCAATGCAATTGTTCCGATGATGCTGAATTCTTTTTAGAACATTTCGAGAAACATCGAGTTAATATTCACATTTACAGTTTTTACTAATCCAAATCCGTCTCCTTCATCGAAACGGGGATGGTAGGTAGTAACTTGCAGTCACTGAACAACGAAGAAACTGTAGCCACAATATGAAGTTATCATAATGGTAAATACACTCGTTTCACATAAAACCTAATTGATTCGTGTATACGTGTGAAGCTAAATCAAATCCGGATAAATGTCAAACGCAAAAGCCGAAACATCCTACACCTTTTTTCTACCAGCAAAGTCAGAGATAAACGGAGATAGTCCTCAAGACAGGCCAGGTTTGGCAGCTGCTGGATAAGGTCTAATCGGCAGATCATAAATGAAAGGCGATGGTTTCCTTACTACCTGGAGGCGTTTCCTATACACCCATGTAGGTAAACGATGTGATTCGAGGGGAAATGCTGGGTTAAAATTTGGCCATATATTTTGTAATTTCGTTGCCAAGTGGGGTTTGGAAAGGAGCCCAGTAGATGCAAAAAGTAGGTTGTTTTTTGTATTGATGGACTTTGAAAATCCTCGAGGCGGTCTTGGAAGAGAGCTCGGGGCGTAATAACCGCTCCTACCTTAACGGTCATATTTCCCTCCCTTGGATTTACTGAATTTATCGTTCAAGCACGATATTGTGCGGAACAGATTAGAGTTTTTCGTCATCAGACATATTGACCAGTTTCGTATTTGCATGAGATTTATACCATACAAACTTCAGGAATGCAACGCCCAGTTCCGGGGCCTTGCTGAGAAATAATCATGATTGGAGAAGAATTAGCTATCATTTCACAAGACAATGTTCTAAATCGTTACAACGTGTAAACAATAGTTACCAGAATGTGTTGAATATGTTATGAAAGAGCTAAACCTCGTTGAGACGATATTAGTTTATATGTTTTCGGGATCTTTTCAGGATACGAAATAAGAAGAAATTGTAGATTTTATATACTTAGCAATACATTTTAAAATCAAAGCAAGAACAATCTGTTCAAAGAATCCCGTGACGTCAACGATAGGAAATGCGCATTGTCAGATTGCAACAAACAGATTGAGAGACACGTTCTGTACTTACACGTTGTTTCTAAAGACTATGGATATGAAACAGTCACGATCAAGTTTAAACGTTGCGCAACGTCAATGTGTCAAGGTCAAGCGTACCCGTTGACTTTTACAACATCCCTTAACGATACACAACACATCATCGTCAAGAGAATCAGTCAGATTTTATTGGATGACAAAATGGCTTGGATTAGCATTCTTCTGACAAGATGAGACTGTTTATTTAGTAATTACAATGTTAAGATATGAACTTCAACTTCAACAGAGTTAAAGAAATAATGTCAATAACGCACCATTTACTTAATACAAAAGCAGAGTTATACTTTCAATTTATTTCCAATCGAACATTTCCACTGACTACAGATATACGTTCTTATCGAGATCTTCAAATGCTTTCTTGTATATTTATTTAACGAACATTGTAAATATAAAACTATTGATACATGTAACGGTGTTGTGCATGATAGTTATGGTGTGTTTGTCGTTTAACGCCACAGTCGGTAATATTCCAGAAATATGACGGCTGTCGGTAAATATTCCAGTCTGGACCAGACAATACAGTGATTGACATTCCGATCATCGATTTACGCGGTTAGTATGAAATGGCATATGTAAACCAATATGTAAACCCGATCCCTGTCGTCGCCGCTTAAGAAAAGCATGTGTTGCTGATGATTGTTTCTAGCTCTTATTGAACTTATTACACTACAACTCTTTGACGTCCTCGCACAAATATGTACACATACATACGCAATAACGTACCTACGCGAACCTACATGCACATGTTTATCCAAACACTCACATACATGCCAACATGCATAATTGCATGCAAAATGCCCCATACTATTAGAATAATACAAACAACACACATATACATACATAAATATATATACATACGATGCACTAAAAACTGCACGCACTCTGCTTGCGCTTTGTTATACTTTGCATACTTTCCATTCACGCCATAAGAATAGATACACAAAACACATTGATATAAGCACTTTGACAAAAGTGAAGTTCTTCTATACCATGAGATGCATTTTGGAAACAAGAAGAAGGTGACATTGGGAATTTTGCATAAATAAACATAGTCTTCTTTTGGGGTTTTCTGCATGAAAGCATCATCTATATTCAGAGCAAATTTAAAAACGTCGTACATGATATCCGAGTAGAGCGGGCATGTGATGGGGAATTTGGCTTCGTCCTCAATATCCAAGGGACAGTGTGCAAGTATATAATATAGTGCAAGTCAAGACGCAAAAGTACTGTCATTAAACAATCTTAAAAACTACTATATGAATATATCTATGTATAATTTGTCTTAACGAGATCGTAAAAAGCTTGTTTCATAATTCCTATTCGGAGATAACTTTTCCAGATTGTAAAGGGCATTTACGTGCTTTACCATAAGAAGACATAGTGTAATGAAAACAAAAGAAAAAAGTTTCATATTGCAAGCTTTACAGCGATAAGCTCAAATGTAAATATTCAAAAGTTTGTGACTGTTGAAAAAGCAGAAAATGTGTCATACTCATATTTGAAAATGGTCAAGTTGCTGTTCTGCAGCCTCTATACACAGGAACCTAGTCTGCATCTTCTTGTATAAACAATAGGATCAAACGCCTAAAGTCTGTGTGGTCCAGAAGGTGGCTCAGTCTTCACCATTGCCTCGACCAGTCAACACAGTGAACAATAGGGTTACTTTAACAAGGAACTTGAAGAAATTATCCAAATAGTTTTTCTTCGGGAAGTCCTGATGCTAGGAAATAGATACCTTTTAACGATTTCGCACCCTTTGACATTTTACTGTTTATTTAATGTTGTTTAAATTCCTATTTTTGGTAGCTAGATGAGACATTTGACCTGTTCGCGCTACCACAATGACAGTCCTAATTGGCACAGCCATGGAGTCGCTCTGTTGGAATAGAATGCATTTGTCATCACCTTTGAGATTATTTTTGTATTTCCTGTTTCCAAAGTAGTATTTGTTTTGATTGGTGCTTTTGGGTGAACATAGTTATAAAATGTCACACACAGTCGCTTCTAGAATCATGTCCAGTTATTTCAATTATCCCACTTCCGAAATGAATAGATTTTGTTCCTCATGTTAAATTGCTGCTTGGCATGGACTTGTTAATCCTGGTCAGTGAAAAGTAGAATTACCTATACTTCTCGGAATAACTTCATCTGCAGGCTCCTCTATCAGTTTGTTATCTACATTAAAGATCAATGACTAATTGCACGTGGCAATATTGTTCAAGTTAAAAAGCGTTTTGGTTCTGTCTTTTCCTCCTTACGAAAGCATTGAACAATTGCTGTTGCATGTGTCCAAGGAATGTAGTAGTAAAAACGAAGTTTGGTTCTTTCTAGGGCTTAGTGAGTCAGCTTTAGCTTTTGTCATTGTTTGATATCACAAATATGAGAATCCCGTCACCAGACTCCCTGTGGGTTGGGTTGAGGAGCAGGTGCCTTGTACAGTACACTAAGGTCAAATTGTCTATTCACCTGGTGCAAATCGAATGTAAAGTTCTTGACGTCTGTCATATGTAAAACGTGTGTCTGTAACCTTTCTGAGCATGGGCGAAGCTTGTTTGTGTCATACATTGGTAACAAGGAAAGGGAAGCGATGGTGGCCTCATGAAATCTCTTTTGTTGAAATACACCAGTCTATATGATTAACTGCATCCTCTAACACCATTTGATCGTATTACACACGGTGCAGTTTCTTTGTTTCCTCCTCGGGATAGACTGTTCACCACTTAAAGCCTCAAATAACGTCATCACCGCGACAGGCTTGTTTCTCTAACATTTCATCCCCCAAACTACATACAGTGTGAGAATGCTTCATTCTGAGCAATGTAGGATGTGGCCGTTTCCGCCAAAGTCAGTAACTTCCATTGCATATTCGGGACTTCTTACCAGGTAGATGTGACAGAAAGGAATAGTTCCTGTCATGTACGGCGAGACGAATCAAGCCGAAAGTGTAAAAGATTTTTAAAAGAAACAAAAGCTTGTGAAAGACAACAAGGTGTCCCAAATGACACATTTTTAGATGGGATACGACGAGAAGCATCCGTTTGATATACCTTCTGCTTCTCGTTTCTGTATAGATACTAAAGTTACTGCACCAGATAAGTACGTGTTTGTGGTATCATTCCACTGGAAGAAGCGTGCATTACAAGCAGGCGTTGTTGACTTAACATAAAACATGTTCTCATAGCTTCAGCTCTGCGGTTTGTATTTAACACTGCTTGGAGAACCGAAGTGCAGAAAAATCGAGTTTCACATTTGGATTATAATGTCTTCTTCCGCTCAGCACAGCTTTACACGGGAAATGAAAAGCGAGCATTTACAAACATCACCCCACGGTAGTATTCAAATATCGTTATGAAAGTAGAGTCTAACTGTAAGAGCCGATTTTTGTTTTCTGTACACACGTTAGAGAATCAGAGAGAGAGACAAGAAAATATTGTGCAGTATTCCTGATGATAGTTAGACATGATCTGATCTTATCGCGCTTTACACGCTTAGTTTATTAAGAAATAGCTCGATATGTGGCATTAATTACACAAAAGATTATGCTTTGAATATTGTAGAAAAGTATTGATATGAATATACATGTTTGTTTATTTCTTAAATAGGCCTACAGCCAACATGAAAAACATACATCATACAATCATATTTTCGAAAGCGCATTGCATTGCCAACATTTTACCTCCCCACCCCCACCCAACCCCCTTACAAAAACCTTACGTGACAAAAGATAGCACTAAAACGAAAATAAACGTTCATGGATAATTCAAGTTAAAATTTTGTTTTACCAGAAGTATATGACAAACAAATCTGGCTAAGTTGAAGGTTAATACTTCAACCTTGGTTTGTAAAAGATTTATAAACTTCATCATGTTTGAAGACTTGTATACATCCAGTAAATAGCGACGTCTATATGGCAACAGGGATGATGTGGCGCATGGAGGCGTTACGTTATGGCTCTTCGTTGTATGTGAGTGGGAAACAGAAAATGTCTTAGATGAAATCATTCAGATCATCCCACAGCACATCATCAGATGTAGTTTCCCTTGACTGAGAAAACAAACATTGGTATATCTGAACCAACTGTTTAAACAAAAATACTTTTAAGAAATGAATGCAAAATGCAGAAAAAGATATGTGTAACATACATCTGGAATACATATCTCGAACGAGGTTCACCATTGTCAGCTGTTTTCTGGTTAAGCTATGTTAAAGAACAGTCAGATATATTCAACAACTGAATATACATTTATAGCGTACGTAGCCAGCATACAGTACAACGCCTCAGGTGTAGGTTTACAGAAACTAGGAAATATATTCAACAACTGAATATACATTTATAGCGTACGTAGCCAGCATACAGTACAACGCCTCAGGTGTAGGTTTACAGAAACTAGGAAATATATTCAACAACTGAATATACATTTATAGCGTACGTAGCCAGCATACAGTACAACGCCTCAGGTGTAGGTTTACAGAAACAAGGAAATGGAATAATGACACATCATAAACATTAAACGAAATCTACTGGTTATGAAAACTCAATTAGTACGTATTTCAGTTCATCACGAGGGACATGTGATAGTTTGTAAAAACCAATAACTGTGAAGCAGAGCTCTACGCTGGGACAGAGCATGACCTTCGGAGGAACAATGTGAACAAACTCGAGTGTACACAGAACATTCCGTGTGTGTAGGTAAATCCCCTCTAAGACGCAGAATCTTCATTCACATGCAGCAGGTAAGTATGACGTTATTCTCTCAAACACAAGCGTTCAAAGCACGATTTCAAGTCACAATGAGTGCTCCATAGAAACGTTCATAAGGGGAACGGAAATACAAATTTAACTAGCCCACTGTACTAATACGGGATAGTACTAATACTGATAGAAGTTTCAAAACGTTGCATATTATCATTTTCATTATCAAATTATCATTTTGGGTTCAAGCGTTTTGCAACGGATATAAATGTCATGCTTTTTGCCACTTCAAATACGAACATGCTATACCGCATCCGAATGCCATAGTGTTTGCGTAAGTAGCTTATTTTAAAGAGCCCGATATAATTTACATTTTTCAAATAAGGAAATATCAATAGTGCATACAATGGTTTGGGCCTGTAATGATGTTTTCAATTCCATGTAAACACACTTGGCTATAAAACAAAATTTCGGTGCATTTAAAGTTTCTAGAGAGGTGTCAAATGTGCGCTCAATAAAAAAGTTCAATAATAGGCCATTCTGACTCCGTAAAATATGGACATTTCGATATAATACCAGCCTAAACATTTGACATAACAAGAAACCGGAAAACTTTATGAAAGAAAAAAAGGATTTATTTACAGATCCATTTTTCAACACGATAGGAAGCAACGATAACAGAAAAGGTCTCCATATGAAAACACTTGCTAAGTATGTGATCATTGAATTGTTTGAAAATGCCAGGAAAGGCATACACGGCGCTATAATCTTCTGTCAACTAAGAGGCAAGTGGTCATTGTGAATTCTTGCCATGGTGCCATCATTTCAAGGTCGCCTATGAGGAGAAGAAGGAAACATTTAAACCTACGTATTTAATGTCGGGATTAGATACATCAACCAACTTTTGCAATGGAGGAGGGCAACTTTCTTGTGATGTTGTGTTTAACAAGATTAGATCAGAGAACCGCAGATGTTTAGGAGCGCTTTTTCTATATTTGATGTGGATGGACATGAAGGTTTAAAATGTTGGTGGTTATCTTTTTCCTAGCTGTTTACAGAATTACTTCATTAAGTCTCGAAGTGTGTATGTTACTCACGGCGAGACAAAGTAAAATATGACCACATCACAGTCATTTGGTTTTGGTATTTGACTTGTTTCTCATTGAATGTTTATAATTGTTGTTTTTTCTATACCGATGAGCCACCGTGGAAGCACTGTGATGACTCAAAGGTGCCAATCATTGACAGAATAATAGCATACCACCAATGTATGTTGATTTAGAGCCGCAATCATTTAATTGCTCAGAAAGGCCTGTCAATATTTACTATGATCCGTTTGGCGGTTAAGCTTGGGCAGTTAATGATTTGTTTTAGGGGTGAAAGGGTTCTGTAGAGATTTTCAAAAATGCGTTCTTCCCCCCATCAATAGTAAATTCATTTTCGTCATTTCAACACGTTTCCATTAACAGTGACGGCCAAGTCATCACAACAGCACCAACAACGTAAGGATACTAACCACATGTATGCAATGCATCATCACTCAAAGAAAACATTGGCATCGTGAGTGCAAGGACACCTGTAAGAAAAGCAATTTTCTTTTGATAATTCAGTAAAAAGAGGGCATATTGATCGTGTGAGTAATTGGAATGGGTTCAACACACGTTTGAACAGTATTTCAGTTATATTACAGCGTATTCGTTTAATGTTCAGTGAGGTACATAAGAAGATATTTAGGTGGATGTGGTTTAGCACTTGACATCCACAAGCTTGGAAACCATCGAAACCATTCATGTTTTATCCTAACATACCCACTAGACGCCATAAGGGAGAGCTAGTTGCGACGCCTATGACGACTTTGCCAAACTAGGAAAGCTTAATTGCCGACATACGCTCTTGAAATGTATTGGTCGACCTTGACAACCAGTTGATTTATTCAAGAAGAATGTGCAGTGACTAAGCAGGTTCTTCATATAATGCCTTTAACAGAATGCATGTACACAACACATGACACGTGACAAGGAACGTACAAATACCTTATTATGTCAACACAGATAGACTAAGTATATGTTTGCTTATACTTCAGTTGAAATAACCTATCCTTTGTTTACAAAATAGCACTTTGTCCACCTCCCAAGTTTCAATTACTTTTGATCGGTATATGAAACACTTAACGGGGTGATGGTACAATGGGTACAATGAGCGATGCCAGTTTCTGTTGTTTCCCAGACCCTATGAGTTACAGTTGTTTAGACTACAAAATTGCCCATATGAGTATCTCTGCATAACGCACTTGTGGGTAAATAAAATGACACAGTGATTCAGAGCCAAATTTACATTCATGTTTGTATTTTTTAAATTTTGACATTCACGAAAATGTGAAAGTTCAAATGAACCTCCATCAGCGATTTTAACATATTCTGTTGCAATTCTCATATAGACAAAAGAATATTTTCTGCAACAATATTTCTTCATTTTCGAGAATGCCATGGGAGGGCGGAAATTGCCAATTTATTCCAAATATGCTAACCCTCAAGACAAAAGACACGTAAAAGGTGAGACCACGGTCCACCCCATCGACAACAGACTTCTTAAGGAAGTTTTTTTTAAATCCACAAAAAACGTCTAGACACCCCATGTGCATGCTGTTTATATCTTGTCTTTACATAACATCGTCTGATATAGAAGCTATATTAGGCTGCACACCATTGATTAGGAGCCATGATATGTTGCAGAACAATGACTGAAATGTTTGGGAGATTTTAAGCAGGGTTAGAGTATGTCATATTCCCAAAGGGTAAACACGTCCATCGCCCGGAATACATGTTTACGCTGACAAAGAAGAGTCAAAAAGCCCCCCACTGTTTGACAAGTGGACATTCATAATTTTTGCCCTGGTTTGTTCACCACGTGTGAAAAGGACGTCGGTTTTTATTTTCATTTTTAACATGTATGGGGGCACATTCACGCAGAAACACTATTGATGATACTTACTGATAATCAGCTTAAAGATATCCAGGAGACAATATCATTCAAACACATAGGGGTTTAGCCTCCTCTTCTGGTCGGAAGAAATGATTAAATGTGTCTGATGGCCAAACTCAATGACTTTGTTGATTGCGTGGTATCGTATATGACAGCTTCAGAGGTTCCTTATAATATCAATGACTTGTTTGGCTGGTCCAGACTCGGCCATCTATCGGTCGTGGTCACAACTCTGGCATAGTGTTGAGTACTGCGTCACACAACCAACAACAAATAATTTGCAAGAGGATCAGGTTTGGTCGTTTGCGGTTTCTATCATAATATATTGACAGCATGGTTCCTTTTCCATGCAGTATCGCCCTCAAAAAAATACTACGTAAATACTGAGTAATACGTAACCGATATGTTACACATATTCCTTTCTCAGCGAGAATGAATCTTGGCATGCGTAGAATGTGTTATACTTGTATTGGTACCAAACATATGTTAATGAGAAGCACCAGTAAAGAAGGACGAATAGCCTCCATTCTGAAATATATGGATGGAATGAATGATTGAAAGATATTCGCCGTGAAACAATGATAAAGTGAACACAACACAGAAGTAAAATTATGACCTTTTTTAATCTTCAATTCTATTTGGATAGCTCAAACATACTCTTTATCAACATCTTAAGTTGCTGTTTGATACGAATGAGCGTAATTATTATTCGCTTGGCTATATACAGCCTGATATAACCATTACTGACAAATCCACTTTGCGTAAGTATTATGCAGATTACAAACAGATTTTGATGGCAGAGATTTAGTTTGCAACACCTTGGATGGGGTATCCCTTCTTGCCGTGGACCTGACAACAATTTCTTCTTCTCCTGCAAGAACATTACATAAAATCGCAAACGCCATGACTTTTATTGTATGTATTCAGATGTCTTTCAACACCGCACCCGTTCATGTATCCGTATGAATTTTATTAATAATGATTTTACCTTCAATGCAAACGGTGAGATTTTTTTTTTGTTATCGATGACCACAATACAGTGTTCTTCCTAATCAACTTGCCATCGCCATCGTATACTAGCGATGTTTAAATCTAAAACGCAAAAGAAAGAGAATACCCGGTCTTGACCTTCCTCAGAAATGGATTCGCCAAAGAGCAAAATAGCTGTGAAGATCATATATAAGGACCACTGATAATCAGGTGTTCATGAAAAGGCAAGCAAGCCCTGCCGCACCCGCCATTTACACAATTTACGAAATATAGTATGTACATGATTATTGAATCCATTCGTTTATTTTGTGTGATTACCAGGTAATGTTTTAACCAGATAACAGACAATATATCCTACAATCCACCTCATTGATTACAATTCACAATAAAACATTTAGTCATGCTCTCTCAACAAGTGAAACTGTTGAGAACCTTTACAATTTCCAACCTTCCAACTATGTAAATATTTCAGAGTAACCTTACGTAGACTCTTAGTGACTAGCATCTGTGACGTCAGAAGTGATAGATCATCCCAATCAGCCGCAAGTAGGCGACAGGTAAGTAAACAAAGACACAAGCTCGATCGTTAAGTCACTGTTCCATCGCAGCATTAGCAGCATGCCATGTCATTCCTTGCTTTGAATGTACGCTCTACTCTTGCTTTCAACGTCATTACTTTGTATTCATTTGTGCACATCCATTCAGTTTCGAAAAGGTTCTTGTCTTTAAATATTTGATAAAGATACTTTAACTCTAAAAAGCTTCGGATGACGTGTTAATCTACTTCAACACATTGTTGCCGGGCTTCGTCTTTCTTTGAACCAATCAGGATCGCGTGTTCATGAATTACAATGTTGTCATGTGCATTTGTAACCTGCTGTGAATGTTGAAGGGAATTTTTATGTCAACAGTTAACACTATACTCTGCTTGAATCATTCGATATCCATGTGTTCATTAAACAAAAGCAACGTACAAACTGTTACATCAACATGAGCATATCAAATAGTTATAATATATGTGGTTTCATAATCTTTAACTCGTATGTTATACTTTACATTCCATTGTCGTTTATTTTTTTCCTGAACGTGTATATGGTTTTCTTCAGTCCTCAATCAGAATCAAATTCTTTTGAGCACAGAAGCATAATAAATTACGTATGGTCGCCAAAGACGAGTCACGAACCAATTAGACATTTATACTAATATTTAACCATATCATGGTGTAAAGTGCAACGGGGCAGGTTCTGTTCCAGATGCTAACACCAATGGGGATGGGCTGCACCAGTGTAATAAAAAAATAAAAGTACATTGGTCAGTAAAACCCTTTCTTGTCACCTATCGGATGACATATGCTACGAGATAGGAAGTAAATAGCTTTCCTCGCGGAAATGTACCGAGAAACATTGTCATTTTCTTTTCTAAAACAGTAGTGAATCAAGTTCCAGTTAATTGAATATTTCGTTTATTTGTCTATCTACCGAGTTCTTTACAAACGACATGAGTCAAAAATAGACCACGTCGCTTCCACTTATAGACCAGAAAAATATTTCCTTACTTCATTTAAAACCTTTAAACCAACTGCACGAAGCACTACAAGGCAACGAAGGTGTTGTTTCACTTCCTTCTTCGTGGACGCAACGCACTTAATGTAATGAACAAATAAAAACATTCGTTTGATTGCAGTGGGCCACGTTGATGCATTTGATTTAAACCCCGCAACTACAAAGGGGCCATTTCTTAAATGTTCACGTCAAATCGTTAAGACGGAAATTCTGTGCAAAGTATCTAGTCTGTTTGGTTAATTCAGTCATGCACACTTTGTGCTGTCTTAGGGGATTTTTTCTCAGCAGCGCAAAAGCAGGAACACTGGGTTACGTAAAGTCGGATGGAACTCAGAAATAGCTGTAACCTTTAACACAATATAACTTAGAACCTTGACAAATTTACAAGCGACGAAAATCAAACGTTTTCATGACTAATTCAGCCAATTTTCTCAATAGCGTGATTCAATTATATGTAAACAAGGTAAGAAGTCGCCGATGACATATTTTAGTATTTTAAACCGATGAAATATGTTTTCAAGAATTCTCTTTTAGCTAGTTGGATTATGAAATGAGACGTATGATTTACATTTTGGCATTCACACCGAGATTTGTTAGTATGACTAATAACGCTCAAAATATGTCCAATATAATTAAGATGATATAGCTATGTATCTTATGACAATTAATGAATGCAAATATTATGCAGAATGTTTGTTTGTAACACGTGGAGCTGTTTAATTAGCTCTCAGACCCAGTCTCATCAAATGCTGGAGTGTACAGTCAATACAAAATGATCGATTGAATCAACAAACGTTGGTCGCTACGTACGTGCTCGTGCTGCGGTTTTGTTTCTCTTTCCGCACAGAGAACAATGCCTATACCTGATACATATATTCAGCATATTATATATTATCCAGACATATTGTCTAATTACGCCTACGGTGTTACCCGTACGTATTATTCAGTTGTTGATGGATGAATGAAAGAGAACTTCATAACCTTTCTGTAACCCATTGTTTCCTTTTGCCTGTCGACTGTGCATCCCGATCATAAGAACACATTGATCAGTGGTTATCATTTTCATCAGCAATCAAGCTTATGCTACCGCGAAGAAAAATATTTGTCTTCTGATTATATCTTTTGGCGAGAAGAGTCACTGTTCTTACAAAGAAGACAACCTCTCAAGACTATTGTTCATGAAAGTTAATATGTCCATTTTGAAACTTTTTATTTGCTAAATGCTCTATTCAAACATTTAAATTTCTAACATGTTTGTTTGGTTTATTCATGTTTGTATTGTCTCTGTATATGTGTTCTTGTGTAGGAACCATTTATGATTAAATCTTGGTAATCCAAACGTCAAAGAGATGGTGTTAAACAAATTGCACAAACTAATGGTCTAAGACAGATCAATGAAGGAAGAATGTTAAGTTGTAATTTCTTTCTTTGCCAAGTTCAACATGTAGATATTGCGTCAGTCACTACACACAGTTGAAATCCTCCTGCATGTATGTTTGGAGGTACTGCGAAATGCCTGAGCATGCATGTGCCATGGATTTAAACAACACAAAACCTTTTGGTGTGGGATTCACATTAAATCGTTTTGTGTGGCAGCACTTTTTGTCACAGACATGTTTGCCAAAGGACTTATCAAGGACGACTATCCCATGACGGACACATCAAAAAGGTTCTGAGATGTGAATGGATTGAGTATACTATCATTTCAGTTTTACGAAGCACCTAAAAGGGATTGTAATATTTCGATGCAAATATATGGAAAGTTATATCCATCTTAACTCTCACTGATATACGAATTATACCAATAAAAAGATATGAACTCTGACGTGCCTCGGCAATATAAATGTGTATAGAATTATTTTTATCTCCGGGTGACGATTTGGTCATCTTAAATCGTCTAATCGTGCCTGAACCGTATCTGCACTCTTGTCTAAGATAGTTTCTCCGCTTGTGTTGATCTACGGACATATAGACCAAAGGATTTCGGGATTTTAAAAATGAGTATAGAATTACTTTTATCTCCGGGTGACGATTTGGTCATCTTAAATCGTCTAATCGTGCCAAATCCGTATCTGTACTCTTGTGCAAGATAGTTTCTCCGCTTGTATTGATCTACGGACATATAGACCAAACGATATCGGGATTTGAATATTCAAACATTCTATTAACTCATTTATAGCTCTTAAATAATTGTCTTTATCTTATGTCCTGATTCTATGCACGCATTCATGACTAAACTGATGTCAGGTGCAATTTCCATATATTGGTATTTGTTTCAAGTGAACATTGGACTTCTTTGTGCATGAATTTGTTACTGATTCCACACATGGTGCAGGATCCGATCACCTTTTCGTGAACAGCTGGTATCATCACTATTATAGTCATCAATAGACACGTGTTAAGTTGAATGTATGGGGAAGAGAGTTTTGTGATTGTGAAAATGAATTTGTCGCTTTGCATGTACAAATGCAATCATACCATTCACACGATTAATAAAGTAATAACTTTAATACATAAGTGGCATCAGTAAGTAGTAACAGTAACTAAGTAGTCGCCGTTTATCTAAGTGAAAACTTTCTAATGTATGCATCTCGTTTATTACATTATTTAAGTCACAGCTTAACATATAAATAGTCTCAGTGTATTTAAGTGGCAGCTGTATAGATAAGTAGTACCAATGCATGGGGTTTTATGCAATGACGGCCTCTTCTCAGCCTTTGGAATATCGGATGAAATTGATAAGATTTCAACCAAATCTATTTTTCTCATATGATCACATTAGTGTGCCTGTTTACGCATGTCTACACACAAAAAACTACAACTGCATTGACGTCACAATGCAATGACATTTCCACCAACCTCCTCATAGTGGGGCAGTTAAGCCAAAACATTGTGCACTTTGGGTGAAAAGCACCAAACTTGGCATATACATGTATATTGAACCGTTCCGAACATTTCTGGCAAAACATCCAAGATGGCCGCCAAGTTGGCACAAATACAATCTATCCTCAATATATCACAACTATCTCGTCACATTCAGTATATTATTCAGGATTTATTGAAACAGTGATGTATATATTCCCAATTTATTACGCAGCGCCACCTGGTGGTGAAAATCCAAAACGGACGCCAAAATTACTTAATTTTCAAATATTGCCTTGTTTGACTGCATATATGGATATTAATTTGTAAGCTACATATTGAGAATGTTCAGCATCATTCAACAAGTAAGTGTTGCATTATGTATGGTTGTCCTAACGAAGTCAAAGGTAGAATACGGCAAAAGCCTCATCGCACAAAAGTTCCAATACATGTTTTATGTATTACTTAACAATGAAACACTCAGATGTACATCCATATAATATTTAAAAGGCATCAGAACTTAATTAAGATCAAATACTGCCGCCTCTTCCAATATACAATGTATATGGTATACACATCTATCCCACAACAATGTTTTAACGTTTTAATGTTTAACACGTTCTGGCAGAATCCTGAAGACCCTTATCCGTGGACAATGAAACTAACAATGGAGCAAGAGATTTCGACTTGGGCAAGCGTAGGTGTTTACAGTGGTCAAATTTACCTTGAATGTCGAAGTAATCGCAATGTTAAAAAGTGACATTTAGCTCCTTGGCGTCACCTGAAAGAGAAACAGACACGTGAATTGAAAAGAAAACATTTCCAAGCATTTGGCTTATCCAGCTGTTTTCATCGTTTCAATAGCAATTTGACACTGAAGACGATTTTACAGATTGACGGGGGTCAGGTATTCGAAACTTTAATCCGTGATCAAAGATTCGATATATTGGTGGAAATGAGGCCAATAGAAGCGAACTTTGTCAGGGTTTAACTGCTTGGTGTGAAAATCCTGGCATTGGTGTGTTTAAAGTACTGGTATCAGCCACGCAAAATAACATGCACGTTTGAGCACATCCAATTTTGGATTGAGCAGAGCAAGTGTTCCAGGATTTTCAACATGTTGCACGGTGCAGTTGTTGATATTTTCAGATGGATGAGTAAAAGAGGACTTCATAACCTTTCTGTATCCCGTTGTTCTCCTGATTGTACAGGGTGTGCACTTCCTATCAACGAACATAAAAACATCTTTTTGCATTTCGGTGAATAGGGTGTTCTCCTGCCATTCGTTTTCTCATTGAATGCCACACATTTTTAGATTAAGTCAATATTAGTCACGTTAGTCGCTTTTAAAGATGCGTGATTAAACCATACTTAGTAGTCAATGTGTGGAAGTAGATACACGCAAACGCTTGTTTTTTAGTTTATATAAGGAAATTAATTTCTTTTAGGTTCTGTTTTTACTTTTGAAGCTATAGTTAATATAGATTTTAATGAACTGATATATTTCACCTTACTATCACCAGTAACCGACTAAATGATCAACACAATTATTACTCTACTTTTCAAGCCTGACTGCATTTAATGTAAAATCCTTAAGTTGTGCATTCGCCGCAATCGTTTGGTGGAATTAACGGGCTAACAAGCATATTTCGGATTTGAATCAGCTCATGAGTGTGAACACGCCCTTTGATCGTACATTGATTTCATTCCAAATATAACTTTATCTTGTCTAATAATAGTTTCAGAAGTTGCCAGTCAAAACATAAATATATTTCAAACAACCAATGTTTGTATGCAATAACCTTCAAAGTTACTTTGACTTTCACCTACTAGTAGGTAACTGGTATATAAACAAAACTACAAGGCCGTAAAGGGGACATAACAAAACCACCTTAATAACCCCCGTTCTAACGGATTTGATTGTTTCTTCTACTTAATCAATTGCGCTGCTTGATCAAACGTCTAAGTTTGACAGTTCTCAGCCAACCGTGAGGTTCCATCTGCAAGTACTACACCTCTAAGTGTTACTAGGGGGTCACCGCTTTCCCCAAACCCCTATGTTACTGACCTCGTAGTGTCCTAGTCGTGTACGCTGCCGCTGGGTCTGATTCGGTTTGATCATGGGCTTAGCATTGTCAACACCATAATGTGCTCAGCGTCTAATATCTGCATCACGTTGGGGGCTTCTCCAGAATCAGTGCATGCCGTGATGTAATTGGAGTAATGTTCACATGTTGAAACGCACTTTTTATCAATTCTTATGTCTTCCTACCACTAAAACTTTAACACAGACTACATGTGACGGTACTTAAGTTAGCAGGATGCAATGAAGTTCTCTTTGCAGGGGGTCAACAAATGACTATGAATAAACAAATCATAAATACAAACCTATGTTTAACCAAACGCCGGTAAGGAACTGCCATTTATGTATTGGAGGCCAAAAGTGTACAATACCATTGTGAAATACACTCTAAATTCTGAACCTCAGATCTATATGTTTGTTACAACAAATGATATCAGATACACACCAACATGGGGTACGTCAGTCCCGAAACATTCAAAGGAAATATAAATATTACCAGCTGTTTTAAATGTAGTATTCTTGTCATTTTAATTTTGGCTAAATTTGACTTCAATCGCCAGCGGCTGAAGGGGTGATATAAATCCAACTAGGGTCCATGCATGTAGCAAAAGTACTGTAAGTCCCCATGGTCCCTAGTTTGGTGATCTACCTTCAGTTGTTGGCGATCTATAGCCAGTTTTTATATTGTATTGTCCAAATAGTGCTATTAGTTTTAATTTTCCACACTAGTTTTAGTTGTAATTGTGATATTCTAGTTGTTTTACTGTCCTTCGTCAACAGGTTTTTATAATATACATCTATTCCATTTCAATGTCACATATGTTCTCGTCACGATATGGCTGAAATATTGCCGATATGACGTTAAATAATAACTCACTCACTCACTCACTCACACCAACATGGGATAATATAAAACTATGAGCAGTGTTAACATAGACGGCATATCTTACACACTTCTTTTTACAGACACGAGGGCAGAAGTGTCTCAGTCGCCTTGGGGTGCTGAAATTAGCTGCACGGAGTTGCGTTATTGGTTTGTCAATACCATGCATACACTTGTTGAAGGCCAAGATGTACATCACTTGAGGTTGTCCCATACATTCATTCATAAAAGGCTGAATAACTGTTTAAATCTCACTCACTGACACCATAAATATTCATGGTGTTGTTTTTTGTATTTGAACTTGATCCCTGATTTAAAACTATCACATGTAGTTGTAATGCTTGCAATCAATAGAAAGCCATACGCGAAGCCAAGATTAACAGAGGCTTAAAAGAGTGAAGGAATCTCGAACGCGCTTCAGCCTACACGTAAAAACATTTGGAACGGACATCTAGCATAGATCGGCATTTGCATACAGAAAACATAACCCATCCAACATATTGGTATTTCATGCTGACTACGTGATGTTAACGGCTATGTGTCTTTAAGTGCATTTTTATCAATTTTGTTATGAATTTTAATCTTGTTGGAAACAAACCTCTATGTATGTTTTATCCGCTTCAATCATTAAAAATGCGTTAGACTTTTGACAAAACAATGTTGATTCTTGTAAAGTGTAAATATACGAGGCTATATTGGTAAGGAGGTTCATATTCAAGCTCACATGGAAGGAGTGTTTCGAGTTGGCGGACTTCTTGAGCAATGCCTAGTTGTTTTCTTTGAGATAGTGGCCTGTCACATCAACAAGAAATATCAGTGATGAATTAAGCAGTCATGCAGGATTACTTCTATATAGATCCCACATAGATCCCACACATTCTAGTTCTTTCGAATTCTAGGTATGTAAAAGTCCTGGTTGACATTGAGCTGTGCTGCGGCTTGACATGCAATATCCAACTTCGTGTTATAGACCTTTAGCATAGGCTATTCACGCCTTATATAAATACCATGCCATGTGTATCATGCATATCAATTTTGGACTTCTTAAATTGCTAATAATTGTTACCTTCTTTCCTCAGTCAAAGTTTACTTACGTTAAGGTTTCCAGTCTATGTTAGACTGTCCTTGGTCAACACGATCTGGCCATCAATATGAGACGGTCGTGGGGTCGACATTTTGAAACATACCAAAATCCATTCAAAAACACAAGAACGAAATATTTCAAACTGTGCCCTTGAACCTGACGTCGGCCGACAGTCTAGGTGGCGGGTGATGATCAATGAAGATTCCTTGAAGTGTTGCATCACATTGAGTCAGTAAACATACTGACGAGTCAGTTTGCTCTTTGTCATTGCCTCTGACACCAAACTGACAAAGGTTTGTTCAATATCCTTCACTGCTGAAGCTATGATTTCGAGCCAAGATCCATGCTTCGAGTTTGTCTCCGACAGTAAAAACGTCGGCCCTGATTTGAGAACATATGTTTTGTTTTCTTTGAAGAAAACGTAGGAATGGGTTGTTACTATCGTCTTTGGCCAAGGTCTGTATCGTAAGATAGTTGCAATTTTGGGCTGGTCTTGTTCTTTGATGGAAGGCTACCTTGGTTCTGGACAGATTCCTTTGAGGTGATGGAACTGACTTTCCGAATTCAAGATCCATGTTAAAAGATGACTTCAAAGTGGTTAAACCTTGTATATGACTTCAAGAAGGACACTGGGAGATTACACATACAACTATGACTGCAATCAGACTGTTCCCCCTGGGGACGTTTTTTGTCGTGAGTGCCAAGAAACGAGGGCGAGCTGATTTCTCCATCATAATTAGAGTATACACCTTTTTAACTGTTCAAAACAGCATAAAACCCATGCTATAAGTATGTTTACCGGCTCTTGATTTCAGGACGACCTAGTTCCTCTTTTTTTATTGCATATTTCCGAAGATTAGTCTACACTTCTGTAACAACTGAAAACTGAGACAGGTGAAGTAGCGGTATGTTGGGAATTCGTTGTCATATTGATGTGCACGTTAGTTCTAACGTTGAGCTTATAGGATTAACTTAGATCAGAATGGTTTTAGTGGACATCAAACACTATTTGAGTCATAGTAATATTCTTTGCATTTAACTGCAAAATCAACTCGATGGGAAATTTCAATGCAAGACATTGAAGAAAATTCCTGAAAGTACTAACTTTTCTTCATGTTATTACCTTTCATAGCACAATGAAGCCAACAAACAACACACCCACACCTGTAGTAACATGATCATGAGCCAAGATCTGTATCAAACAATATGACATATTCTTTCCTCATATGTAACCTGGATTGAGCAATATTATGTTTGCAAATACGGTGACATGTACATATTGTTTGTTGTGTCATTTTTCTTACGTCAGAGAACAGAGCCGGTCACAAACCTTAAGCCAACATATACATGCTGTCATAACAACTTCACATTTGGCTAGAGTTTTGGCCATGATACAAACGGCAAATTTGTGCTACAACCGGTAGTTAGAACAGCTTGTGTTCAGAGGATTTGGAATGACATGGGCGGGTTGGCATGTGCAGTGTATTCATGTGCAGTGGCAACCACTGTGTAATGTTACGCAGATGATGGCTACAGTATTTGACGACACGAGGGCTCTGTTTATAAAATTCCTGCGCAGATGACATGCAATAGGCGGCAAGATAGGTTTGGTCTTGGATTATTCTGAGTACTCTGTCGTCTAGCTTTTAGACAGTTGATGCTCACATACCTGTGTAAAGTGTTTGTACAGATATGACGTAAACATGACAAATTTCAAAGTATTTCAAATACTGAAAAAAAACCATACTGAATGTGTGGGAGCAGTTTGTCATGTCGAATGTATGGAAATAAACAATGATATGCAGTAAATTGCTTAAATGATACTATATTGAGTGTATACGTCACTGCTATGTACAGTGTTTGTCCAATTGCCCTGTCGGCAATGATTAAGTACATATGAACTGTTTCACAAAGTATGATCAAACTTCCAAAATGTAATATAAATGTCAAATAAATACTGTCTAAGACCACTTTACTAATCTTCCCAAATGTAACATTGGCGTTTTAAAAGGAAAATCCTCTTTTCATCTTAAAACAAACAAAGGCGAACGATCGTAATTTTGCAGCAAATAGAGTTCTGGGAAATTAATGCTTTTATTATGAGACGTTAACCCATGCTAACACATGGCTTTGGTGTGGAGACACGGGAGCACATCCTGCAATGAGTAAACTGTGCAGGGATTAAGTCAGCATCAACCCACGATTTACAAGAACATCAACATCCAGCAATTGGTCTTAACAAGATGTCTTATACATGCATGAAAGAATTCCAGACCTCAAATGTGTCTCAAGGTTGAAACCGTTGCCTGGCACAGCAGCATTTTCATAAATTACAGGGCACAGGTTTATGTTTACAGAGAAATCGTTGGTTGAAAGGTCATGGACAATTTCCGTTTAGGAAATCCTATGCCCATTTGAGATTTGAAACAGGTAATTCCGGATTCTCACCTGTCCCAGATTCATTTACAGCCTTTTGATATTGGCCTTGTTCCTATTAAAAGTCTTTCCCGCTTCCGATATGGCTGTTCTATTTAATCTGTGTTTGTAGGACGGGACTGTTTGTATAATGTTATGGTAACGTTTAACTGCGATGTTGTTTCTGTGCAGAAGACAACAAAACGCCGCTCTGAGTATTCTTTGAAGGATTTGTGGATTTGATTCCATGACACATTATAGAGTCTTGCCCGTAATATTTCAAATGCTGTGATTCTTCACGCAACGTTTTTCATGAGGAGTTTCGAGGTTCAGAAGCCTGTTGAGTGAATGTCGTCTATGATTAGAATGTCAGATTTCAAAGTTTTATTTTCCTGCTAAGGTATATCAAATACATTATGGTGTACGTTTCTGTTGAACATTTTAACAACGCTGTAAATATCCATTGTTTCCGGAAATATGAACTTTCAAATTCCGTAGTATTTGATCACAGAATGTCCGGTAAGCCTGTGATCTTTTCTTTGTGTGCGTGTGTGTCACATTATATAGGTCATCCCCAAGTTCAAGGACAGGTTAACGATAATTAGAACTGGGACCTGTTTTTCAGAGAGTGAGGGACTGTTGCATATAATGGAAAGAAGGTGCACAAAGAACAAATACTACTGCACTTCATTGTGTCTGAGGGACAGTTTAGCGAAACATTTTGCTGCCCGTTGGTTAACGATAACATTCAGTTGTATTTGTTCAGTGACATGTATCTTGGTCTCCAACATTTTAATAACATACATGTTAACTATCATATTCCCTTTGTCGTTTCGGAAGTGACACGTAAACTATTTGATCGTTTTAACTCTTCTTTGAAAAATTCTATTTCAAATGCAAATGTACAACGAGCAATGGAGGTAATGTAAGAACATATGCTACCTTTAAGGATGAATATCATCCTGAATTTTATTTATTTAGTCACATGCCTTGCTCTTATAGACGTGCTTTAGCACTTTTTAGATGTGGTATTGCTCCTCTAAGAGTTGAAACTGGACGTTATAATTGTACTCCTCTAAAGGAAAGAACATGTTTTTACTGTAATGATTTTATTGAAGATGAATGTCATGTTTTACTGCACTGTCCACTTTATTCTTTTGAAAGAGGTGTCCTTTTTAGTAAATGTGAGCAGCTTATTGTGAGCTTTTTGTCTTTTAGTGACTTTGATAAGATCCGATTTTTACTGTCCAATCCACAGGTGTCTTTTAATACAGCCAAAACCTGCTTTTTTTATCATTCGGCGTCGACATGCCCTTTTATACTCTTAACTTCGTACTGTAAATATATATTATATATCCTATATTCTTTTAGTTTTGTATTTTATATGATATAGTCTCTCATAAGTCTGTAAAGATTGGCTCAACGTTTTATTATTCCCTTCTATGTACATATGTATGATGTTAAGGTGAGACTCAAATAAATTATCTGTCTGTCTATCTGTATCACCTTGCGATACATCTGTATAACAAACAAGGTGTTTTAATTGAGGATAGCTATTACAAGCATTAATTTAACACAAACAGGCAGAAGCTATACAGGCCTAATTCCATGTTGAGCCCTTCGACTGAACTGAGCATAACCATAATATCAGTGTCAAATCATGAAAGCAAATGTTAATCATTCTGTTAAAAAGTTCTTATTGTCACATTTGCTCTCAGTTCTCACATCCTGACACAATATTGCTCACATTAGTGAATGACGTTCTCTAATGTCTGATTACGTTTGATTATAATTATGTTATTCTGCCAGTCACGAGTGAAATTAAACTGTCTCGGGTATAATGTGTACAGATATGTCACTTAATTCCGTATAATAAAACGGCTAATTAACTTCTGTTGTGGACAAGATGTCTGGATGTGACATTCAAGGGTTTTGTCTCTTTAGATCTCATAGTAAAACATACGACTCCTGTTGTGGATCAGATGTCTGGATGTATCAGTCAAAATGTTTGTCTCTTTATGATCGCATATTAAATGATACCACTGTGTTGATGGAACCACAATCTAATTTACGTTAATTACCTCTGAATACACTGTGCCTTTTAGAATGCAGTCATAGGTAACATGTGTTACATCTGGAATTACATTGTCTCACAAAGTGTGTTTTGGGGATTGAATCACATCCGGGACTCGTACCCACACACTCTGAATGAGACATTAATCCATTTTACTCAAAGTCAGCCATTTAACACACCCAACCCAAGATACCAGATATAGCATGTGCTACAATACCTTTCTTCGGCCCTTAACTTCAGAAGTCTGCACATGAAACCCAAATGTGTATATAATTATGTCCTCACTTACAATGGGAAATATATATACTCGGCGTCATCACCCTTGGTTCTATTATTTCTGGGAAACTTTTCTTTACATGTGCTACATATCATTTGACCCTTTATTAGTGACGCCTAGTATATACCCAAAGGTCCCCAAAGTCAGTGTTAGTCATCGATTGGTTATAAATGATATTCACAATGTCTCCAGAGACAGCAGAG
Source organism: Haliotis rubra (assembly GCF_003918875.1). NCBI lineage: Eukaryota > Metazoa > Mollusca > Gastropoda > Lepetellida > Haliotidae > Haliotis > Haliotis rubra. The sequence goes on along the minus strand of NW_025765115.1, from coordinate 306,482 downwards.
ATAGAGCGAGGCACCTAATCGTTAGCACACAAGTCAGCGGTCTAACCAACCCAGTCTCCATGGCTTATACCAGAATGGAAAGTCTGACAATTGGTAAAATAACTTTGTGTAACCCTCTGACAAATGTTAACTGAAGCTGATCCTATTACCAAAGGGTTCGAATCCCGGATGGGACTCAACCCAAATATATTCTTGAATCCGTACTATGGCAATAGCCCAAATATAATATATGTTACATTTGAATATATTCTGAATGGCATTGTGCATTCTCAACAAATATTGTCGCGAACAAAGATACTCTAGAAGGCCACAACCTATCCCCTGAAACTAAAGTAAATGTGTGTATTTTATTACAGAGTTCCTCCATATAGATGTATCCCCATCCAAAGTATACTGTTCCGTAACAGTAATCTATTGTTTCTTTTACCAAGGAAACAAGAACATTAAGCGTTAGTGCTGATGATCACCAGTCACGTGTTTACAACTCTGTCAACACATCACTTAAAAGTGCGGGGTTTTATGTAATCTGTGCAAAGATGTGTCGGTTCGGGTTGAGGGTTTGCCAGTGTCTTCCTGTTCCCCACGCCGGAGGGGGACGGGTCGAAGGGAGGGGGAGGTACTGGGTTGACCCCCTGTGGCTATTAAGGGCGATTACGCGACATCATGCAAACAAACTCAAATAATGAGAGAAAGTGTCACGATGGTATTGGCACTCTTGTTTTATTGTCAACGCTGGTGTTATATGTTTTGTGTTATCTGCCGTTATAATTCATTGATCTGGTGAGTTCCATTGCATCAGCGTAAGAGATAACGTTTGTCGTTTAGTTTCCATCCCATGATAAAAGTTCAAGTAAGTTGCAAAGGTTTGTGAGGACAGACAGACACTACCACACACGTCATGAGTTTAGTTCTGTTAAGTATCGTAATACAATTACTCCTACAAGCCAACTGTGAACACACTCGACCGACTTGACTCCCAGTTCGTGCAAAACACAGTTGGGACGGGGATGTTTAAACATGATACGTATGGGGACAAAGCAAATACAAGCAGTCCGACTGAAAGCTGTTGCGCAATTGTTGCATAAGGAACCACGACTTGCATAAGGAACCACGATGCACTTGGAAGTTACATCCCATGAAGTTGTATGAGTGCAGCTGTACTCTTAGAGGTCCGTTTCCTTTAATGGCGATTAACGTTTGAGGGGTATTTGTCCAGCAGTCGCATGACTTCCCCTCATCTACCTGCAGGACACAAGTTCATTCGCTGTTTTTCATCTGGGTCGGTGATCATACTTTCGACACTGATGAAATGTGTCACTCTTAAATTTGCATCACATATATTAACCAAATGTAAAAACGTTATACTTTTCATATGGTATCTACATGTGGATGAAATGTATATTCTTTATTTATACCGAAAAAATACACGTATATTATACTTTGAATATATACCAGTGACATTTATAATACACCAACGCAAGTATGCACCCAGGTTTCACGGAACAATAAGATATGGGTTATTTGATCCGATGTATTTGCTACCGGTACCATACATGTGTGTTGGTTTTCAGTGTAGGCGACAATTTCAGCGGGGCGTTCTGATCTCTATATATAGAGATGAAATGTGTACATTTACATGTGTATGAATTTGTATATTTAATGATGAATGCGTTTGCGGTCTGTGTAACGAATATTTGTATTCATATCTTTTCCATTTGAGGAGAATGTCTTAGTTACAGCTGTCCATGTAGACAATTTCGCTTTCTATATCTTCATAAGACCTATGTGGTGGTTCCCAATATCTATATCTACTGTATACCAGTGCCAGTATCGGTATCTGTTCTTCACTGAACACCCCTGGGAGTTACCATATCAGTATATACATCTCCTAAAGTTTCATGTAGCCTTTCCCAGACCCCTGCCTTCTCCATATTTATGACAATAATTGCGATATGACAAAGCACATCTTTACATTCGTTTCATTCTGATATAGATTTACACGAAAGCTAGAGGTGAATTGTGACATATCTTGTGAATAATGCAACTAAAATACTTTCAAAGAGGTGTTAAACTACCGACTCACTCACACGCAACTGTTACGGCCATGGGCGAAGTATCGGTATTTCTAATGCAGTGTATTTACCTTTTCTTTCTCTTTAGAAAAGTAACAATGACATGTACAGGTATAATATATAATATATTGTACTAGTATTTATGTACGTATTCCTGTGAGGCATCGTTATCACACGCATTGGAAAATAGCTTGATGTGAATAGTTCAGCATTTCTGTTGCCATCATTTTACTTCAAGAGCTGGGGCAGAGCTGAAACGCAGCAATGAGGAGATAATCTATTGATATTTTAGAAACGAAGGATTCATATCAAATATATGATCACTTTTCTATTCTGACATGTTGAATTCTTCTACTCAGGCCATAATACAATCTACCAGTTTCACGAGCAGGCACTTAGTGTAATCTCTATCGTAGAAATAAAAATCTTGTTTATTACTTCCTCAAATGTTTCCTCTGAGCAAATTAAGTTCATTCACGTTTCTTGTCGCTTAATCCAATAAACAGACGAGCATTAGGCGCTAGATCGGCGCGCTAAGCTCTTTTGTTGTAGAACCATGTGCCCTGGTTATATTTGAAGACCACTTCCTATTTGCTTGAGAGACGTAATGGTGTATCCCAAACCAGCGTAGACAACTGTACCTGATGACAGGTGACATGTGCAGCATTTTGCCAAATTGTCTAAATAGCATTACTCGGTATATGGACATTCGTATATCATTCTTCGTATGATAGATAGCACAAAAATCTCTTGGGTTTTACAAAGAGTCCAAGACATACATATCCTAATGTATGTGGGTTTTCTTTGCAATTGTTATGAAGTCAAAATACTCTATAGTTGTGCTCATTTCATCTATGGACCCTTGTTTTATTTAAACACCAAATGTTTTCATGAATCCAACGGTTTCTAACAGTTCAGTTTAAATCCCTTGATCCCATTCTGATGCTGCATTGTCTGCATGGCGGTAAAAATATCGTTTATTCAAATAATAGTGCTGACTATTTTACACCAATAGCATTGAAAGAGATACTTCAGCCTGCATTAATAACACCAAAACTAATAATACAACAGTTCAGATCGGAACAAAACCATAGTCAACAAAATTTCCTCTAAAATACTTTGCCCCATGTCACTGCGCCAAATACTCGGCATCTTATTTCATATAAATACCCAATGGTATTTGGACAAAGGGAATGTTTTGGACATAGTTCCAAGGTCAATATCCATAATGGGCGATATGAAATTACCCATTCCCATGGACGATAAGGCAAAGACCACAGGACCAAATCTTTAAAGCGTCCTTTAGTTTCCATTTCCAGCGAAGGATAAGAGCCTTCTTTAAAGTATCAATGTCAAAAACGTGTCTGGAAATGTGTGCCATGGTTGGTGATGTTGTTGGTCATGGTCAGGCCGTATGACTTTGTGATGGTGATTTGTACCTGAGTGTGAAACCTGGCAGCAAATACCCAGCTTGACCAGTATTGATTTCAGCCGTTTTTGACCAGTGGTCCCCAACGTGCCTGTAAACACCATGTTGGAAACCTCAGATTTACAGCTGTTACAAATTAGTAATACATGCAGTGACTGAACTGACCGAAACCTTTGAAACATGCAACTGCCTGGCGTCTTCAAACATATCACTTCTGTAAGGACATATATGTCATTCATTTTGCGTCATGTTATCATGCATATGAACTGACTGGCATGCGTCATTTAAAGGATCTTTTGTTCAGTCAAAGTTAACGTATATGCGATTGACATTTTTTTTGTTTCTAACCAAATTGTTTTAAGAGAAATCCAATTGACCATCTTCGTTGAAATAATGATATTGTTATCTGTCAAAGTGACTGCTTATAGAGCTTTTCTCTTGAGCTAAATTATATAGATAGATATATTTAGATCATATATCAGTATGCATCCATTCAGTCACAAAATATGTATTTTCAGATTTTCTAGTTTTTCAGAATCTAATGAATGTGAAATGATTGAATCGCAGACAGCCTTAAACTACACGAGAATCTATACAAAGTCCTTCAAAGGGGTAAATAGACAGTACGTGTATGATAGACTATAGTACAGAAACAATTCAAGGTCACCAGATTACAAGCTGGAATCAAGGGTGTGGAATAAATTAGAGATTAGTGTTAATCTTAACAGGATGAAGTGGTCAAACACGTCCACGCCCATGGACTTAGTCTAAATATGATATGACAAATCAGTGTTGAAAAATGTGAACGAGCCAATCCTCCGATGGATTTGGTTGAACCTTCAAACACCAAAACCTTTCTTCTGAATTATACCGATGAAGCCTTTAGTCAACATAACTGGAATGTGAGTTGTAAGTTGTTGTGTAGTGATATGTTCTTTGTTACTGAATGAAATGAAACATAGATCTCCGCATGTTGTATGAATAGGCGAATCACGAAATAAACTGGGTTTTTCTATGAGCAATATCCTCTAAATAAGGCATATATGTTCCACAAAATGACATTGTGAAATTATTTGTTGATGTTCCCCATAGTTCTGTTAAGCCTGCATAGCTCAGACATATGGCCCGCCTTACTGAATTCTTGCCAAACCATAACGCAGGAGCCTCATCAGTGATGCTCCACAATGGTCCTATGTGGTCAGCGTTAAGTTGCTGACAAACAATCTTCACTCTAAGTGTTATAATTTACAAAAGACACATAATACCAAATACAAACATTTCCCGACGGACATGGCTAACACATAAAATAGAACAAAAAGAATTTGAAAATGTTCCAGAAATGCAATCCCACGATGAGCCTAAAGTCTCGCGACACCAAAATTGTATGCTTTTTTCTTTTCAAAATGATCCTAAATTTGTCCTGAAAAGAACCCCACGAACATGTATTATCAGCGTAAACACACGTTTTCTTCAAATCTAGCTTTTTAATTCTTTAGAATTTTATATGGATTACTCTTTTTGTCAAAGAGGTAGTTGTATAGCTAATACTATTGGTGTTTGTCTTTTCCGAGGAAAAATGACCATCTTTTGCCAAAGTTTAAAATGCTGAAAAACAATTGTCAAAGTGACCCAAAGCAAAATTGTTTCCATGGAGCGGTGTTTCTTCAACACAGGAAGCAATAGTTTTGTAGTGATATGCATTAACATGCCATACTACTTCCCATCATAGTAGCATGCATATTCAATGCGTACCGCATGCACGTACACGTAGGATGTAATTAAAGGCTCAGCACCAACGTTAGTTGACAGTATCAACTTCAAACTGGTTGGGTGGGTCTCTGACAAATATTTGTCAACGTTATTCCTTCCGTACTGAGACTACAATGTCTGAGCATACGGAATGTTTTCATTAGACAGGCCCTTAATTGGGAAAAGTACATCGATGTTCCTGTAATTAAATGGCGTGGATGTGTTTAGAAGGAACTTCATTGTGTAAAGGGAATCTGCTAAATAGTTTACACGTTTACTTGGGATTCGATACGTACACATGCACTTAAACTTAAGGAGGAACTATGCATCTGTAGAGGTTGCATCATATTCTCCCTCAAAACAATAATTCCTAAAAAGGTTTGCACATGTTTCAAGCGATGATATATTTTAAGTAATGTATGCATGCACTTCAGTGAGACCTGTCGTCTTGAACTCAGCAAAAGCAAATAACAGCTAAAAAAGCTTACATAAGAAACTCTATTTAGGTTTACAGGAAAAGTGGATTATTTTACGTCTTGGCGCCATTTGTGCAGATTCTTCAAAGGAAAGGATTCAATGAATGAGGGAAGCCGCGAGTATAGATGTATACAACACTGTTCTCAATGCCAAACTTTTTGCTACCCTTACAGCGAGGGTCATGATATGGACCGATGCGGGTCGTGCCTTGCTACTTTAGTCATGTTAAGTATCTCTCCTTTGGCTGAGAATTGACCATTCTGTTTTTGTTGTGTTGATAATGTCTGCCGCCAGGAAACTCAAGGCAACCGACGTAGGGTAATCTGCCATTGCGGCCGAACGTTTAACATTGCACTTGGCTTCCTGATTGTGTGAGGATTAAATACACACTGATGTAGAGCCTCGGTGTAAGATATTGCCAAATTATTCTTAATACATATTACAAGATTTTTAATATTTTTACGTGTGGATTCACACGCTTTCATTAAACTTAAAAAAATACATATGACCAGAAACACAGGAAAGATTATTTTGAATACAATATCTTTTTGTGTCATTTTTCTTCAAAGACTTTAAGTTTTCACGTTAAATATTAAATGAATTTTAAGATTAAACGTTCTTTTACGAAGCTCCTGAAGTGACATTTGCGTATCAAAAAGCTACTTATAATATCGTTATAACGACTTTCAAAACTCGTTATAACCAGTCACAGTAACACTCACTAACCTAAGTGTCCTTACATTTTATACATCACCATAGCTAGTTCATAGTAAGACACAATATTCTAATGTAAGGACACTTAGGTTAGTATGTGGTACTGTGACTGGCTGTGGTGATGTATAAAATGTAAGGACATTATTATTTAAAAGTCGTTATTACGAGGGATTTATTATTTGTAAAAAAATATATATATATTCTTTTCTATTATATCTTTACCTATTTTTTTGGGGGAGTACGCAGATGTCCATTCAGGAGCTTCGTATTTTTCATATCTACTATTCAACAAAAAAATATGTGTTCTGTTGCGCTGAAAACCAACATGCGCATCTTAACTGATTATGTCAATTGTGACACCTACGACACATTTTGGGGAACGTTGCTTAAGTTTTAACCTGCCGCAATGGGGGGTGCCAAACATTACACCAATGCTAAGATCTTAATCGTATTTGATTTACAGTCGCGGCTGGTTTGAATCCACGTGATTCTGAGGTCGATCCACTGTAATCCGCGACAGTTAGAGATGTCAATATGCTTATCATTTTGCCCCTCGGGATTTAGCCCGGGACGGTCACGTTGGGGGTTTAACCACTGCACCGCCAAGACCCAGTACCGGAGGGTGACCATACGTCTATGATTCATTAAAACATACAGAGATATAGATTATTGTTAGTGTCACAAGTTAAGTATAGATCGTAAAAACATATTTGAAAGACATAAAACATACTTAACAACTACCCAAGTTTTGGCTTATGAAACACTTTACACGATAAAACTATACACAATAGATATAAAAATATATATGTATAAAATAGCAATGGCACATAGTAAAAAAAAATTAAAATAATTGTAAGAATCATAAAATAATTGACTAATCAAAATATACCACATTAACATGATTTAAACCTCTATGGTATATTCTAAGGTATTGCTACCACTCTTTGTTTTATTAGACAAAATTCCCTAATTTCATTTGACACGGTCAGTACGACAATACAATCGTATACTGTTTATCATATGCTAATTGTACAATTCATACATGTATCAGAAATACCCGTATTATACCAAAGTCCTGGCCAGTACAAGACCCAGTAAGTGTACGCAACAACACTAAGTGCCGATAGTCCTTTGTATATAAGTGTACATAAGATTGTATCATATAATTAACCACAATTGAAGTTATAGCCAATACATTGGCCTGTATGATCACCAAGACGCGTGACCCCCCAGCAGGTAAGGGTTAAGCCTCCTTACCCACATACTTTACTCTCACTGGGGAGAGGAGATATTTCACACCTGCAGTATCAAACACTGGTAAATCTGCGTTCAAAGGCAAATTGCTAGCTAAAAGAAATCCGATAGAAGTAGAAAAAGACCTGGTTCTTGTGCCTACACATACACAGTGGGTGCCAGTCAACAGTCAACCAACAGTTGCCATTCACAAGGTGCCCCAGCCTTGGTGTAAAGACCTTGTATCAATGATGCTTATTTACCTGTTATCTTAAATCAGTCCACGTGTTCGAGTCTTTGATGTTGCCGACCAGGTGCGAAACTCTTCATTACTGAGAATATTGCTTTTGATCATGTAAGTGTCGTGCCAAAATAACACAGAGTATTTGATGCAATGTAGCTCATCTCAGATCTGTTTAATTTACGCATATCTCGTCCCACATTTCCATTTTTACTTGTAATGTTAATCTGGTTGTTTTCCATTCCTTTTTCGTCTTTTGTGTAATTCAAACCAGCCATACTAAAAGAGCCATTCAAGCGATTTTCAGAAAATGGCCACGTTTAAGTAGCACCTTCACTTTGCATGGTTAGTTTTTCCCCAGAGTATGCCTGTGAGAGGGTTTGTAGATCTGATCTACGTACAACAGACTTCAGTACCTGGGGTCGTGCCCAATTGATGAAATCTATGACGCTATAACGCTTCAAGGTTATTTTATGAACCGTTTATTTGTTACTTTGAGATCATTTTGAGGCGTTCCGTAACACACTTCTGAAAAAAATAATTCTCCAAGAATGCATATCTATGAATCACGAATTTAAACTAATTGTAATTATTTTATATTTGTGTAAGTAAAAGCATAAAGCGGCATCACTATTGCAAGTGTGGGTATTTGTCAAAGAGGTCTCAACTATCGAGGCTTTACCATGATGATTGCATATGTTGCCTTAATCAAAACCAGTCTGAATCAATGTTTAAACATAGGAAGTGTTAATTATTTTTATGTTCTGATACATATATTTGTGAGTGCACATAAGGCAAAGATAAATGATTATGACAAAATGATAACCTCTGTATGGAATTTTCAAACTGGTATATCTAAAACTGTTGCAATGAGCATTCCACACAAATGCTACTTTTTCAATTCGTGTGGCTGCTGCACTTTTTATTAAGTCCGTTTACAATACTTTGTCTTCTTAATTACCTCAACGTGATCCACGTCCACTCCTTAATTCCTTGCATCTGTTCGCGTTAAGGTGCCAATTTGACAGTGGTCAGGTAAATAAAACCCACAGTTTAACTGGTGTCCCAAAAGGATCAAACACAGGCTCTTTAGAAGTTTATTTGAGTAAAACAGAATCTATTTTGTTAGTACTTGAAGCTTAGCTGTTATGCAAATGTCTAACGGGATGGATTGGGACAGTGGTAGTACGGGGACATTTAGAAAATAATTTCATTATGTATCTTTCAATATAGATAGAAGCCCGACTTGTACACTTGCACCCAGTCACACGTGATCGTCCTGAACTTATATGCTGGGAATTAACTTAAGCCAATATTATTGTTTTAACAATTTCAGATTCTCCGGTGTGATGAAACACACTTAAAGTACATCGCCTTATTTGGCAAACGTTCAGTAAAAATGTTTCAAGCGTAACTTTGGCTAAGCAATCAATCTTGGATGTATTTCATTTTTGCTTTGAGATAATTAAACAAAACTGAATCAACTTTTGAATAGATGAAATTATGTGTGCGCTTAGAGAATTCATCATTATATTTACCCATCTTGGCTTGGTATTTGAACTTGTTTAAAAGACTTTTTAGCGACCTAACCTTAAAAGCGACAATGTATTTGTAGAAGGAATTACGCTAAATTTTCGTATCTCACTGTATTTTAAAAGCATATAAAATGCAGACAGTCAACATTTGTTTTGGTCATTGTGTGTAACATCTCTACAGCATTCCAGTATTTATGTCCAGACTGAATAGGTTCTGTTCAGCAATTATTCGGCACTGTATTTGATGAGGCGTTGGCTGATGAAAGGCTACTTGCGATGTATGTATAGTCTATGCGCAGAGACCAGGCCTACTGTGCAAGAAACATATTTTATTAGAGGGTCTTCTGAACTCAGAGGTCTTTCAAGGTGAAGACACAAAATAAAGATCAGGCGTGCTTTAGTTTGAGCCAGTGTAAATTAGCGAGAGAGCGAGAGCTGGGGGAAGAGTCGTGTTTGGAGCAGGCGAAGCCAGATGTTACCCGAGCACGGATTAAAGTGTTTCACAGGGGTCTCTTTAAAGTCTTCATGACGACTTCAGTCATTGCTACTGGTTCCTCGTATTAAATAAATAATAAATAAACTAGTCATTTGTATAGCGCACGTTTCCAAGAAAGATTACTCAAGAGCGCTGATCACTGGTAGGCCTTTGTAAAGAGATGCGTTTTGATTTTGTTGCTGGAAGAAACTGAGTGTGGTACAGCTCCTGAGAGAGTTCCACAGAACTGGCCCTGCTTTCTCAAAAGCTCTATCACCAAATGTTTTTGTTGTTTTTGGAACATCGAGCTGCATAAGATGAGCTGAACGGAGACATCTTTTGGGGAAAAGCAATTAGAGGTTGAAGATACTGGAACCGTTTGCTGCAGTGACCTGAAGACAAAGGTCGGGAGCTTGTAATTGATAGGTAGCCAATGGAGCCTCTTTAGAACTGGTGTTATGTGTTTATATTTTGACACGTGTCAAAAGCCTGGCTGCAGTATTCTGGGCACCTGTAACTTGTCAAGCTGGTTTTGTTGGATCCCATGCAGAAGGCTATTGCAGTAGTCTAGCCGAGATGTTACCATGGCATTGACAAGGACTTCTGCGACTGAGGGGTCAATATAATTGACATCATTATCCTACACTTTCACACTACGCATGCATATTAACATATTGGCATATTGGCTTACTGGCATACGAGCATAGTGAGATGTTGGCACACTAGTCCGACGTTTCAGCGAAAGCCACAGCCAAGCCACATTTGGGATACGTGGGTGCAGTAGGGTAGCCTAGTGGTCAAAAGTGTCACGACGAAGACCCGACTTCGATTTCCCACATGGGTACAGTGTGTTATGTCGTTTTCCGGTGTCCCCTACAGTGAAATTGCTGGAATATTGCTGAAGGCATTGCTACAACCTTACTCACCAACTCACGCACTCACTCACTCTTGGATTAACACTTCATAGACACCTACAGTAGTGTCAGTAGCCGATTCTTAGAATTGATCTTCAGTAACCCATGCTTGTCGTAAGAGGCGACTAACGAGATTGGGTGGTCAAGCTCGCTGACTTGGTTGATACATGTCATCGTATCCCAATCGATGCTCATGCTGTTGATCACTGGATTGCCTGGTCCAGACTCGATTATTTACATATAACAGCCATATAGCTGGAATAGCGGCGTAAAACTAAACTCACTCACTTATTGGTTACAACGTTTCTTGCCAGGCTAGGATGTACAATACGTCGGGTTCCACTCTGCCGTGACATTTCTGAAACATATGAAAGTGGCAAAACCGCAAACTTCACATGTTGGTTATGTTTTTCTTTCTCATTACAATACGTACGGATTGAGAAATGAGCCTGCTAAAATTGCCCAGGAATGCAGTACGTGATTCTAAATGTCGAATGGATAGGAGCACCTACAAGTCCTATGGGCTACTGCAGTTATTGCTCACTGGCAGTTTTACCAGATGTTTAACTCAAACTAGTCTACATCTCAGTTCTATGACTCTGTCATGTCTGCAGTACAATATATTGTCTTATGATGAATACTTTGGTGTAAAGAATCGAAATATCACCCCTCCAAACAATCGTTCTGGCTGTGTGGCAACTTGCAACGGAAGGGCGCAGGGGAGATAACTCGTGCCTTACGTAGTATGAATTTTACGGCACTTCAAGAAATACGACGTCCATGCCGTGTCCCATTTTATCATTTGTTCTCATCGTTTCGTGCATTGTATACTTTAAATGTTAGCTGTAATTATCACAAATGTTATTATATAACCGTTGTGGTTGTTTTCTCTCTCTCACTCAGAATGTCTGTCCCAAACTCTATCCCCTGAAGTTTCGTGAAGTAGAAGGTGGAAGTTCATTTTCAGTGTATGAAGCGTCATGATTATCTCCCTTGTATGGCCTGACGAGGCTAGTTGGATCTGCATGTGCTCGCCTGTTAACATACTCCTTTAGTCCAAGTCTTATTTTTTGTTTGTAAGTGTGCGTGTACGTGTGCGTGAGAGCAAATCAGGTGATTTGTAAGTTGCTAACTGTTCAGTTATCGCTTTAAATATATATTTTTAAAGCAGACAATCTTTGAGACATGTGAATTACCTTAGTAACTTACTACTCATTGACGGATGCAGAGGGGAGGTTCATGGGTTTCCAACCCCCACCCCCACCCCACCCCATCCCCCTTTGAAAATGACTTAAGACCACATTGAAGATTTGTTTTGCGTTGGCGGAGCAAATGGGGGCGTTCAGGGGGTACGAACCCCCTGGAATTTTCAAAATTCCTGGATCCGCCCATGTATCTGCTACTATTAAGTTGAAAATATACATAACCTTATTCATACATGTGTATGACGGAGTTGTATGCACACCATCGCTTCATTTGGGGCATGACATGCTAATCAAATGGAGTAATATTATATGTTCCATTGACATTGTACATGCAGCAAGTGAATGTCTGACACAGTTGTGGGAGTAAATAGAACAATTTAAGAATACAAATCAACACCACCCAAGCACAGTCATCACTACTGTAGAACTATTTGTATGCAGAGTAACATTTATAGTCATATATAGAGATATATGCCTCTGCATATGGGGGTGAAGGTAACCTGTAATCATTAGTAGGTGGTATGTTAGCTCTCACTCACCCCTCCCCCGCTCCCCCTTCCCATAATTTTTAAGCATAATTATTTCATACTCTTATGTACAAAATTGCTGGCACACCCCCCACCCCTACAGGTGTACCAAATATATGCCCCCCACACCTCCCCATAACAAAGTGGAACAAAGTCTCTCTCTCTCTCTCTCTCTCTCTCTCTCTCTCTCTCTCTCTCTCTCTCTCTCTCTCTCTCACACTCTGTGGAGAGCTCTCTCTCTCTCTCTCTCTCTCTCTCTCACTCACACACACACAATGTGAATGTGGAGAGCTCTCTCTCTCTCTCTCTCTCTCTCTCTCTCTCTCTCTCTCTCTCTCTCTCTCTCTCACACACACACACACACACACACACACACACACACACACAATGTGAATGTGGAGAGGCGGACGTATAATATCGGCGGAACTCAACAAAAGGATATGACGTCACAATCTTTCCAAGGTCGTCAAGGTCAACATAATGGCCGGCAAAGTGTTACGGTCGCTCTTCCGTACTAAGCCATCCACTGTAAGTTATTTTTGTGAATTTGTGTTTAAGAAAAAGCACATGGGGCCAGAAATCATTATATTGTTGGGTCTAATATCTTTTTTACTACGTTTTAATGTCTCCGTCGTATCTACAATGTCAGTGATCTTGAATGAAGCTGTCTTGTTGCAGACGACGCAATGTCAAAAAGCACATGTATAGCACGTGGAAATAGGATGGTCAGGGTTATAAACGGTTGGGGCAATTAGAAGTTCACTACATGATTCGACCTATAGTTTTGTTTCACTTTCCTCATGTAGAAAAATCAATGAAACATTCCCGGCCAAAAATATACGCCACAAGTGACTCAAATCAACAGGTTAAGCTATAAATTCTAGATCTAATGTGAACAGTAAAAACCTTTTCTAAATATTCCAATATTCCATGTTGTTTAAGATAAGTCCAGTATTGTGCATGTGCATGTCCTTGCTCAAATATTTCAGAGTAATGACGTAAAATATAGGGGCAATCATTCATTTGCATACTACAATTCAACAGTTGTTGGGAGTGATATAGAGCCTGTTGAGAACATGATTAAATATCCTGGTTGACAGCTTACCTATTTCTAGAAGGAAATATTTCTTTGAATTGCATTTTCGAAGCAAATTCATGTTTAAACACACTGCCCCATCTATTTATATAGTAAAATTGTATGTAAACCATCGCCAGTCACATGACTTACATGTCAGCACTAATTTTTAATCATGCAGGATGTTGCTTCGTGTTTGAGTGATTTATGATTTGTCAGCTCCAAATTCATGTTTGTGGGTTTCATCATTTCCATGTGGCTAATAGTCTTTAATGGGGCGCTGTGGTGAAGCTGATAGTGGCCTAAAACACCTCAGTAACAAGTAGTTCAAATACAGACCTCATTTCACTCGTCAAATCTCTGCATGTGTACAGTATGTTGTGTGATGTAACATGATAACTTGGTTTGGCAAGGGAATATTGTTAAACTAATTTGGTTTCTTCAAACATTGTAAACGTTTGTAATATTTCTACAATGTTAACTAATGGAATGTGGAATTAAACATGACCACTTACACACCCTGATCTTGTAAGTTGGGATTATTTTCAGCAGGTACCAATCTTGACATATGGACTGGCTGATCCCACTAGACCATAAGAACCATAACAAGTTTTAGTTAACTGAAGCTTCAGACCAGTGGATAAAGCTGCAGACTGTATGTCACTAATGTGAGGTGAAACTAGTTAACCTATAGCGTATTGGAGGTTAATATAGTTTTTTCACATCTGTTTTTGAAGCACTGGAAAAAATGCCATTAAATAAACCAAAAACGTTATATGACATATTTATGTTAGCATTTAAGTTCAGTGAATTACTGAAACCTTGTTTACTTTGCGCTCTGTTATGAAAATGTATCAAATCACAGCAATGTGTGTTGTTACCATGACTACAGCCCTCTTTGATGATTCCAAGAACTTTATGTTAAAGGTCACATGCAACGTAAAACACAACTTTGCAGATTCTGATACCTTTCGGTATGGACTTACCGAAACAAATCATCAAAAATGCAAATTCAACTTATAAAGTTGAAAAATAACGCGATGAAAAAAAACGCGCGAAATCGTAGTTCAAACGATTCACTAATTTTTCCCCAGCGCTTGGGGGAATTCAAGTGGTTTCAACAGCTGGGCTGCCCTCATAGCACGTGTGCAGTGAAATAGGTTCGCGCAGCTTGGAAGCGGGTTGTCCGGTGAATACTCGGTGAAGGCTTTGGTGTGAGCTATTTTTCTAATGTTTTGTTGATATTTCACAGGCGCGAGATTTGTATATGTTATGACAGTAGATTTAACTGTTTATATAATATCATTTGTCCTTTCACCACACGTTCTTCTTACCGAGTCACTTTCTCAGTTCGATACTTAAAAGCAATGTCATTATTTAGCGTTGACAGAATTTCTAACTGTGATATAGATATGTCGTTGTCACAGACAAAACTCAATGTCTGTTTTATTGACACCTATGTGTCTGCCTGCCTGTCTGCTAATGACCATATTCAATACACAACTGCAATCACAGACCACATGTAATTTGAACTTAACACCAATCAGGCTATACACCATAAACAAAATGCATTGATTTATGGCCCGAGTTCGGTCTCTGTCACATTATGTAATTACACAGACAGGCAGGTGTGATACTTGTAAACATGACATGTTATGATGTCTGTTGATTGCAAAATGTTATACACAAAAAATGAGCATGTATTTACAAAACTCAACATCTCTATATACACACACAATGAGCCATGAGGGCATCTGCAAATGAACCAGCCGTTACACTTGAGTGCACACCCACCCGCTCTGACTGGGTTCGGTATCCCGGCTGCTTCGTTTCTTGGGAAGTAAACCCAAGTACACAATATTGCACTTTTGATTTGCGATTGTACGCTTATAATTTTGTTTATATATTTTTTCATAACCAGCAATGTATATTATATGTCATGAATAAGTGATAATTGTGTTGTAGTTATGTTTGATTTTTTGGTTGCATGTGACCTTCAATGCGTAACAAAGTACAAAGATGTTATAATGGTGCTGGGAATAGGTTTTACAATCATGATGGATGATTAGAACATATCAACTGTTCAGTCATGGTAATTATTTTGCATTCACCATTCTCTGTGTTTTAATAAATGTTGAGCAAAACTAGATCATGCCCTAACAAATACACACACAAATTCATACTTCAACACTATATGTTTTCAATGTGACACTGGCCTGAATCTCTCTTTTCTCGAAGTACGTGGAAGTAAGTCATTATTAACCTTCACAGAAATTATGTAGAGGGTAATGGCGAGGCCCATTATTTTTAAGGAATGCAGAGTTACGAGGATATTACCCTACTTAAAGTACATTCAAAGTATTGGTAATATTTCTGTTATCAAAATTAAATGTCAAAATGACAAAATGAAGTCTTAAATTTGAAACTGGTACACATCGCTCCATTCCTGAAAGGTAATGGAGCGAGCAGACAATGGAAAGACGTCACAAATGTAATTGAACTCAGGGTTGAAAGATGGGGAAAATCTTTATTTTTCCTTATCCTGACTCATGCTCTTTTGCTTGTCTTCTTCTTCTTGCGAACATAGTGGAAACACTTGTATCTCCTTAATTGAAGCTCCCTTCAATGTAAAATCACTAATTGGTACTCACCACGAGTTGCTCCCCTTTAATCCCTCTGGCGGGAAAGGTGTCGCCACCTTATACCTCGTGCTTCACTCTCTCCTTCTTCGCCCAGTGAGCAGGATGCGAGAGCGCCTGTGTCTCCTTACACTTACACAACATATCCTTTGATATTTCTTAGTTTATTACCTCTTATAGTTTACTATAGAGGTATAGCTAGTATCCTTCAGTAATTTGTATTGATTATTTATCGTATTTCTACTGTTTATTCACGTGTATTCGATTGTTCAGCTAGTATTACGCTGATGAAAATCTGTACTATTTGTAGATTACGCTTTTCTGCCTCAGATCCGCATGTAATATGCCCTAGTTGTTCTACGCGTGTGCGCTTTGATTCACGTTGCAGTTATTGCATTAATTTATCTAATTCTGCATTTAATAAATATTATCTTTGCGTCTTAAGACGTGCTGCAGATAGGTCACGCAAACAAGGGCTAAATATGGCTGATACTCCAGATACTCCATCTAGTCAGCTGCTGGCGATCGACCCCTACCGCCTGGTGTTCTGCTAGAGACCCCATCGAAGAGGGGCGTGGGACACAGTCCGTCACCTCTAAGAAGCTTAACCGCCTCCCCAGACATCCCGTCATCGCAGCTAAAGTCCAAGAGGGCCTCGACGTCTTCTCAACGCAGACTTCGTACCCCCAGGGCAGCGTCGACATCCAAAGGAAAGTCTACGAAGACAGCGAGAACTTTCTCAGCCGAGATCGTTCCAGCCGAAGAAATGGGCCTCTACGATGACCAGCCGATTATCATCCCCGACATACGGCACAAGAAGCGACCGGTGTCAGCGACAGTGACTTCAGCAGAGATCTCCATGCAGCCTGATGCCTCTACACTGATGTCAGACGTTATTGCTGTGGACCCCATCATTAACACCGCAGAGAAGGCTCAGACGACGTCGTCGCAGACCATCCCTGATGACCTGATGCAGCAAATTATGACGATGATGGAAGACCGATATAGACTGCAGAAGCAGGGACCGAGCCTTCGCGAAGGCTCCAACGTAGACAGCACCCCAGAGGCACCCCCCGTCAACGTAGCAGCCAGGACGATGTCACCTTCGCGAAGGAAGGCACGGACCACCTCCACGAAGGACCTAGATGTACAGCCTTCGCGAAGGCCTTCGCGCAGGCGGGATAGATTATCACCCTCGTCACTTTCATCCCAAGATGTGGACTCGGACCATCAGACATCACGAAAGCCTTCGCGAAGGTCTTATCGTAATTCCCCCGGACCGGACGCAGAGGAAGCTTCGCGAAGGCATTCGCGAAGGGCAGCTGAATCCAGATCATCATCATCTAGAAGGACATCGAGGGACTACACAAGAGCTTCGCGAAGCTATCAACGTTCTCCTCACAGGTCACCGAGAAGATCAACCCATAGACGTAGATCACCTAGACGATCTCCTCCTCGTTCATCACCACGTAGATCACCTTACAGGTCACCATACAGAGCTGCACAAGCATCGCCGGACGTAGAGACAGAAGCACGCAGTCCAGAGCAGCACCAACCTCTCATCAATGATGATGGTATAGAGGATGATGGAGGAGTTATTTTCTCCGATGCTGAGATACGGTATTGGATGGTCAATAACCTAGATCTCTCATCACCATCTAAAAATGGCAATGTGGCGCAGACATATCTGATGAAAGAAGACGATGCTGATGCTATCACACTACCACCGATCGACCCGATTGCAGCAGTCCCACAGAATCTAGATGCAGCATTCCACAAAGCCACGAAAGTTCAGACACCACATCTACCAAACTTTCATGCCAAGAAGTTCTCCACGCATAACATGGACCCCTTCTTCAAAGCTCAAGACATCGATGAGAACTATAAGTTGATCAACGGCGTCAAGTACAAGAATTACAAGATTGATGATCTCAAGTTAGTCCAGATAGAAACCATGACGAGGCGTTATGTTTTTGGTTTAAATAGATCTAGAACGATCAATGAGACTCTTATCACCAGATTTCGTGATACGACTTCTGAGGATGATAGAATGATTTATTCTGCCTTACTTATGCAAAAGAAAGACCAGCAGTTCCTAACAGATCATCTTACATCTATTTCAGCAGCACTGACCTTAGCTCGTCGTCAAGGCCTCCTCGCTTCCTGCAACTGGGGTGAGAACTTTACAGCCCCACTGTATACAGCCCCGTGGTCTTCAACATCCATCTTTAACGGAGAAATAGACAAAGTTTCCAAGGAAGTCACTAAGGATTCCAGAGAAGTCCTTATGATTAAATCGATGGACACACTAGCCAGCGTCATTCGACAGACTTCACAAAGATACTAAATTCACGGGCCTACAGAGAGCACGAGACAGGAAGATAGCCAGCTCTAGAGGAAAAGATTCTTTTCGTCGCCCATTCGGCAACTATAGAGGAGGATCAGGAAGAGGCAGGACACCCAGAGGTTCCCGCAACTATAAACGCTGAAAGACAGGTTCGGAACGACTGGAGTCTTCCACCCCCAGCCGTTCCAGTACAACCATCTCAAGTGGGTGGACGCCTCCAACTATACTGGGAAAACTGGGGAATGTTACAAGACCCTTATGTCTCCAACATTCTTCGTCACGGATTTCATATCCCACTAAAGGCCAAGCCTCCGCTGACAGTCAACCCTCACAAGTTCGACTTACAGGCACAACAACTACCGAAGTTAAGAGAGGCTGTTACATCACTCCTAATAAAGCAGGCCATAGAAGTACTAGACCAAGACAACATAGAACCAGGTTTCTACTCCCCAGTTTTCCTAGTTCCCAAGAAAAACTCCAAGGAGAAATACAGACTCATCTACAACATGAGCTTTTTCAACAAGAACTATCTACGCAAACCTCCGAAGTTCCGCATGATACATTTACCTCAGTTACGGCAGTTGATTCCTCATGGACTACATGGGCAGTATCGATCTACAGGACGCTTACCTGCACATCCCGATACACTCCAAAGCCAGGAAATACCTACGGTTTACTTTAGACGGGCAACATTACCAGTGGAAAGTGCTCCCATTCAGAATATCATCAGCCCCTGGCTTTCACAATGAGGATAACGAAACCCGATTATCACCTATCTTCATCATCAAGGGCTACGAGTCGCTTTCACCTCGACGACGGGATACAAGTAGATCAAGATCCACAGCATCTCAAACTACAGTTAAACTACATCATAAAGCTACTAACACAGCTAGGATGGTTAGTAAACTTACTCAAGTCGGACCTAGTACCGTCCACAAGACCTACAGTTCCTAGGCATTCGATTTATCACAAATCTCAACCGTATCGTCGTACCAGAAGACCGTTGGATCAAGATCCAACAGACCATTCCACCAGCTCTACTCTCTCCGTTACCACTTCGACAGTGGCAGAGCCTCTTAGGTCTCCTCACATCAGCCCAAGACATGACAGTCAGAGGCAGGTTACAGTTACGTCCCTTACAGGTCTTCATCAATGCACATCTCGACGATTTACCGCCATTCAGTCTACCGAAACATCTCAGACCTCATCTACTATGGTGGACAAAGAAATCGAATGTCTGCGAAGGGATTTGTTTAGCAGAGCAGGAATTCAAAACCCATCTATATGTGGACGCGTCACTTCAAGGTTGGGGAGCTCATCTCGCCAACCAGACGACATCGGGATTATGGAACCAACAAGAAAGCAAACTCCATATAAACATCCTAGAGATGAAAGCTGTAATCAACGCCATTCTACATTGGAGCACATTTCTACAAAATGCGCACCTTATGATTCATACCGACAATTCCACAGTGGCGTTCTACGTGAACAAGCAAGGCTCAACGAGATCACTGAACCTTTTGAACTTAAGCTTTCAACTATTCGATCTAACCCACGATCTAAATCTACAGATCAGAGCAGTTCACATTCCCCGGAGCCAGAAATGTACTAGCAGACGCGCTCTCTCGGCCTCATCTACCATCACCGACAGAGTGGATGCTCAATACGGAAATATTTGCACAGATAATCAAGCCGTTAGCAGCGCCGCTAATAGATCTATTCGCCACAAGATTCAACAATCAGCTACCGACATTCGTGTCACCAATCCCAGATCCACAAGCTTGGGAAACGGACGCTCTAAGTATATCATGGGAAGGCCTCAACGCGTACGCGTTTCCGCCGCCAGCAATAATACCTCAAGTATTACAGAAAATCAAACAAACACAGAGTCTACAACTCACTTTGGTCGCGCCCTACTGGCCGGCCAGAGTATGGTTTCCCATTCTAATTCAAGAAATCGGTCAACCAATATTAGAGCTACCCAAGCGCTCAAACCTGTTAATACATCCACACACAAAACAGGTGCACGGAAACCCAGAAGTTTACCAACTTCACGTATGGACTGTATACAAATGTGTTTAAACAAGAGAGGATATTCTGCCAGGGCGGCAAAAGCGTCACGCTTGCCTTACGACACTCGACTCGTAACTTGTACGACGACAAGTGGCACAGTTTCGAAAATTATGCAGCTAATAAAGGATTTACAGCGAGAGATGCTTCACATCCTCAAGTGGCAGACTATTTGTGTTACCTGCGGCAAAACAAACATTTAAGAGGTTCGACGATATCAACATATCTTGCCGCGCTTAGCTCTGTGATCACTATGAGAACGGGTGTCAAGCTGACAAAATCTCCAGAGTTACTGGCCTTACTACGTGCTTTCGATTGGAGGACCAAAAGCGGAAGTTCCACGCCCCAGCTTGGGATCTGAATATAGTGTTAGAACACCTCACTAGTGAGGCCTATGAACCTTTGGAATCGACAAACTTTGAATTTCTCTCACAGAAAACACTAATTCTGCTATCTCTAGCCACGGCAGCAAGAATATCTGAAATTCACGCTCTGGATTACGAGAGGATACAGTTTGATGACAATCAAAACATAGCGCACCTGGGATTAAGATGGGATTTCATCGCCAAAAATCAACTACCAGGTCAACCAGACAGGTTATTCCATGTACCAGCGCGCTATCCTCGATTCTCGGATCACAAGATACACAAGACTTATCACTGTGTCCAGTCAGAGCTCTCAAAGTTTACTTACGACGATCCAAAACGAGGCGAAGATTTCTCAAAAGATTATTCATCCCCTTATCACCAACGAATCAAACAGAAGTCTCGCGTACTACCATATCTATTTGGATAAGGACTGTCATACTTCGCGCCTACAAGGCAGCAGGCTTGGACCCACCAACAGCATCAAATCCGCATGAGATTAGGGCACTGGCTTCCACCCTCGCCCTGCACGGTAACTGTTCATTGAACACAATTATGGAAGGATGCTTTTGGAAATCGAACATGGTGTTTGAGAATCACTACCTGAGAGACATCACCACAGAAGATGTCTCTGGCATTCACCATTTTGGCCCTTTGGTCCTCGCTCAACAGCTGACAGTCCCTCGTAGGCGTTAAATATTACCATCACAAGTTTAATATGTATTATATACATAATTTAGCTAGCTTATAACTCTAAGGAGTTCTAGAGCTATGTATATATTTAGCTTAGGTTATTCACCCCTAAGTATATATTGACATTATGTTTAGTTGTACAGCGACTCTATCAGAGTCACTTATATATATATATAATATATGTAATGGTTTTTCAGTATATATCAAGGTAATACCCAATTATGGCATTATATAACCTATGGTTTAAATACAGGAAATATCCTAAGTCAATGCCTTCATGAAGTTCCCATACCGGTTATTACAGTTATATTTATACAAAATCACTAATTATAAATCCAAAGTATTCTATTACTCCCTCCTCCGTTCCGTAGGATTCTACAAGCAAAAGAGCATGAGTCAGGATAAGGAAAATATGTAATTTTTAGAGTAAAATTGATATTTTATACTTATCCTGACTCATGAGGTCAGCCCTCCCATCCTCCCCACATAACACTTTGGATTTCCCCGTAAATTCAAGTGTTGGGCTCGCAAAATCAGGAGAGAGTGAAGCACGAGGTATAAGGTGGCGACACCTTTCCCGCCAGAGGGATTAAAGGGGAGCAACTCGTGGTGAGTACCAATTAGTGATTTTACATTGAAGGGAGCTTCAATTAAGGAGATACAAGTGTTTCCACTATGTTCGCAAGAAGAAGAAGACAAGCAAAAGAGCATGAGTCAGGATAAGTATAAAATATCAATTTTACTCTAAAAATTACATGTTTTCAATAATGCAAAATTGTGTTTTATGAATGAATGTTTTAGTTTCATATATATGTTTTCATCTCCAAGGCAATAATATGCATAAAATGTTTAACATTTATTGATGAAACTTTGTAAGTACATCATATATCATCAAATATAAAGCAACTTATGTTTATTTTAGGGGATGATTGAATGGATCAGGATGTCAGTCTTGGATACCTGGTAGCTACTTCTCAATGTACCCTGACAGACTGGGACATTGCTCAGAATGCAGTATTTAAATACAAGCAAACAAAGCATCAAATTGAAGACATATTTTGCTGTTTTGCTATGGAATTATAACTTAATGTTTTGAAAAATGTATATGTAACATAAAATAGAAGTTCATTTTGGTAAGTAATCATTCAATGTTAGTTACAATTACAAGCTTCAGGATAAAAAAAACACCTTTGGTACAATTAGGTATGCTTTCTCTTGTGATACGTACATGTTTAAAATGGCACTATCAGTGGCTTTGGACACAGTAACACCGCTAATAACAATATATCTTTGTTTGCAGAGTATATTTCAAAGCACCCCTGGGTTGAAACATTTTTCCAGCCAGGTATGTGTGAATTTCCTTTCTATCAGTAATGATTATTATGTATGAATTGCCTTTCTTTACATCAGCAGTAACAGAAACATTTTAATTTCAGTTTTAACTTCTCTTGTCTGAATGCAATCCTTGTTCTTTTAAATCATTACAACAGTTTTATATGCTGTATCAAATTTTATGGTTCAGATGAGACAAATAGACATCCTGTATAAACGAGTCTGAAAGTGGAGCAGTCAGCCTTTAACTAAGCCACAACAGTTGTCACTGTGATTTATCCATCAAGTTAGAACTATTGATGTGATATAATATGTATATAATGGGCACAAATTATTCATTACTTTCATGAATAGCAGCAGAAGCTGGTTGAGGTTCACACTCAAGTTTCATGTTTGGGGCACATACCTGTCCTATGTGTCATTTTATCATTCAAACCTGGTTTCCTTATGTTTGGGTGAGATCAAGCAATATCTCCTGGGATATATCTGCAATGAAAGTGCATCATGATCCTTCGAAAACCATGGTTTTGAATAGGTTACCATGACTTCTCATTCAAATGACACCTCTAATCTTTCTGCCATGGAAGTTGTAATATACATTTGCATACAAGACACTGTTTATTCATTATTTGGGGCGGTGGGGTAGTCTAGTGGTTAAAGCGTTGGCTCGTCACGCCGAAGACCCGGGTTCGAATCCCCACATGGGTACAACGTGTGAAGCCCATTTCTGGTGTCCCCCGCTGTGATGTTGCTGGAATATTGCTAAAAGCGGCGTAAAGCCGAACTCAGTCAGTCAGTCAGTTATTCATTATTTTTTTGCATACTAAAACATTTAGAAGAATGGTTCTGGACGATAAGTATATTCCTCTTGTGAATCATTGATATGAAGTTCTGGAATATCAACATTCACTGTTACAATTGTAGATCTCCCGAGCGTGCCTCAGAGCATAAAGCTTTTATCATATTGTGTTAATACATTTCATATCAAAAGATATTATGCTTGTATAATAGAGATTACCTGTAAATGCTGATGCAGTGTTCTCCCTTGTTTTAACCAAAGTTCAATTTATTCCTAGGTTCAAACTGTCACACTCATCCCAGGAGATGGCATTGGACCAGAAATCTCTGATTCTGTCAAGCAAATCTTTGCTGCATCAGGGGTAAGTCCTTGAACAGTCACTGACTGTCAGTAAATAATGTCACAACTAAATTCATTATTTCATTGAATGTTTATCACTGCAGACAGCAAAATACCAACTATATCATAAATCAAAACCTGGCATACCGGTGTAAAAATCAGAACCATATAATTATGGGGTTTTTACATCACTTATTTTTTTTGCAATTATTCAAGTTACTATTAACTTTTCTATTCTTTTAAGAAAAACAAGCAAATTCTGTTTAACATTGAAATTTGGCTAAAGTTCTATTAAATCAGGTTAAGCGTGCCACATTTTGCAAACTTTGAGCTCCCTACACCCAAACATTATTACCAAGAGACCCCCAGTATTCATAGTTCAATAGACCCAGGTTAAGTTCCTGATTACAGCTGTAATTAAATCTTTTGATAGGCTCTATTATCTGTTTAGAATTGATGTTTAGCCTGTATTTCTGACATGACAGTGTTCTACAATTTGTTTTTTATTCTTGCCAGGCCCCAGTGGATTGGGAGGAGGTCGATGTTACTCCAGTCAAGGGACCTGATGGCAAGTTCCACCTTCCCCAAAAGATCTTTGAGTCAATGGGCAAAACGAAGGTTGGACTGAAGGGACCACTTGCTACACCCATTGGAAAGGGACACCAGTCACTTAACTTGGCACTTAGAAAGTAAGTTAGGCTAACACTTCTGAATAGTGTATGACATTGACCTGAATTTGTCAGTATTACATATGGCCATTACATATATGAACCTGCTGGTTCTGTTGGATCTACACAAGACACAATGGTCCTGACCAAAAAGGGTATTAAATGCATTATTTCACTGTACAATTGGGATACAAAACCAGCCAAGAAGGTGACCACTGCACCAAGCTAGCTTGTTTAAGTTGCTGGTTTTGTTAGAGTTAAAGTCAGTCTCTCACTGATTTCAAAAGTTGTACAAACTTAAATTGCTTTGTTCCTGCCCCAAATAACATTAGACCTCGAGGACAATTAATGTCACTGGTTCTTATGAATATATGCAGGAATTGAACCATTGGACCAATGTAAGTATCTACCACTGATCATACTGATTATGCCAGTGTTACTAAACTGATTGTCAAAATAGACCTAGACACGTATCATCAGGGGTGGAAATAACCCATTGCCCAACGCCCCGAGTCCAGTGTTTTTTTTCTGTCGGGCAAGCAAATTTGTATATCACACTGTACCGGTGTCCAGTTGATGTTCCAATGTTAATTATGTTGTTTATTTAAAAAATCAATAAGAAAACGGCCGGTATATTGGAAAAATTATCAGGGCAAGTGATTTTACATGTGCCACTGTACCGAGTACACTAGCAATTTTAAAGTTATTTCCACCCCTGATCATACATGTTCTGATATTTGTAGGCATAGCTCATTTTGTCTTTCACAACTGCCCCAACCTACCCATGCCCAATTCAGACTGGATTATACTGAAATGAAACAAACATTTTATACTTTATTTACATGCATCCATCATATACATGTATATGATCAATATTCTGTGGACCTTACTAATTATCAAATAGATTACTTCAGTTAACTTATGTCATAAAACAGTTTATGGTTGAACTTCTTTTCAATTTTGTTGGGGCAGTGGAGTAGCTTATTGGTTAAAACGTCCGCTTGTCACGCTGAAGACCCAGGTTTGAATCCCCACATGGGTGCTATATGTGAAGCCGAATTTTGGTGTCCCCTGCTGTGATATTGCTGGTGTATTCCGAAAAGCGGCGTAAAATCTCACTCACTCACTCCAAATTTATTCATTCTTATTTTGTAAGCCATAGTTTAGAAAAGTTCTTTTTATTATTATTAAGATAATACCATCAAAGTTTATTGGTTATGGGGTTCTTATTCATTCCTCTTGGATTTTCTAATCCAAAGTTTACACTAGTAAGCAACTCATTTGATTCTAGTGATGCTTGCATATTCAGAAATTGACTTTGTTTCAGAGCTTTCAGCCTGTATGCTAATGTGAGACCATGTCGCTCTATTGAGGGGTTCAAGACACCGTATGATGATGTCGACATTGTGACCATCAGAGAAAACACTGAGGGAGAGTACAGTGGCATTGAACATGTTGTAAGTGAATGAGTAGCTTTCAGCTTTCTTTCATTGTCCCCCTTTAACTCACAGCTTTGCCAAGTGTTTGTCTTAAGTGTCTTATGGGTTGGTAATTTCAGACTGTTAATAAAATATACAAGTAGTATCTGTAAATGTATTGGATGCCTACAGGACTTGGTTTGGACAACTCACAAGTTGCAATCCGATACATGCATTGTATCTCTATAGTGAGGTCAGGATAAGCATCATGATACCGAAAGAGTCACACAATCTGTTTTTGAAAGGTAGATTTCAGTAAGTTTTATGAAGCCAAAATATTTTTGTTCCATGTGACATGTTTAGAGGTGGATAATTGTTACATGATGACAAACAGGCAAACAATGAAATTGTTGCAATATTCACTGAAATATTCTGTGCACATCAGGTAGCATACTGATAGCTTTGTGATGCATTATACATCCTCCAGGGATGGTCATGAATTATCCCATCCCTGCTTTGACAAGACAAGGCCTGTTTGCAGTGTGTATGTTCAAATCTGAAGAGTTGTCTCCCTTATTACATTCTGTTGTATGGTTGTGTGCTTTGACAAGGAACCAGGGTTCGCACAGGTCATGGAAACTTGGAAAAGTTGTGGAAAATTAATATTACATTTCCAGGCCTTGAAAAGCTATGGAAACTGGGCATATATTTAAAAAGTTATGGAAATTTAGTTCATGTGGCCTTTAATTTCGTGTTTAAGTACTGGGCCCTTGCTTGCCCTGTCATGGAAAACTCAGAAAATAGCCTTGAAAAACCATGGAAAAGTCATGGAATTTAGGGTACTTTCAAGTGTATGAACCCTGGGAACTGATTTGATCAATTTTGGTTTTGTTGATGTTCTTGACATTAATCAAGTTTACTACACTGATGTTTTTTTCCTTGTATTAGATTGTTGATGGAGTTGTACAGAGCATCAAACTTATCACAGAACAAGCGTCCATGAGGGTGGCCGAGTATGCCTTCAAGTTTGCCCGTGACAATGATCGAAGCACAGTCACAGCAGTGCACAAAGCCAACATCATGTGAGTTGGGAAAGTTAGCTAGAAATCTTGGGCTATGAGGGCTATTTGGGGCCAGTGAATGAAGTCAATATGTCATTACAACAGTGATCACGTGACACTCACAGCAGTTTGATGGAATGAGGCTACAGGGATATTTCCGGGTGTTCACAGAGTAGGGCTGGATATTGCCCTGATTTTCATATTGCGATATATTGCAATAATTTAAGAGATATTGCAATACATATTGTGATATATTGACTGGAAGGACTCTGCCTAAGTGTGTACATCATAAATTCATTTTAGCTGTCTGTGTGCGACATCATCTTCTTAGTTGCTCCCTGTCCCCATTATGTATGGCTGTATGCCAATGGTTTACAAATAAATGAAATGATATTGAGCCTTAATGTAGAATGTTTAATTGAAGTACTGCATTCCAACAAAGTTTTGCTAACATAATGATAAATTTAATAGAAATAACATGATTTTCATCATCAGCGCTGTTTTCTTCAAAGGAATGCACTTCAATGCAGTATGTAATTATTGTTACTGTATGTCAGTGATTCAATCAGATTCAACTCCATTATAAACATGTATTAACATGAGCTATTGCAAAATGAGAAGACAAAAACATGATTTAGGTGAACTGCTTGAGCTTGAAATCTCATGTGACATCCAATAAGTAAGATCCTTGACTAGAATATCATTATACAGTCCTACAAGTTTTTTTAAGATTTTGGCCTTTATAATAAATTGATAACATGTATTCCATTATAAAACAAACAAAATGGTCACTCAAAGCCAAAGGCTCTGCTATTAAGTCCAAATAAAAGATTGGTCAAATCTTTTAAGGGCATTTAGAAGTTGAATGCATAAAGAAAGCAAGATTTATAGATGTCACCTTCTTTATTGTGAATAGTACGACATTTCGGAGTGTATCCTTGCTCCTTTATGACTCGATGAAGGAGCAAGCATACACTCTGAAACGTCGTGTTATTCACAACAAGAAGTTGACATCCATAAATCTTGCTTTTTTAAAAAGATTGGTCCATTTGAGGCCACTTGATTCCTTAAAAAAGATGGCATAAGAAACCATTTCGAACCCACAAAACTTAAAGCATTTGGTAGAATATTTGGCACTTTTGGAGCCACTTATAAAGACACTTCCACTTGTAAACTGTTACATGAAACCAACAGAAATGAAAGTATATTTGGTACTTTTAGAGCACATGTTGTTGCTATGGCAGTCAAGGGCAGATAATACAAAGGGGACTAATTCTCAATGATCCAATGATTGCAGATTCTGAACCATATTATGATAATCGTATCGCGAGATACTGTACCGGTATATACCGGTTTACCGGTCATATTGCACAGCCCTATCCCAGAGTGTACATTCATTAATATGTAATACATGTATGTAAAGTTTATTTGAATTAGAAAAGTAAGATGGTTTGATTTTTGAAAGTCAAACTAAAAGACTTGCTGACTAGTCAGTAGTGATGATTAAACTCCTGGTTCACTTCTCTTTTTCAGGAGAATGTCAGATGGTTTGTTTTTTGAAATGCTGTCGAGAGGTAGCAGAGAAAAATAGAGATATCAAGTTTTCTGAAATGTACTTGGATACAGTTTGCCTTAATGTAAGTTTTGCAGTATTTTAGGAATCATATATATATTGTCAGCCACAAGCATATATAATAATGGTTGCTCTAGATTTTTGCATGTTTTTCTTCTGTTCCTTCTCTCTCTTGACATATATATAAGACAGTTAAACTGCTAAATCTGAATCAGATACATGCTGCTTATATGCAAAACATGTTATGATTTCCCGTAATTAACAATCTAGTTCAGTAATGTAATATTTTGACAGTTTATATTCCTTGATGGCATATGACAATGTTCAAGAATAGCTGACAAGTTTGAAAATCCTTTAGGTCTGTGTTGTTCATCATGAACACTGACAATGGTATCTTTTAGCCAACGATTCCATCATACATTATATGTACGAGACGATCCTCCTTCATTACAGATGGTCCAGGATCCAACACAGTTTGATGTCCTGGTTATGCCAAATTTGTATGGTGATATTTTGAGGTAAGGATAGATTTCATTTCATCCAAGCAATGCAGTTGACAGCAAACATTATAATAAAGGACTCTAAAATCAGATGTTGTTAATGTCTTTTCACAATATTGACGAAAACTGTGGTTATGCTTCCAGTGACTTGTGTGCAGGCCTTATCGGTGGCCTTGGAGTCACACCAAGTGGAAATATTGGATCAGAGGGAGCTATTTTTGAATCTGTGAGTTTGTGTTATCATCAGTGTTATCAATTTTCAAAATGAAAAATTTAAGTGGTAAGGTAGTTTCAATAATCATTATGTTATTAATTGTTTGGTCTCCATTCTAGAAGATGGTGTGTCAATAATCAAACATAGGACTTTATAAATATCAATTTTTTATTGCCTTGAGTGATGTAGTTTGTTACTGTGTAAGAATCTACACCAAGACATCACTCTATGCAATAAATAAGAAGTGGTTATCAATAAAATCATATGCTTCATCATTATATTATTGATTAAGAAAGTCTTTAGATATAATATGTACAGAACCAAAACACTCAAGAAGCACTCAGTTAATTATTCCCCTAATTTGCTGATTTCGTTTCATGGAACAAAATATGCAAAATATTCTCATACAACCAGTTATTGTAAATTAATGAATTTGAGGGGGTAAATATGATGCTGTATAATTCATTGAAAATCACAAATCTATTTACCTGCTGGGTTTTTTTTGCCTGTAGTGATGTTGCAAGATGACTTACTTAGTGGATATGTTTGTGATGTAGAGAATAGCGAAAATGGTTTTAGTATTATATATTTGGTTACAACATGAAGGATACAAAGGAAGATAGCTGTAAATGTAATACTTTTCTGGGCTTTTTCGGCATGATCAGTCAGATCACTGAATCCTTTTCCAAACCAATATTTAGTCATGAAATTGAAACCAGTTCCCATGACTAAAGACTGCTCTGTGAATCATGATGGCAGGTTCACGGCACAGCTCCAGACATTGCAGGGGAGGACAAGGCCAACCCCACAGCCCTGCTGCTCAGTGCAGTGATGATGTTGCGACACATGGACCTTGGAGAACATGCTCGTAGGATAGAGAAGGCCGCCCTTGAGGTCATCAGTGAAGGAAGGGTATGTCTAATGTCACACCATTTCATGGGTTCAAGATTTAGCAACACACTCTTTTCCTTAAACGTTAATTGGTGCATATGATTAGGGATTATGACCGTGTGTTTTTTATGTTGTTTGAAATATGAATAAGAGCATCAAATGAGTCTCTTCTCTTTTTGAAGAAAAATCCCTATGCTTGACATTAAGCTGACAAGTAAGTGACAACTCATTTTATCATTGAGTGTGTGGTTGAGACAGGTCTCCCCTCAGGCTGCGTCACTGAAGCTGCAGTATTTGCTGACTTCTTCATCAAATAACTTTCACCGATACAGACATTAAGGAGGGATCCTTGGGGGGAAAGATAGCTTAGTCACATTTGTATTGAGATTGGCTTCTTCAAATGCGTTGTCATTTCAGGAATTATATTGATGATAATAATAATGAGAATATTTATAACGCGCCTTTTCCAGGCTAGATATCCTGCTCAAAGTGCACATTCTGATCATTATTACCCCGGATAACCCAAGCTGCCTGTTGGGCTCTAGAAGTCTCATGACTTATTTCACTGGGTACCCATTTTCTGCTGGGTGAACAGAGGCAATTCTGAACAAACTCACTTGCCAATGGTGAGATCACATGTATCACATGTGCTTCGTTGTGGGGCAGGACTGAAGTCCTAGAAACTGTCAGGAGTCAAGCTACCAAACACTGTCACCCATAGAAGGACTCTCCGCGCCCAGTGTTGCTTAACTTCAACTGATTGTGACCTGAGCTCTATGCACAGGACCACACACCACCACCACTTGATTAACTTGATATCCATGTATAATCTGTGATACCTTGAAGTGCATGTAACAGTCTGTGGCCTTTGTCACTTGTCCGAAGCCTATGCTTCATAAAGTTTCTTTTTATTTTGAAAAATCATCATGCAAATTATACACTACACCATATGCAAAGACTTAGATATGTTGAAAATTCGGTGAAAGTACACCTTTGTGCTGGTAGGCTGAAGTGTTTTGGACATAGATTGATATCATGTATATTACTTGTCAGTACAATGGTATACAAACCTACAATACTAAATAACATCTTTGTTTTGTCTCCCAGGTGCTGACAGGAGATTTAGGTGGAAATGCCACGTGCTCTGACTTCACAAAAGAAATCTGTCGCAGGGTGGAGAGCTCAACATAAGACCAGGCTGTGGAAGCTTATGTACAGCACAAATTACAATCTCAATTTTTCCCTTGTTTAACTTTTCTTTGTTATTTATTATATATTTTTTTTTATTTTTATGCAAAGTGGAAGTTACAGATGTGTATGGTTCAAATCTTGTAATGTCATCGACACCTGTGAACGTTTCCTGTGTGGCATTTGCTAATGGTGTAATCTGTCTGGTAGGAATTGAAATCCTTCACAGATGTCAGGTGTCCATGAATGTTAATGTTAGAGATGAAAATTCAAAATTCATAACTTTATGAGTGTTATTTAATACACAGTATGTTTGCAATTTGAACATTATATGTTTATATATTTGGGGCATTTTTTTGCAATAGACACCTTGTTATTGTAGCAATGTTGAATGAGTGTGCATTGAAATAAATATACTTATATCATATTTGTGAAGGTTTATTTCAAATGGTATTTCCCTCTTGACCTCCATCAGCTGCAGGATAACAGGCTGATAGAGGTTGGGAAAATGCTTCTTGTCTTCATAAGAACACATTTTGTAACGAAAAGCAAACATACAGTATGTTGGTAATTCATGCACATATCAAAAATGGTTTCTTTGCTGCATATTGGTGAGACAGACACAGAAAGTCATTATCAGGCTACTTGTTGTAGTTTGCACTGCACGTTGAAACCCTCCAAGCTTTCTCGCGGGTTCAACTGATACTTCTGTAATCTACGACATAGGTTGTTTCTGTTCTGCATTTTGTGTTTTCTGGATCATGTTGACCACATCATGATGTAGCCAGATTTTGTTACAGCTATGATGTAGTAACCGTCTAAACTCAACTCCAGCATATTTCTGATACTGGGCATCTAAGATGTGTGTTATATTGAGAGTGAGGCTGTTGCATGGATCCACAAAGATGCATGAACTTCTGATAGGTCATATACTGGTTTTACTCTGGCATGTCTCGGAGTGATGTCCAGATGAGCACAGATAAACAGTTTCAGGTATGCAGTTTCTGATTTTGCAACAGCCTCTGGTTTAGTGAGTGTGCCATGCTAGAGTAGAGAACCATGAGATTATGGAAGCAACTGTCCCACCGCAGTTGTGTTTGACCTTTACGTCAGTGTGTATAGTTGTTACATATCTTTAATTGATCAAACATAGATGTATATTAGCATAATATTGTTGACAATAAAATAAGTTGTCATGAGCTTTGTAGTGCCTTGTTTGTGAAAACAGTTGCCATAGGTTGGGTTGAAGTGTAGCAATGCAGTAGTGCAGACAATGCATGAACATGTATATAATTATGTATATCTGTTTTGTGTGTGTAATAAAAATGTCACAGCTGGGAACCAGCCAATCTTAGAAGTTTTTGAGCTACAACTAAATCCATACTCTTATCTTAGTGTCAAAGTGTGGAGCTTTCTGGACTTCTATGTGTACACAAGACTGTGGTAAACAACAGTTAACACTAATGTATGCGCAGAAGTGAATTAGATATACTAGTATACTGAGAGAAACAAATAAAGGAACACAGGAAAATTCAAGCATTCCTTTAATGTTTTCCAGTTTTCATCACCAGCTTTGAATAGTGCTGTGGGAGGAAATCTGAGAATAAATAAGGAATACTGCATTGAAATGGCAGTGGCAGAAACCAGGCCTACTGGTTTATTTTAAGAAGCATGTTCCATTACAACATGTGGGGCATGATGGGCGAGCTGTCTAAGGCGCCAGGCTAGTGATCCAGCGAGGTTGAGGTGTCAGGATCGAGCCCAACTGTGACCGGGTGTAAAAAACCTTGGAGTCAACTTTGTGTGCAGACTCTTTCAGTGTTGTCACAGCCACAAACAGTACACAGTGTACAGTACACAAACCCGTGCACACAAAAGAACCCACGAATCCGTTGGTATATGACCAGATGGTGGCCACTTGAATATGTGCAAACACCTAGTTGCGGGTACAGCAACGTGCAGTAAACTTGGACAAAGTACTGTCCACCCAGCTGTGAATGGGTACCTCGTAAGGATGGAAATCCGCATTAACTCTGTGTGCCTAGTGGCTGCAGGTACGTAAGTCCCAAAACTTTCAGTGTTAAATTTAAGCTTACCAAATTTTTAAACGTAGTATTTTTGTTCTTTTAAAATTCGGCTAGATTTTCCTGCAATCGCCAGATGCTGAGGGGATGGTGTAAATCCAACTTGGGTCCATGAAGGTAGCAAAGGCACTGTAAGTCCCCATGGTCCCTAGTATGGTGATCTACCTTCTGTTGTTGGCGATCTATAGCCCGTGTTTTATATTGTATTGTCTTCTTGGATTAAAATGTTTTAGTTTTACATGCTAGTTTTAAGTTAAGAGATGTGATACTCTAGTATTTTTACTGTCCTTTGATGACAGGTTTTTACGTTATATATTTGTTTGTTTTAAAATTGACATAAATGAAATTGTTCTCATCACGATATGGCTGACATATTGCCCATGTGACGCTAAATGTTAACTCACTCACTCACTAGTGGCTGCAAAAAGTTGTATGATCCCCGGGGAGTTGAGATTGATAATACGATGTGCCGGTGAGATTGACGTCCAATGATCGAGGGGAAAATACCAGCGCCTTCAGCATGTACCAGTTGCGTGGATGCGTGCGCTTTATAAAACAAAATCCTATAATAATATGTCCAGTACAGCAATAGATGGGTATCATTCACAAATACCCCCATGCTCAGTGACATGCTTTGTATTTGCTGGCCTTAATAGCAATCGACAATTCAACACCGATCAGAACACAGATTTGATTATATTGTTGTCCCATATACATCGATTGTTGTTATCTTGCGGGAGAATTTTGTTTTTCACTTTACAGTATTTCTGACCCGTGAAGATCCATGTTAGAATTGATCTTCAGCAACCCATGCTTGTCGTAGGAGGCAACTAGCGGGATAGGGTGGTCAGGCTGACACATGTCATCATATCCCAATTGCATAGATCGATGCTCATGCTGTTGATCACTTGAGTCCATGCCCCAAGTTAATGTGATGTCCTAGGACATAACCAGGTGAACTGTCCATCGTTACAGTCCAAAACCGTTACAGTTAAATGTCGTCCACGTTTCCACATGTTAATGCACCTGTAATATGCACATGTATAATATACAAGGCATTTGTAACTACTTTTCTTTAATGGTTTTGACATGGTTATGTTTATATGATATTGTCTGATACAGGTCATACAGTGATTGATGTAACCAACATCCTCACAATCAGTATGGGTACAATGCCGGCGCTTGTGGGCCACTCATGTTCATGTATGTGTCTCGATGTTGTTGTTGTTGTTGTTGTTGTTGTTGTTGTTGTTGTTGTTGTTTAACGCCAAACTCAGCAATATTCCAGTGGCGGTCTGTAAATTTGTAAGTCTGAACCAGACAATCCAGTGACTGACACCATGAGCTGCGGTCTCTGTAGTTGGCGTATGATGACATGTGTAAAGACAATCAGTGATCCTGATCACCTGTCCCCATTAGTCGCCTCTTACAACAAGCATAGGTCGCTGAAGATCAATTCTAACCCGGATCCTATAGCGGAATACTGCTGAGCGCGCCTTAAAACAACAACCAAAGCAGAAGCAATGCTGAATAAGTTACTGGGCGAGGCGGCTGTAAAATATGGTAGAGACGAGAAAGGATCCTTTCGGAACAGCCATATCGATTAAGATCTTACGCATATGAATCCATCTTCTGCACTGACAGGAACGGATGTGTTAAGACCGAAAGTTCGACAGCAGGTGATCGGTCGAGATCGACCGCGCGTCTGACAACGTCATCTGTTATGTCCAGGGTCAAGGTGAATGACACGCGTGTTCACATTCCAGCGTAATCATAAGTGACTGCGCATGTATATACATGGATATACATACTGTAGATACCACAGACTTAATCATGCCGGTATATAGCTGTCAGGTACTGAAGTACATGTGTATACAACAGGAATATGAAGTAATATTGCTTGAGTGTTTGCAAGTTCTCTTAAGTGACGTTTAAGGCGATATATGTCAAAATTAAACTGTGCTTTGTCGCAAGGTTTAGTTATTCACTGGTGGGGTGTTCAGTTCATAATCGTCGGATATATATATGACGAGTAACTATAAAAACATTTTCAATTTTAATAATTTCATGAAAATTAATATAGGACTCGTTTTACCTTTGATGGGTACTTCGGCCAGATGTGCATAGACCTGAGACCATAAATTTATTTATTATATGGCCTCTGCATAATTATGTGAAAGCAGTTCTGTTCAACATCTCGTGTGAGAGTAATATTAGTATTCCTACACATTATTTATGCACATCCACGAACGTCGTAAGGTCTCCATCACATACAAGTGATTGTTTGGTGCCTTCAAGAAAACAGCTTCGATTTTGTGACCAGTTTGTTTACAGATATAGCTGATGGAGAGATTTCTGTTTTGCCGGCGGCGAATGCCTCGACACGAAGAACAAATTTGCAGACGACAACATGGTACAAGAAAACAACTGAGGGTAAAGCCAGGGGGTCGTAATATGGTCCTGCCATTGTTCTTTGATGGGGTCGTGTGTTTGCCCTATGTCGTCTCCCCATTACTGAAGTTTTTTTTGTAATCACAGCCTTACTCCTCAACGTTGATTTCAATGTGCAGGAGACAACGGTAAAACACGCGGCAGTTTCAATGTGTCCCAGAAGACAATATGAGTCATTGTTTTCTAAAAGAATTAGAGAGATTGGAATTAAACAGAGAGATGAAGGAGAAAAGGATGGATTTCTGACCAGAATGATGTCGTAAATTTTATGTGTGAATTTATCGAATGTCCGCAGAGCGTGTGTGTAGTTTATTTGGCGTTCTGATTTAGGAGATGTTTTATAATGTTTTTGTTCAGTTGTGTAGATCTGCCACGCCCATTCATTTGTGCTGGTATTACACCAGAGTATTCATGCCAACATCACACATATGTTGGTTGTGCACGACGGATAGCAAGTTTCCTGTGTGTACATTATGAGGAACAAATTATATTAACAAGACATCTGTTGTATAAAATGTAGCTCCGGATCTTACAATCCGATCTCCATGATCTGCGCGTATGGACGAAAACCGAAAAAGCTCGGGACATTAAATTCGGTGGTGACGGCGGGTGAAGATCACTTTCTTGTTTTCCCCCGCAGTGATATTATTTAAGTTATGCTAAATGCGGCGTCAAAACATATTCACTGACTGTGATCAGGCCAAATCAAATTGTTTATTTGCGTGCGATATAAAATACACCTATATACACAAAGAATGCGATATAGGGGAATAGTTTGTGCGAATTGTTCTATTTTTTCTTCGAATCGTGAATGTCTTTTGTATTTCTCGTATCTTTTGTATGAACTCGCCAGTATACAAAACATCCCATAAGGCGTCCGTTTGGCTCAACATAGTTCTAGCAGGACACTTTTATGAATGTAGATTTGATTTTGAGACTTGGTTCATAGAACGAAGAGTGACAATAAATTAAGTACATTTTATGGCATCTAAATGTAACGCGAGAAAATCATCTGTAGTTGACCCTGCCTTTATCAAAAGACGGACTTGTTTCCAAACATTGTCCCCCAAACCGCAAATACGGTATGCTCTTAGATTCCAACTAGGGAAATAGTTTGTTATGGACTGCTGAGATTAGGGTAGACATTATGAAATAAGAATTATAACTTTTGCTGTTCTCTCTGAGAGTGAATGCATATGTTTTTAAGCTGCAATATCTCCAAGCAACCCAGTTGTGCGTTTCACACATCATACCCATATAGGTATAAGCTGCCTGCCGATATTCAGTATTATTGTATATATAGATATACATTTATAAATAAATGTGTTGAACTTATTAATGCACAAAACAGATAATCCCGATAGTTGTATTTGTGTGACAAACCTGCTGTTTTAGTAAATGCTTGTGGCTATTGTCCATAACGACATTCCATCCTTAAACAGCATTTACCTTGTGTCTAGATCTGAGACAATCAGTAGGTCAATATAAACCAAGCTCTGCGAGTTAACGCAACATATCCTCCAGTCAGTAACAAAGCTTACATATTTATTGACAACAACTTCTTGTTAAACTGTATTGCAGAGAGCGACGTTCCGGTGTAGATCGATGTTTCTATTCACTTCAAGCTTGATAACAGTGTAGGAATCAACACAGAAACGTCACTCTATGCAGTAAACAAGAAGTTGTTGTCCGTGAAATTGTACCCTTCCTTTTGAGAATACCGAACAAACAATATCCTTACTCATGTATGTGATACACAAAATCTATATTTATACAAAACAGCCATAAAGACGGATTTCACATTTCAACTCCTATTTATCAGTCTCTGTTTCAACATAATCAAGTGTAACTGATGTCTCGCATTAGCTTAAATAAAGCACTGGAACCAAAACTAATAATCGGAAACATTTTGTACCACAAGTCTCCAGATTTATTATGCGTTTGTAACACACTGGTGATGCATATTCCTCTGGTATATTTTGAAAATTCAAGTCTATTGAATTATATCCTTATTGGGGCGATGGGGTAGCCTTTAGTTGTAAATACCCGAGTTCGATTTCCCACATGGGTGCAATGTCTGAAGCCCATTTGTGGTGTCCCCGTCGTGATATTGCTGTAATATTGCTACAAGCGGCGTAAAACCATACTCTCATGCATATCCTAATTGCACGCAGCTTTGTTTGAGGTGCAGGTGTCAGATCGATGGAGCGGCTGAGGACGTACCACCAGTGCACGAGGACATGTAGGGCTCGAATATCGACATTTTAATTAACAGGGCCATGTTTTGTCTCCAAGGTAAATTATCGAAGAGGCCGACTTGCACCCTTAAGTTGATTTTCTCTTAATTGTATTGCTCTGAACTGCTGTAAATGTGCTTTGAGACTTTGGGGTGTTTCTGGAGGCATCGAGCGTTCTGTGGACAATTATATACCGCTAGAAATTAGTTAGGGATGTTGTTGTTAAATAGTCGACCTTAGTAAACAGTGATGGCATGCCATGCATGTACTGTGGGAAGTAAATGTGACATGTATATGCTGATACGCACGCACGCACACGCACAGGCAAACGAATTGTCCCGGATTGTCCCTTGAAAACAGTACAGTGGAAAATGGGTTGTTGCAGAGGTGCAACCGGTTTTCATGTACAGTCGAATATCCCCTGTGTCCATCGGAAAAAGAGCGTATGCCATGGTGGGAAAATGTTGTTCGGTTGAATCGATGAAAAAACTGTTGCAACAGTGGTATCTTTATTCAAATGCATACATATATGCAGGCCAAAGAAACATCTCTGATGCTCTTTCTGACTGTTATCCTTCAAAAAAATGCACAACAAAACGTCTTATACCAATTCTAAAATAATTACAATGGTCGATCGGTTTATGGGACGGGGTTATGGACAAACAGAGACTTCGATTCGAAAACGATAAGGATGTGATTATAGTTTACTGTTTCTTTGTTTATTTTGTTGTTGTTTTTCTCGATGCAGCACGCGTGGCTATACACGTCAGCAGTTTCCAGTGCCCTGCTAGTTCACTGCTTCATCTCAAAGGATCGAGTGCGACGGGCCGTGTGTATCGTCTTTCAACGACTTTCTGTTGATGCTCAGATTGCTGACATACTATGGGTGATACCACCATCAGGTTATGTTCCTGTAAAAAAACAAACATGTCTTGACAGATACGGGCGGTGCACATCCAGATCCTTCACCGTGCAACCAAAGATAATATTGATGGAATACATGGTGTCGCCACCAAACCTATACGTGTTTGTACCAGGGAGATTTCACTATTTTCTTAAATGACTGTCAGGAGTTTCCGTGTAGACAATGTATTTGCAGTATTAACAGAGGAGATCGAAGTGTAAGTGTCCGACTGTGAATATCGTGCTGACCAATCAACGTTCCGAACGAATTCCGCTGAATCTGGAATTCGAATCTGACAATAACATATGCCCAATCAATGCACATCTATTGTTAAGAAAATGTCATTGCTGTTATTCGCTCACATAATACACCAATATATACTCATGGAAATTAATAAGGGAACATATGAAAGTACAAGTGTTCCCTTATTAATTTCACTCACCGATCAATACATATCTTGTGAAGAAACCTGGAAAAGAACTTCCATGTGTTCCTTTATTCGTTTCCATGAGTATAATATAGCAAACACCGCTCATCACATCTTCCCACCACACGCGAAACCAACTGCATCACATGCTTGCACCACAACGAAACCGTGGCGGATCGAGGGGGATGGAGGCACTATAGTGACGCACCTTTCATGGTGTGTGCAATAAACAAGGCAACTGAGTTTTGCAATAAAAAGGTTCAGTTAAATTTCTTTCGGTTGTTCTAGTTTTTACTCCATTCATGCTTTGAACATAATCCCATTGTCCAGGAGCGAGTTCCCAAAGCGCAAGTTCGAAAGGTTTCTGGGGCAAATTGTTCCCTAAGTTGTTGTCCAGCATATTTTTATACTGCCCTTGCGATAGGCGTTACTATGGTTACATGCTCGTGGTTGTTTGCAGTTATTGTCACAATAATTACATCACAGTAGACAGCAACTTATCTTTATTTGTATGTTCGTGAAGGGGTGCCATATGCGTGACATATATAACGTCAAATTTGTTTTTTGCTGTGCATATTAAACGTGAGGAGTACGACAAAAAATAGAAATAAGATGAGGTACAGCTATTTATGTTGTGTTCCAAATCACATCTTGTTTTTTCACACAGAATAAAAAAACAATAAAAACAAGTGCGTGCAGACACATCTCCTGGTTGAAGTAATGCAGACCACTGTAAGAAACACCTCCAGCAGGGGTGTGATTGTATTAGCGTTACGGATCTGTTATCTATAGAATCCGAGAAGGGACATTGTCGCGTTGTCGCATTGTCGCTCTCTCAAAAACAAGTAAAATGAGGCAAAATAAACCAAACGCGACAAATGGGCGAAATGTCGCGTGTCGCGTTTTGGTGAATTTTGCCTCATTTTGCTCGGATTTGAGAGGGCGACAACGCGACAATGTCCCTTCCAGGATTCCATAGTTAACTACAAAAAAGGGAATAAATCGATATAAGGAAACTAACTCGTTTTCTTCCTGTCATCTGTAAACTACATAGTTATGACAAAACTTGTTACTAAACTGCAAACACTTCCGGGCAAAAGAAAGTATCGCTTGAATCTTGGATTTGACCATGTCAAAATACATCACCACCATATAACCATCAGACCTGTTTGCTTTTCTTTACACCGTAGAGGCGGTGGGGTAGCCGAGTGGTTATTTAAAGCGTTCGTCTCGTCACGGCGAAGACCAAGGTTTTAATCCACACATATGTAGAATATGTGAAGCCCATTTCTGGTGTCCCCCGCCCTGGGCCCCGTTTCACAGAACTCTCGTAAGCCTAAGATCTCGTAACTTTTCTCGTAGCATTCGTACTCCCTATGTTAAAGTATAGGAGGTACGAATGCTACGAGAAAAGTTACGAGATCTTAGGCCTACGAGAGCTTTGTGAAACGGGGCCCAGATATATTGCTGGACTATTGCTAAAAGCGACGTAATTCCGTACTCGTTCACCTCTCTGTATGTTTATGTCTGGGGAAATGAAAGTATCTTCACTGTGAACTTACATTTAAATACAGCTGGCTCTTAATTTCATTGCTTCATTGACTGAGAATGATACTACTTCACTACTTTTTCTATACCTAAATTTTGTTAGGATTACTTTGAACCCCGACCAAACATGGCCTTACTCTGTACACTGTTCACACGACAAGAAGTCTACATTACCCATATGTTATGTATGTTACGGTATGTGTGTTATTACCCATATGTTATGTATGTTACGGTATGTGTGTTATTACCCATATGTTATGTATGTTACGGTATGTGTGTTATTACCCATATGTTATGTATGTTACGGTATGTGTGTTATTACCCATATGTTATGTATGTTACGGTATGTGTGTTATTACCCATATGTTATGTATGTTACGGTATGTGTGTTATTACCCATATGTTATGTATGTTACGGTATGTGTGTTATTACCCATATGTTATGTATGTTACGGTATGTGTGTTATTACCCATATGTTATGTATGTTACGGTATGTGTGTTAAAGCCAATTTCATGTAATTATTACATACATAACCCTGGTCTGCGTGTACTTGCCTAAATGCCTGGGTAAACAATCCGCGCATCAATAGCATTGATGTATTAGCTGTGTGTGGATTAAACAGCTGCACCAGATCAATAGATATTTACAGACATGAGTTCAAAAACGTATTGTATTTCTCAACCTGTTAGCCGGCGACATAAATCGCCTCAACGATTGTACCAGACGTTTACACACGTCATCGGAATATGTCACGTGACAGTTAGTCTCTAGGCGAGATACCTCTCATTTGGTTTAATTCTTGTCAGGCGTGCTGGTTTGTAATTAAATTGTAGTGTTCAGTTTATACCATGCTTTAATGACAGCATGGTTATATGCTGAAGCCTGTATCAGTAATAGGTTGCAGTGTTAGGTTGTGGACCTCCTTGAGAAGAAGGAGGCGTTTATGTTATTTTATACTTAGCGACGTTTCAATGCATTTATCCTATAAAAGGCTGTTTGAACTTGGTGTTTTTCTGTGCCCTATCAAACCAGAAATTACTGGCGGTAACGGATATTATTCTTTCGCTGGACATTAAAAATATCTGATTTCACATGAGCAGACAAAGCCTATTTTACGTATGTTATTAATTCTAATTACTATTTTGATTTAATTCGAACTGAAATCATAACCGTTAGATCTATAGTATTTAGTTAGATACGTTCCTAAAAGATGGCTCGATATATATAAGTATGTAAGTATATATGGCTGTGATATATATAATATATGTATGTAAGTGTGTATATATGTGTGTGTGTGTGTGTGTGTGTGTGTGTGTGTGTGTGTGTGTGTGTGTGTGTGTGTGTACATCTGTGCTTTTGATATCATCTGGCCAACGAGTTGAAAACTAAGAGCCTTTCAGTGTGAAATTATTACTACTAGGTCATACTAGCGCTCTTTCGTGAAAATGCATGTGTTTATGGATGACTATAAGTTGGATTGGAGGACATTACTTTTGATCAGTTAGATTTTGAAATTTCCACGTTTTCACCTTAATCAAACAGCTTTTGGGCAAGAGGTGTATGGCTCTTTGTAATCTTCGCGAAAGGGGGATGCCCAATTGTACCTCAAACGTTGTGTAATATATACACCAAAGGCTGGAATTACTAGAACATTACTCCACATAAAGGGAGAATTGACTATTGGAACGTCACCCGGTTTGTCATATCGTGTCATGTAGATAGTGACTCGGAATGTTTTGCATACACTTGCTGATGTGTCAGTTTCGCCTGTTGTGTTGCTGGTTCAGCGGCTGCTGGGGTATAATGAACACATCAGAGCAAACATACATCCAAGCATAAGTTAAACCTCTCGGTCAATTCTTGGTCTGACCAACCCTGCAGAAAATCCGATTCGTGTTTATAAAGAAACAGTTCGCCAGATGGGGAGCTTAATTGGTGCCGATAGAAATGCAGAATTCTTTCTAAATGCCTTATTCTTAAATTTCGCTCATATGTCATGAAATAGAAGTCCAGCATTCCGCAGATCGTTTTCACAGTAAACTTGAGATGGCATTTGCTTTCATGTTGGACAAATGTGCCCTGAACCTCTGAAGATAGAGATGAAAATGTATCTGGCATGACGTTTTTCCCTCAAGTATGTGATAAGGGTTACAAGGTTGAAAAATAGAACGTTTTTTTATTTAAACAATGAACTTCTTTTCTGAATTATAAACATCCAAGCAAGTCAGACACATGTCTACCTGTCACTATTTTGTACTGCCATGGTGATATCTTTGTATGTATTTGTGGACAGAGTTAATTTTAGAATATAGTTGTTAATTACAGCACATTTGTTTGTTTGTTTCACACCTAGTTCTTTAACGGACTGATTTCCAGTTAACCTTTTAGTTTCCGCTTGGAAATCAACCGGTAACAACATTTTATTAAATAAAAAAGGAAAACCAGCTTCTCTCTAAATCATGCTTCAAGAGCTCTCAGTGGGCTATAGCAAGCCAGCTGTATGAAACGGGTACACATTCATACATATACCTGTACCTATACACGACTTCTGACAGCGTTGAATAAGTTTCATAGAATGATCAAGTACCATACATAGTTCACGTAGAATCTGTAGTCTGATGGTGGAGACGGTTTATATCAAGTCTGAAAGAGCATCAACACACTCTGAGGTAAACAAAGACCTTCAAGTATACATGTGAATAAACATTACAGGGTGTAAGTCCCGGGCCGCTCGGCAGGACGCTAATTGGTATATTCTCTCAAGACCAAACAGAGCCGTCACGCAACACATACTTCACAATATGACAACAATCACCGAGTCCAATAAGTTTGTTCTTGTATGTCATCAGATAACGAATCTAATCTGAATTCCTGAAAAGATTCCCCACAAGGTAAGGTATAGGGTTACGATGTTATGAAGGAGCAATTCCTCTACCAGAGTTCACGTGCAACAACAGTCATATACCCTGCACTCACGTTTCACAATAGGTCCAACTCTTATCAGGCTATTTGTTCGGGCAGGAATCCCACGTTGGTTTAAGGACTAAGTGTTCAGCAGGGTATTTTCTTGTCGCTCTGCACGCCCAGGACAATTTGGACGACTTTTATTGTTCTCGCTTGTTGTGGCGTTTCTGTGTTTGTAAACAGTATTCAGTCTTAATAAGGAAACGTTTGAGGTCGAGATTTTCCAGGTCGAGGTCGCATATTTATGTTTGATTTTTGTGGCAAAGTGTACGGAAACATTAGACATGACCATTCACATTTGATATACCACTTGTGTATATTCAAGGGTTACTGTAAAATATTATACCGCACTTTAGGGTAAGGGTGGAAACACAGTAATTTTGAGACAAATTGATATCATGATGAAGAAGACTTACTTGATTTTCATGGTAGCCTATAGTCTGTTTCACAGTCCCTGGACCACATTATTTTCATGGTAGCCTATATTCTGTTTCACAGTCCCTGGACCACATTATTTTCCCTACTGCCAAGACCTCGATGCAGTGCTAAATCCCTAAGTGAAGCAAGTGTAGATTCCCATC
The DNA here is from genome assembly GCF_003918875.1 of Haliotis rubra. Classification (NCBI taxonomy): domain Eukaryota; kingdom Metazoa; phylum Mollusca; class Gastropoda; order Lepetellida; family Haliotidae; genus Haliotis; species Haliotis rubra. Next base: position 261,541 of record NW_025765115.1, on the reverse strand, counting down.
TGCCTGGGGTTCCTTTTCAATTTAAATGGGTTTATTTGTTCGCATCAAAAGTATATATATTAAGGGACTAAGCGTTAGTCAAGGTGGCCTTCTAACATATTAATCTAATCGAATAATCTCTGGCATGTTCAAATTGGAATGTTTGTCGACAAATTCTGTAAATGTGATAAAATAGCTAAAAGCATAACTTTGTTGTAAGGAACTGGTTGATTCTTCTCCTGCCAGTGGCCGATGCTCTTCATGCCAGAATACCAATGTGGACATGTAGGGTTTCAACACAGTCCTGGAGCGGCAGCTATTTATATGCAGTCTCTCACATGCTATTTTGGGTTCACGATAAACAAACAATCTTCTTGTTTTAGCTCGTGTTAGGCAATACTCGAAAACCATTATCTGAACATGTTTACATGACTTGAGTCTCTATGGATATATCATCAAGGGCGATAATTATTTACAGCTTCCTGTCTTGGTGCAGAGCTCTCTGGAAATATATTGCATTGGTATCCTCCTTTTTGTACTTGAAATGAACACTGCATCGCTCATATCAGAGACATGTTTTCATTCTCTATGTTTTGTTGGTTATTTACCGCCTCACTCAGCAATAAGGCGGCGGGGTAGCCTAGTGGTTAAAATGTTCGCTCGTCACGCCGAAGATCCGGGCTCGATTCCCCACATGGGTACAATGTGTGAAGCCCATTTCTAGTGTCCAGCGCCGTGATATTGCTGGAATATTGCTAAAAGCGGCGTCAAACTATACTCACTCACTCACTCAGCAATAGCCAATGTGCCGGTGGTCTGTACAAGTATCGAGCGTGGATCAGGCAGTCCAGTGATTGCCGTCTTGAGTATAGATCCCCGCAAATGGGACATGATGACATGCATGCATCAATTAGTCAGCGAGCAGGACCGCCCGATCCCGTTAGTCACCTCTTACGACAAATTAGCACAGTCATTTCTGACGACAACCACGAGCTGGTGAAGACCCATTTGCAGTTTCAAAATTTGTAAGACACTTCGTACCTATAAACTTCACAAACCGAATATTTCTTCTCCTTGCTTAGGGTTTACAAATCCAAACATTACATGGTTTATAGTTAAGGCAGCGACACTGGAAGCTTGACACATCATAATATTGCTTTTGTAGGCAGTTAAAAGCATAAAATGCTAATTACATGCCACTACTGTTACATGTTGAAAAGTAAGGATTTGTTTTATAAATTTTCATTTGAATTGAATTATTCCTGAAAAAATCTTTGAAAATTTGAAGTCTTCAAACAAGTATTCTTGAGCTAAAACATCATTTGTTCTGGCAGATTTCTTTCATGACATACAATTACATTCTTATTTATCAGAAAAAAACAGAAAAAACAAATGGAAAATGAAAATATTTAGTATAATATAGGTGGAAAACATTAGTGACATTACATACGAAAGTAGTGATTTTTTACACGAGACGAAGTTTAACGTGACTGCAAAATTCCATCTCTCTACACAGCAAACAAAAACAAATACAGCATATCAACTGAATGAACTATAATTTGAGCAACACATAACCTGGTTTGTCGATTTTACATACCAAACACCTTCACAATTAAGTGTCCCTACAGTTACCTACTTACTTACTTACTTACCTACCTACCTACCTACCTACCTACCCACCCACTCACTCACTCACCACTCACCACCACCACCACCCACCCACCCACCCACTTTACTTCACTTACTTTACTTACCCACCCACTTACTCTACTCTCACCTACCCACCCACCCACCCGCTTACTTACTCTACCCACCCACCTACCCTTACTTACTTTACTTACTTTACCCCACCTACCCACCCGCTTACTTCACTTACCTACCCACCTCCCCACATACCTACCCACCTACCTAGATACCTACCCACTTACTTACCTACCTACCTCCTTACCTACCTACCTAGATACCTACCTACCTACGTACTTACCTACCTACTTACTTACCTACCTACCTACCTACTTACTTACTTACTTACTTACTTACTTACTTACTTACTCCACCCTGCGTCCTTCATCTCTGCTTCCACAGATCTTCTCCTAGTCTCCTTTGGACGTCCTCTGTTTCTTTTTCCTGTTGTCCCTACCTTTACAAGTATCTACATACCCGCTACAGCTGAAACCAAGACTGTGATTGTTGAAAGTAATTACTAAAACTTCATTGAAACAAAATATAACCATTTGATTGAATGTGTAAGCAAAGCAGAAACTGTATTGAGATAAATGTGAGTCAAAACTGACACTACCATTGGTCATTTCTGTGGGGAATCGAACCCGGGTCTTCAGTGTGACGAGCCAACGCTTTAACCACTAGGCTACCCCACTGCCCCAGTAACAACAGTAACAGATACAACATGAGATGGGGAAAATGACGCATCTTCTTTGTAGACATTTCTGTAGTCTTTCAAAACTGCTGGCACGAAAAAAACAAGTTTAAGTAGTTGAATCGGGTTGCTAGGGACACGTCATGTCATCAAACTATATTTACAGAAGTGACAAGTTACAGAAGTTTTTGATGGGCCGTTAGCTGGTCACAAACCATCGGGTAACATTTGACTCTTCAAAGCTATTTTGAGGCACTTAACTATACTGAACCACAAAAGAAATGTCGCACCGTTAGCGGTTTCTTAAAGCACACACTTTAATTCACTCTAATTAACAATCAAAAGGGAGGATTGAGTTCAAACGTGACAATTCGGGAACGGGAGTTCACACAAACAAAATCACCAAAAATGGTACCATTAAGATACCCCAAAGTCAGTATTGTGTGTGGCATCTATGGGCATCGATGAAAGCGTTGCATCGTCTGTATATGGAATAAATTAGCCGGTTGATGAAGGCCATAGGCACTATGGTCCATACTCCATAGTGTGAAATGCCAGATCGAGTCCACAGCAGTTGTCGGCCTTGGGTGGAGGTCATTCAGTCTTCTTTGAATCTAGTCCCAAAGGTGTTCTATTGGACTCAAATCCGGACTGTGTGCAGGCTATTGTAGGGTTTGGAGAGGGGTGGGGATGGGGTGATGTGTGTGTGAGTATTCACTTGAAAGGAAAATGCGTAATGATAGGCGGTGCATTTGTCAGTTAAAGCCTAGTTCTTCCTCTACGAGTTGTTGAATATACGTTAAAGGAGAATCCGAACGAAAACAAAACTTTTGATATATTGTAAAGGATATTCTAAGAATTACCTTCCGTGATTAAAATTGAACAAAAAGTCCGAAAATAGCAATAAAAACACAAGAAACGTACTCGTATTTCCGCCTTTTACGGAAACACCCGACAGTTAATGAGCAGAGGGGTATCACGTGACTTGACGTCATAAGTGCCTGTTGCTGATGGCTGCCTCTTTGATTTTACCTCACAACTTAACAGTGTCCATGGATTCTTAAGCAGTAAAAGGTGTTCCTGATGTCATTTCTGAAATGTATGTTAGTCCGTATCATTACGATCCGATTTTACATCTTGCAATACAATCTTCCAGTGAAGATGAAGAAGAAGAATCAAGCGAAACGGAAGCACCGCTTGAGTTCAAAATAATTTTTAAAATATACCATATCATTTAACAAGAATACTATTTCACAGCAAAATGTGATACAGTTCCAACCAGCAAACCCACCCCTATAAGTATATGACCAGTCCCTAAGAATGATATTTTTTGCAATGTGATTGCAGTTCCTTTTGTGTCAAATAGGTGACTGTATAAGGTGTCTGGGATTTAAAAACACAATAATTATGCTTCAGACGAGGGAAAATAGAAATTATCTGCCTCAAAAATTACACTGGAGTTATTTGGTTGAAAAAAGTTTAGGATCCTACTTCTCATTAATAACGTAGAAAGTCTCCACACAAAATCCCAGCCTGGTCGAGCAGAGATAATATTCGCGACGCAGATAAGTTATTCCCCGAAAACTGGTGAATTATAAAATACTTGTCAGGACAATGTATGTTTCCCCTGTGTTTGGTTATGGAAATAGTTATGGTACTCGGCCGTAGCCTTAGAATGGCATCTTGTCAACCAATGTGAACACAGAACAACTTTCACGGCACACACTACTGACAAATAGCGAGTCTGATGCCGACGTATTTCTGTGCACTTAAGACCATTGTAGGTTTAAGGGCACAACAGACGTGCGTAATTGGACAAAATGGAAAACAATGAAAGCAACAAGTACTTCATGATTTGCCGTTGTATTCGGCAATGTTTCGGGTAGTCTGCAGCATTTAGGGCTCCAAACCCAAAAGAACGTCATAGCGAAACATTTTCAAGCTCATGTGAAATCTCTTACTGATTTTGATATCTAAACTCTGTCAAAAAAAGAAACGCAACCCCTGTATTTTAGAGATTTTGATCTGAAGTTTTAAGACGACACAGCATTTTTATTATTTAAGACAGAAGTCTGAAATTTGGCAGAATAATAACCAAGATGGGCATGTTTAAAATTGTCATTTCAAAAGTCATCTCACAGACACCAGTTTGTCACCAGGGGGGGCGTCTTTCTCAGTATCTCGTATGAGCACCACGAGCTGCAATCACTGCACGGCATCTCCTTGGACAAGAACGGATAAGACGCCGGATTCTTTCCTGGGGAATGGCTCTCCACTCCTCCTGCAGTGCAACGCCGAGCTGTTGCAGCGTCTGTGGCGGCGGCTGACGTTGACGTACGCGTCGACCCAGAGTATCCCACAGGTGTTCAATAGGGTTGAGGTCTGGTGATTTAGAGGGCTATGGCAAGACATTGACGTTGGAATTCTGCAGAAAGTTCATTGTTGCACGTGCAGTATGAGGCCGGGCGTTGTCTGGTTGAAAAATCTGTGTCTGTTGGTCAATAATCGGGAGAAGGTGAGGCTGTAATACGTGGTTGATGTAACGTTGGGCTGTCAGGTTCCTTCAACGATCACCAAGTCTGATTTCTGGTTGTATGAGATGGATCCCCAAACCATAACGCTTTCTCCGCCAAATCTGTCCCCTGTCGGACGCAGATGGGCGCAAAACGTTCATGACGTCTCCTATACACACGTTTTCTTCCGTCGTGATGTTGCAAAAAAGAAAACGGGATTCATCAGAAAACCAGATGCGCCTCCAGTTTTGTAAAGTCCAAATCCTTACGTTGTTGCACCACCTGAGTCGTCGGCGGAGATGTAGGGGCGTAGTACAGGTCCAACAACTGGTCTACAGGCACGTAAACCCGCTTCTTTCAGACGGTTCCTAATCGTTTGAGCTGACACTCTCCTCAAACCTGGTATTTGTGTGGCAGTCACGGTTGGTAGGGCATGCCGATTACGCAGGTGATGGACCCGGATGTACCGATCTTGAAGGGGGGTCGTGATTCTTGGCCTTCCACTTCTCGGGCGATCGTTGGTCAAATTGAAGTTGTTGTAGCGGCTCCAAAGTCGGGATATCGTTGTTTTGTGAACATTTAGGTGCCGTGCAACAGTTCCAAAACTTTCTCCGGCTTGAACACGACCAATGGCGATATTTCGGTCGGCAGCACTCAATCGTGGCATTTTTAACACAGCTTTTCGGCGACAAATGAATGAATATAATACGAAAGCACATGGGCTTTTATACACCCATACATTAACTGCCATTTTCATGATTTGCATGTGTTTTTTTTGTGCGAAGTCACCATGAGGGTCATTTCATGCGTTGTGACGGAATAAGCAATAAAATACACTTATGCGTACAAATGCAGTTGTTTGGATGGTAATCTTCATTAATTACGTGTATAATTTCAATACATTCGAATAACATTTAGTTTGGAAGCAATAACTTCATTCAAACGAATTTTTCATATCTGAGGACAGGGGTTGCGTTTCTTTTTTGACAGAGTTTATCTCATGGGTACCAGTGGAACTGCCCCAGCTACAAAATGCCCCAGCAAATTTGGTCATCCATTCTAAGTTGGTCAAATTTATTTAAAATGATTAAATATATGCCGTAAATGCATAGTTTTTGTCAACTTTGATATTATGTTCTTCATATTATTAAGAAGTAATATTTCTGATAAATGTTCCATCAGTAAACTCATAACTATGTATATACTTTTATATGAAGAACATAATATCAGAAAAAGGTTGACAAAACTATGCATTTATGGCCTATATTTAATCATTTAAATAAATTGAGGCATTTTAACTGCCCCCCTGGGGCAATTTGACCAAATTTGCTTAGGCAATTTGCAGCGGAGGGCAATTCGACTGGCAATCGTACTTGATTTAATGTATGTTAAAAATACCACTGACAGTAAGCTGTAACAGGTAATGATGGAGTAGAAATGAATCTCGTGGGTAATTCTTCCTTCTTCAGCCTAGCTTTGGGATTTGTATGCCCCATGTGTGCTTGTCTTTTTTCATATGCGTCAGACTCGGAATGATCGGACCATTTCTCATGTCTATGTCTGTCTCTTTACTTGGAAAACCGAAGAAATGGTGGCTTTCCATTGTTCCATGATTCCGTGCATCCCCAGGCAACAGAATACACCATCGTACCATTTACAAAAACGACAGAAACAACACGATTTGTACTACTGTAGCGCTTGGTCTTTGGGAATATGGCGGACTCCAGGCACATTTGACGTCACGGTCACGTGGGTTCCAGCGAAATATGCATAATGGCCGAAGCTGAGATTTACAGAAACTGTTTTCGCGATTAAAACATAATTATACATAATTTTTAATTGAAAATTTGGGAATATGTTTCTGATGACTTTATCTTTCACCCAGCAAATTATTGCAATTCACTCGTATTCTCCTTTAAGTATAATGTTATAATGTTTAAACTTGTGCTGTGGCAGAAATGTTTTAACGTTGTTCTGCTCATTACGGACACAATATGCAAAATGTCGGCGTGTTCTGGTGTCAACGAAGGACATCTCTGAATGATCGTGCTTGCTCATTTCAAGGCTGGTAATGATTTATTGTCTCGACGTAAAGTTAATTAGCACTCAGTAAGATGGTCACATTCCTTCTTGGAGAATTGGATGTTTATTAGGCGTTTCCATCGATTTACATGTTGGGCAATTAGAGGTGTTCATGGGGAGTTTCAGAGAGTGTCGCCGGTGTTCTCATCTGCGCTTAGACGGACAGAAGGATGCGACATTACTGAGAGTCTGTTTTGGTGATTTGTTAATGAGAATGCGATGATTGTTCGCCATTTCTGTCCCCTAATCTGCCCTGTGGACGTTGAAATATGAGCCCCAGTACATTCGAGTATCAGTACGTCCTTAAATGAGTGACCCGTGAAGGTCCGGGTTAGAATTGATCTTCAGTAACCCATGCTTGTCGTAAAAGGCGACTAACGGGATCGGGTGGTCAGCCTCGCTGACTGGGTTGAAACATGTCATCGTATCCCAGTTAGGTAGATCGATGTTCATGCTGTTGATCCCTGGATTGTCTGGTTCAGACTAGATTATTTACAGACCGCCGCCATATAGATGGAATACTGCTGAGTGCGGCGTAAAACTAAACTCACTTACTAACTCACTCTTAAATGAGTGAGTGAGTTGGGGTTTACGTCGCTTTTTTAGCAATATTCCAACAATCTCACGACAGGGGACACCAGAAATGGGCTTCACACATTGCACCCATGTGGGGAATCGAACCCTGGTCTTCGGCGTGACGAGCGAACGCTTTAACCGCCCCTAACAATATTCGAGACCTGGGATGTAGTGAGCAATCGAGCGTTGTTGTATTCCAATATATGGACCAGTAGTAGTTGAAACATACCAGTTATAGAACCCCATAGTTTCTCGTTCATTGCGGCAATGAGTTATTATTGTTATGGATTAAAATGTTACATCTTTATCCAGGAAGCAGACATTTTAATGTGCATCTCATCTGCGTGAAATCAACCATACAAATCCATGCGCTATGAAGCTGCAATGGTTACCCCCTGACCTACAATGAACTCGTCCGTGTGACGTCACCTCCTGCTAACTTCGAACTGCGGAAACTTCGCCAAGAGTTTAAGCGAGTTGGTGACACAACCACATCAGAAGTTAAGATAACTTTCCTACAGATCTTGGATTATTCATGACACAAGAAGTAAGTATAAAGCGCTGTCTATCTTGTAGCGACATTCTAGCAGTGTATTTGGAATGTGAAAGCGGGAATGTCAATCGTGGGACGTGTACGACTACGAGTGAGTTTGATAGTGGCCACGGAAGGCTGTGGTCTGTCGCCGATATTTCTGTCAGCGACAATCTTACAACTTGAATGGCAAGCATTTGTACAATTACTTCACGCTGTTTCTGTAAGGAAATACCATTTGCGCTATGTCGTTAAATGTTTCTTTATTTCCGGATGTAAGTTTATTACGGACTTCTTTAGCACAGCCTACTCGAGCGTTATTGAACTTTATCCCATGTTAAATGGTGTGTGACGATCACTCCCACCTTCAGGCTGTAGACAACATGTGGGTATTTGTATCGATTGTGTTACAATGTGAATATTGACTGGCTCTTTGATAACGATATCATTAGGTCAGCGATATGTATCAGATGTTGAGTTAACCTCAACAATGTAATTTATATCGGTTCAGTGACTCTGTTGTCACAAAACATCCCTGGTGAGGTCAATAAGTCAGAGTGATATATTACACAAGTATAATTAGACCTGATCAGGAAAATTATTTGAAATGGCCTCCATCCCCCAAAACTCACTCATAACAGTGAGATGGCTCTACAGATTATCTAGAGCAGATAGAATTACTTACATGAACAGAAATGCAATGTGTTGATATAATAATGATAATATGCTTACTGTGTTCTGTAGATGCTACGTGTACATTACTTATTGTGTATGTCAGTTACAGTGTACTGGTCCAATGAATAGCTGCCCTTACACCCAAATGATGACTCAAATTTTTAAGGGAATATATTAAGAGAGACCACATGTACAAAGTAAAACAAGATGCCTTCTTCGATGTCTATGAAACGGAAAGATTTAACACAACTTTGATAAGTGCTCAAGTTAAGGAAATCTGTCATGCAAGTATTAATGGATGGAAATTTGTTGTACACTATATATAGCCTTTCCTCCTTGGGTGTTAATTATTTTCAAGAGCTGTTGGGCATGGTTAGCTTTCAACAAATAAATATATTAATTGTTTGATTCTTGACAATGAGGAAAATATTAGAATGATTATAAGTGTTTTGTTGATTGTTTCCTTTTCAAAGAGTGACCATGTTTATTTACAATAAATAATGGAACATCAAAATCTTGTGAATAAAGTGGTACAACTCAAATAGACCAAATTTAAAACCATATTATGTATGACAAGAAAGTAGTCACTGTACATATCTTCCAGGGCACTCCCTCGTCTGTACTGGATCAGTTTCATAAACATGGATTGCTATTTGGAAAGCTGTGTAAAAAGGGGGGAAACTACATATTTGTAAAATCAGTTAATTTAGTTTTGAGGGAAAGTAATTATATTGCCTACACTATCAAGCCTGATAGCAGTTAATGAGTATTTGAGCTACTTCACTGTGGCATCAAAGAGTGTAGTAAAGTGTGTTAATTGTGTCTGCTGAGCATCCGTGAGTACACAAGATAATGACATTATATACATGACTGCAAGGTTCAGTGCCTGCTGTACATATGGACAGCTTCATTCGGTGTGGGGGCGGTGGGGTAGCCTAGTGTTTAAAGCGATCCCTCATCATGCTGAAGACCCAGGTTCGATTCCTCACATGGGTACAATGTGTGAAGCCCATTTCTGGTGTCCCTTGCCGTGATATTGCTGGAACATGTCTTTAAACTAAACTTGCTTACTCACTCATTCAGTGTGTTTATGCTGATGTGAATTGTCAGAAAGAAACTTTACATGAACTTTGATATTGTTTTACAAACAGTAATTTCATGACAGGTTGATAAACTGTTACTATTTCACATGGAATATCTGTAGGTAAAACAGAGACTCCTTATCCTTGATGTGAGCTTTAGGCAGGAACATTTTCCAGGATTTCATAATGTGACTTGTTAACTGAAGTGTGCCTTAACCTATATGCTGATATGGCCACGTATGACATGGCTAAATGAGGTTTATTGTGTCAGAAATTTTGAATCATAGATGTTTTTTCAGGGTAAATATAACCAGGCCTTTGGCAGCTTGAATCACTGTACAGTGAAACTGGAATGTTAATAGCTGTTTCTAATGGCTCAGAGAGACCCAGCTATTTAGTCAGTGATCAATACCTTGAAGTGATCAGATACTGATAAGAAACCTCCTGTTTTGGAATTTGTAGAAAGGTGGCACTTAACTGGAGAACATGTCTTTTATTTCACGAAGGCCTGGCCAGACACAAACATATTAACAAATATTAGTTACTTGAATATTATCTTTTTGTGAGTGAATGACGAGACAAATGTGTCATTCCACAAGACATAATTCCGGATACACATCCAGAATGTGTACACACGTCCCAGCTTTGCTGCACTGAATACATCAGGATACCTTGTCACGGGTACAAGGGGCGCTGGGGTAGCCTAGTGGTTAAAGCGTTCGCTCATCATGCTGAAGAACAGGGTTCGATCCCCCACATGGGTACAATGTGTGAAGGCCATTTCTGGTGTCCCCCACCGTGATATTGCTGGAATATTGCCAAAAGCTGTGTAAAATCAAACTCACTTACTCACAGATACACACGCAGTATCTGTACACGTCCCAGCTTTGCTCCACTGAAACCATCAGGATACCATGTCACAGATACACACACGGTATGTGTACACACATCCTAGCTTTGCTCCACTGAAAACATCAGGATACCTTGTCACAGATACACACACAGTATGTGTACACACATCCTAGCTTTGCTCCACTGAAAACATCAAGATACCTTGTCACAGATACACACACAGTATGTGTACACACATCCCAGCTTTGCTCCACTGAAAACATCAAGATACCTTGTCACAGATACAGACAGTGTCTGTACACACGTCCCAGCTTTGTTCCACTGAAAACATCAGGATACCTTATTAAATTGACACTAGCATCAGATACAGCGGCTAATTATATCATGTTTTCACAGCATGTTTGTACACAGAGATCTTCCAGCTTCCTGATGAATTTCCTGTCTCAGGAGATGACCTAGTTAACAGCCTGACTTTTAAGTATGTCACTTGATAATTTCTCCTAAACAGCCATTATTCTCAGTTACTGATAACTAGATTCCCATGTACACTAGAGGTGGTTGGAATATGCAGCCCCAGCTGGTTGTAGTGTTGTGTACTGGCTGAACTCAGGCTGTTCTGGGTGCATAGGCCCAGTAAATGGGGTAGAAGCGTGAGTCATGTTTAGTGCTGTTTCTCAACATGTAAAGAGCCCATTGTTTCTGTAGTGTTTCAAAATGGTTTTGGAACATGCTGTTTGTGGAAGCTGTACATTGGAAATGAATTTGTTCATGAATGTTCTCTTTGAAATAGCATCTAATCTGATATCGAGATGATCAATGTAATTTTACTGAGACAGCATACCACTACTACTTTAAATCCTTGGTAGCCTTGTGAACATATCACATTGAAGATTTAGTTTTTGTTTTCCTACTTGGTACAATAGGTGACCCCCATTCTTGGTGTCACCTTCATGATGTGACTGAGATATTGTTGACCACAAAGCAACTCTACAGCAATGTTAATTGCTACTTGCATGCAAGCCTGGGCTGATTGTGTAACATGAATGCTATTCTGCACCCTAGGGCCAGCCAATTTGAATGAGTGTACTTTCCAGTCTATGTTATCGCTGATCAGTCCAGTAAATGGTTCTGGTTAATTCACATCCCTGATGACTTACTAAGCATGGTTATCTCCCTTGCTTGGGTGACTTCATGTGACCAGAGAACAAACCAGCAAAGCTTTGTCTTTATGACACTATGAAACATCATTGGCATAAATCATATAGACATGGAGGCCTATACTGCATGCTTGTGTTGTTTGGGTGGCCATTAATTAGGATCTCAATGCAAGGATAATTCATTATTAGTTTCGATTTGAACATACACATGTATTTCATTCTCATGAAAAGGGGGGGTGGTGGGGTAGCCTAGTGGTTAAAGCGTCCGCTCGTCACGCCGAAGACCCAGGTTCGAATCCCCACATGGGTACAATGTGTGAAGCCCATTTCTGGTGTCCCCCGCCGTGATATTGCTGGAATATTGCTAAAAGCGGCGTAAAACCATACTCACTCACTCACTCATGAAAAGGATTGTGCACAAGTTATGACAACTTTGAGTGCCCCTCTCCCGTGGCCAGTAAGCATGGTGTCACATGTATGTACTGAGATAGATGAGGACAACTTTATGGGTGAACAACTTCTTTATTCAGATGACAACGTTTCGACACAGATTCTTGTATCGTTGTCAAGCAAGTATGATTCAGGTAGAAAACAAGGTTTTATATATGTATGTATATGTGTGTGTATATATACTGGACAAAATAATTAGGGATATTGGTATTTTTATGATTGATATTCAGAGCTCCAGATAAGATTTAGCTCATGTGGGTACTGTACCCACTGTATTTTTTGGGAGTGGGTATTATGAATGTTGAGTGGGTATTTCATTTTCCGTTACCCACTGCTTTCAAATATGTGCGTATTTCAGTCATTTTACTCACCTAAGTATTATGTCATTGAGTAAGTTTACTAAGCAGGTATGTTCTGCCTTATGTCATACCTAATCAATACTAAGTTAAATATAATGGAAATGATTTCATAAAAAATCACTCATCCTACACTGACAGTACAACACTTGTCCTATACTAACAATACAACTTGATAGCAATCGATGTCTTTTTCATTACGCAAGTGATTTTTATAAATATATACTGTACGCATTTGTTTTAAACTTTTTGCGTATCTAACATTTTAAATGCGCAATTGGTACGCAACAATTATTTTTCAATGCGTAATTGGAAATTTTCTATGCATATTTTACCCGGATACGCAGCTTATCTGGGCCTCTGGATATTTGATCAATGTGTCAATGAATAAATACATCATTATTCATAATTTCAAAATTTACACATTTCTGGTGTCCCCCGCCGTGATATTGCTGGAATGTTGCTGAAAGCGGCGTAAAACAGAACTCAGTCAGTCAGTCGGTCAAAATTTACATGTATCCCTAACTATTTTTGTCCAGTATATATATACCATGTTGTTTATTAGAATTTCACACACACACAGTATATATATATGTGAATTAACCAGAACCATATATATACTGTGTGTGTGTGAAATTCTAATAAACAAGTTTTTATCTAGCAAGAACATGACTTTGTTGATCCTGCCAATCTCTAAATGCCATTCTAAGGAGCGTCCAAAGTGTTGTTTTTTTGTAGTTCCATGAGGACAGACCATGACAGACAGGATTGACTTCCGTTTGTTTGGCTGGGGATTTTGTTAGTCACTGATTATTTTGTCCATGAAGGGAAGATGTACAGTTGAACAATACACAATTATAGATTTTGTAGAATGTTAAATCTGTTCATAGTATTTATTTTGACAGTATTATTTAGATAGTATCATGCAGGATCACCCTCAGCTGTTCTTGATAAGCTTGCTTCATGAATTCAAGGGTGAGGTCAAGATGTTCATGTAAAACACTCATGTTTAAAATTTTACAACTGGTAAATTGTGTGTTTTTTTCAACTCGCATGTGTATGTTCATGTGTATAGATGTTATTGTCTTAATGGAACCAATTTTTTTTGGGACTTTCCTAATGGTTCCAGTTATAAGGAAAATGTGGTTCATCAAGACGTTTTTGAAAACTTATCGTCATTTTGGCAGTTCCATGTTAGGGTAGTCTGAAGGGTTTTGTAAGATGAGAGAAATTAGTGGAAATGATCAACCCAAGAGTTTGGCGAGATCATGTAGATACTGATGGATTGCAGCTGACGGATAGTTCCAGGGCCAAGTTGTCGCTCGCTAATCTGTGTGCCCATTTGTACTCGCTGAGTCTGCAATGTCTCAATTAGCATAACATGCTCTGTAATGTTTCACTTAGTCACAGGAATACCTGCAATAGTGCTGCAGGCATCTGTTACACATCAACATGCTAGCCCAGGATTTATTGGAACAACGTTAGCTTGGGAAAATTGAAGAAAATGTTAAGATATGTCATACTGTTCATCGCACAAAGTGATTTGATTCTCAACTACAATATCAACTTTCCATTCAGCAACGTTGTATTGTTGTCTTCTAAAATTTATTCTGAAATGATATTGGAAAGCAAAACAATAATTACATTCTTTTGTAACACGTCCAGTGTGAATTGAAAGGCTGTCAAGGCTAGGTTTATGGTTGAAATTGGGGGAAAAGATGGTTTAAAGTGTGATCTCTGAGTGTTGGTAGTCCATGGGGTCTGGTGACAGTTGTTGAAATTAACATTAATTATTTGTTTGAATAAGCAGGCCATTTACATGGGAAATGACAATATTTGTTAGATCACCTGAACATGACATTCATGAATGAAATGTTGGTCATGATATCAATCATTAGTTTTCTTGCACAGATATGATTGTTTAGAGGGACTTTTGACCAGCCTTCTCTCCCATGTAGCGCAGTACAAAGCCATGTATTCATGTAATGTATGATACTGACATGTCCTGTAAGTCATGGCTGTTCAGTATTATAGTTACGAGATATGCCCAGGGCTCTCTTGTGATGAAATCTATGACCTGATACAGATCTACAAAATCCACTTCCCAAGCACTTGTAGTAATGAGTACAATATCGTGATTGATAAGTTTTACATATATATAATGAGATGGTTCTGTTTTGGGTTTTGAAAGAAAAAGGTGAGAGTGAGAGACATTAAATGAAATCTGAACATGCCTGAACCAACCAACCCCACTCGAGGACCTCCCTCCCTGGTCTTGAATGCACTTACTTTCCATAAGAGCTGCTAAGTGGAACTAGACTGGTTTCAGTCCCGTAGAGGTTTCCGTGCAAGTTGCTGATAAACAATGACACTAAGGAAGGAACATGTGGAAGTACTTGGTTTATGAGTCAAATGATACAAAATGTCCCAAATGATGAAAAACAACATTTTTGGAACAATTTATACCTGTAGGCCACATATGAAGTAAGGGGATTCTTTGAAGTAGCAAAACAGGAAATGTTTTTCTCTATTTTCCAGCTCTTTTAAAACCTATTTAGGACTTTTTTGTCTGTTAAATAGGTAATGATTCTGTCAGCCTGCTGTTTCTGTATCAGTATGACGTTTTGTAAAACAAACAGCACACACTCCTTTAAATGCTAAAGTTAAAAGTTGTTTTTGTTATTGTCACAAATTGTGACCATGCTAATTGGTATATTTGTGTATTTTATTTCAGAAAAATAATAAAATGACCATTCTTGAAGGGCACATGCTTCCTTGTGTTTATATACTATGTTTATGTACTATTTAGCTCCTTAACTTGATAGACGATGTTATTATGCCGAGGGCTTACAAAATTATGTGAAAATGAACCGTTTATTGAGATATGGATCCCAGAGAAAGAGTTTCATGTTATTCCACAAGGGAACCATTAAGTCACTTAATTTCAGCTAGAACTGAGAAAGATGACCATTGCTGGAACTGAGAAGGGGATGTAAATAAAATGGGTGTGAATGTTTTATCATATCATCTGGGGTCTGTATGAGAGATAATGGTGTCTAGTTTGTTGATATCGGAATCCATATTGTAGTGGATCTATGAATGTGGACGTGAATGAATGAAAGACAGATCTTTTCATGGGAAACTTGAGTCTTGGGCAAGTCTAGTAGCTTTCCGCTGTGAGATGTGAAACAGTTGTTATGGGAGGGTCCAGCGTGTTCACCTAAACAGACTTTTTCTGTTTTCATAGGACTTTTTCATCCTTGAGAGGATAATATATCTATTTAGCAGTGCTGGAGATCAGATTGATCTGGTTGTCAACTGCAGCTGATTATGTTCACAGGTTAGCAGTAGACTTTGTGACCTGAATCTGTGAACACAAATGGATTATGTGTTACATACTGGATTTAAAATTCATGTAACCAGGATCAACTGGTACACATATTACTTCCTTGTGTTTCCATGTGCTTCAAGGGGGAGTAATTCAAGTAGTGTCTGAACACTCACAGTATGGTCAGACTGCATGGGGAAATGCACAGGTATTATACCTACATGGCTGATCATTTTTGTAACGGACCAGGATATATGAGGTTTAGGAAGTAGATAACACTTTGTTTCCTGCTGTCCCAGACTTCAGGAGCCAATGGCATCACAGTGAATACTAGGAAACTCCCTTTGACATGGTCAGCCATTGTAATGACAACTCAAACATGGGAGGGAAACTGTATTTACACACCAAATATGACTGCACATAGAGCACATTGTTCATATAGACAGTTGGAAAGTTTGAATGAGGCCATGATTTGGTCAAAAGAATATTTATTCCCAGACGCTCATTGCCACTTGTAAGTGCTGCAACATATCTATCTCTGTGGTGGACTGGTTTACACAGATCTAGAGTTGCTCTAACAGTTCATGTACAGCCTACCAAGTATTTGTCCATGCTTTGAGACTTATATATCAGTATAACTCATCAAAGGTTTAGTGTGAAGCCCATTTCTGGTGTCCCTTGCCGTCATATTGCTGTCATATTGCTAAAAACGGCGTAAAACCATACTCACTCACTCATCAAAGGTTTAAATAACAATAGTCGTATGTTGATATTTGTGGGCCTGTGTCTTGTGTCCAGTGGATGCTCAGGGTGGTACAAGGCAGTTACCAATGTGTGGAATTATTTAAACAGACATCTCTTTTGCATTCTATATGTGACTTTGGAAGTTACTTGCATCCATTCACAACTGGTGTATACAGGACACCAACTTCAATGTATAGGATATCCATGAATCTGTACAGGCAGTAGAATGAAAAATTGGATTATAAGGACAATTAGTCTTCTTATAAATCCTACTCATGACATGCTGTAAATGTACATTTTGAACCAGTAAAAACATTTGTAATGTGACAACTGTTGGAGGCCCTGAGGCGTTCTTGCCAGCTGTTTTCCATAACATGTGTGCATGAACGCTGTGGACGATGCTGTCAACACAAGCTCTCCTCCCTTCACAGTGCCAGGGGGCCTAGCAAGCAAACAAGGAAGGGGTGACTGGGTCTTTAAGATGAAGTCAGTTACCAACTTCTGATTGTCTCGGTGTAAGTATGCATACACATGTATGAAGCTGTTCATTGTGTAATGTAGTGACTTGGGGATTATTAACTGAACAGCTTGGGAGGTAATTTGCATATTGCCCTGATTGTGTCATGAAATGTGGTTTGTTTTGAGCAGTTGTCCTAACTGCAGCATGTAGTTGCCCCTGACTGCTGCAAGTTTGTTGTGGCAGGGCGTGGATCCTGGATCCTTCTTCAACCAACTGGTTAACTTGCCCTGACTCAACTTTTGGAATAGTAACAGGTCACTATTAACATGGATTGTTAATAATTTTGTTGACGGTCTAATTGAAATAGTCAGTTTTCTACATGTTGTAGACAGCTTGAAATTTAGGTCACATACTTTCACTTTCGTCTTTTTCTGAATTTGCGTATATCATTTAGGAAATCACAACCATTTATCAGAACCACACAAATATTGTAACGCTCTATGTCAGCCACTTTTTATGATTAGAGCTGGTGAAGATGTTGTATCATTTTTCAAGTTATTATCTTACAACATAACAAACATGGTTGCATCATGTAAGTAAATGTGTTAATTTGTGTAAGTAATTGTCATGATTGTTTAATGTCTTCTTTTCATCTACTGAGCCTTCTGTAAGAAGTAAACTGTTTATACAGTAACTGGAGCTGGTTGTGGAAATACTAGTAACTACTAAGTGTTTCCAGATGTTGTGTGAGGACAACCCGAGGTAGTTTCTGGGACAGGCACAACCGTGGATCAAGGGATCAAAGACATGGATAGCCCAGCTTCCTAATCAGTGGAACCCTGAGCTGATTAACTTGTCAGAACACGTGTAGATGAGGGGAGGAGGAGGAACATCACTTGCACACTCAGTGAATCAGTCTCACACCATGTACATGTCATGGATGACTTCCTGTAGGTCGCTGAGGTCAGGGGTCAAGGTTCTATCTGTCGTAAGGACAAGACCACCAATGGTTCATTAAGCTTTTGACATCTGTTGGCGTTAAATCAAACACAACTAAAATAGGTTTTTATACCTTTTCTTCTTTTCACCAATACATGTTTTACAATAAATGGATAGTTCATAGTTCAATACACATAGTATCTAATCAAAATGGGTATGACAATTCAGTAGCTGATAGTTATGGCTTTTACAGCAGATGTATTATTCAGGTAAATAGGCAATATTCATGATTTTGGTGTAGTCACAAGTTAAGGACGAGATATATCTGTCTATATGATGTGTATTGGTTATAGCTCTTTTGATATATTGGAAATTTGGTGGTCGTTTTGAGAGTTTACATTTAAAAATGTTGAGTTTAGTTGTATTTATGATTAGATTTACTACACCATTTCACTTTTCAAAATAGCCAAATAGGATATGTAAAATCTAGTTTTATTCCTGTTTTCTCCTCGATCCACTCTTCTAGTTCTCTCCAGATATGGCTGACTTTTGTTCATTCGTATAAGATGTGTGTTGTTAATTCAGTGTCAGTTTTGCATAAGACATTTATTATTGTCCGTATATTTCATTTTATGTAGGAGGTCGTTTGTGGATAGTATTCTGTGAATGATGCTGTGTTGAAACCAATGTACTGTTTGCGTGTGCGAAAGGGTATATAATGCATGGTTTTCCATTCTTGTTCTGTTTACAAGGGTACTTGTGAGATTGTGCTCCCATTTCAGAATGTGCTTGCTGGTGTTAATGTCTAAAAATATGATCTGATTATGCACTAATCTGGGCAAGATGGTAGTATAGTATAAAAAGCTGTTCATATTGTTACATCTATATTTCTTTGATCTTTACACGCTTGTGATGTGTTCTGTCCAGGTTTATGTTTGTCAGTTCACTTCCTGTGGTATTATTTGGAAGAATGTTCCAGCTAAGACAGTAATCATAGATGTTTGGCATCCAGCCAGGTTCACATTTTATCTTTGGCTGGTTGATTGGTTTGATGTGATGAAAGGGAAATTTGAAATGATTCAGTATTTCTGCTCCTTTCACAAGTAGTTTCATGAGCTGGCTCATCCATTAGGAGTACATGTCGAACAGTTATGAGTGTGTCACTGTTCAATGTTGCACAGACTGAAGATGTTAACGTGTGTGCAGAAATATCCTTGCCTTTGTCAGAACAGCTGTGATTGTAGCACGTAAGGGCATCTGCGTCGGGATCTAAGTGACACATTTACAAGTCTGCGTTGGTATTGCTTAATGATACAGATGGACAGTTGTCAGTTTATTTATCTGTGCTAAACACAGTGGACACACAACAAACAATCATCACTTGTCAGCATCTCGATGAGGAAAACAGAAACAGTTGTGTGTATTTTGAAAGGACAGTTCATGAAAACATCTGTATATTGATAATGATAAATCTGTGTAATCATGGAACAGTTTGGGTATTCTCTGTTATCAGTGAATAGATGGCAAAAAAACATTTTTGAAATTTTGTGACACTTTGAAATGTCTTGGTATCAAGTTAATGTGAAATTAGATGCAAACACATGGGATGTAACTGTGCTTGCTAGTTGTTGACATGGTAAAACCCAAGTTTGCCAAAAAGAAATAAAACAGATTAATAGTAAATACTAAACGGTTCTTCAATGTTGATCAAAATCACTAAACACCAATAATATAATGAATATTTTCTGTTTATTTCATGGAAGGATTGTGATGTTTTAACCCCTTTACAGTTTATGAACATTTTTGGAAATACTTGTTTAACTTCAACCAATATTTGATTCAGAAAATTTTTAGAAACATTTCTGTCACCAGACATACATATAGTCTCAGATATTTTTTCTTTCAAATGTCATTAATTTGATAAATATGTAAATAATGATTGAGCTAACCAACATGGGAGTTTAAATTGAGATATTGAGTTTTCCCTTGTACAAAGACCTAACTGAAAAGTGGTGCTTCATTTGGCCATTGATCAGCCATTTTTGAGAATGTAATGAAATTTAGTTTGTCTGAATGCATTTGTATGGCTGTCATGTTGGCCATGTTGAAAAGGTTATTTTTTTACCACTAAATTCTGTGAATGTTTAGAATGTAATGTAGCTTGGTACATGTACAGCTGGTAGACACACAATATATGTTCTGTGTTTTTTCAGATGTGTTTTAAAGTTTGACAAAGATTTGAACCCAGTACTTTGGACCATGGGCCATATTCCTTTGTTATCTGTGATCTGTGAACAGTAAACATCATCACAGAATCAACTTGACTGATAAAGCTGAAACTCACCTCCTTATTCCTATCAATGATGACATCTCAATTTGTTCAAGAGGTTCAAAGCTGATTTTCCAAATTACCACTGTTGTAGCTTCTTTGATAAACCTTTGTAATGGCCAGTGCTTGCCTGTTATGTAATGCTGTTCAGGTCGGTAAAAGCACCTTGACATTCTACACATCTTCTGTGGAATTACCTGACTGAGGAAGCTGCTGAAGAATCTGAACTGTGGCATGTATGTTTCTCATTATCATCTGAGTATGATGACATGTTATTTGGTCCAAATCAAAGGGATTTTCCCGTGTTTTGTGAAACAGCTGAACAAATTATATGGCATTAAGTGAACAGCTGGAATTTGATGTAAACTAAATGTAATTGTTGTGCATTGCATCAATGTTCTAGAACAGTACATTCATTCTTGCAGATTTGTAGATATTGTACACATGGAGGTACTGCTTTTATAGTTGGTAATACTTTTGGCCTCATTATTTACTCTGTAAATATGGGAAAGCAGTGGAGTGAGCAACAGTGGTAAAGGGCACTCTTGATTAATATTAGAAAAATGTTGAGGACAATTTCAAAGTAAGTACAGTGCTGTGGGACTATCTTCTTTAATCTAGATTAGTTTAGGTTTCATAGACTCCACATAGAACTAACGTATGACTAACTTGTTAGTGTATTTATTTAATGAAGATATATTGGCGGCAGTGTTTTCTGGTGCTATCTGTAGAAGTCTTGAGTCCTGAGGATATCTCCTGAAACCTGGTAGTGAAGCCTGTAGAGTTTAAATGAAGGTATGAACCAAGGCTGCCACCAGCCTCCAGGAACTGGACCATCTATCAACATGGCACACTGATGCCAGTATTTACCATTCCAATCTCTCCATGTGGCCTCTGTGAAGATTTCGAAACTCGAACAAATTGCTCTTTATATGAACTGGGTGAGAACAAGAGTGTCTGCATGTACGCCTTGAATCTTCCCCTGAAATAATCTCCCCTTTCCGTGTTGGAAGCCTGTTTGCATGAAATGATTCATAAGCTAAATAAACTGATGTTAGAGATATCTGTACACACAAGTATCTCAATTCATGGGGTGGGAATCATGTTTATCCTGACAGTGCTGGGGTTAGTCCGAGTTTCACCCAGAACAACTTCTGACAACTTTCACTTTTCAGTTTGTACGTTTTGAAAGTCTTACGAGTTTTGACAATGATAAGGACTTGATATATTAGTTTAGATGCCAGATTAACTAAGGTACATAGTGTTTGTACATGTATTGATTTATTGTCTCCAATATTACACTGTCTGTAGGATTCAACCATGTTTAGTACAACTGGTATTTAACCTGCGACGTCAACGTTCTGTAGCCTGTAATCTGTGTACAAGTCACCTTCTGTATGTTGATTAGATCTTGATTTTGTACATCTGATCAACTGTAACATCTATATAATATGCCACAAGGCAATTAGTCAGTTGAAGAGTGACAATAAACAATATGTTACAACCAAAACATTTTTTCATTATGTTCAGTCAACAGACATTTATTCCTGTTTGTGAATTCCTTCTCGATCTCTGATGCCTTGTTTGTAAACACTTAAAGTAGTACCTACCTAAAAATATATTATTTGCAATATTTTCCAGATACCTGAGATTTTAAGATTGACAAAACAAACCCCAAACACTAATGTCCACAGGACCCTCAATAATTAATTTCCATGGTCCATGAGATTTAACATGTATTGTTTCACTGTTTCTGCAACGATTCCAGACATTCTGAGCATACTGGGTACACATTTCTGTGTCAGTAAGACCCTGATACAGTTTTTTCCATTGGCTTTACCCAATATGGAATAAAAATATGCATAACGTCGGGAAACTGGAACAAAGACACAGGAGACCCAGCAGTCCAAGGTAGAACAATTTGCTGGGCACAGTTTGCCATGTATATAAAACCAGACATCCTGCTGGGAAGTGAGTAAAAACCATTTGTAAAACTCAGTTCTGGCTTTCCCAGTGAGAAGCTGCACATGGTGGTGTTAATAAGACAATTCTGTTAATATTGTAAAGTAGCCTACTTCTGACTGCTTTAATGTGTTGCGTATTGACCTGACACGGAGTGGCAGAATATGCCATAAATCACCTATCTCCCCACCCCAGCCCCCACCCCCATGAATGGGGCCATGTTGACATACATACATCAGCTAATCAATACCAGCTGGCCTGGGTCCCTGCAACAGGGAGGTGGTGTAAATTACAGGTTTATAGCATGATGGCAGACAAGTGATGTTTGCCTAATCAGAGGGACCATCATCAAGTACGTCTCTGGGAATTTGATACTATTATCTACTTTAAATATGCCCTAATGTAACAATATGAAAAATATCCTAAAAACATTTACCACATGCTAGACTGATGATACTGAGTGAGTGAGTGTGGTTTTACGCTGCTTTTAGCAATATTCCAGCAATATCACTATGAGGGGACACCAGAAATGGGCTTCACACATTGCACCCATGTGGGGAATCGAACCCATGTCTTCAGCATGACAAGCAAATACTTTAACCACATGGCTAGTCCACAGCCCCACTGATGATACTTACTGTCGCATATGATTTATCTATTGCGACAACAGGTGTATTGGAATAATTTGTGTTATATTTCAAAGTATTGTGTTATTTCAAACATGTTTGTTTGTCTTATGACAGGTACAGTTTTAATTATTCTTTTCTTATTTGTGAGGTTGATATATTGGTTAATGAGGACATAAGCTGCTGTTGATGCAACAGATGACAAGTAGTTTTCTGGTATTCACATTCATTCCTGTAAACTTTGAACTTTCAGACTAATATTTCACAGAAAATGGGTTGCAGTGGACAATTCTTAGCAGTTGTAAAACAGTGTAATAAGTAAGTGTTTTGTAAAACAGAGTAATAAGTAAGTGTTTTGTAAAACAGTGTAATAAGTAAGTGTTTAGTATAACAGTGTAATAAGTAAGTGTTTAGTAAAACAGTGTAATAAGTAAGTGTTTAGTATAACAGTGTAATAAGTAAGTGTTTAGTAAATAAGTAGTGTTTAGTAGTGTAATAAGTAAGTGTTTAGTAAAACAGTGTAATAAGTATAAGTATAGTGTTTAAGTAAAACAGTGTAATAAGTAAGTAATAAGTAAGTTTTAGTAAAACAGAGTAATAAGTAAGTGTTTAGTAAAACAGTGTTTTGTAAAACAGAGTAATAAGTAAGTGTTTTGTAAAACAGTGTAATAAAGTAAGTGTTTAAGTGTTTAGTATAACAGTAAAACAGTGTAATAAGTAAGTAGTAGTTTTAGTAAAACAGTGTAATAAGTAAGTGTTGTTTCAGAAAACAGAGTAATAAGTAAGTGTAGTAAAACAGTGTAATAAGAAAGTGTTTAGTAAAACATGCCAGCATCATGGGGAAGGATTCTACAGTTGATATCTTGCCTATAGAACACCTGCACCAATGGATGTTTTTATCTTTATTGTTATGAATGCATTATGGATGAGATGTCTGATCATGTCTGTTCTGTGAAGTTGACACATTGTAATTGTTGAAACCTGTCTGTTCTGTGAAGTTGACACATTGTAATTGTTGAAACCTGCGTTCTTCATTGTGACTACATGTGAAAAGTTGCATTCATTTTTTTTTTTCTCCCTACTTTTCATCCTCGAGTATATAATACCTGGGGTATGTAATTTTCAGCTTGTCTGTCCATCCACAGTGATATTTTGTCCTGATCACACCTCTTTAACCAATAGGTATTGCTTCATGAAATGTTGCGCACACAGAGATAAGATTTCCACAAGGTGGCTACAGCCATTTGGGAAATGTTAAGAAGTATGTTCTTTCCATTTTCATGGCATGCATGGTTGTGCTCTATGTGTGTGCTGCCTGAGGAATTTAGGTCTGGTGGACATATTCCAGGTGTGTGCTTCTTAAGAATGTTATATGTGGTGGACATGTTCAAGGTGTGTGCCTGAGAGTGATATCCATGGTGGACATGTTCCAGGTGTTCTGCCTGAGAGTTATAACTTAGGTGGACATGTTGCAGGTGTGTGCCTGAGAGTTATAATTGTGGTGAACATGTTGCAGATGTGTGGTGCCTGAGAGTTAGGACTGTGGTGGACATATTCCAGGTGTGTGCCTGAGAGTTATAACTGTGGTGGACATATTCCAGGTGTGTGCCTGAGAGTTATAACTGTGGTGGACATATTCCAGGTGTGTGCTTGAGAGTTATAACTGTGGTGGACATATTCCAGGTGTGTGCTTCTTAAGAATGTTATATGTGGTGGACATGTTCAAGGTGTGTACCTGAAAGTGATATACATGGTGGACATGTTCCAGGTGTTCTGCCTGAGAGTTATAACTTAGGTGGACATGTTGCAGGTGTGTGCCTGAGAGTTACAATTGTGGTGAACATGTTGCAGATGTGTGGTGCCTGAGAGTTATGACTATGGTGAACATGTTCCAGGTGTGTGCCTGAGAGTTATAACTGTGGTGGACATATTCCAGGTGTGTGGCGCCTAAAAGTGGTATCCATGGTGGACATGTTCCAGGTGTGTACCTGAAAGTTATAACTGTGGTGGACATGTTGCAGGTGTGTGCCTGAGAGTTATAACTGTGGTGGACATATTCCAGGTGTGTGGCGCCTAAAAGTGGTATCCATGGTGGACATGTTCTAGGTGTGTGCCTGAAAGTTATAACTGTGGTGGACATGTTGCAGGTGTGTGCCTGAGAGTTATAACTGTGGTGGACATGTTGCAGGTGTGTGCCTGAGAGTTATAATTGTGGTGAAAATGTTGCAGATGTGTGGTGCCTGAAAGTTATGACTGTGGTGGACATGTTGCAGGTGTGTGCCTGAGAGTTATAACTGTGGTGGACATATTCCAGGTGTGTGGCGCCTAAAAGTGGTATCCATGGTGGACATGTTCCAGGTGTGTACCTGAAAGTTATAACTGTGGTGGACATGTTCCAGGTGTGTGCAGCAGCAGCAGCAGCAGCTACTCAAGCATCCTGACCCAGCGGCTGCCACTGTGGCTCGAACCCCCCAGCCCACCTCGACATCTAGCACTCCACGCATGATAGCTCACTACCCTGTGGTGCTGCAGACACTCTGACGATATACACAGAGGCCACACAACAGTAAGTACTGGGAGCCAGCCAGGCTGATGCTGAATCATCTCAACATCTCTTCACTTTAGACATGGCACGGTTGTAGTATGTAGTGACGATGAACTGAATTAAGTGAAGAGACCAGTATTGGTGTTGGTCATGTCGATATGTTACCACATTGCACATATTGAAAAATCTTCCTGCTCAATAACAATATGCAACATTCTCATTTCAGTATAAACACTGGCTTTAGACAAGAATGCATGCAGGGGTGGAAATAACTTTAAAGTTGCTAGTGTACTCGGTACAGTGGCACATGTAAAATCACTTGCCCTGATAATTTTTCCACTATACTGGATGATTTTCCTGTTGATTTTTTTGAATAAACAACATAATTAACATTGGAAAGTCAACTGGACACCGGTTCAGTGTGATATACAAATTTGCTTGCCCAACAGAAAAAAACACTGGACTGGGGCGTCGGGCAATGAGTTATTTCCACCCCTGGCATGCCCTATCATTAGATACATTATACTATGTGTTTAGGATATGAAAACATTTGCGTTTATTTTGACAACCTGTAAGTGATCTGTGAGTTGATACAATGAATTAATTCTCGTGAGTCTTGATGAACCCGGGGGTGGTGGGGTAGCCTAGTGGTTAAGGCATTCACTTGTCACGCTGATGACCTGGGATCAATTCCCTACATGGGTGTTTTAAGTGAAGCCCATTTCTGGTGTCCCCCACTGTGAAATTGCTGGAATATTGCTTAAAGCAGCATAAACCTAAACTCACTCACTCCTGATGAACCAGGTAGTTAATGTATTGTCTGTGCTGACATTAATTGAAAAGCCTTGTTGGTCACTTTTGTTGATGAATATCAGGCTATAAATGTTTGTGACTTGGAATAGAGCTTAAGTCTGTACCACTGTAATGTCCTAATTTTGATGCCAAATCACAAATTCAGGCTAATTTACACTGACGACATCTTACAGTTCGAGAAATATTGTATTTTTCTATATTTATCTACAACTAACATTGGCAAACAGAAAAATGGAACACCACCAGAAAAACCCATGGGACGTGCAGCTTGTTAAATATCAACATGTTTCAAATACTGCTTTAGATCACTGTATCTGACCAACTACCAGCAACACTCACTATGTGATAGTTAGCACCGGCCCTTATCTTTATCAAAACAACCATTTGCACTGGTTTCAAAGAACAGTAGCCCGCAGATCAATCGCTGATCACATGCGAAGTTCACATCTGCAGTTGTCAAGTGTGCACACAGTGTGATCTAAGAGAAGCGGGGACTGTCATCTGTAGATAGTGGGAGGGGTGCCAGAAGGTACCTTGTGGCAGAACCAGCGTCCATTTCACTGTTGACTTATGATTCATATGGATAATTTCTGGAAGAATTCTCCTAACATGTTCAGTCCATGCTCATTGTGGTTCCATCATATCCAATAATATGATGAAGAACCCGCGGAGTAATTTGGATTACTGGGCAATGTAAGACTTGATCTTCAGTAGCCCATGCTTGTCATAAGAGGCGACTAATGGGATCGGGTGGTCAGGCTCACTGACTTTGCGTAGAATGATGCTCATGCTGTTGCTCACTGGATTGTCTGGTCCAGACTTGATTATTTACAGACCGTCGACATTGCTGAGTGTGGCGTAAAACTGACCTCACTACAACTACTCGCTAGAGGACATTGACGGTGTCATGACTGAATAATTTGGGGAGAACTCTCTTAATTTAGTTCAGTGGGCAGGATGGTCTCGTGACTTTGAGTAACAGGCCTACCATACAAACGGTGAACAAATCATCAAAACTGAACTCATATACACCAAAACAGAACAAAAACCACCAAAACTGCAACAATATCCTCTAAAACCGAAACAATACATCTGTAATGGAAGACAAATCGTTTGAAATGGAAACAAAACTCGCATATCAGCTACAAGAGCGCGCGAGAACGGTCGCCGAGCGTACAAAACAGCATTCATAGCATCCCAACACGGCAGTCATAGCATCCCGAAACGGCATACAAATCGTCAAAGATGGCGGCGAGGGGAGACGAATAGGCTTTGGTACATAATTGTTTTTCGTCACTATGAATCTAATCTTGAAAATTTGATATCGGGATGTAGCGCATAAACCCCCTCTTGTAAGCTTCAAACCTATGTCCATACTTCTCAGTGTCAGGCTTGCAATTCTGCACAATGTGGTCCCTGGTTCGACCGAATAGGATTTCTTGTCAACATGCCGTGCTACAGTTTCTCTTCAGTTTTGTAAATAAAGTATTCATAGCATCACATTCAACATTACTATATTTTAGTGATTTAAAAAGTTTACAAAAACTTTGTTCATTCTCCCTGAATTGCATATCTAAGTGATAATCTACTTTGACTTCCCAAACTGCCTTTTTTTTAATTCTCAAACTTGTATTCACAGATTCCTGAGAGAGACGTGTCAGTCCTCTCGTCATCTGACATATTCTTCTTAGTTTGTATGTTTGTATGCCACCGCTTCACACTGCACGTATGTTCATGTTCTCAGACGAAGATCTTCTAGTTTCATCTTACTTTTATGAAGTCATTCAGTGAATATAGTTCTTTCAGATATCTCTGTGATACCGAACCTTCCGAAAATTCCAACGTTTAAGTGTATGCCATATAAAGAGAGAAGTTCAAAAATCGGGTAACATTGCGTTCTCATCAGAGAAGGAAACATGAACTTGCTTATAATTTCAACTGTGAATTTTGTGTCAGGAAGATTTTATCATTCTGCAATTTTATCTTATCCATGTACTTCAAAGTATTCCATGCAATCCCAAACATTTTACATCATTTAACAAAAAATAAAGCTTAACTTGAGGTACAAACATGCGTCCGTCTTTGTTGTTGTAAGTCTCAAGAAGTCGCCTCCTGTGGACTTGAAACAGAAATCCCTGCCCTAATCAGTGGATTGAGTTTGCACTCGTACACTTTAAAAATGATTCAATTCACAGAAAATGAACAAAGTTTTTGTAAACTTTTTAAATCACTAAAATATAGTAATGTTGAATGTGATGCTATGAATACTTTATTTACAAAATTGAAGAGAAACTGTTGACAAGAAATCCTATTCGGTCGAACCAGGGACCACATTGTGCAGAATTGCAAGCCTGACACTGAGAAGTATGGACATAGGTTTGAAGCTTACTACAAGAGAGGGTTTATGCGCTACATCCCGATATCAAATTTTCAAAATTAGATTCATAGTGACGAAAAACAATTATGTACCAAAGCCTATTCGTCTCCCCTCGCCGCTGTCTTTGACGATTTGTATGCCGTTTCGGGATGCTATGACTGTCGTGTTTGGTTGCTATGAATGCC
Organism: Haliotis rubra; assembly: GCF_003918875.1. NCBI lineage: Eukaryota > Metazoa > Mollusca > Gastropoda > Lepetellida > Haliotidae > Haliotis > Haliotis rubra. The sequence goes on along the minus strand of NW_025765115.1, from coordinate 232,602 downwards.
GTTTTGTACGCTCGGCGACCGTTCTCGCGCGCTCTTGTAGCTGATATGCGAGTTTTGTTACCATTTCAAACGATTTGTCTTCCATTACAGATGTATTGTTTCGGTTTTAGAGGATATTGTTGCAGTTTTGGTGGTTTTTGTTCTGTTTTGGTGTATATGAGTTCAGTTTTGATGATTTGTTCACCGTTTGTATGGTAGGCCTGAGTTATATGGAGAAGAATGCTCTAAATAGTTTCAGTGAGTGAGTAAGTCAGTTCAGATTTACACCTCTTTAGCAATATACTCCAGCAATATCATGGTGGGAGACACCAGAAATAGGATTCACACATAGTACCCATGTGGGGAATTGAACCATTAGCTTAACCCACTGCCCCTTAATAGTTTCATTTGGTGGGCATTGAAGGTGTCAAGACTCATGATGATTTGGGGGAAAACTCTCTTAATAATGTAGTATCAGTTCATGACTCAATCTTCTTTTAGAAGTTTAATGCATTCTTGCCGATGCTACCTCAAAGCAGCTGTTTCTGAGACATGTACAACTGTTTGAAGGATAGACTTGTTAGTTGTTAATGCATGTTGAAAGCAATGTATCTTCTTCTGTGTTCTGAGAGATGTGCTCTGATGTTTCAGTGGCAGAGCCAGGGGCAGGGTTTGACTCCCGGGGAATGGGACTGCGGGTACAGAAGAACCTCCTTGGGAAAATGTCCAGCAAGTCCATTGCCAAGGTCTTCATAGATGAAACAACGGGCCGAGTGCTGGACAACACACACAGAATTATCAAAGATTATGCCAGCACAAAAAAAGAAGCTGAAAAAGTAATGAAGTACATTATCAAAACAGTTGTCAAAGTTGGGATTTTGTTTCGTAATGATCAATTCAACGCAGAAGACCTGAAAGTTGTTGAAAGCTTCAAAACCAAGTTTCATTCACTGGCCATGACAGTTATCAGTTTCCATGAAGTGGATTTCACGTTTGATGTGAGTTATCTGTGCAAGACATTGGAGGAGTGTAAAGCCTTGCTTCAAAAGCTCATAGCTCGGCATCTTACTGACAAGTCCAAAACTCGGGTGGACATTGTGTTTAACTTCTTTGCTCAGCCTGACCTACTGAATGCTGTTTTCCAGTCAGACAGTAAATACTCGGAGACGTTTGATGCCATAGTTAAAGACATGCACAAGATGATGGATGATGGCAACCTATAGTCCTGCACAGGCTGAACTTAGGAGCAGTAAGGGGGCAAGGATACAACTCTACATGGTCAGCCTTCTCTCAGGGACAGGTCACTTAGATTAGTGGGCAGGGAGTCTTTGTCTTTCAGTTTACTAAAAGATAAGCCCTCCTTTTTACTGTTCTTTTGGGTCACACTTTTTAACAATATTTAGTCTTACATAAATAATTTTCAACAGAATGGAGTAATTGCTTTTACAACCTTGACCTTCCCAGGAGTAACCTTGACCTTCCCAGGAGTTGTAGAAACAACCACTTATTGTTTTCATGCATAAATTTGGTGTTACCCTTTTGTTGACTGGGCCTTCTTCTGTTGTGCTGCCCACAGTTTGGCAGTATCCTTGCTTCCCTTGGCATAACGAGCTATTTTACAGTTGGTGTCTTGACATATTGTACAAAATCATGTGTACAGTTGATATGCTCCATTTTGGTTTTGGATATTGTCAAAACATTTAAAAAAGGAAGATTGCATATTTTACCAGTGTGTTCAACAGTGACTTATCAAAACAGTTTGTGCCTTACATTGGAAGAAATAAGTAATTACTAGAACCACAACAAGAATCTTGGAATAGCTGACAGGTCAATTTGGTATCTAGTGCTTTATAAGGCTGAAACACCTACAACTGGTTTTATTTTATGTCCTGGAAACCGATTTAATGTCTGTATGTCACAGCTAATCAGGTTATTTCATCAAGAGATTGGGACCATATATATTTTTGGATGGTATTTTTCTATGAAATGGAAATCAGATTCCTGCTACTAAGATTTTCGTTGATTTCATGTCCATTGTTCATTAAGAATCCCAACTATGTAACTAATTCTTCATTCTGCTGGGAGGGACATGCAATTTGAATCATTAATGTTGGTGCTCCAAATACACTCACCAGGCACATTGATTACTGAAGTATATCACAATATTGGACCACAAGGGTTTTTTTGACATGTGTAACAGCCAGTAGTCATGTCTGTCATCTACTCTGTCTTCCCTAGTCAAGCCAAAGGTTGCTGTGATGCAAAACATAGAGGGTACTACGGCAGCTAATTTGGAAGTCTGGTATGGGCAGGCAGCCCAATGTTCTATTGTTTTTTGAGGCTTGTTAGAATGTACTGTCTGATCTTTCCTGCTATGTGTTTATTCCACGTAAAGGCCAGAAATTGAAATTCTACAGCAGTTAAGGGGAAGGAGTCTGAGGATGGGATCTGTCCTGGCCCTGTCAGCAGTGTGGTCAGTAAGCCATGCACATCTCGTTTCAAGACTCTAGATAAAGGCGTTGTTGCTTGGCATACTCCAGAAATGTACCCTTGTCAAATCGTAATTCAGAGATATAACCCAGCTCGCCAGTGCCTAGCACTGGAGTCACTTGCATTGTCCATTCATCAGTGTGTGATACTGTTTCCTTTGTGAACATTATCCTACAGGACTCTGCAGAATGAAGAATCATGCTGTAATGAAACTATGTATAAAAACCACTGTCATCATTTGTTAACAATAATGTATTTCCACATTATACACACTTCACAAGTGAAACCAGTTTCACACCCTGTGATAATTTCGCGTATTTCGTGCCATGCAGAGTAAAACTACAGTGCGTGTTTGTAGTACTCAGTGCAAGCTTGATGCCACACAGTTTAGCTGACTTGAAGATCATATAGAGGTTTATATCTATGCAACACATATCATTCATTTCCATATGTATATGGGTCAGCATTAACTTTCTGGGACTATGGTTAGGAATATGTGCCATTCAGTATAAGCTAGAGAGCACCTGTAACAAACAAGGCAGGTATGTAAGGTTCTGCTTCAACACCAATGTGCCAATGCCTCAAAACTGTACTCATCATTTGTACATTTCCAGTTGGTGATGAACACTTTTTACTGTCCTGCACAAAGGCTGCTTGCCATGTTGTTTCCTGGCATCAGTGATGAAGCAACTGTGCCACTGCACAAAGGCTGCTTGCCATGTTGTTTCCTGGCATCAGTGATGAAGCAGCTGTGCCACTGCACAAAGGCTGCTTGCCATGTTGTTTCCTGGCATCAGTGATGAAGCAGCTGTGCCACTGCACAAAGGCTGCTTGCCATGTTGTTTCCTGGCATCAGTGATGAAGCAGCTGTGCCACTGCACAAAGGCTGCTTGCCATGTTGTTTCCTGGCATCAGTGATGAAGCAGCTGTGCCACTGCACAAAGGCTGCTTGCCATGCCATTTGTTTCCTGGCATCAGTGATGAAGCAGCTGTGCCACTGCACAAAGGCTGCTTGCTTCTGCATGTTGTTTCCTGGCATCAGTGATGAAGCAACTGTGCCACTGCACAAAGGCTGCTTGTCATGTTGTTTCCTGGCATCAGTGATGAAGCAACTGTGCCACTGCACAAAGGCTGCTTGCCATGTTGTTTCCTGGCATCAGTGATGAAGCAGCTGTGCCACTGCACAAAGGGCTGCTTGCCATGTTGTTTCCTGCTTGATGAAGCAACTGTGCCATGTTGTGTTGTTTCCTGGCATCAGTGATGAAGCAACTGTGCCACTGCACAAAGGGTGCTTGCCATGTTGTTTCCTGGCATCAGTGATGAAGCAGCTGTGCCACTGCACAAAGGCTGCTTGCCATGTTGTTTCCTGGCATCAGTGATGAAGCAACTGTGCCACTGCACAAAGGCTGCTTGTCATGTTGTTTCCTGGCATCAGTGATGAAGCAACTGTGCCACTGCACAAAGGCTGCTTGTCATGTTGTTTCCTGGCATCAGTGATGAAGCAACTGTGCCACTGCACAAAGGCTGCTTGCCATGTTGTTTCCTGGCATCAGTGATGAAGCAACTGTGCCACTGCACAAATGTTGTTTCCTGGCATCAGTGATGAAGCAACTGTGCCACTGCACAAAGGGGTGCTTGCTATGTTGTTTCCTGGCATCAGTCCTGGCATCAGTGATGTGATCAGTGATGAAGCAACTGTGCAACTGCCATGTTGTTTCCTGGCATCAGTGATGAAGCAACTGTGCCACTGCACAAAGGCTGCTTGCCATGTTGTTTCCTGGCATCAGTGATGAAGCAACTGTGCCACTGCACAAAATGTTGTTTCCTGGCAGGTGCTTGCCATGTTGTTTCCTGGCATCAGTGATGAAGCAACTGTGCCACTGCACAAAGGGTGCTTGCCATGTTGTTTCCTGGCATCAGTGATGAAGCAACTGTGCCACTGCACAAAGGCTGCTTGCCATGTTGTTTCCTGGCATCAGTGATGAAGCAACTGTGCCACTGCACAAAGGCTGCTTGCCATGTTGTTTCCTGGCATCAGTGATGAAGCAACTGTGCCACTGCACAAAGGGTGCTTGCCATGTTGTTTCCTGGCATCAGTGATGAAGCAACTGTGCCACTGCACAAAAAGATCATGTCAGGACCAAGTCAAGTGTTCAGTGAAGTGGCAGTATATTCATTTTAGGAACAGGGTCCTGACGTTATTTAAGGCTTGTTAACAGGGATTTTATATGAAGTACTCAATATGCCACTTGTGTGGAATACTCACCAGAACTCTCGTTTTCGAAGAATTGTTAGAATTGTAGATGCGGTGAGTAGGGAAGGCATATTCCTGTGTTCCCTGCTGGTTCTTAATACCCATCTATCATATTTGATTCAATCAGAATCACAAGGGGGGAAGGGACCTGGTGATTACTCCAGCAGTTACTTGAAAGTTCCAAGCATTGTTATAAGTAGCGAAATGATATGCTGGTAGCGTATTCTATAATGAAACGAAACCAGATCAAGATAGCAATGTTGGAAAATATGATTGTGAGTACTGGGGAGCATTGATCATATTTTGTATGCAAGATTATTATAGTAACATGATTTATAGTCTTTAAAAATTAGTCATAATGTAATCCACTTTCTTTATTATTTCGATTTCATAATATTATTAACACGATCCTTATGATGACAAAGATAAATGTATTTGCACATTGGCTTTTGCAAATGTTATTATACAAGTGTATGCAGCGTTTATGTAAGATATATAGAAATGTTTGTTGATTGAGATTGCAGGAGTGAGAACCAAGTGCTCACAGAAAGTTTATCTAATTTGTCACATGTGCTTATTAAAAAAAAGTGCTGTTGCAGGTTTAGGGTACTAAAACATTTTGAATTCTGCAGTTTTATATCTTTTGTGAGTTTCTTTATTATTAGCAATATTTTAGGTTTACGTAACTTCGAGTGCTGGATGAAGCGACAAATTGTGGAGTATAGATGCTTCTGTTTGTGCTTGTGGAAAAGTGAATTCCTATATTGAATCCTGTTGTTTTAAGACACATGCTTATTTGTTATGTTGTTTTATGTACATATGTAATCCTATATTGGGTGTACTTTCTTTGTAAATATATTCCGCACTCTGTTCACCCGAAGTGCTCCCAGTCAGTGTCTGTTACACCTTCACTGTACTCAGCCTAATGTCAACCTAAACTCACTCACTCACTCACTCCAGGTCATGAACAGCTATTGCACGAGTTTTCTTGTGCAACATGTGAGACTGTTTTGTGGAGTGGCCTCTTGGTTGAACATGGTGATTGTTTGGGACAGTGTGTACCGCCCCTTAGTGTCCCAAACCTACAATTATCCATGTGAGGGGTTGGGTTGTAGATGTTATACAGTCATATGTGTTTGTCAAGAGTGAGAGTGCTACTTCAGGGTTTGACTGCTTTCTGTACTGTAAACTTTATGTTCCCTTCTTGCAGTAGCTATAGCTTGAATTCAAGCACCTTAATCTCTGCATCAACCAAATTCAATTATCAGCTCTTTACAAATATTTTCAGAATATACTTTCGGAACAAGTCTTACATGTTTATTGCATCAAAGGCTGAACAAGAAGTTTTGTGATGAACATGGCAGTGAATTCCAGGGTAAAAAAGTTTTTTTATTTCAAAATTGTACACAGTGTAACAAACAGTAACCAGCCTGCTTGCATGACATCATGTCTGCTGTTGCTTTGTGCTTGTCATCCTGTTTTTGTACGTAACTCCAGCATCCAGAATATCTTGTGCTGAAGATCAAAATGTGCTCATGAATCTGAATACAACAAGGGGGATATTTCCAAGTGCTCACGACTGATTGTGTTACTCATGTGTGTAGCTAGTTACGTCTGCTGTAGATACAGATCCTCGAGGACTGATCCCTGTGGTGATCATGTTCTTCCTTAGATCTGCTCTGGACCAACTGTATATACAATTGTACATAATAAAGCTTTTGAAATATTCTCTATCGTTTTTTTATTATTTACTATTTTAAATTTACATTTTAATTTTTGCAAGATCATTCACTGATTGTGTGTTTCCATGGAAACATCAACCATCCATACTGACTGCATTATAATGTTCTTCAGACCAGAATTGGTGAGGACAATGCACACTTGCTGCAAATGCCTGTGGCAGGTAGTGGTGTACAGTGTTATTGTCATGGAAGAATAAGTTGGTTCGATGTTTGACATGGCAAGTGTTACATTTATCAAATTGACGAGTGTCCACCATCGTGATGTTGCTGGAATATTGCTAAAAGCGATGTAAAACCATACTCACTCACTCAAATTAATGAAGTAGCATACTTGTCCTGCAATTTTGACTATCAGTTCCAGAGTAGGAATCAAGCGAGTGGATAGCTAACAGCTGTCCAGTAGGAGTTACAGCTCACCTGAATGAACATGAAGTGAGCCTCTTGTCATGGCCTGTTTGTCTGCTGTCTGGCTTAAATCCTTTAACAGAAGTTGAAACATCACATGCTTGTTCCCACAAATGAGTGCACCTGAGTTTGTTCAAAACGTTTGAGTCATTTTTGTTTGACACAATACAAAGACAATTGGCTCTGTACATGTTTATGGTGTTCAGGAGATAAGCATAAATTCTCTCAAAATGAATTTTGGCTAATAAAACGTCCCAGGCTATGACTGCATTTTGAGTTGATGTCCAGGTCAGCCCTGGTGCTATGGCACAGTCTTTACAATGTAAAGCAACAGCCTGTGTGTCTTGACTGCATGATGGAAGTACATGGTTTCCATCTAAATTAAATGAAGCAAGACTCAAAGAGTTGATATTCATTTCTGGGAATAGGTTCCTAGCAGTAAGACCAAAGTGGCTCAGTCAGTCAGACTCACTGGCTTGGCTGGTGGCATGTCATTCTACTCCGATAGTGTGGGGCATTCACATTGTCCATGACTGCTCCAGACTTTCATTGCCAAACATTGCTGCAGACGAATAAATACAAATTATATATCATCTTGTCCTTCATTTGTCGCTTTGAAGTGGAATGAACTACATAACGCCTCAGAAAACACTCAGTTGTTTGGAATTCATTTCAAGATTCTTGTGTTCTGTTCTGTGATGTCATCAGCAGTCATTTCAGGGCAAGCACAATGTACCATAATTACCCCTGCAGATAATTTAGGCACGCCGGAAATATCGCTAATTAGTACTTATTTGGCGCATTTTTTTAAATAGAAAAATCATCCCTTTCCACGGATTATGGAAACCTTAATAAAACGAGCCGTGTATTTATAGGATCTTTCACGTATCTGGAAAACCGGATGTCGAAGTGAACCTTCCTGCACATTTGCTAGAGTTTACAAGATGACGTTTGACGTGGGCTGGTCGTGAGTGATTCAGTTTAGTTTTACGCCGCTTTTAGCAATATTCCAGCGATATCACGGCGGGGGACACCAGAAATGGGCTTCGTACATTGTACCCACGTGGGGAATCGAACCTGTAGCACAAGTGGTCTACGTGAAATCAAGGGAGAAAACGAACGCCCTGCTCTTCAAATGTTATAGTGTATAGTATACACAAAGACCTTAATTAAGCACCCCCTGTATTTTTGCAATGATAGGTTTTCATCACGTGCATAAAGCTTCTCGTGGTGCCACATGAGTTTTTCTGACCTGTAGGATCCTTTGACTCATAAAAATGATTGGAATACATGTTGATTTTTTTATGATAATTGCTCATTTAAACAGTTGAGTTGAGTTGGTTTTACGTCACATCCGGCATTATTCCAGCCACATAGTGACGAGAACAAGTTTGCATTAATAAACATTGTAAGTACATACTCGGAATGAGTTTTTATTTCAAAAGCATATATTCATTACATTGTCATTTAAAAACCGAAAACTCATAGCACCAAATTTAAAAGCAGGCAATTCGTTAGTCACATTACACAGTTACAATTTATGATACAGATCAACTTCCCTCAGGTAGTTTACTATCAGATGAGCGCTCACGCGGGAGAACAGATCTTTCAGATTTGTTGCAGCTCATTTAAAGAAACGCTGACTTTCATACCAAACCATGTCTGTACACGTATGGCCCTGGAATGTTTAATGTTGAATTTATTGGTGAATATGAACATTCAAAATGTCATTTTGTGTATCTTACACAATTCAAGATCAATACCGAGTGTAACCTCACTGTATAACCCACCCTCCTCCTCATACCCTCTGTCAGCCTCCTGGTCCTCTGAAGGGGCAGTCTATGCCATTCCTCGTGTAAAGCAGCTTCCAACTGGGCCAGGTTCTGTACAGGAGGATCCCTTTGTTGCACACGACTACCACTTATGTCCCAGATATGTTCCAAAGGGTTAAGATCGAGGCTCATTCAATCGTGAGATATGTCTGGGGGTGCTTAACTAGTTCTTTGTGTATAGTTTCTATTATTTTGACATAGCAAATATACTTTCTGAGGCATACTTTGGCTCACATTGTTGAGTATATGCTTGGGGAATTTACCGTTGCGAAATTAGAGAGTTCAGATATATTCATTGAAATGATTTCGTAAATTCAACAAAAAATGTAGTTACACGCGACGCTATGGCCAACGCAAAATCACGCACAAACCATTGAGAGAGATATTCTCACCCGTATGTCTGCCAAGGTAAGATGTACCAGGATGTGTTGATAATAGCCATAAATATCCCAGGTTTTGCGAGGATACCGTTACATTTATCAACCAGATTTGATTTATTTCACCTTCGAAGACAAAAGAGGGGTTCTATTTATCCTCAAACGTCTTTCTTCTAACCTTTTCAGATGTTAAATAGTAATAACCAGTGCCTTGAATGTTAACAGTAGAACTTTAGGTGTAATGGAAACGAGATTATATTTGTGATGTCATTTGATTGGTGTCGTTGTAATATATGACATCACAATGGTTTTCAATGCAAATTTGTGTGACATTTTATAGTATCGATATATAAGTTGTTTTCTTTCACCCAAGCGGTATGAGAGCGGAACCCAGATTTGAATGAAGTACGAAGTACGTTTCCTGCATCGGCGTGAATCTCCTCTGAACTCTGAAACTCCCTCCCTCAGTGAACACACCATTTTGTGAAGGGAAGTCACCCGTAGTGATGTCATGCGTCCAATTTACCAAAATCATTTGGTATTTTATGTCAGGTGAAGGTAGAATGAATATATACACAATCATTCCTTCCTGCTGTTTACACTTTCATTCATGCAGTGTATCTAACTTGCATACATTTTTACGGATCATGTTGGGAGGATCGATGACCATTGATGAGTCATCGTATCCCAAATGCGTCGGTTGATACTCATGTCAGTAACCAGAATCTCAGGTTCAGACTGACCATTTATTCGTGTTGCAGGAATATTGCCGAGCACGCAGGTAAACAAGTAATCAAATGGCATGTGTTTCAATGTTATTTCAGTCAATAAATCACACCACTTCTATGGATATAAAGACCACAAAATACTTGTAAGTATGATAATCAATTGCCTTTGTCTGGACGTTGTGTCCATACGAAATCGATAGTGTTGTGTTATGTCAGTTTGCATAAGAAAATGACGAACATAGTGTCATATGCGGTCCTGTCGGAAGGATTTTAAGAAATGTAAAATTGTTAGGACTTCATGTCAGTAGCTTTTATGTTTTGTTTATTCATAAACCTATCTATATGAAATTGTTATTTAACTTTATATAACTTTAACATGTTTAATGATCATTTTGCTAATTATACCCACACATTATTAGAAGGAACCAATGTTTTAAATTATATCTCATCGACAGAACATTGGTGCGTGTGTAGTCACAAACCTTGTACGGGTTACTCCGCGTGTTGTAGGAGTTGACCAGGTTTCATAATGTCTAAAACGATATTTGTCATTTTACCTTATGTCTGTAAAGTGATAGATATCCCATCTTCTGCGCATGCCCAATGCTATTTCTGGGCAATTATGTACGAGGTAAAAGCAACGGTGTGAAGATGTGTCAAGAAAGATTGAAAATGTGCTGTACAAATAGAGTTGTTTTACTATGATCAACGAAAATTGGGGTCGGATCTGGACCAGACAATCCAGACAATCCAACAACATGAGCACTGACCTACGCAACTAGGACACGATGACACGTTTCAAACAAGTCAGCCTGGCCACCCGATCCTGTTAGTCGCTTCAACCAGCTAGCATGGGTTACTGAAGACAAGTTGTAACCCGGATCTTCACGGGAAGATAACGGGAAGGGGCGTGCAGTCAGGACCACGAAGTTATTGAACAACTGTTCTGAACACACAGCGGAGTTATGTCCCCCTTCCTTTGTCCATATGGTCAACTCTCTGGCGTCTTCAGAGGTTATGGTTAAACTCGATATATGACATTTATGTGAAGTCCGTTTTCCATACCGAATAAATAAACTTAAAAGTCATATGCAACCAAAAAATCAAACATTATTAAAACACAATTATCACTTATTCATGACATATAATATACATTGCTTATTATGAAAAAACATATAAACAAAATTATCAGCGTACAATCGCAAATCAAAAGTGCAATATTTTGTACTTGGGTTTACTTCCCAAGAAACGAAGCAGCCGGGATACCGAACCCAGTCAGAGCGGGTGCATGAGTGTGCACTCAAGTGTAACGGCTGGTTCATTTGCAGATGCCCTCACGGCTCATTGTGTGTGTGAGCGCAGCCCAGCTGTTGAAACCACTTTTCCCCCAAGCGCTGGGGTAAAATTAGTGAATCGTTTGAAGATTTTTGATGATTTGTTTCGGTAAGTCCAGGGAGTTGTGTTTTACGTTGCATGTGACCTTTTTAAAAATACAAATAAGTTCTTCTCTCTCTCTCTATATATATATATGTTATTCAGATATAAGGAAGCATTTTGTTCGCTCATGGCTTCCGTGAAACTTGTAAATTTTAAACAATCGTGGCACAGCAATATCTGTTTACCATAAAAATGGGCGGAAATTTGGCGTACAGCATAAAACACGTGTGTGTGTGTTGTGTGGTATTGGGAGAAAATGTCCCTCATACTTTCAACAGACTAGATCCTGCCGACGTCACTCATCCATCCTCGGAATACTATGGTCAAATTCACTGCTGACATTTTCAAGCTACTTGAGCTTTGCTGTTTCTTGGGGAATTTGGCCCAATTTCGAGAAGTTAGGTTACTGGAGTAAACAGCCAATTCTGCAAAACGGTGTGAGCACGTTTCGTTACATACTCTCATTCTTATAAAGGCCCTTAAATTGGTTGGTTGATATCCTCCCTCAAACGCATTCCATTATTACCACAGCTTTGATCAGTAAATAAAAGATGTGCTGCTGTTCCACGCTGTTATCTCAGAGCAACTAACATCCTGGTTCTTTGTAACAGGATACATATCCAATATATGTATATAATGAACACCGCGAGTCATTACACACACTGCTATATCCTGGTGAAGTGCTGCAGGTCAAAGATCAGCAAGGAGGGGCAGCACTTCCTGCTTCCTATTGTATACCGGAAGCTGACCTCCCTGGAATGTTCTATCAGTCTGCAACAAGTATACGCTCCTCTACTTACTTCATCACGGGATCCACCACCGAGAGATGCTATTGTCTGCATGTGTCAGAGAACAGTGAGTCAGTATGAGGTCCTCACTCATTTTACATGCATTTGCTGAAGAGACGGGGCATTAGTCTGTCTCCCAGTCACTGAACCGCATTATTTTCCCTACTGCCTAGCCCTCCCTGCAATAGTAAAGCCATAAATGAAGCAAGTCTAGATTTCCCCAGGTTCTTAATCTCCCATCTCACTGGGACTCCTTTTCAATGTAAATGTGTTTATTTGTAACTTTCAAAATTATATATATTCAGAGACTATAAGCGTTAGTCTAACGGGTCACGATGAACAGGTTTTTAACAAATTGAAGGAATAGTAGACATTTTGTAAATGAGTACCTACAATATCTCCTATTTTCGGGATATTGGCAAGGTAAGCCAGTTTCATAATGAAGTGGCCAATAGAGAAAACTCATTATGAAATTGACATGAAAGTGACAGAATGCTATATCTTATAGGGACAATGCAACAGTGATGTCTGAAATACACTGGGAGACAACCCAAAACAACAATACGTAGCCACAAATATCTGAATTTTCTATAATACTGTATCATAAGAATCGTCATCATGGGCGGATCCAGGAATTTTGAGTGTGTGTGTGTGTGTGTGTGCCCCCCTGAATCCCCCCCATTGGCTCCGCCAACGCAAAAAAAATCTTCAATGTGGTCTTAAGTCTTTTTGGGGGGTGGGGGTTGGGGGTGTTTCGAACCCCCTGAACCCCACCTCTGTATCCGCCAATGGTCATACAATTTGTTGTTTAACACTGCACTCAACACCATTCAAGCTAGCATGGCAGTTCCTAGTACAATTTATACAAGACAAATATACAAAGGAAAAACTGAATAAACGCCTCTACACAACTCACATACTAACCCGACAGAAGAACACATTCATACCTCAGAAATAGCAAGTATGGTAAAAGGTCAAATACATGTACATGTTGTTCTTTTCAACAAAGCAGCCACATGGGTACCAGAAAATGAAAGAGTAAATACTTCTAGTACATGTATACTACATACACAAGTAAGTGAAACACAACAATTCAAACTCCACGCTGCATGTTTTCAAAATGGCTGTCATGGCGGCCATGCTTAAAACTAGACTAGAACTCTGAGAATGTTTTCCCCCGGGACTGCATTGATGTAATCACCCGGCAAAGTTTCAGCTTCATTGGCTTTTACGGGGAATGTGGAAAATGGAAAGCTTATAGCGGTGTGAATTAAGTAGTGTCAGAGTTTTCATACCAACCTAACTAAAACATAACCAGGAACACACAAAATCTGCATCCAAGAGCTAGTATCATGGTCAAATACAAAAAAAAGGACTTTTTGATCATGTCCAGTTTCACCTGCACTGTCTGTGAGATTTCGACTTGGCTTCCTTATGAGATCATGTACGCATTTTGGAATTTGACAGCCTATAATGACATAAACAATTATGTTAGAGTGGGTTACAGCAGGAAACACTGGTGACTTAACATGAAACATGTGTTCAATCGTTTCAAAGTAAAGGAAATAGACATTGATGTGAAAACTAAAATGTGTGAACGAGGGCCCATTTCACCCTTTTCAAAAGGAGTCAGCCGCTGTTGTCCGCCTGGAGTATGTAGACGTGTGGTATGTTGAGCTCAGTTCAAATACAAGGATGAACAAACACAAATGACATCAGCTCATAATGTGTCATCCCTGAGGCCTTTTTTACGTTGAGCCAAAAGAAACAAAATACTTGACGGTATTGGGTTGACTTGGGCATAACATCTGCAGAATCAGGAAATGCGTTTCCACCAGAGTGATGTCCCTTTACTATTACAATAACACTGAACCCCATTCTTTCTGCACCTTGCCAAGAAACATCGGCAGTAGTTTAGCTTGGTATTTTTCAATCTTGGTGTTGCAACACAATCGGAATGGGTATCATATTTACACATACATCAGACACACGCACACACACTGACTGTATCAGTTGTTTATTCCCTCTCAAACTTACATCATGACCCGTCCCCACCCCTTAATAAATGACCACTCCCTAAACAAGCATCAACTATACTTTTTTAACGAGTGCCATTGTTCATGGCCCTTCTTAATATAAACCCCTACATCCCCGTTATTTTCGACAAAAACGAGCTTTTTCAACATCAAATGATAATCCAAACTCCCTTAAAAGCACCACATATCCAAGAAGATGTGCTGATGCTGTTTTAAGTCGAGGAATTGAAATAATGAGATGCGTAAATAATACATGCTACATGTGCCATTAAGTGGGGTGTACGGAGTGTAATTGGCTTGTAACACTGCGCCACAAAAGATCGCGATATTACACAAATGTTCTGCTCAGCATATCCTACTAATGACGCATATCTACAAGTTCGCGGCTGAAAAGGTTTGTGACAATTAATCAGAATGTCAACTAAGATGTGGACAAGCAAGTGACGTGTTACACAAGGCTGTGACTAGCCAGATTCTTTAACAAGTATTGATATCGTTTCAGTTACAAGACCGATCTAGCTCATTACGAAGGAATACCTTCACAAGTAGGAACTTGAAATGCATTTTATGACGTTATCACACTGGCGAAACCTGTATGCTTGACATAATTACTGCTTTTACTTGTTTGCCATGTGTCATCGAATACATTCTTGTATTTACCTGTATGGGTGACTGTCCGCAAACCAGTTTATTTCAAGTTTAAACTAATCTGATACTATAGCCTTTATATCTATCATGCTCCACAATTGTATATTCTTTATCTTTCAGTGATACAGAACTGCTTTTCACAATAAGTGAAGTATACACTTGCGATCACCTTTAAAGTTAGTGTAACATAAATATAAAACAAGGTTTGTGACTGATGTTGAAGTTATGATGTAATGACCAGTTATCTAATTAAAAATTTCAGATATACAGCAGACTGACAAAATGTGGAATAACTTTAACCCCCATCATGTATTGGAATGATGCAATGGAGTGTTTTAGGTTGAGATTACCCAGGTACAGAGAAAAACATCTGTTCACCTGAGACATCAAATAGATCTGTAACCATCAATATCTTATTGGCATTACTGAGTTTGAATCAACACACATTTGGAAGTGATGAAACAAGAAATCCAGCACTACATCCTTTCACTAGTTCCACAGGGCATTAATCTGTTGAATACAGCAACAGTGCCCAAGTCCATCAGCATGGGTGCTATGAAAGCAAATAAGTCTAAAAGAGTTATTTCCCTTGTTAATAGTCTACTCTTTTTGCATAACAGGACATGCTCCCCTTTCCTCTATTTCACCTGTCACATAAAGTTGTCAGCCAAGTTCAGGTGGTGAAATGGGGTTTAACAAAAGAACATTTCGCTCATATGTGTGGCTGCTTGTACAAGCCCGGACTTGGGCTGGTTACATAATGGTACCTCACTGAGATACCATGCCACAATTAAACATGAATACCCGTCTCTGACACATACTGACCCCGTCATTGTTGTGCCTATTAATTCCAAGCGCCAGGCAGGGACCTCAGGCAATTTAAACTGGACGCACAGACTTGTGTGGATACATTCACCTAGAATTCAGTTGACACCACCTTTTGTTGTGACATGTGCATGCCCATCCAAACAGTTGATTTGTGTTGTATGGGTGAGAGAGCTAGCAAGTTTATTTTTTTATAGTAGTTTTACACTGCATTCAGCAATATTCCAGCTATATGGTTTGTAAATCATCGAGTCTGGACCAGACAATCCAGTGATCAACAGCATGAGCATCAATCTACACAACTGGGATGCAATGACATGTGTCAGCCAAGTCAGGGAGCCTGACTACCCCATTCAGTTAGTTGTCTCTTACAAGCATGGGTTACTGTAGATCAATTCTAACCCGGATTGTCATTGGTGTGTTGGATGGTGAGGTGAAATGGGGCAACGTCGCACTCAAGATTATTTCGCTCATGTGACGATGTGCCCAGACTTAAGTTGGCTTTATAGAGCTAGCTCACCGAGATACCATGCCACAGCTAAGCATGAATACCCAACTCAGACACATTATACTGACTCCGAACCGACCAGTTGTACCCATTAATTCCGAAAGCCAGGCAGGGACCAACAAGTACCATATTTTTGTGTTGGATGGGATTCAGGTAGACCATACCTCTTCAGTGAAACAAACACACATTGGTATCAAGATGATAAAAGAGCCAGGTTCCACAAAACAATATTGGCACTAAATAAAATTGCTAAGTGCAACACATTCTCTTCCCACAGAGGTTACTCCTGTCATATCTTCCTACATAACCTCTGTTCTAATACGGGGCCCTTTCATGGTGTGAGCGTTCAAGACTCGTGATTGGAGGCAATCAGATTTAGTTGTGCAATCAGCGACGTTGTTTCAAAAGTGACCATTCGCAAGGCCTCGGTAATTTCCGTATGCTTCGAGAAAACTAAACCTCTTCCCCTGCGCGATGCGCAAACGTTTCTTCTAGACAGAACTCAGTCATGTTATGGCGGATCAGTGGCATCTCCATCGCCCTCGTTGACAACGGACAAGCTAGCCATTAAACGTCTTGTGTGTAACATCAACACAAGTCCCCGGCAGATGGGGGATATTTGTGGCCCCACATTTGCTTGTGTTAGTCAAGTTGAATCTAAGTCGATGTAACACGTGTTCTGATTGGATAGAAAGAAGGAGATAATTCGTGTTGCGATCTTTTGCCGCTAGGGGATTTTACGAGAACCGGGAAATATGGCCGTATTAGAACAGAGGTTACGTAGGAAGATATGACAGGAGTAACCTCTGTGGGAAGAGAATGAGTGCAACAGGGCCCATAATCAGAACGCATCTCAGCTTAAAACACAACATGATGGTCCCAGCACAGCAATCACACCCTCTCTACAACTGAACTTGAGTAAGCAATTAGTAAACAGACAATCTTTTTTCATATTTTTTTTTTATTTCCCCTTCATATCTTATAGGTCATTTACTTCTTGGCCTTAGCATCTTTGCTGGTAGATTCGCTTTTGCTTTCACTCCTGCTCTTTGAGTTTGAGGATCTCCTCCTCTTACGCTCCTTGGCCTCCTTCATTCTCTGAGCCAAAAGTTTAGCATACTCTGCAGCATCCTCGCGTTTCTTAGCGTTCCTCCTCTTCTTGAGTGCCATGCGATGTCTCTTGTGCTGCAGCACCAGTGGGGTGACCAAACGCTGGATCTTAGGAGCCTTTGTCTTGGCCTTCTTGCCTGGTAACAGTAATATACCAGGTAGTTAGATCAAAGCTCTTCAAATAAAGACACCTAACACTACTGACCACTGGCCTACAGTATGAGTGACTAGAAAGTCTTACAGGTTACAATGAAGTAACAAATCATGCACAATAAGCACAAAACAAGACACTTTTATCAAACAAGCTTAGGTCTCCTAAAACACTGGGCGCTCAGTCCAATAGACTTATCAGACATCTTACAGAAGTGTGTCAGAAAAGACGAGAAAACTACTGATCATGTGTAAGCAGTGATGTCAACAGGATATGACCTACTGTAACTACTGTAACCCTGTTGTGCTCTACCATTTTGGATGCCGAGGTAATCTGAATATCTCCAAGAGTCCCATGATGCAAGGTGTTCTATTCTTACTGCTTTGACTATTTTTGCAAGGGCAGCTTGTCTTCTCAGTTGCACATCAATCACAGTGCGTTCAAATGCTTCGTTTACCAATGACAGTTGTGACATGCATGCACAAAAATAGTACACAGGTAATAAAAAAAGGAGAACCAACCTTCTTTCTCTGGCAGAGGTCTTCGGATGACATATTGTCTCACATCATCTTCCTTGGACAGATTGAACAGCTTCCTGATCTTGCTGGCTCTCTTGGGTCCAAGACGACGGGGAATGGTCTTGTCAGTAAGGCCAGGGATATCTTTGTCACCTGTGCACAGAAAATTAAAACCCTTAAACATGAACACTGAATACTTAACCATTTGCCAACACTGATGGCACAGGTTCTGAAATGTTGCATGTACTGGCAGGGATCGAAATAGTGCTCAATTTGTATGCCATGACAGAGTAAATATTGAAATGGCATGGTAAATATTGAAATGGCACAGACAAAAAGTTTCGATTTACGCTGCCTACACAACTAAAACTGTAACGTCTTTAAACTAATCACGATTAATAGTGTGATAAATCAAATGATTCAAAACCTGTTTTTGCATCCCATTAAACTGTTTACTACTCTCAATCTCACAGCTTACAATGGACATGGCAATTTTGAATCCCAGTGCCCATAACTGGAAATCCTGTTTAGGATAAGTTTGTGGTTAGTTTATGGGTCCGGGACAAATGAAGCTGAACTATTCTTACAGTCAATGATAGTGTCCAGGAAATCCAGCTCTCATATTTGCAGGTTTGCATGACATTTGTTTAACTGGATCGTCAAATCACTTATTTTCACAAAGGCACACTGAAATTATCTACCTGGCACCCTTCGAAACAATTGCATTTCTATCCCCAACTGGTGTACCTGTATCTGCATGGTCAACAAGATGTGAATACAAGTGATCTCTGACACATAAGTACTGATATTTCTTGGAAGTGGGGTAAGGGAAGCATCTAATACAACAGTGGAAGTCAGTTCTTCAACCACTTCTTTTTCACATAACAATACAAGGTTCCTTACCCTTCTTGATGATGATCATGGAGAGAACAGAGAGCTGTCCATCAACGATGCATCCACGGACAGATTTCCTCTTGCGCTCACCATTCCTCCTTGGTCGGAAGCAGGAATGGCCTTTGGATAGCAGCAATCGCACACGACCATTTGTCAGGACACCCTGTTTCATGGGGAAACCCTGCTTGTCATTGCCACCTGTGATGCGAAGGAGGTATCCCTGGAACAAACAGATCAATAAGATATTGTGTAACTTCAGATGTCACTTAACTTATTCCACTGCTTTGATGTAAACCTACAATACGGATTTAAATGGTCTGGGAACATTTAAAAAAGGTTGTTCATACACAAATTTCCAATAAAAAATATTCTAATGATAAATAAACACTACAATGGTTACCTTCCACTCATCACCCAGGTTTTCTGCAGTCACTTCAGCTGACATACGCTTGTCATAGAAGGGCCGAAGTTTCTTTTCATCGTCAACTTCGATCAGTTTTTGACAGCCAGTGGCTGGATAAGCTATGTTCAGCTGAAAAGATGAAATGGAAACAAGTTAGAATTGACAAAAAAAATAATAGTTTACAAGCATCAGAAATGATGAACAGGTTTAAGCTGTCCACAATGCTCTACTCCAGATTCCCCTGCTGCACACAGCCTTCTTGTGTTCCTGGAGCCCAATACATCAACTTGGGATGATATGGTGTTGTGAGGATGGAATGTAACTGATTACGCCCTGATGACATGAAAATTGCTTATTATGTGTCACAAATATTTGAAGTGGTGATTGATTCAACAGTGTCATCAAATTCATACATGAACCCTGGCAAACATTTCATGTTTTACAATGTTTCCTCTCTCAAAAGTGACTTGGTCTATATACTAATGTTCACACAGTATCCAAAGAATAATTTTTTATCAGCGAAAAAAGTCATTGCCCTTCATCAGTTCAATCAAACCACTATGCAAATCGATTTCTCAATGTACAGACTCTTCAGTAACTCATGCTTGACGTAAGAAGCATCGAACAGGTTCAGGTGGTCAGGCTTGCTGACTTGGTTGACACGTCATTGTGTCCCAATTGCATAGAACAATGCTCATGCTGTTTATCACTGGATTTTCTAGTCCAGACTCGCTTATTTACAAACTGCCGCCATGTAGCTGGAATGCCCAGATTAGCTCAAGACTAAACTCATCCACTCACTCCCCACATTATCGTTTCATTTACTTTTGCAAGAAGATACATGAAACTTGTTGCATCTCTCCAGTAAATGTACCAGTGTTGTAAATTTTGTATGTTCAAAGGGACCAATGCCCCTAGTCTTGAGCAACAATATTCATGTAATTGTTTACACAAGTATCATACTTTAAATCATAACTAGAATATATATTTGTAAACAATAAACAGAATTGCATATAAAAAAGAAGAAAGATTCATGTTGTTACCTATTCTAAGTTGGGTTTTTTAAAACCAAATCATAGAAACAAGTTCAGCATCCCATATTAAAGATTCTGAATGGGAAACATCAGGAGCAATCTTAACTTAGTCAATTTTTAACTTGTACTTTGCTGTATGCTATCCACACTTGGTTTAACGACACATTGTTTGTACAGAAATGTTGTGAACAATATTTTCCCATGAATTTGTGTACAGATGCCTAAACCCAGACTTTTTGTGGACCAGTTATCACAAAAAGACCAATATTACAAGCTTGGGTTGCTACCGTTGCTGATCTCCAGTGGACTGATGATGATAACTGGTAGCTCCGTTACTCTACAGCAATGTTCCATTATCACTGTTTTGATAGCCTCTGATCAAGAAATAACCACTAAACCAGTAAAATGTCCAGTACAATCTTTATTGTGCTTCTACAATCTGATCTTAATTATCATAAAGCAAACATTTAGGCCATGTTCATGATTTTGGGGAGATGAGGTGAAATTGGGTTTAACGTCGTGCTTGAGAATATTTCGCTCATATGACGTGCATGCATGGGTGTGTATGTGCATGTGCGGCTGCTTGTACTAGCCCAGACTTAAGCTGGGTTTATAGTGCTAGCCCACTGAGATATATACGGACTGAAAGATCCCTTCTCAAGGAAATCATCGAAGACAGTTGTGAACAAAGACAGCCTTAACCTCTACCCCAAAAGCTAGTATTAGTAGTAACGTTCAACACTGCACTGATCCTGAGAATGACCATAGGGTGGGTTGAAGCAAAGGATTGAGAGAATATTGTCATTCGTACCTACATATGTATACATAAACATAAAATACATATACTATAGTACTATTCAGCGTCTTCTCTTGCAAAATTAAAATTCTTCAGGATAACATACATGGACCAATGTCGATGTAAATAAGGGCCCATGCATGTGTCAGTGGAGAAGCTATTTACAATCTAAAGACATCAAGTGCATACTTCTAACAGTATTTAGCTATTTTGAATTCTATCCCACAACATAATGCCTTGTCATTCGATTGTGCGGTTTATTTTAAACATTTTGATGCAATAACACCGCGTTTTGTCAATGTATGTGTACCTTCATCCTCAGATGTAACGACCAATCTCGATGGCCGACCGGAAAAAGAAAGTTGCACCGGAAGTTTCGATATAATCTCTACTCACGCTTTCGGTATTTTGTACAGTTTTGTTTCACTTCAATCACTGTAGGTTTTCAAACTAGGCTAAATTCAACTAAAAGACATTAATATTTGATTTTGAGAAACAATGGGAAACATTCGGAATGCACAATCAAATGTGAAGGAAATACAACATCAATCACTATGAGATTGAGATTATTCATGATGGTGGCGGGAAGTTTGGGGAGGATTCAGTGAGAGTGTCTCGTCAGCGATATGTGTTTCGCAATATGACAGTTGGTCATGTCACAGCATGAAACCTACATTAAACGTAATAGAAAACACAACTCAACTATTCTGCCATAATATAAAGGCCAGCTACAAAGATTTACGAATTAATTTCCACCCGTCACTGCTTGCCAGGAATAATTGTTGAGCTGTAGGCTTTATGTACGCTCGGTACAGAACGTCCGAAAGGTAAACAAAACATTTACTGCTTGATTACAGCCAACTCTAAGTATTGACAACACCTTATGCTTATACTTTATGATGGTTCTCAGCTTATGATCTTGCAATGACCTTACTTTAGGCAATTGATCTCTGCACCATGTCACAGATGACGACATTGGTCTTACACAGTATCAGTTATGTGTATGTCGGACATATCTGTCTTCATGCAGATCCTTAATAGCTTTGTGAATTTTATCACAAAAATGATGTTTAATGTCATAGACATGGGTGTGAGATTGATTGTAGACCATGCCTAGTATTGCTTAATGTTTAGACTCAACAAAATGGGACTTAAAAAGAATAATGGCAGAAGGAAAGCATGAGTTCAGTCTGTTTTGATCCTATCATAGTATCAAGGGAAGAGTTCATGATTCAGCTGCCTGTTTTAGTTACTGGTTTTAACCAAGGATGGAATTTAGCAAAATTACTTGATGAACTAATAAATTGAAGTAGAATGTATTCAAATTAAAAATGAAAGAACACACAGAATGACATGAGTGCTGTATTGTTACAGATGTAAGACACTGATGTAAGCTGAAGATGGATCAGTACATAGAAGATTCTGAGCACAGCAATGAGGACCAGCCATCCAACTTCCTAGTGCTAGCTTCCCAGTCTGAGACCCAGTACTCACAGTGGGACCAACAGCACATGCTGCAGTCTCTCCCTGCCCTCAAGTCCTCACAGGTAACTAGGGCTCACAAACTGACTTTAATATTTAAAGAATTGGCTTCACTGTGAAGCTCCGGGTTAGAATTGATCTTCAGTAATTCATGCTTGTCGTAAGAGGCGACTAACGAAATCGGGTGGTCTGGCTCGCTGACTTGGTTGACACATGTCATCTTATCCCAATTGCGTAAAACAATGCTCATGCTGTTGATCACTGGATTGTTTGATCCATACTCAATTATTTACAGACCGCCGCCATATAGCTGGAATATTGCTGAGTGCAGCGTAAACTAAACCCATGCACTCACTCACTTGCAAATACTGTTGTTTGGCAGAAATATTGATTTTTCCCTTTGGAAATTGTGTCAGTATGTCACACATGAACTGTTGTGAAGCGATAAAATTGTACTTTACCGAAAGAGACATATGCCAAAGATGGAATGTAATATGTTGATTTTGTTTTATGGAATGAATTCACCATTTCTGAGTTGTTTGTAATCCATGCAGAAATGTGTCATCACTCACCAGTGATGCGAAATATGTTGATTTCTCTCAGACTTTTTTGTATTCAGTCTCAAAGTTACTTGTCTGCTATTTATAGATTAGCAATGTAGTTACATTGCCAGAACTGTTGACCAAACATGCTTAATTGTCTCAGTACTAACATATTAACAAGACAACTAGTACAAGAGTCATGGGTTCCACAGGGCTGCGAGCGTTATTATCACATGTTTATATTACAAAATCTCTTCCATGTCTGTCCTTTCTTTAAGTTAAAGGTTAAGAAAATAAGGAGGTACACATTTCATTTTGCCACATATGGTCAGACGAACCGTAGTTCACTTTACTGGTCCTCACACTCTAGTGATCTATTAACTCAGCGATGTAGCTGCAGTTTTGCTGATTGTTTTGAAACATCCCCCAGTCACACATTCAGTCATCTGCTGCAAGTTTTTGAATAGTGTTGATGCAAAGTATGTTTAATCTGATAAAGGATGACAGTAACAGCTGTAAACATGATTACTTGCAGACACCTGACAAAGGAAAGACAGAGAGTTTACTTGAACAAGCTTCAAAATCTGAGGATGAAAAACAGAAACAGCCTGGTAAGAATTTATCATAATAAATCCAACAAACAGATTCTCAAGTTATTAATGATTCTGGAAGCTCTGAGAATTTCTTGTTTGCTTTAACGTAGATATGTCTCCAAGTCTTGTGACCAAGTTCTCCTAGTCGCAGCAACCATGGTAATTATAGCATGTTTGGGGACCAGAATTGGTTGCTCTCATGTCACTGCAATTTTGTTGATGATAGCTTAAATCCTCATTCTCTCGCTTACTTAAATATTGTCATCTTTCAAACACAATCTTGAAATTTGACTGTTTGACAAATCCTGTTAGAAATTATTGGCTAATGTCTGCCTACTTGCAGCGTCTGTGCTGGTAGCTGCCACAGAGAGTGAAATGTCTCAGCATGAAGACGTTGACCACACTGACATCGACAGAGTGGAGGACAGCCACAGGTTTGAAGAGAAGAACATGTGCTCTGTTTCTATTAAAGGATAGTACAAAATCTAAAGTCTGTTTCAGGAAAGCATCCAGAGTAAAACTTATAAGGGGTGCACTTACAATCAGTTTCATTGCTGGTATACCCACAATTGATGATTGCTTCATTACCAACGAACAATCATCGAAAACAATTGGTTAGCGTCATTTTTCAGATTTTCCTATCCAGGGTGTTATTGCAGATATGTATAACATGAATGCAACTTGCTACTTTAAAGTAATGACTAATATATCATGAACATAAACTTCCTTGAGTCTTAGAGAAATATTCAGTCATGGCTTTTCAGTTAGTGAAGTGAGTTTTCTAAGAATTAAACACGTTTTCAGGCACTGACAACTTCTAAGATATGTTCCATTGTCAAGTTTTTCAAAGACTTAAACAGTAGTTCCAAAATCGTTTATGTTCGATTATGCGAAAATGTGATCGATTGCTTCGTCGTTTGGTCACTGCGACCAATCTTCGATTATTTCAATTAATCGTAACACCACTAATACCCAGGGGTGGAAATAACTGTATAATTGCTTGTGTACTACGGTACAGTGGCACATGTAAAATCACTTGCCCTGATAATGTTTCCACTATACAGGAAGATTTTCTTGTTGATTTTTCACATAAGCAACATGATGAACATTGGAAAGTCAACTGGACACTGGTACAGCGTGATAGACAAATTTGCATGCCCGACAGAAAAAAACACAAGACTGGGACGTTGGGCAATGGGTTATTTTCACCCCTGTATACCTTGTGGTAATATTAGTACCTTGATGGACCATTATTCTACATGACTGTTTCAGTGAGGATGAGTCTGACAGTGCAGGTGATGTGACTGTGGTGAAGAAAGGGGAAGACAATATTGAAGGTGAAAGAACATTTCTGTTCAACTGATCCTTTGTACATCTGTGTAATACAGCGGGATATAGCAATCAGCCAGTTTCCACATTAAGTTTCTAGAGCTGAACTCCAAACCTGTTAAATATTACAGGAAGAAACTTGCTATACAGCTCATTCTGGTGGTGAACTGATACCTTTTGATGATTCTGGGTATTGAAACACTGAACAGCTTCATTTTCTTCTTCAACTCATGAAGGGCCGGGTTAGAATTTTGATCTTCAACCCATGCTTGTTGTAAGAGGCGACTAACGGGATAGGGTGGTCAGGCTCGCTGACTTGGTTGACACATGTCATTGGTTCCCAATTGCTCAGATCGATGCTCACTGGATTGTGTGGTCCAGACTCGATTATTTACACTCGCTAAACTCACTCACTGTTTTCTTCTTCACTAAGGCATCTAATGCAAGTTCTTTTTTCATAGAGATAATCCTTGGGGTACATATTATGCTTTTTCCGAGATGAAAATGTCCTGTGACAGTTGTATCAATGTTTTTGAATAAAAATATTGTACAATAAATAAAATCTTTTATTTATTATACGGCCCCCACCTCGTGGAGTTACCTCCCGTTACGCATGCGCACCAACTGGGTAAGCACCTAGGCCCGTATCATCATTCCTTCTGCTGTCACTGCCTTGTAAAGACGCATGTGTCGAGCAGAGCTGTACTCTTGTGAACTTAAGAGAATAATGTCTGAGACGCCACCACCTGTATGTATGGTCTTTATTTTGTCCTTGTAAGGAACAGTAAAGCTTTGCGGTCGGTTGTTTCATAATTGTGACTTTGTATTAATTATTTGACGCTAGCACTTTCCCGTGGTTTACGCACGTGTTGCTATTCCATGGCGGGAAGTTTAGCGTGCCACGTGGTTGTAATATTGCGTTTGAACCAACTGTTTCTTCCCGTGGTCGCCTTCACGTATTTTTCAATGTTTTCTACGTGTATCTTAGGCTGCTGGTCCGCTGTTAGCTACATGCTTGCGTGTTTGCTTTCAGGCGTTTTCTTCATGTTCGGTCTGCAGGCAAAGTATCCCCCAGGCCGACCGCCATGATAAGTGTATTGTGTGCCTTGAGAAAACCGTCCATACCCCGGACACTTGCGATATCTGTATGGGTTTCTCCCCCCGGGCCCAGAAGAGACGGGCGGCCGACTTCCTATTCTATAGGGAGATGCGTGAGGCGGGAGGGGAATTCTCCTGATTACTCAGTTATTCCAGCAGCACATGGACTCGGTGAAGTCCCTTGTTCACGAAGTCGGGTTGGAGGTCTCCGCCAGGAGTTCCTCGCCCACTCGAGCAGGGGATGGAGAGTCAGGGGGTGGGATCGCCGGCTCGATCCCCTCGCCTGGAGGCATCTGTCGATCCGATCATCATTCCTTCTGCTGTCTGCCTTGTAAAGGCATCTGTCTCTGTGAACTTAAGAGAATAATGTCTGAGACGCCACCACCTGTATGTATGGTCTTTATTTTGTCCTTGTAAGAGAACAGTAAAGCTTTGGCGGTCGGTTGTTTCATAATTGTGACTTTGTATTAATTATTTGACGCCAGCACTTTCCGCGGGTTTGACGCATCGTGCCAAGCTATTCCATGGCGGGAAGTTTAGCGTGCCACGTGGATTGTAATATTGCGCTTGAACCAACTATTTCTTCCGTGGTCGCCTAATACGTATTTTTCAATGTTTTCACGTGTATATCTTAGGCTGCTGGTCCGCTGTTAGCTACATGCTTGCCGTGTTTGCTTTCAAGCGTTTTCTTCATGTTCGGTCTGCAGGCAAGTATCCCCAGGCCGACCGCCATGATAAGTGTATTGTGTGCCTTTGAGAAACCGTCCCATACCCCCGGACACTTGCGATATCTGTAGCGGGTTTCTCCCCGGCCCAGAAGAGACGGGCGGCCGCACTTCCTATTCTATAGGGAGATGCGTGGCGGGAGGGGGAATTGACCCAGGTCCCCCGTCCAAAGCAAAAAGCCTGCAAAGTAAAAGCAGGCAGAAAGTCGGCGCGGTCAGTCGCCTTCCACTGCTCCTAGTAGTGGATTTGATATGTCTCTGATTACTCAGTTATTCCAGCAGCACATGGACTCGGTGAAGTCCCTTGTTCACGAAGTCGGGTTGGAGGTCTCCGCCAGGAGTTCCTCGCCCACCGAGCAGGGGATGGAGAGTCTGGGGTGGGATCGCCGAGCCGGCTCGACCCTCGAGCCTGGAGGCATCTGGCTCATCCGCTGCCTCTGGCGCCGGGTCCGACGCCTCGGCTGCTGCCCGGAGGGGGAGGCCCCCCAGTCCCCTCTCGAGTTGGCGCGAGGGTCCATTGAGGATTTCTGGGTTCCGTCCTCCCTCGTCCGCCGCCCATGAGAGCGGTGAGGCACCAGTTCTGCCTGGTCTGCCTCCAGCCGCCTCGACCGGGTTCGTCGCGTGATGGCAGGTGCTGACGCGGCTCTGCCTGTTCTTCCCTCTCCTCTGTGACTGGTGCTAGGCGCCCACCGGGTCGGGTTCGGGTCCTTTCAGCGAGGAGAGACTCCAGCCTCGACTCGGCTCGGGAGACGGAAGTCCACATGGTAAATGATTGTTCTTTGCACGCCCAGGACCTAATCCCTTGTTAATTGAGTGAGTCAAGGCAGTTAAGAGTCACCAATTAACAAGGCCTACTGCCTTGTTAAATTAATGAGTGAGTGAAGTCAGTTTAGACAGCCTCTGGAAGGGAAAACCAAGTTGCAAGTTTTTATGCCTCTTAAAGAAGCCTCTGGAAGTAAGTTATATCTTTGATGGCCATTTAGAAGTGGAATGCATACAAAGCAAGACTTATGGATGTCAACTTCCTTACTGTGACCTGATTTTCACCTGATGAAGGAGCAAGCATATGCTCCAAACATCGTGTTATTCACAATAAAGAAGTTGACATCAATAAATCTTGCTTTTCTTATTAAAAATGGTAAGTTATTAAAATCCACTGAGCTGTAGGTTTGTTAATCATGTCACCGATGTGATTATCGCTCTAACACACCTGAGAGATTAGTTAACAGTGTTGTATGCATGCACAGGCGGTGAAAGTTGTATTGTATTGAATTTGGTTGGTTGCATATTGTTTTGTGTTATGCTGTCAGTTTGTATGTATGTGTGAATGAGGAACCTCACACAATATGACATTGAAAACAGACTAAACTTAACATTATTCCATGGTCAATATTGCAATGTTAGTGAAATGGTAGTATACGGAAGTTTGTTTCACATTTTTGATAATACCTTCTTTTATGCAGATAAAATTATTAAAAAATGAAGGAATAATGCCATGCTTCTCTCAGAGTAAGAGAAGATAATTTATATAGTGATTTTTATCAAATTAGATATTTCTTTATCGTCCGAACGGAATTCACAAATTACGGATGTTTTGTGTGGGTTTGTGTGCATGCACTCGTGTATAACATCTAACTTCATAGGTATTAAAATCAAGCCGTATGTAACCATAATGACTATATTGGTTGGAACACTTGAGGAACAAAAATAATTTCTTGCTTCAAAAGGAACTGGAACAGTAACATTTTTCATGTTATCATATGAGCTTCAAAACATTGAATGAAATAAATGCTGTATGATGAAATGGATCAGAGAACATTATAATGGCATAAATGACGTGTTAATGACACATTTAATGGTAAAAATATATAATCACTATGGTAGTTAACTCATGACCAGACATGTCAAACTGGTACCGAAAGATTTATATCTCATATGTAAAAATTCAGTATTTCTTAGTACCTGAAATAGAAAACACGAATTTGGATGAGATGTTTTAATCTGAGATCAATCTGTTAGGTAGCAGTTTACTAAAGTAGAACTTAAATCAACTTCAAAAGATTGGTCATTCGCCAAGTGAAGCAGATCTCACTTATACTGCAGTAAACAGTATGGGGATACACAACGAACATACCACTTACGTGATAACAACTCCCTGTTTATTGCATAGAACGGCATTCCGATGTACATCGTTCAGAATAAACAAACTGATTGAATGTTGATTGATTCCATCACTTTGATAATGGAGTGGATTTCGACTTGTTGATCTTACTCTCCTGTTGACCCCAACGATGTGCTACTTGCTGAATTACCTGTTGTTGTTAATTTGCTGCTTGTCACTATGCATATATACTTCTATTCATCTGGTTGTAGTAACTTTTATCCAGATAATGGCGTGAGAATATACATGGAAACTCCCCTCTATCGACCTTTGGTCCAAACGGATGAGTTAAGAAAAAAGGTCGATGTCCCGTCCTTTAGCCATTTCACATTGGATTATAGAGACAATGATGGGCCTACGTGTTGATAGAAGAGGATATTCCGGATTATGCTAATGAGAGCACACCTAATGAGAAAAACGAGCCAAATATATGTATAAAGATAGTGTTTTATTTCACAGAACTTTTCGTTCCCGCCGCTCACACGTAGATAAATTACAGTCGTTAATAATAACCTTCATTAATCGGACAATACCAATGATGTAATTGTGTGTTACGTCAATTATGAAAAAGACAATTTATTATCTACCCTTGTCATAACAGAGTTCTCTCCCTTTCCGGGTACTCGATTCCTAGAAATAGGACTCGATTCCAGGTGTACCCGACCCGGATTCGAGTACCCGAGTACCCGTCCCAGCCCTAGAGGGGAACTGACCCAGGTCCCCCCGTCCAAAGCAAAAATGCCTAAAAGTAAAGGCAGAAAGTCGCGCAGTCAGTCGCCTTCCACTGCTCCTAGTAGCGGATTTGATATGTCTCTGATTACTCAGTTATTCCAGCAGCACATGGACTCGGTGAAGTCCCTTGTTCACGAGTCGGTTGGAGGTCTCTGCCAGGAGTTCCTCGCCCACTCGGAGCAGGGGACGGAGAGTCTGGGGGTGGGATCGCCGAGCCCGGCTCGATCCCTCGGCCTGGAGGCATCTGTCGATCCGTTGCCTCTGGCTTCGGGTCCGTATCATCATTCCTTCTGCTGTCACTGCCTTGTAAAGACGCATGTGTCGAGCAGAGCTGTACTCTTGTGAACTTAAGAGAATAATGTCTGAGACGCCACCACCTGTATGTATGGTCTTTATTTTGTCCTTGTAAGGAACAGTAAAGCTTTGCGGTCGGTTGTTTCATAATTGTGACTTTGTATTAATTATTTGACGCTAGCACTTTCCCGTGGTTTACGCACGTGTTGCTATTCCATGGCGGGAAGTTTAGCGTGCCACGTGGTTGAAATATTGCGTTTGAACCAACTATTTCTTCCCGCGGTCGCCTTCACGATTTTTCAATGTTTTCTACGTATCTTAGGCTGCTGGTCTGCTGTTAGCTACATGCTTGCGTTTTGCTTTCAGGCGTTTTCTTCATGTTCGGTCTGCAGGCAAAGTATCCCCCAGGCCGACCGCCATGATAAGTGTATTGTGTGCCTTGAGAAAACCGTCCACACCCCGGACACTTGCGATATCTGTATGGGTTTCTCCCCCCGGGCCCAGAAGAGACGGGCGGCCGACTTCCTATTCTATAGGGAGATGCATGAGGCGGGAGGGGAATTGACCCAGGTCCCCCCGTCCAAAGCAAAAAAGCCTAAAAGTAAAGGCAGAAAGTCGCGCAGTCAGTCGCCTTCCACTGCTCCTAGTAGCGGATTTGATATGTCTCTGATTACTCAGTTATTCCAGCAGCACATGGACTCGGTGAAGTCCCTTGTTCACGAGTCGGTTGGAGGTCTCCGCCAGGAGTTCCTCGCCCACTCGGAGCAGGGGACGGAGAGTCTGGGGGTGGGATCGCCGAGCCCGGCTCGATCCCTCGGCCTGGAGGCATCTGTCGATCCGTTGCCTCTGGCTTCGGGTCCGGACGCCGCGGCTGCCCCGGAGGGGGAGGCTTCGCTCCCAGTCCCCCTCTCGGAGTTGGCGCAGGGTCCATTGAGGATTCCTGGGGTTCCGGTCTCCTGCGCCGTCCCGCCCATGAGAGCGGAGGCACCAGTTCTGCCTGGTCTGCCTCCAGCGTCTCGGGACCGGGGTTCGTGCGTGATGGCAGGTGCTGACGCGGGGCGCTCTGTCTGTTCTTCCCTCTCCTCTGTGACTGGTGCTAGGCCATCCACCGGGTCGGGGTTCGGGTCCTCTTCGCGAGGAGACCCAGCCTCGGACTCGGGCTCGGGAGACGAGTCCATGGACACTGGGGAGGTTGAGGAGCAGGAGGGTGCCTTCCGTTTTTCGTCGGGGCCGACCTCTCGTTAACCCATCAGGCTGTAGCACAAGACGTGTGTCACTCCCAGTCAGCTCCGCTACTCGGGACCACTCACGCGCTCTTACCCAACGTCCCAGTAGGAGGCCGCCTCTCTCTATTCCTGCCGGAGTGGGAGAAGGCTACCAGCAACCCTTGGGTGCTGTCCACCGTCGGTGTCGGCCATTTACCACTGTGGAAGCGATGTCCGCCAGACTTCACCGGCATACGCAGCACTCCGGTGCCGTCATGTCAGGCAAGGGCGGACATACTGCGCGACGAAGTCCAGGCTTTGCTGGACAAGTCCGCTATCGAGCTCATACCACCGGGCGAGGAACAGGCGGGATTTTACTCCATGTACTTCCTCGTTCCGAAGAAAGACGGCGGGTTCCGTCCCATTCTCAACCTCAAGGGGTTGAATCGCATGCTCGAAGTTCCATCCTTCAAGATGGAGACATTGCGCTCGGTGATCTCCTCTGTTCAGGATGCATTACCAGTTCACGGTGCTCCCCTTCGGCATATCCACTGCCCCCAGGGTGTTCACCAAGCTCATGTTAGTCCCGGCTACCCTCGCTCGCTCGCAAGGACTGACTGACTGACTGAGTTTGGTTTTACGCCGCTTTTAGCAATATTCCAGCAACATCCGGGCGGGGACACCAGAAATGGGCTTAACACATTGTGCCCATGTGGGGATTCGAACCCGGGTCTTCGGCGTGACGAGCCAACGCTTTAACCATTAGGCTACCCCACCAGCCCCGCTCGCAAGGAAGGCGTTGTTACCCTTACCTCGACGACTGGTTGCTCGGTGCACTAACACAGCCAGCGAGCCTAGATTCTACTCACAAGGTGATAGACATTCTAGTTCGACTGGGGTGGATCATCAACCTCAAGAAATCCGACCTGGTACCCACCCAGGACTTGGTTTTTCTTGGGGCGAGGTTCCAAACACACAAGGATCTTGTTTCCTTGTCGCCCGACCGGGTCACCAGAGTACGGGAGATGGTGTCTTCGTTCCTCTCCCAGCCCCAGGCACCAGCACGGACTTGGCTCCGTCTACTGGGCCATATGGCGGCGACGATCTCTGTAGTGTGGCGGGCGCGGTTGAGGATGCGCCCTATACAACAAGCTTTGGCGAGTCTGTGGGCTCACTCGGAGGACCTGGAGCGGAGTCTCACAGTCCCCGGGTGGTTGTCTCCTCACCTTCAGTGGTGGAACAATGTCGGGAATCTCACCAGGGGGGTCCCCTTGGAAATCCCGACGCCAGCTCTTACAGTTCAGACCGATGCGTCCCTCACGGGCTGGGGGGGTGTTCTGGGCAGTCTGTCGGTGTCCGGACTCTTCACATCAACGTGTTGGAACTGAGAGCTGTGCGGTTGGTTTTCGAGCGCTTCCGAGAGCATGTCCAGGGCCAGGTGGTTCGTCTTCAGTTGGACAACCAGACGGCCATGTACATCCTGAAGCAAGGCGGCACAGTGTCCTGAGCCCTCCTCCGGGAGACATGGGACTTTCTCCTCTGGTGCGACCAGTGCGATTGTAAGGTACTCCCTGTTTATCTCCCGGGTCTGGAGAACGTGCGAGCAGACGCTCTCTCTCGCCGGATCCTGGCCCCGCACGAGTGGATGCTCGACCGGCAGATATTCGGAGTTATCTCCCAGTTGTACGGGTCGTTCCAGGTGGATCTGTTTGCGTCCGGCGGGACGAATCAGACACCCGTGTTCTGCTCTCGAATCACCGGACCTCGAGGGCGTTGGCTGCCGACGCCTTCATGCTGGATTGACGGGCAAAGTGCTCTGAGCGTTCCCGCCGTTACCACTCATTCCCCGTGTCCTCTCACAGCTGTCCACCCAGCCAGCTCGGCTGCTTGTGCTACTGGCACCGCTTTGGCCGTCACAGAGCTGGTTTCCGTAATTCTCAGGTTTCTGGCTCAGCCTCCTGTTCTATTACCTTTGGCGACCGGACATTCTCACTCAGAACGGCGCCACACCCCAATCCAAGGATTCAGTGGGTGGCTTGGCCTCTGTCAGGTCTAACCTCGGCACGCTGAATTCCTGCAGCAGTTGCAGACACAATTCTGGCTTCGAGGCGGATTCGGCAAACGCTCAGTATGAGGATAGGTGGTCCCGCTATGCGCGCTGGTGTTCAGATAGGGGATTGCAGATCCCTTTTCTGCGGATTTAGTCCGAGTATTGGAGTTTTGCAAGCCCGCTTGGAAGAAGGCCTGGCGGCTTCACCATTCGCGGGCTACTCCACCGCTATTTCCACCTTTCACACCCCTGTCGATGGTGCTCTTCTGGGGCAGCACCCTCTCGTGATAGCTTTTAGCTGGCGCGGAGCGGGTTCGACCTGCTGTCAGGCGAACCAGCCCACCTTGGGATTTGTCAATTGTGCTCGATTGGCTGTCCGGTCCCACTTTCTCACACCTATCGGCTATTTCCATTCAGTTGTTAACTTGGAAGGCTGTATTTCTGGTGGCGGTAACATCTGGCCGCAGAGGTCGGCGATTTACATGCTATGTCGTCCGACCCGGCGCTGACTGTGTTTCACACTGATCGTGTCAGTATTTGCCTCCCGGATACTTACCGCCCGAAGGTCGATCACGCTTTCCATGTGACAGCTCCTATCGAACTTCCCACTCTTACCCAGCCTTCCACATCGGGGACCTCTGCAACGAGCACTCACCCGTTGGATGTCCGCAAGACACTCAAGGTCTATTTCAAACGAACACGAGGGATCCGTATGGGTACCCATCTGTTCTGCTGTTACGGTGGCAGGAAGGCTGGGCTGCCGGCGAGCAAGCAGACTTTGTCTCGCTGGCTAGTCTCGGCTATTTGTGCTGCGTATCAGGCTAAGGGCAAGCCTCCCCCTGAGGGGTTGAAGGCTCACTCGGTCAGGGCAGTAGCCGCATCAAAAGCTTTTGCATCGGCACTCCCCATTGAAGAGATCTGCTCTGCCGCTATTTGGAGCCGGCCTAGCACGTTTATTCGGCACTATCAGCTCGATACACATTCCCGTAATCGTGCGAGCTTTGGCCGTTCTGTTCTCTCCAGTGGACAGTGTCCTGCCACCCTGACCGAGTGAGTCTTGGTTCATTGGTTTTGTTGACGCTGCTGTTCAATACTGTGTTTTTATTGACCTATCCGCTGTTGGGTGTATAACCTCCTTTCGATCCTCTTCGGAGATTCTGGTCGGTAGTGAGCGTTTTTTCCCCCCTCCTACGGTGCTCTCTAATCGACACAAGGTGGGTGGGGTTTTTGTTTACATTCGCACCATGTGCGAATTCTTATGCTAACCTGCGAGGTCGTCTCTGGGTACAATTCCTCCCTGTCAGTTACCCTCCCATAATGCCTCTCGCGGAAGCGCAAACCGGGACATGTGACAGGTGAGTGATTATGGCGTCTGTTACATTATTCAATTAACGATCGCTATTTGTGTGTGCTTTGACAGAATTCCCTCCTCCCTGGCCTCCGGTCTTTGGGAGTCTGTGTTTATGCATAATATGTACCCCAAGGACGATCTCTATGAAAAAGAATTAACCAAACCTGAAGAGGTTTTAAATTCTTTGAAGAGAGTCGTCCTTGGGGTAGGGCCTCCCGCCTCCCCGCAATTCTGTTCACTGATTTATTCAGCAGAAGGAATGATGATACGGGCCTAGGTGCTTACCCAGTTGGTGCGCATGCGCAACGGGGAGGTAACTCCACGAGGTGGGGGCCGTATAATAAATAAAAGATTTTATTTATTGTACAATATTTTTATTCAAAAACATTGATACAACTGTCACAGGACATTTTCAGCTTGGAAAATGCATAATATGTACCCCAAGGACGACTCTCTTCAAAGAATTTAAAACCTCTTCAGGTTTGGTTAAGTTTTACACTATGCTCAAATGTACGCACAACTGTAGAGAATGGACGCAGAAAACGTTTTTTGCTCCATCCAAAGGGACGCTAAATGTACGCACAACTGTAGAGAATGGACGCAGAAAACGTTTTTCACTCCGTCCAAAGGGACGCTTAATATTAGTCATTGTACCCACAACTCATCTATGACTTTTGGTGTTTCTATCAGAGCAGTTACATGCATCATTTCATCCCTCAGTCCACATGATCAATGATTCATTCCAGGCTCTATAGAAATGATCAAAACAAACAGTTCTCTGAACCGCTACTTCACAAGACTCACATTTTACCTGCAAGGATTCTTGAAACTAATAATTAGGGGATCCCGGAGCCCCCATGTTTGTGAGTCGAGGTAAAACCTTGCAATGTCAAAGAACCAAAAGTGCAGTAGTCAAACTCTGCCCTGAATTGCACCAGTCTGGCCGGCTATGTTATCTGGCTGACTCTTGTTTTCATGTAGACTTTCAGTTGAAGCTGAGTTGTATTTGGTGATTGCTTTGCTTACAGAGAGATCAGATTCCCCTATATACGAGAGCCAGGATGAAGATATTACAGCTCGAAAGGCATCTGGGTGAGAGTAATGATTACTCTAGTAAATTTTCATGACCTTTATCCCTTTTTGGGATTCCTTGTGGGATTTAATCCCGTCATCCTGTGGGGGCGGTGGGGTAGCCTCGTGGTTAAGGTGTTGGCTTGTCACACCGAAGAACCTGGTTCATTACCCACATTGGCACAATGTGTGAAGCCCATGTCTGGTGTCCCCCCGCCATGATGTTTCTGGAATATTGCTAAGGGCGACATAAAACTAAACTCACTCACTCACTCATCATCCTGTGTTGACTATAGACTGAGTG
This sequence comes from Haliotis rubra, assembly GCF_003918875.1. Lineage (NCBI taxonomy): Eukaryota > Metazoa > Mollusca > Gastropoda > Lepetellida > Haliotidae > Haliotis > Haliotis rubra. The sequence continues at coordinate 196,710 of NW_025765115.1, read as the reverse complement.
GTTGGTCAGACTCAGTGATCATTCATATTGTGTCATGTGTTCAAAATGCTGGTAGATAATGATTTGGACCAGTATTAATGTTACGAAGAAAGACCAGCCGTGTAGTTAAAAAGCCCAAATAATTTTTGCATATTACCACGGACCATGACTGTGAAAAATGTGCTAAACTCTATCAGCATTATGTTTTCATGTGACTTCTCTCCTTCAAATCGACTTTGTCAGTTCACTTTGATTTAACAGAAACATGAGACCTACAGTAAGTAAACGAATCCAAACTTATTAATATTTGATTGTTTAATTCTATCTATGAAAGATATTATTTTTGTCTACAAATTTATAATGTAAAGGAAGTGAGATCTTAAAATGTATCTGAAAAATACAGGTTTATATTCCTCTGATATTGCATAAACGAGAGGTCACACTAAGTTTGACTTGATATGGTATACCACAGGGCTGCAAATAATGTTTGGGGGTGTGGGTGTACTTACACCTCATATTGCAAGTGGAGGTGTACTGAGCATTTTGAAGGAGTACTGACATGTTTTTGTGTGAGCGAGTTGGTGATTTGGTTTGTCTGGACGATTCATCGATCACTATTTTCAACCATGCATGTATTTGTATTTGAAGACGAGTGAGAAATAACTGAGCAACCGTGTGATGCGCCGGGCTGACTGGATATAAATAGGAACAGTGTTATTTTTAGCCAATCGAAAAATAGTGACGCATATCGTTGCATGGCAATGTAAGGGATTCCCACTGCTGGGGTTTCCTCATGCGTCAAATCGCGTTTCGCAAAAGAAATTCTTGACAACAAGTATTTATCCGAAATAGATTTCCATTTGCACGATACGCACAGACATTAAATGTTAGACATACAAGGGTATTTATGTCGCACTTCATTGATTTTGAGGCGTACATTACGCCTGTACGCGCCTTATCTGTAGCCCTGATACCAGGATAAAAGCCTATTCAGTTTCTGTTGAAAGAGTGACAGTATCGTTCATTAATGTGTGTCCAAGGTCATGGGGACTGAGCGTTGTCTGTCTTCAAATTGTGATTTCCTTCATACTGCTTGTGTTGTAGGAGTCGTCAAAACTTGCAGAAACTGTTCCCCCCGACACTATCTCAGGATGAGGAGACTGACCAACAAGGTATGTTGTATTGAACATTTCTGGAACCAAAACATGTAAGATTGTCTGGCTCACATATCTGTGCCTCTATTTCAGCTGTACTGGACATCAGATTATCTGTCACTCGTCTTCTTTTTCGGGAAACCATTGTGAATGTCATACTTCACATATTTGTTCTCATCATTGATGACATATCAATTTGTGCAAGAGGTTCATGTCTTCTTTGAGTAGCATTATTTAGAAGTTGGAAAGTAATATACGGAAAACTTTATGGATGAACAGCTTCTTTGTTCAGGTGATGCGATGTTTCGATAGAGATTCTTGTATCATTGTCAAGCAAGTATGAGTGACAACGTGCTTGACAACGATACAAGAATCTGTATCTAAACGTTGCATCACCTGAATAAAGAAGTTGCTCATCCATAAAGTTTGTCTGTATAGGTTCATATCTGATTCACCATGGCTGCTGAGGCAGTGAAATTGCAAAAGCTATATATGGTTAGTACACTGTGTGTGAAGAAAGTTGGTTTCTTACACACCTGCACTGTGGGTGAGAAACCCATGTGATTGTTGTTGTTTAACGCCACTCTCAGCAATATTTCAGCTATATGGCGGTGGCCGAAACCCATGTGAAAAACTGTTATCAAAAGTGTGAGATTGATTTCCATGCCTGTGATTGGTTACTCCTTGGTGATGACCTCAGGTCGGGTATGATAAACTACTTTCCTGATGAAAAGTCATTGATAAATTACTCATGCTTTCAATTGACCGCAAACCTCTTACTTGTGCCAAACACCTGATATGTTTATATTAAAGTCTATGCCAAGAATATATATCTAGTTTTTTTCTAATTCCCTTTATCGTTTGCACCTTTAGATTCTAGTCATGAATTCAGAAGTGATACCTGTGTAAACGATAGAGTAATGGTCGCATGGTTCCCTTTGAATGTAAAAATGTACAACATTGGTAATTTTAGTGGAGAGATGCGACAGGTATCATATTGCAAATATACCTGACATGACAATGTCAGTGCCTGTACACAGTGAGATCGATTTGCCTCGTTTCATTGATGAAATGATGAAAGGGTCATTTTCATCGATAAACGTCGTGATACTTTCGATGAAGATCCATTTCCAGTCTCTGAGCTACTAATTGATTATTCCTATATTAGCAAATTCCCTCCTGACAATCAGAACAGAAACACACATGGTACTTGAGTACAAATGGCAACACATCCTTTCGAATAAATCCCACATGTACATCCACGGTACACACACATCACTGCTCAAAATATTCCTCTGACCAATAATATGGAACTTTCATGTCTTCATAACATGCAGAGTGTAATCAACTTTTATTTCATCCTTGCAAAACCATAACATACCCGGTACCTAGTGGCTGTTTCGGGTTCTGGGAAAACAAGAAGGTTGTGGCAAAGAAGAGCACTCCCCCAATGATAATGTAACATAGCCTCAGCAATGTTACATTCAAGCACACAGATTGTGCTTAATTTCAGACACTCAATATTTTTGGCTCTGGTCTGTGGGGTAAAATTGAACATAAATTTGCAGATCCCTCATGTGGAAAGTAATCCAGACAATCTTCCGATGACGGCATCTATATGGAAACTAGCGACACCAGCAAATATCCCAAACGATTACAATGACGCCACACTCTCAATTACTTTATGTCTGCAAGAAGTGAAATCATCCACAACTACGTGCAAGAGCATCATTTTAAAGATATTAGTTAATTTTCTTTGATCTTAACTAGTTTGCATTAACATTATCGCATTGATAATGTACAGAGGTGGCAGAAACTTTTTCCCTGAGGATCACTTTGGGGATGATCAGGATGCAAGTGACGTCACTTATTAGCATTGTCTTGTGTAGTATTGTGGCACCATGATGAGAAAATATGACATTTGAATCTATTCGACCCTAAAGTAACAAAGGATATTGTGTATTGCCACTGGGCTGTCAGCAGCAAGATATTGATGGTTATACCACTTGTTGTTCCTTTACCATATAGTGTAGCTGATAATTCACGTAAATAATACTTGACATTATGATTAAAGTAATTGCATTAAAGTAATTGCATTGGATTGCAGAACACATTGTATCCACTCCGTCAGAACATTTAAGCAGCCTGCAGTTGTCCTGTGAACCTGTGAGAGTGGTGGAGACGGTGGATGAAAGCCTGTGAGTAATTCAGTCTATAACTCATTCTTGGCTATTTTAAAACAAATATATAACCTAATAAGTTGATGTCTTAAACCTGTATAGAAATGTATTATTTTTCCTTATCCTGACTCATGCTTATTGCTTGTCTTCTTCTTCTTGCGAACATAGTGGAACACGTGTATCTCCCAATTGAAGTTCCCTTCAATAAAAAATCACTAATTAGTACTCACCACGAGTTACCTCCCTTCCACAAGCGCGGGAACGAGGGCGCCACCTCAACCCATGTGCCTCACTCTCTCCCTCTTCGCCCAGTGAGCTGGACGTGAGAGCTCTGTGTCTCCTAATACACACTATATCCTTTATTTATATTTAGTTTAGTACCTCTTATATTCAGTTATAGAGGTGTAACTAGTATCCTTATTCAACTTGCATTGATTATAAGTCGTGTTTCTGCTGTTTTATTCACGGTTTCGTGTTTGTTCAGCAGTTTACGTTAATGAGAATCTGCACAGGTTGTAAACTACGCTATTCCGCCACCGATCCACATTTAAAATGCCCTAGTTGCATTACTCCATGTTCTATTGTTTCTCGCTGTAAATTATGTATTAATTTACCAATTTCTGCCTTTGATAAATATTTATGTTCCGCTTTGAGACGGAAGGCAGATAAATCTCGCAAACAATCTTCAGTCATGGCTAATAGATCGAAAGCTAATATACACTGTCAACTGTTGACTGACGACCCGCCACTGGCTGGTGGCCTGCCTGAGTTCCCTCGGGGGATAAGCGTGGGACGCAGTCCGCTATGTCCAAGAAGCGACCTGCATCTCAAGACATTCCGTCTTCACAGTCTAAGACTAGGAAAGCGCCCACATCATCTCAACGTGACGCCAACCCCAGGTCCACAGCTTCGTAAAAGGGAAATCTCCAAAGCTACAAATAATTTTGCCTCCGATATTCTACCTGTCTCAGAATTATGTTTATATGATGATGACATTCCGATTATCATTCCAGATGTACGTCATAAGAAACGTCCAGTATCTGCTACCGTCACTACAGCGCAGATCAACACGCAACCAGAGATGCCTACGCTGACGCCGGAGTTTATGATTGAGGGTCCCGTCACTTTCACAGAGAGGCCACCCTCAACGCCAGCGCAGACCGTCCCAGACGACCTGGTCAACCAAATCATGAGACTGATGGAGGACCGTTACGGTTTACAGAGGCCCCAGAGCCACGGGCCCCAGAGCCCAACCCATAATAAGTCATACAGGGCCCCAGAGCCCGCCTTGGCTTCGCGTAGGGCCCCAGAGCCCACAACTTGCTTCCCCATCGAAGAACGAGAATTCAACTCAGACTTACCTGATGAAGGATGATGATGTAGACAATATCACCTTACCTCCTATTGACCCGATTGCAGCGGTACCAGCTAATCAGGATACAGCCTGTTCCAAATCTTCTAAAGTCCAATCTACAAGAAATTTGCTGGACACAATATGGACCCCTTTTTCAAGGCCCAGGATATTGATGACAACTTTAAATTAATCAGTGGTGCCAAGTCCAGAAGTTACAGAGTAGACGATCGCAAATTGGCCCAATTAGATACTATCTCCAGGAGAATGTTCTTTGGATTGAATAGATCTAGAACTATTAATGAAACTCTCATCACCAAGTTCAAGAATTCTACAGAGGAGGAAGATAGAATGATCTACTCAGCTCTACTCATGCAGAAAAGAGACCACCAATTTCTTACAGAGCACCTGTCAGCGCTTACTGAAACTACTACCATGGCTCGTCGGCAAGGCTTACTAGCCTCCTGCTCTTGGGATAAGCAATTCACAGAATCTCTATACACAGCTCCATGGTCATCGCCCTTACTGTTTGGTGGCAACATAGACAAGGTCTCCAAAGAAGTATCTAAAGACTCGAGAGGTACTTATGATCAGATCCATGGATACCTTAGCTTAACGCCATTAAACAGTCAGCACAGAGATACTCGGGCAAGTCTAAGTTTTCGGGCTACAGAAAGCACGGGACAAGAAATTAGCTGCAGCTAAAGATCCCAAGGATTCTTTTCATCGCCCATACAGCAAATTTAGGGGAGGATCAGCTAGAGGCAGATCATCCAGAGGTGCCCGTGGATTTAGACGATGAAATTCAGGTTCGGAACGACTGGAGTCTTCCACCCCCAGCCGTTCCAGTACAACCTTCTCAAGTGGGTGGACGCCTTCAGCTGCACTGGGAAAACTGGGGAATACTACAAGATCCATATGTATCCAACATCCTACAGCACGGATATCTAATACAACTTAAGGCCAAGCCTCCGTTAACAGTCACCCCTACAGGGTTCAACGTTCAACCGGCACAACTACCTATGTTAAGAGAAACAGTAGCTACTCTGCTAAACAAACAGGCCTTAGAAGTTCTGGATCAACGAAACATTGTACCAGGTTTCTACTCCACAGTTTTCCTAGTGCCGAAGAAAAATTCCAAGGAGAAGTTTCATCTCATATACAACATGAGCATCTTGAACAGAGAATATCTATGCAAACCACCAACGTTTCGCATGATACACTTACCGCAACTTCGCATTTAATTCGTCCCCAAAGATTACATGGCCAGCATAGATTTGCAAGACGCATATCTACACATTCCGATTCATCCCAACTCAAGGAAATATCTAAGATTTATCCTAGACGGGAAACATTACCAATGGAAGGTTCTTCCCTTCGGAATCACATCGGCCCCTTGGGTATTCACAAGAGTGACCAAGCCTATTGTCTCATACCTACATCGTCAAGGTCTTCGCAGCGCTTTTTACCTAGACGACGGTATACAAGTGGATCCAGATCCACAGCGTCTCAGACTACAGCTGAACTTTATAATCAAGCTACTAACTCAATTAGGATGGTTAGTAAATCTACTCAGGTCGGACCTAGAACCAACGCAGGATCTGCAATTTCTAGGTATACGATTTCTAACAGCTCAGAATCGTATTGTAGTCCCGGAGGACAGATGGATCAAGATCCAACAACTTATTCCTCAAGCCCTACTCTCTCCGTTACCACTACGACAGTGGCAGAGCCTATTGGGACTACTCACATCAGCTCAAGACTTGACAGTCAGAGGCAGGCTTCAATTACGTCCGTTACAAGTCCTCATCAATGCTCATCTCGAGGACCCTCTACCATTCAGTCTACCAGATTATGTCAAACCACATCTACTCTGGTGGACCAAGAGATTGAATGTTTGCTCAGGCGTCTCCTTAGTAGAGCCGGAATCGAAAACACATCTCTACGTAGACGCGTCACTACAAGGTTGGGGAGCCCACCTTGCCGGCAGGACAGCGTCAGGCCTATGGAGTGCAAATGTCACATAAATCTGCTAGGGATGCAAGCAGTCATAAACGCCATAAGTCACTGGAGCAACCTACTACAGAACGCTCGGTTGATGGTTCACACAGACAATTCAACAGTGGCGTTTTATGTGAACAAACAAGGTTCAACAAGGTCACAGAACCTACTGATTCGATGTTTCAGACTGTTCGATCTAATCGACAATCTAAACATACACGTCAGAGCTTGCCACATTCCAGGAGCAAAGAATGTATTAGCAGACGCTCTCTCTCGGCCACACCAACCGTCGCCGACAGAATGGATGCTCCACACAGAGATATTCAATCAAATAATCATGGAAATAGGATCTCCTCTGATAGACCTATTCGCCACTCGATTCAACAAGCAACTGACAACATTCGTATTGCCAGTTCCAGACCCACTAGCATGGGCAACAGACGTACTAAGCATATCGTGGGAGAGACTCAACGCGTACGCTTTTCCGCCTCCAGCGTTAATCCCACAAGTCTTACAGAAAATCAGTCAAACGCAGAGCCTCCATCTGATTTTGGTCGCGCCCTACTGGCCAGCGAGAACTTGGTTTCCAGATCTCATTCAAGAAATCAGAAAACCAATTCTTCAGCTCCCACAACGCGCCAATCTATTGATACATCCGCACACCAAACAAGTGCACGAAACACCAGAAGCATTCCAACTTCACGTATGGATTGTATCAAGGCATGTCTGAATAAGAGAGGTTATTCTGCCATAGCGGCTAAAGCGGTCACGCTTGCACTACGTAATTCAACTCGTAACTTATACAATGACAAATGGCACAGTTTTGTCAATTACGCTGCTAAGAAAGGATTTACAGCCAGATATGCTACACATCCTCAAGTGGCAGATTTCTTATGTTATCTACGTCAAACTAAGAATCTAAAAGGCTCAACCTTGTCCACTTATCTTGCAGATATAAGTTCTGTCATAACTATGAGAACGGGCGTCAAGTTAACAAAAAATCACCAGAGTTACTTTCGCTTTGTTACGAAGCGCCCGATTGGAGGATCAGAAATGGAAGTTTCACGCCCAGCCTGGGATCTAAATATAGTGCTCCAACACCTCACTAGTGAGGCTTATGAACCATTGCTATCTACATCGTTTGAATCACTGACCCACAAAACCTTGTTCCTGTTAGCACTAGCTACGGCCGCCAGGATGTCAGAGATTCACGCACTGGATTACGAGAGAACAAGCTTTGATGATATTCATAACATCGCTCATCTGGGACTTCGCTGGGATTTTATAGCGTAAAACCAACTGCCAGGTCAACCAGACAGATTATTCCACGCCCCAGCTCTCTCATCCATACTTGGACCGCATGATACGATGGATCTATCACTATGCCCAGTAAGAGCACTGAAAATATATCTCCAACGATCCAAACAGAGCAGAGGGAAATTCAAGAGATTATTTATCCCTATATCTACAGCTACGCAGACGGAAGTCTCAGGTACTACTATCTCTATCTGGATCAGAACTGTCATACTACGTGCCCTACAAGGCTGCAGGACTCGACCCTCCAAGAGCTTCTAATCCTCACGAAATTAGAGCTAGCCTCAACTCTCGCTTCTACATGGGAATTGCTCGTTGAATACCATAATGGAGGGATGTTTCTGGAGATCCGATATGGTGTTTGCCAACCACTATCTGAGAGATATCACCACCGAGGACGCCTCAGGTATCCACCATTTCGGGTCCCATGGTCCTCGCCAACAGTTGACAGTTCCACGGAGAAGATAAGTCTATCTTACAGATTTTATACTTATCTGATAACAGTACTAATAGCTACATGCTATCTATATATTTTGCTTAAGTTTAATTTATTATCTTAAGCTCAGTACTATGGTTTTTATATCATACTATATATAAGCTTACAACTCCTAGGAGTTTCGCTATTATATATATGTTCAGCTTAAGTTTCATCAATCCTTAAGCTCAGTCATATGGTCATATTCATAAATGTATTAGCTAACAAACTCTAAGGAGTTGGTTACTATTATACAGCTTAAGTTATAATTATATCTTAAGCACAGTACTATACTATTATAGCTTAAATATATGCATATCTTAAGCTTAATACTTTGGTTCATTTATAAAAGTATCCACTATAAACTCACAGAAGTTTATACTATCACATTAATAGCTTCAGCTTACATTAATGTTGTATATACTTTTATCATATTCAGTAAATTGTAATAACCTTTATATGGCAGCTGATAAGTTAAGCAGCAGGAATTCATCAGTTCAGTGCCTTTATGAAGTTCCCATAGGGTTATTACAATCATCACAGTTCAAATCACTAATTATTAAAATCCAAAGTATATATATTCCCACCTCCTTTTCCGTCGGATTCTACAAGCAATAAGCATGAGTCAGGATAAGGAAAAATATGAAATTTTTAGAGTAAAATTAATATTTTATACTTATCCTGACTCATGAGGTAAGCTCCTCCCGTCCCCTCCCCACTTAACACTTTGGATTTCTTCGAAAAATAAAGTGTCGGGCTCGAAACAAAAGGAGAGAGTGAGGCACATGGGTTGAGGTGGCGCCCTCGTTCCCGCGCTTGTGGAAGGGAGGTAACTCGTGGTGAGTACTAATTAGTGATTTTTTATTGAAGGGAACTTCAATTGGGAGATACACGTGTTCCACTATGTTCGCAAGAAGAAGAAGACAAGCAATAAGCATGAGTCAGGATAAGTATAAAATATTAATTTTACTCTAAAAATTTCATATTTCACATGCAGAGTGCGATATTTGTACATACACACTATTTAAAATCAGGGATTGATTTCACTTTATCCAGGCTGCACAAGTGCAGGTAAAATATTGCTAGTGCATTCTCTCAGACAACAGGTAATGTGAACTTTCCTGGAGATACTCTGCTGGTGAAGAATCGTCTGCTGTCAGTGACAGGAATACAGGATTGTTGATCACAGTGCAGCCAATATTTTGATGGTGCAGTTTTATTAATCCAATTACTGGCAAATAAGGATAAGTTGGACTGGCGCAGAGAACGCATTTACGAGACGTAGGCAGTGCACAACAATGAGCAAACCCATTTGGTTTGTGAAAGGTAGAGCAGATGTAGGCTAGTGCACTTGCATTGCATGACAATGAAATTGATTCAGTGCGTAGCTGCACACGCCCTTGCGCCTTGCTTCACCCATCACACTACTCTTGATTGCGGACAACCTAGGGCCCCTTCACTAACAATGGCAAGTGCCAGTGGGTGGCACTCATTCATGCTAATACGGGTTGGTCAGGTTCATGCTCAACTTATCCTTGTTTGCCAGTAGCTGCACCTCGTGCAGGTAGAGAAAAGAACTGAAATCGTACCCTGAGAATGTGGAATAAGACCTACTACTAAGTTTGTGCATGGGGCTCATGGTACACAGACCATTACAGTTGTCAGATATGGTGAGACATACCCTCACTGGCCTTGGTTTAGGTGAACTTATTTTCAGATTTTGTTTACAAAATGTATTTAAAAAATCCACAATATTTGTTTACAGTCAACATTTGTCATTCATGATTTATTACTCTCCAGGGACGGTGGGGTAGCCTAGTGGTTAAAGCGTTGGCTCAGTACGCCGAAGACCCGGGTTCGATTCCCCACATGGGTACAATGTGTGAAGCCCATTTCTGATGTCCCCCGCCGTGATATTGCTGGAATATTGCTAAAAGCGGTGTAAAACCAAACTCACTCACTCACTCACTCACTATTACTCTCAAGCTATTTGTTTCAGCCCTGAATGTAACTGCTACATTTGTAGAGATAGTTAGCCTAGTTATCGTGGCCAGGATGTATCTTGCATCACTGGGTCAAGCGTTTCATGCAGCACATTGATCTCGGTACTGTGTTTCTGTCTCCAGAGACGTATTGGCCCCTTCACCTGAAGCATATGGCGACATCCCCATCATCATACCAAGCTCTCCAACTGCTGGGGAGGTCGAACCAGGTGAGCTAGGGTTATCCCATACTCTGTGATAGTACTCTTTGTTACAAGGACACAGCTCACATTATCACAAAATATTCAGATATTACATCATGTGTCAATAAAGATATATGATATCACTAGGTATAATGCTTTACCACTTAAATTGTATCTACTATTCTGTTAGCATTGTTCCATGAGATTTAATCTTGAGATTAAGATTATGTGTATTTCCTTGTAAACTAAGCTGGAAATAGCAATCCATTGTTCACTTGTTATATCCTAATCTACCAATGATTCAGTCAAAACATACCCAATAAATTAACTTCGAATAATTTTGTGATCAGAAGACTTATGTCTGAGACTGTTATTAGATCAAAAACACTACTTTCCTTGCTGCTATTTCTCATATAGCAGAGTTGACTGGAAGTAGTTCCTGTTTCCAATATGATGGTCAGACATATCCATATATGGTGTATTTTATAAAAGTTCAATTTAAAGTTATTGTTAGACCACATTTTATTATGATGAAATGAAGACTGCTTCATACTAGTAGCAAGTCTAGTAGACGCCAAGTGTTTCCATCTGTCCTCATGCTTTCAACACTTCACCGTGTTAGAATTGGTCTACAGTAACCCATGCTTGTTGTAAGAGGCGACTAATGGGATCGGGTGGTCAGGCTCGCTGACTTTGTTGACACATGTCATCGTATCCTAATTGCGTAGATCGATGCTCATGCTGTTGATCAATGGATTGTGTGGTCCAGACTCAAATACTTACAGACCGCTGCCATATAGCTGGAATATTACTGAGTGTGGCATAAAACTAAACTCACTCACTTTCAACACTTGCTGTCCTCCAGATGAGTGTGCCTACAACCCAGACGCTGACAAGACACTGGAAGCCGATGACAGGGTAACTCTGTTCATGGGAATTTATGGTGATGTACAATAACATTGGCCTCAATTAAGTGGTATAACTGAATGAAAAACATCTCACAAAATATTTCATTCAGGGTTAGAATGGATGCCCATCAACCTGTTTGTCATACAAGCCAGTGGGTGATTGGCTCAGCGACTTGCTTGGTATCGTACCCCATTGATGTTCATGATATCAATCACTGGACTCTCTGATCCTAACTCCATCATTTCCTGCTGTCATCAACTAATATTGCGATGTCAATCTAAACATTAATGTATGTTATGTATGTTACTTAATCAGCAGGGGCGGTGGAGTAGCCTAGTGGTTAAAGTGTTTGCTCATGTTGGAGACCCGGGTTCGATTCCCCACATAGGTACATTGTGTGAAGCCCATTTCTGGGGTTCCCCTTAGTGGTATTGCTGGAATATTGCTAAAAGCGGGGTAAAACTAAACTCACTCTCTCACTCAATCAGACCTTCGTGGTGTAGTGGTTGGAGCATCCACCCAGAGAAGGTTGTGGGTTCAATCCCTGGCTGCGTCATACCAAAAGACCTTAAAATATGGCACTTGTTGGTCCCTGCCTGGCGCGCTTGGCATCAATGGGTAAAACAAGGACTGGTCAGCTCAGAGTCAGTATAATGTGTCTGAGTAGGGTGTTCATGCTGAACTGCAGTATGGTATCTCAGTGAGCTAGCACTATAAAACCAGTTAGTCTGAGCTAGTACAAGCAGCTACACATACACATACACACGCATGCATGTCGTCATATGAGCGAAATATTCTTAAGTATGACGTTAAACCCCATTTCACCTCACCTCACTCAATCAGCAACAAGAAATTAGTAGTAGACAGGATGGTGGTACTGGACCAGGGTAATCTAAAGCTTCATTTAATAGATGAAGCCTTAGTCGGACCCTTCCTATTACCATCTACTACAGTAATCTAAAGCTTCATCTATTAAATGAAGCCTTAGTCGGACCCTTCCCATTACCATCTACTACAAAGCTTTATTTCATAAAATAAGACTTTAGTCGGGGACCCTTATCTCTTGCCTCTATGTCGTGTTGACGGGAGGTAATACTGTGTCATACGGTACGATCAATAATTCTTCTCTCACAAACCCCCTCCCTGGCCCATCCCTCAAGTAGTACAAGTTAGGCTCTCCGGCTTTGATGTCAACTTTATCTATGTTGTAAGTTTTGACTGACCATATAGGATCGGTGGCTCGCTTACGGCTATCACCCTCGTGTTCCCCCCGACTGGTATAGATACCTAACTAGGACCCTGTCTGGTATCTGTTTCTCCTTCCCACGCAATGGAGCAGCCGACTCTGACATTATTGATTTTAATTTGATAGCGTCTGCCGGCTTTTTACCGGTGAGACGGGTGACCTCATGGTTTATTGCCGACACCACCTTAGGTAACCTCGTGACCCATTCAGTCGATCGTTTTCCAGGGGTGGCCATCTCTCTAGCATACTGGTGTCCAAATAAACGCTCAGCCAAAGTCCTATTGAATCTCTCAACTATGGCTTGGCTGCGATGGGCTCCAGCCGTACCACGCCTGACCTTTGTATCGTGTTTAGCTAGCAGTTGTGACACGGTACCCATAAACTCACGTCCGGGGTCAACTTGGAGCTCTGTTGGCCATGTCAGCGGACTGGCGTTTGTATATGCGTTCAATCCTCTGGCTACCTGGGCAGAATCTTTCGTGGTCAAGGGTTCGCTTCCTTTGTAGCGACTGGCCACATCCACGACTGTTAAGGCATACTTGTACCTCTTGTCGGGGTAGGAACAATGGTCTGCTTGGTGAACGTTATTAGGTATATTAATACCAAACTTCCTTCTAGGCACATAGCGTGGTGGTGGTAAATATATCTGCCAAAGTGCTTGTTTTTCAAGCCACGCTTTGGTCTCCTCCGAGGATACTCGCGCAATTTTAGCCAGCTTATCTACAGCGCTAGCTCCTTTCCAGTACCCAGCGGACTGTAGTAAATAGCCTCAAATTTTTTCTGGTTCCGTGACATGTCACCATTTATTTATACCTATGTTCTTGGTTCAATTTTCTCATGTCCATACGCCGTGCGTGTTTATCCCATCAATGGCTATCCAACGTTTAGTGTCCATAGGTGATAATGATGTTTTATTTATAGTCAACCCAGTATATCCTATGCCCATCACTTCTAAGTGTGTTCATTTTATGTTTAAAGGTGCGGGTCTTGAACAGGGCTTCCTTGAATCTGGTGTGTTTGATGTGTTGTTTCACCACGTGCTTCTTAACACCCTTAGCTTTCGGATCTCACCATTGTCGGCCTTCAGTATGGGAGTACATCTTAGGCCTCAACCCTATGTACTCGGCTATGGAAGCGCCAGCACACTCGTCCTTCATCTTACCTAGGACCTTTTATTCACCGTGCTGTGTATGGCATGGTCCTTAGGGGTAGTCGCTGGTGTCGTACAAATCGAGGTGTTTTTCATGTCATCGCATTACCGTCCTCGGTTCGAATCTCCATCAGCAGGAATCCGTGTCAGTATATAGTACTTCACACCTGTCATCGTACTGTTTCTTCAGCTCGTTGTAGTAAAAGTCGTACATCAAGTGTTTGGATAAATCGAGGATGCTCATCCCAACGTAAACAGGTCGGTTTAATATTATGTGACTTTTCTTCATGTGTATGGCAGCCAGGTCGTTATCGAATATCTTACTACGGTTGAATGCAGGGTTAGCGATCAGCTTCCTGAGTTTGTCCTCCTCATTCGACCGAACCAGCTTCACGGTCACGCGTTTCCTCAGGTTCTCCATCGTCTTACCGAATACCGAGTTGTTCATGAGCTTATACAAGTTTTTCTCAAAGTCACTGGTGGCCAGCTTTCGCAGGTCTGTGTTCATTCTGATGTAAGGCTCCATCCAGGGGCTCTGGTTGAACACGAGCACCCTGTGTATTTTGGTCAGTTTCATACCCAACGACAGGTACAGCTGCAGGTTGCGATAGTGAACTATGTACTTGGTCTTATTCATTAAGTTAGGCACGAGTTTTCAGCGCCCGTCACCCAGCCTATCTAACAAGTTATGTTGGTATTCAGACATCCAGTCTGGGTTAACCCTCATCGTTAGGGAGCTAGGGGTAGCTGTTGTGTGATTAGTGTAATGCCTTGGGGTATTCAAGTCAACCTCGAGGATATAACCTTTGTTCGAATCCGGTAGCGATGCTCATAATGTCAAATCGGATGATACCCATTCGAATCCCCTGTTGGTAGATACTGACTCATAGCCCATCCGTACAGGTTATTTGCGGCGTCGAGATAGAGAATGTGATTGGTTGGCTTGCTAGGGTGGTAGCCCTTCCGCATTGATTATTTGCTTTGGCGTATCGTTTGGTTACCATGGAGATCCCACCTCATAAACCTTTCTCAATGAACAGGTGCATGTCATAATCAGTAAGCAATTCCAACTTAACTCCGGTCTTTTAAGCAAGGCATCCCACGACAGACCTGGGCTGGTGTAATACCATGCTGGATCTAGTTTATACTGATTGAAACACGTCCTCCTAAATGTCTCAAATCGCCGGCTAATAGTAGTACATCCATCTTCAAGTACAGATCGTGATAATCACCCAGGTTTTACAACCAAGTTTATTCCATACGTTAATCGGCGTCGCGGTAAATGTCGTCTTGGGATATTTCGAAGTCGGTCAGATTGCTGTAAAATTCTCTGATGGGGGTAGTCTGGTCTCGGCGAACTTGACCCAACTATCCATGTACTCATAGGGATACACACCTTTCCTCATAAGCAGAGATCTAGTCTCGGCGTCTGTGTATCGATCGGTGATAGGGAAGGTATCGTTGGCTTTAATCAAGCTGGCTAATGACGACAATAGAAATTGACACGAGTCAATGAACCTAAGTCCGTCTAAGCTGAAAGAGAGATATTTCTCCATGTTGTTGGGGATGCCGCGTTATATTACCATCGATTTTCGCGATGGCCTGCATGATTAAGTGAGAGTCGTACCCTCTCAAGTTGTGAAAGACAACGGGAATGTTTATTGTCTTAGGGTTGATTCTAAGCTTGAGGTTACACTCGTTATGGCGGCGCCTCTATACTTACGGTTATGTGACAGTGATCTCTCACGAATCACCGTTCAGTGGTGAGTCACACACGTGACAGTTAATGCTACGAGGAGTGAGCTAGCCTGTCGGCTCGGGTCATACGCATGGGATCGATTCTATGCAACTTTTCCCTAATAATTTCTTCTTCCTCCTTCAAACACTTTAGAAACCTTTCAACCGAAGTCGGGACCCTGTACACTCACGGGGAGCTTTACGTTTCCCGTCTAGCGGACGACTCACGTATCCAAACCCACATGCTTCATGCTCTTGTGTTTTGTATGTGAAGCTCTCACCTGTGGGGTATCCTCAACAACCTTAATTGGTTTGATCAATGCTTCAAAGTCGGTATATATATATAAGGCACGGACATTTGGTGCTTGTGGTTGTAGAATTTTAGGATATTGTCACCTTCCTCGGGCATGTCGATGCGTTATAGCCGTCTGTCCCACACCTTGACAATACTCCTGGTGGGATTCTAATAAATCAGCTCGGCTGAAACCGTGCAGACATCGTACAAAAGTGTTTTTCCCACCGTGTTTCGACTGGTCGGTACAACAACCGACTGAAATGTTTTATCCACGTGTAGTGATACTTTTCACCTCGTTGGATCATAAATATATTGATAACGTTTCCCCACCAACGAGCTGAGTCTGTGTATTATTGTTGTGTAGTCTTAGTGTCCAAAGACATTTATAGCTAGATTATTCTGTTTTCTACTTTAGTGATCTGAGATATGGTGGTTGGTTCATCTATACCATCCCAGTTGAGTCCATCGTCTTGGGGATAACTAGAAGGCCTGTTCGAATGAGTGTCAGCTGGAAACAAGGCTGATCTGATAGCTAATCTCAAGCAATCGTTTCCTCTATTCTTGACATTGACTATGGCCTTTTTTTCTTATAGTATGGAGGCAAGTCTAGGTATGACCATGCCTCTGAATGGTGCGTAGTTAGCTATGTCTAGATGAACAATATCGATTTTATCTACAGCCCACCGGATCCCAAGTGTGTGTAGCGTTCTAGGTGTTCCTGTATCTGCTGAAAACTAGTATCGATCGATGTGTTTATAGTCTCTATCTGGGTCAATGACCTCTTGTACACCTCGGAAGTAAGGCTGAGCGTGCTCGGTAACATCCCCTACGTTCTTCTCGAGTGTCATTTTAATTGTGATTTGAAATTTAATACTTCCAAGACTGGCTAGTTCCTGTTTTATTTTATCATCTATCAGGGGCTTAATATCTGAGACATCTATATTCCTATTAACATGCATCGCCAGCCTCTTAAATACTTACCTACAGCGGCTCACCAGTGCGTCGAACTGTATAGTATTCATAATTAGCGTACACACCTAAGGAATTAATGTCTAATTGGGCGCCGTAAATGTAAAAATCATATATCCTCTCCGTCACCCCAATGAACTATTTTTAGATGGGCTGTTTTAGATCCAGTGCTCACACTGTTTGATATAGTATTCCTTGAAGTTTAGCAGGTATTCGATATATTTGTAAAACAATCTATCTGATATTGAGTCGTGATGTTCCCCACACATACGAAGGGACGAGTATACTTAACACCATCTTTAATCCATACCATTTTCAATATTACCTGAAATCTGAAGTTTAGTTTATCTTTGAGTATGTTTTTTACCTGAGATTCGATGTCTTCACTGGGATCAAGTTCCACAAACATATCTATACGTAAGTGTGTAATAATCTCTAATTGGGTCACTACACTGTTATCTTGAGAAATCGCCTACGTTCTTTTATGTAGGCCTTTTTATTCTCGTAGATGAGGTGATGTCTGACTACGTTCGCCCCGTGAGCTTTACATAAACAATAGTGTCCTTTGACTCCTATACCACACACAGAACACGAGTAGTTGGGACTTCCCATGTGGGAATAACAGTACCCATGAGTACCGCATCCCCTACCACAGGTCTCGGTCTTCCCCATAAGTATGTATTCACATCTATACATGTTAACATATTTATATGTGTATTAGTCTAATTGTTTCACAACCAAAGCAGTCGCCGCTATACCCAGCGCTATGAAGGTCAGTTCACGGTCCATTTGTCCCTTGGATGGTGTGTAGTACTGGCGAGTGTTGGCTTCTGTAGTGGCTCAATGGTTTACCAGTTAATAAGTAGTATTGTCTGCAAGCTGCGTCGTCGACATCGTGGAATGTTTGAGCGGCATGGTTTTCACGCCTGAGTTGTTCGTTAATGTAATCGATCCGCTGGAAGCGTTGTTTAGCGTACTCGGCCTGTGCTATTTGTAAGTTCTCAATAAGCGAGATCGTGCAGCTTCCTCTCCGCCTGTATTTCAGCCAGCGTGTGACTCGTAGTTTAGAGAAGAGGAAATTACTCCCGGAAAATGCCAGGGCATTCACTAACGCACCACCGACCATCATAGCAATCGTAGCCATCCTTATATTTATTTCATAATATCTTCAGGTATTATTCCTTGTTTTACTAGGATGTCTTTTGTGGCCATCGCCATACCAAGGTTCATTATTAGCATACCCATATCCTGCAGGTTGAAATCTAGCTTGATAGTTGGTTGTTTAAGCACCATTTTGGTCAACCGGTATCCTACGGCTAGACTGGCGACCGCGGTGGCGTGGTATCGTCGTTAACAACGTTTTCCCCTCAGACATTATGTATATGATATAAAAATATATATTTTATTGCATGATATGCGGGTTGACCTTTAATTCGGGTGACCCTCACTGCGTCGTGTATATAACCACGAGATAGCCCACGGCAGCAGTTAAGCATACAACTAACAAAATTAAGCTCGGGTGAGTCACCCTGATAATTTTATGTTGGTTACACCACCGTTTTTAACCGGCAGCTACTCTCTTAGGATTCTTCTGCCTGGTCACCTGTGAAGGGGTCACCTCCAGTTGTGGGGAGTCTGAAGGGGTCTCCTCCAGTTGTTGGGGTGGGGTCTCCGCCAGTTGTGGGGTCTCCTGTGCAGCATCCATCTATACTATTATTATTATTTTTCCTCTCAAATTGACAATGCTTTGCGTGATAATCGCCGCCCGTAACCGGGGCTAACAACATACCATATTTGTGATACAGCTGCAGCTAATAGAGCTCAAAGTGTTCGATAAAGGGTCTTTCTCGAGTCTTCCCACAGGTAAAGTCGGCTCGAGGGATGGGAAGGAAGTATGGCGCAATACCAGTGTATATCTGGGTCATAGCCGATCCTATTGTCTTTGTCATTTCTGAACCTAGTCTAGCCTGCATTATTTAGCGTTACAGTTTATCGATTTCTTAGGCTGACATTTTGTGAATTTTATCCGGTGTACTCCCCAAAGTAATGTTTGGCTTTGCCACCAACAATAGCGCCACCAGTTTCTCTAAACATCATCGTCCACCTGTATTTGGGGGTACCAACAGTTGCTCTAGCAATTCCTCACACTCCATCCTATAATGTAACAAGTAAGTTTTAGTTTTAACTATATAATATACGATATAAGCGAAACACAGAGAAATGAAAGTTAAGTTGAACACGACGAGCACTTCAAATGCCATAACTATAACTAAATGCTAAGTATTTATACTAAGCATTGCTAAGCTTTGCTAAGAATTTTACTAAGCATTGCTAAGCATTTGCTAAGCATTGCTAAGCATTGCTAAGCTAAAACACCCTATATGCTACTGGTTGGTCGGTCTTGAGCACGAGCTTAGCGTGTTTAGTTTCAGCTAGCTGTTTCTTCACCCATTCCCGTTCTAATTTGCTCATCACATCGTTCTCTCTCAAACACTCCTCGAACGAATCCCTGTCCTTGCAGTGAAATAAGGCCACCCATCGCGTCTGCTCCTGAGGTCTTTCAACACCGAGTTGAACTTCTGCGTTAGCACCCAGGCGCTGTGCTTTGCGTGTCGACCAGAGAAGGCCAGAATGCGATAGCATATCTCTCTTTTTGTTATCTCGCGATTAAACATCTGCAGTCGTCCAGTATGAACAACGTCGACTCCCCTTTAAATTTCATATGGTAAGCTTTCAACCAGTCCTGTAGGCGTGGCCCGGATCGACTCTGTGTGCGTCAGGGTCCGTCATAACCAAAGGTCTTTCCGTTAATGCGTTTTATTCATGCTCAGAGTAGGACACATGATAGCGATGTGGTCGAACACATCCCTGTAGTACCCTCAACATATCCAACACGAAAGCGGTCTTCCCACAGCCAGTCTGCCCGCACACTATGGCGCGTGTGTGGGTCGTGGGGCAAATCAATACCATCAGTAGATGGCTTGCTTGCGAATCTCCCATTGTCTATATTAAGTTGCGCATCCATAATAGCGTTACAGATATAATTTCAACTTGCCAGCGGGTTGAGCCTTCTTGGTAATCTGGATAGTAATTCCTTAAGCTGCCATTGTCTATTCTACGGCCGCTACCGTGTAGTTTATCGTCATCCGTGGATGGCATGTCCAACCACAGCACGTACTTGTTAGTTAAGTATTCACCGATTTGCCGGGATGATAGGTCCAGGTCTTTGGCTATGTATGGATGTTTGCTTTCGGCAGCTTTTTATCTCATCCCACTGCTGAGTGCGCCCTCATACCATGACTGAACAGCTGGTTGGGCAGCCCTCGATGGTCACTTCCACCTTTTCGATCTCGGGGTTGAAAAACTTCTCAGCTGTCCCTCGGAGCGGCTCGTAATCCTCCACGGGGGCTGACCAGGATGCCTTTCATCGATCGGCCCGACGCGTTCAGGTTGATATTCCACACAGTGTAATGCTCTTATCCGCCACGATAGATCTATGCCTCAGTATCACGATCGTTACAGGATGGCTACATTCCCGAGTACTGGTTTTCGAACCTGCCTTGCCAGCTCGGGTTAGTGACCATGTCGAACTCCAGAGATGTTGTCTATGGCGTAACTGGCCTCATCGCCGTTCGGCGTCACGCACTACTTTGCTGTAGTTAAGTTAAGCGTGAGCTCGTATTCAAGCCTATCACCCAGCGCGGCTTGGTAAAGCGGCGTGTTCCGTGAAACAACTTCGAAGTCGGCGGCCGCATGCGCAGAACCTGTTCCGATGCGGCGGCGATGGCCTTTTCACCGTCCGATAGCTTGTCTAACTGGTCTGCCGTGAAGGCATACCCAATCGCGCGACCTGGTCGATTTACTGATGCCCTGGTACCGCGTCATTGACCAGGCGTTCTCCCTCGCTTTTCCAGAGGTCCTGTAGCAGTGAAACACATTAAGCTGTCGTCGATGCTCAGCACCTCGTTACCGGTGATCTTGATGGTCGTTTTTCTTGATAATAGCTTCGACCTACGTTCCGCTACTAGCTTCAGCGTTTGTCGTTGTCGGAGGTCAGCGTGATGTTGAGCCAGTCGAACAGTGCCTGGTACAATGAGGTCATTAAGCGCCAAGGTTTGGAAATCTAACCAGCAGCGTTTGATTCTGGTCTATCTTGCTGGGATTGTTGGTGATGGTCACCGACTGGCCTTACGGCTTTGACACCTAGTGGCTCTCGATCTCCTGAAAGGATCTAGTTTTCTACCGTACATTGTTATATAAATGAAATATATAAGTTTTAATACTAAATAATGGCTGAAGGTGGTCATGAAGAAATACCTATGGATGATATGTGGGATAATAGTGCCCTAACATTCGAGGATGATGAAACCTCATTCTCGCCAAGGCAACGAACTTCGTGAAGCAGGCCCGTCAGCGGGTTTCACGATGGTTTAAAAGAGGATAGAAATTACGTTAGAGCCGTGGGGCGAGAATATTCCAAGTTTTTGTCGATGGCAAGGGACGCGCGCTGCGATTGAGGGCTCACAGAGATCGATCTCATGAATAAAGCACTAGAGAACGCTTGCTTTATCAACACTCGGCGAGTCGCCATGGGGGTGACTTTATCCGCGATGAACTAGGCTTCATAGATTACGGTATACGACCTAAAGCCCTTCCCCTTCAAGATCTGCAAGACATCAGAGCCACACATCGGATCAAGACATGACTGATAACATTGAAAAGCTGTTGGCCACCTACCATGACAAACCCTTACCGGTTCGAATTTACCGGCTTCGGGAACTGCGAGGGCTGGACATGGCCATGCAAACCATTAGCGGCCATCTAAGTGAACAACACAGCCAAACTGGGCGCGATAGGCGACCATATAAGCCCATGAAAGGTCAAACTTCGGTGAAGCGGAGGACCGAGTCTCTGAAAGCCACCATCGAGGAGCGAATACGTAATTTGGAAGAGGAAAGGAAGACCGGCTGGAAGCGGCATCCTCCTTCGAGACCAGCTTCGATCCCAGGTCAGCCGTGTCGAAACCGTTGATCGAGTCCTCCACCAAGACACCACGCTAGCTGACAGGATCGAATCCTGTTCGGGAACAAGGATCACCATCGCCAGCATTTTGACTGCATTGGGCTTCATCATATCTACCCTGGTGGTGTCACTGACGCCTGCCGGCGGTGGTGGTACCCCCACACCCCCAAGTGGTGGTGGTGGTGTCAGAGACTGGATTAAAAAACTAGGGGAAACTCTAGCTAAACTGGCTGGTAAGGCCGCCGAAGCCCTACCGGCATCCTGGGTAGCATCGTCTCGTGGTTGCTGAAGCTCTGGCTAAAACTGCCCGTGGCTCAGTCAAAACTTGTGGGCAGCCATCGTCGCCGTGGCTGGTTTGGTGTGCGTGGCGGCTAAAAATTTTTAACCAAATGAGCCCCAAAGCCACCCACCAACCACCATTGCTGTTTTATTATCGATGTGCTGCTGATTGGAGGCTGCAGGCTGGGTCTGTAGGTGGCTGTGTGTTGAACCCTAGGCTCGGGGGTGGCCCACTATACCCGTTTCACCCGGTGGGGGGGTGGTGGGGCGTGGGGGCGTTGACATCGAGGTTGGCGTAACTTTTGGTCGCCCGTGGCTACAATTATTTCGTTGTTGTACCCCACCACTTTCTTTATTCTCAGTTGCATATAAACCGGGCCATGTACAGTCCCGTCGAACCGTAGTCGACTTTCGACCTGGCGTATTCCAACACGTCTTGGTAGCGTTTGATGGCACTCGGGAGATCAACTGGAGCATTGATAGCATCCTCTACGTTGACAACGAATTGTTTCTGTGCGTCGTAAGCAGTCCCTTTGCCTAGGATATTGGAGCAGCGTTTGCGTCTGCGCGCAACAGTGCCCATCGCGTGCGTTCGAATCGAGTCATTCAAGCGTTCGGTGCCGGCGAGTATACCCTTCGATTCCAACATGAATTTTTCCAGTCACCCCTGCTCGAACCTCCAAACTCGGTAATCCTTGCTGTCGTCGAATGCCATGTAGCGGTCATCCCACTTTCGTTTGTTGTGATATGATATGACTTGTATCCCCAATCTTGCAACTTCTTGCTGGCTTCCACGAGAGGCATGTTGTGAGCGATAGGAATACCCAATCCGTGGTTCGGTCCGGCAAACGCCAATCCGTTTTAGTGTCGATTCGAATTAGATTTGCAAATACGTTAAGTAGGCCCGTCTATCGTATTGGTTGTTTACTGCATTCCACGCTTTTTCTTGTGAGGTGGGCTGATCTCTTTGAGGATCGCCTGACCTGGTAGTACCGTGAAGCGTGAACACAGACTGACTCAGCGGTCCACGCCCGAGTGTCGGATACACCACACCCGTTGTAGCGCACCACACTGCGAAGTTGAGTTGATTCTGCCAGAACTGCATCGGGTTGTTGAACCAAAGCGTGCACTGTCTTAGCGTTAGTCACGAAAACTTATACTTATCGAATACATCTATGAACTGGGCGTCGAGAAATACAATCCATCAGCGACCACGATCTTCATGTTTTAAAACTATTATATAATGAGTTTATATAACATGTACATAACACTCCCAGGAATAGCGGCGAGGCCGTTCAGCTGGCCTTACGCGATCGATAACCGCGTCGGGTCAACTTCGAAGTCGCACTGTGCGATATAACCTACCTACCACGATGGACTAACATCAGCGCTAGCAACAATAAACTGTTAGTAGGTGGTGCTAGCAACAAGATAATTGATGGTTACTACAGCGTGTGCTCTCTAGCGGCGAGGTATTCAAACCATTGGGGCCGAACTCAAGATGAGCGACTCAAAGCGGTACAGTGGTGTTAATCAACAACGGAAGAAACTCCTTGAGGCTCGATCGACCACTGGCGAGGACACTTTCGGTATACAGCCTGAAGAGATAAAACCAGCGACTACCGCCACAGGCGCGAAGTTACCGACCTAGTACCGTGCGAGGCTGTGCATTCATCTCAGCCAGGTTAGCACAACGGACAACATTCAAGGGGTCACCCTTCCACTATACTGAGAGCCGTACCGGTGAAAGCGGAGAAATACAACGGCGGCAGAACCGAGTCGTTTTCACAGCGGCAGTATAAGAGGTTAACCCAGGGCAACATCCCTGAGCTGATAATATCGGTGTTAGATATAAATCATAATCTCGTGAATATAGGATACCTCAAAGCGTAGCAGCTGCACATAAAATGACCAGCGCACAAGGTCCGGAATGAAGTTGAAAAATGCATCAATGTGGGGATCTCGATCTGAGGGGACACCGCAGCGGATTCGACGACCGGAGTAGATGGTAAAGTGTCGCCTTGCAACTTAAAACAGCATTTATAAGCGTTGAAGTTTCGGTGGTACTAGCAACCTAAGTGATATAATAGATACCTCAAAGGCGGTAGTCAACACTAAGTACACCCTTGTCAACACGGGTGATAATTGGATGATATACCCATCGTTAGGGGGCAAACTGTTCGACTTAACCGATGTTGAGAGCACTACCGTCGCCCGAAACAAACCATATCGCTTCGTCTTCACCGATGATGACAAGTGGGTGTTATTACGGGTAAAGTCGACTGGTTTCTCAATATTAGGCTCGGCTCCCCCTCGTGTTCACGGATAACAAAGACAACCACCTAAACAAAGTTAAGTGAACAACGGAACCCTGCTTTCGTGGCTTACATCCCGACTCAGAGGCGTGGCGTAGTCATCAGCCCACTTCGCCAGTATGGCAGCCCACATGCTATCGAGTAAAGCGGGGATGCAAAGCGTGGTATTGCAGTTGGTGTCTGAATTGAAGGTGTGGTCAGGATCCTGGAGAGTCTACCGGCGAACTCAACACTGATCATCCAAGTCTACCTAGGGGAACCATCGGCGGGATGATGTAGAGATCGTGAAGGGGTCAAACTCGGTGGGAAACAACAACAGTATCCGCGTTTGCAGCGTTTACGTGCGGGTGGGTGTCGACTCCAAAACCAGTCTGCAGGGTGTCACCGTGGTGCGTGGAAGACACTATATCACTAACCAAGATCTTCCTACCGACAACATACACTTCATGGGGGTGAAGTGCACCCTGAACTATTATCAGAAAACCAGTTGGAAATTATCTCGTAATAATATTATTATAGCAATGTCTTGGATTAAGCCCCAACACTACGATTAGCGACTTAGGGGACACGGAGGGATTCGATCAACCTGGTGAGGAAGACACCTTATGCGTCCTGCACTTCAAAAACAATGTGTATAGGCGGGTTAATCGTTATCGGATTTTAAAGAGCCTGAATGGTTAGTCAACTTAACCCTCACCTCACCTTATATCTCCTTGAAACAAAATAATACTATCTCCGAGATTAGGAACAACGGTATGATTATAGGATCGTTAGTTCGAATCTAGTGTACAAGTCGTACCAATACCAGACCACTCGGGCAACATGTTAGCTTCCAGTGGGAAAGTAAAGACAGAGATAAAATTACTCAATTACCAAGAGGTTTTAGAAATGTCGGAAAAAACTTTACATTTATCATAGGCGTCTATCTCGGAGATACACCTGGTGAGTATCTTTACATTATAGATGATATGATTATCGTTGGGAAGACAGGGGCTAGTAACCAGCGTTGTTGTATTATTAAGGTATCGGAAAGCGACCCTGTACCAAGTCTTGATGGGGTTCGTCTCCTTAATGGGAGTAGAGCTGAGACCCAGCTTTTTACACGCCGCGTTAATCTAAGTATTATCGGCTTTAAGTACATTAATCAAAGGTTAAATGAAACCCAATTAAAATATATTATGGGGTTGAGCTATATCCCTGAACACTAGTTGGAAATTATATCGTAATAGTATTATAGCAATGTCTTGGCTTCACCCCAACACTACACTTAACGATCTAGGGACGGATGGGTTCGATCAGCCTGGTGAGGAAGACACCTTATACATCCTGCACTTCAAAGACAACGTGTATAGGCGGGTGTGCGTTATCAGATTTTAAAGAGCCTAAATGGATAGTCAACAACCCCTCACCTCACCTTATATCTCTTTTAAGTAGTGGTGGGTCTATCACTAGGGATATCACGAAATTAAGAACAGTGGTATATTTCTCGGGGGTTTCAACCTCAGGGTTCTCAACCTATAAGAGTTTCGAATCCCAGGCCATATGGAATACATGTTAGATACACCGGAGTTGGAGCAGAGTTAACACCCACTGACCCACTATCTAATATATCTATCGTCCAGGCTCCACATTAATCATAAAACTCTTTTTAAAGGCGGCGATGTGTCTCCAATATGGGGTATTTTACATTGGGGTTATAATAGACTTATCTATTGGTTCATTTAATGGCCACCATTGTAGTATCGTCATCACGGCGGGACTCGGTCCACGGAGGGTTGCTGCCCCTTAATAAACCCCTCTATGCTTCAGTATAGAACAAAAGTTACCTATTGAATTTCCCTATATTACCTAACCAAGAACATAGGCCTTATAAACCTCAGGTATGTTGACCAACTATTAACTGATACCCAATTAAAATATCTTTTGTAATATATATTATAGGATGGGACTGTACCCAGGCATAGATGAAGTAGTGAAGACCCTGGAAACCGTGAAGCGGGTTCCGCTTGAGAACAATTATGTGATGTAAAGCGTCAACTAGAACAAGACCGCGATAAGCGGAAAGCACTATATAAAAGTACCATAGAGCTTTCAATGCGTGGGCGGGACTGATACTACCCTTATGGCAGCCAGCATGGGCCTAGGGGTGGCAGGTGTTGGGTTGTTAGCTACCATCGTGGCGCACCTATAGTGATGGGGCTCGAAATAACGGCTGGGGTGACAGGGGTGTTGGGGTTGGGGCTTAAGCTTGTATCCGCAGACTGCATCGTAAAAGCATTGAAACCACGATGAAATCAGGGTTCTGGCGAAGCAAAGCTGAACACGGTGAGTGGCGTATTTCCACGGCACTCACTGACAGTAAGATCTCAGAGGAGGAGTTTCGTTCAATCCTCTCTGAACTCACAAAATATGACAAAATGAAACAAGAGATTCGATCCAAGTCTCGTAAGTCTACTATCAGCGAGGGCGAGAAAAAAGTACATAGAACAGGGGATACAAAAGGCCCAGCAAGCCTTTATTCAACAACACCAAAGAGATCATAGGCGATTCACGTTAAACTGTTTCATCGAGGCCAGCGTGACATAGCGTACGCGTGGACATAGATAAAAACGAACTACTTGAGGGATGGGCCAGGGAGGGGGTTTGTGAGAGAAGAATTATTGATCGTACCGTATGACACAGTATTACCTCCCGTCAACACGACATAGAGGCAAGAGATAAGGGTCCCCGACTAAAGTCTTATTTTATGAAATAAAGCTTTGTAGTAGATGGTAATGGGAAGGGTCCGACTAAGGCTTCATTTAATAGATGAAGCTTTAGATTACTGTAGTAGATGGTAATAGGAAGGGTCCGACTAAGGCTTCATCTATTAAATGAAGCTTTAGATTACCCTGGTCCAGTACCACCATCCTGTCTACTACTAAATTACCTTTGGTTTTCCTGTCCAGCATGCCAAGAGGTACTCGGTGGACTGTCGTGAAAGATTGCCACCTCCGTCAAATACTGATGACCCAATCACAGTAGAAGATACAAATCCTGACCAAGTAGTCTCAGTGGAGGACAATGCTGCTGAAAAGGAAGAGGTTTGTTATCCATGTGGGATCAGAGAATGGCATTTTTATCTGAACAATTATGTTGACCATGTATTTGTAATACTGTTAGTGCTTTCGCTCGTACTTGATATGCTGTTGCAAAAAGTAGTAGCAGTTGTGTTATAAGAGTGATTACTTCTGAACACGGATTCTTATAGGACACAAGTCTGGCAAGCAATTGTTGTGTATTTCCTGTTTTAGGATGAGGTGGTTTTGCTGGACACCAACATAAGGACTCTGGCAGGGGAGGAGACGCAAGGGGAATCACTGCACCTCGTATACACAGTGTCACAGCCAGCAGACAGCAGGGGGCCGTCACAGCATACACAGAGCAGGGGGCCCTCACAGTCAAAGGTACAGCACGTTTCAATTTATGTGGAAAATTGATTCAAAATTGTATGTTTTACATGATCATGCTGTTTTGGTGGGATGTATGAAACAGACTAATCATGGTTCACACAAAGTGTGCTTATATTGTGCATGAGACATGGTATCAGAGCATATCCAGAATAACATAATGTACTTGTATGTTAGGTCATGTAGCTGAAAATGCAATTAAAGCATATCCTATTCTGCCAAACATCTCTCACGAGTGGTGTTCCGATGATCGAAAATCGATCGAAAATCGATTGAAAGAAGGATTAAAAATGATTATCGATTGTAAAAAAACATATTTTCAATTATTTGGAATTTTGTTGTTTTAGTTTAACACACTTGAATGAAGTAAACTAGCGATTAAATTTGTCGAATATTCACGAACAAACATGCGCTCAACAGCGTAAAGCTATGCGCATTGTAAAATTTTAACTACTTTTATTGTTTAATTACATTTCCAGTGTCTTTCTTGCATGCATGCATTTCATTGCATGACAGTATTAGTTATAAGGAACATTTATTAGAAAAAAACAAGGGAAAAAACCCTTCAAATTGGTGATTTGATTAAAAATGTATATATTTCGATTATAATTGAAAATCGTTCACCACAATCCTCCGATGATCGATAGTGGATTTGGTTTCCGATTCCCAACACTATCTCTCACACTTCTCATTCAGAAGGGGCAGAGTGAGTGAGTGAGTTTAGTTTTACACCTCTTTCAGCAATATGCCAGCAATATCACGGCGGGGGACCACAGAAATGGGCTACACTCATTGTACTACCCATGTGGGGAATCGAGAACCAGTGCCTTTGGCCTGTCGAGTGAATGCTTTAACCCCTAGGGTACCCCATCGCCCCCATAAGGGTCAGAAAGGTTACTTACTAACTATGAAAGCTCACAGTTCAAAAGCTTATTTTCCACATTTACTGAAATAAGTTATAGCAGAGATTTAGTTTGATATGAAAGACTTTTAGGCTGTTTAGTGAACTTTCATATAACAGGTTTTATGTACTGCACCATTTTGCTAGAACATACAACATATTCACACTCACCTGACTTGAATGGTTTGTTGTCTTTGTTAAGAGTGTTGCAGACTGACTGCATTCAGTGAGACAAAGGGTTAGGTCAGAGGCTTAGCTTGGCCAATCATTTGACCTTGTCATGGCTTGGGTTTGTTACAGGTTCAGTACATGAAAGATATAAATTATCCTAACCACTAATTGTACATATTGGTTAAACACAGAACCTGAAATGGAACAAAATAGATATACTTTCAAAATACTATAAATACATCTGGTCAGGGCTAGATCTGTCTCACGATGGTTTGAACTGTTCTTGCAGGTGTCAGAAGCAGGCAGGAGCAGCGAGGATCAAGGAGGTATGTTAATATATAAATGAATATGTGGACAAACAAACAAAAACAACTTTTGTGGACTTCAATAAGACTCTGAGCTGTCATTATTTGGTCTTTGAGTTGTCACAGAAACCCTTGTCGTAGTCCCAGATTGCAGATACCTTTGGACTTTTCATGGAATTATGAAATGTTGGTTTCTGAAGTAAAAGGCTGAAATTAGCATAAAAAATTCACTCATGCTTATTTTCAATAATCGAGTCAGGACCCAAAAATCAAGTGATCAGCATCATGAGCATTGATCTACGCAATTGGGATACGATGACAAGTGTCAACTCGATCATGTTAATCGCCTCTTAGGACAAGCATGGGTTGCTGAAGACCAATATTTACTCGGATCATCACAAGTACAGACAAGCATGGGTTGCTGAGTAAAAAAAAATTTACTCAGATCATCACAAGTACAGACAAGCATGGATTGCTGAGTACAAATATTAACTCAGATCATCACAAGTAC
Source organism: Haliotis rubra (assembly GCF_003918875.1). Taxonomy (NCBI): domain Eukaryota; kingdom Metazoa; phylum Mollusca; class Gastropoda; order Lepetellida; family Haliotidae; genus Haliotis; species Haliotis rubra. The sequence continues at coordinate 166,812 of NW_025765115.1, read as the reverse complement.
AGACAAGCATGGGTTGCTGAGTACCAATATTTACTCAGATCATCACAAGTACAGACAAGCATGGGTTGCTGAGTACCAATATTTACTCAGATCATCACAAGTACAGACAAGCATGGATTGTGGGTACCAATATTTACTCAGATCATCACAAGTACAGACAAGCATGGGTTGCTGAGTACCAATATTTACTCAGATCATCACAAGTACAGACAAGCATGGGTTGCTGAGTACCAATATTTACTTGAATCATCACAAGTACAGACAAGCATGGATTGCTGAGTACCAATATTTACTCGGATCATCACAAGTACAGACAAGCATGGATTGCTGAATACCAATATTTACTCAGATCATCACAAGTACAGACAAGCATGGATTGCTGAATACCAATATTTACTCAGATCATCACAAGTACAGACAAGCATGGGTTGCTGAGTACCAATATTTACTCAGATCATCACAAGTACAGACAAGCATGGGTTGCTGAGTACCAATATTTACTCAGATCATCACAAGTACAGACAAGCATTGGTTGCTGAGTAAAAAAAAATTTACTCAGATCATCACAAGTACAGATAAGCATGGGTTGCTGAGTACCAATATTTACTCAGATCATCACAAGTACAGACAAGCATGGGTTGCTGAATACCAATATTTACTCAGATCATCACAAGTACAGACAAGCATGGGTTGCTGAATACCAATATTTACTCGGATCATCACAAGTACAGACAAGCATGGATTGCTGAATACCAATATTTACTCAGATCATCACAAGTACAGACAAGCATGGATTGCTGAATACCAATATTTACTCAATATATTACAGACAAGCACGGATTGCTGAGTACCAATATTTACTCAGATCATCACAAGTACAGACAAGCATGGGTTGCTGAGTACCAATATTTACTCAGATCATGACAAGTACAGACAAGCATGGGTTGCTGAGTAAAAAAAAATTTACTCAGATCATCACAAGTACAGATAAGCATGGGTTGCTGAGTACCAATATTTACTCAGATCATCACAAGTACAGACAAGCATGGGTTGCTGAATACCAATATTTACTCAGATCATCACAAGTACAGACAAGCATGGGTTGCTGAATACCAATATTTACTCAGATCATCACAAGTACAGACAAGCATGGGTTGCTGAATACCAATATTTACTCAGATCATCACAAGTACAGACAAGCATGGATTGCTGAATACCAATATTTACTCAGATCATCACAAGTACAGACAAGCATGGATTGCTGAGTACCAATATTTACTCAGATCATCACAAGTACAGACAAGCATGGGTTGCTGAGTACCAATATTTACTCAGATCATCACAAGTACAGACAAGCATGGATTGCTGAATACCAATATTTACTCAGATCATCACAAGTACAGACAAGCATGGATTGCTGAATACCAATATTTACTCAGATCATCACAAGTACAGACAAGCATGGGTTGCTGAATACCAATATTTACTCAGATCATCACAAGTACAGACAAGCATGTGTTGCTGAAGACCAATATTTACTCAGATCATCACAAGTATAGACAAGCATGAGTTGCTGAATACCAATATTTACTCAGATCATCACAAGTACAGACAAGCATGGATTGCTGAGTACCAATATTTACTCAGATCATCACAAGTACAGACAAGCATGGGTTGCTGAGTACCAATATTTACTCGGATCATCACAAGTACAGACAAGCATGGGTTGCTGAATACCAATATTTACTCAGATCATCACAAGTACAGACAAGCATGGGTTGCTGAGTACCAATATTTACTCAGATCATCACAAGTACAGACAAGCATGGGTTGCTGAAGACCAATATTTACTCAGATCATCACTAGTACAGACAAGCATGGGTAGCTGAATACCAATATTTACTCAGATCATCACAAGTACAGACAAGCATGGGTTGCTGAGTACCAATATTTACTCAGATCATCACAAGTACAGACAAGCATGGGTTGCTGAATACCAATATTTACTCAGATCATCACAAGTACAGACAAGCATGGGTTGCTGAGTACCAATATTTACTCGGATCATCACAAGTACAGACAAGCATGGGTTGCTGAATACCAATATTTACTCAGATCATCACAAGTACAGACAAGCATGGGTTGCTGAGTACCAATATTTACTCAGATCATCACAAGTACAGACAAGCATGGGTTGCTGAGTACCAATATTTACTCGGATCATCACAAGTACAGACAAGCATGAGTTGCTGAAGACCAATATTTACTCAGATCATCACAAGTACAGACAAGCATGGGTTGCTGAGTACCAATATTTACTCAGATCATCACAAGTACAGACAAGCATGGGTTGTTGAAGACCAATATTTACTCAGATCATCACAAGTACAGACAAGCATGGGTTGCTGAAGACCAATATTTACTCGGATCATCACAAGTACAGACAAGCATGGGTTGCTGAGTACCAATATTTACTCAGATCATCACAAGTACAGACAAGCATGGGTTGCTGAGTACCAATATTTACTCAGATCATCACAAGTACAGACAAGCATGGGTTGCTGAGTACCAATATTTACTCAGATCATCACAAGTACAGACAAGCATGGGTTGCTGAATACCAATATTTACTCGGATCATCACAAGTACAGACAAGCATGAGTTGCTGAAGACCAATATTTACTCAGATCATCACAAGTACAGACAAGCATGGGTTGCTGAGTACCAATATTTACTCGGATCATCACTAGTACAGACAAGCATGTGTTGCTGAAGACCAATATTTACTCAGATCATCACAAGTACAGACAAGCATGGGTTGCTGAGTACCAATATTTACTCAGATCATCACAAGTACAGACAAGCATGGGTTGCTGAGTACCAATATTTACTCGGATCATCACAAGTACAGACAAGCATGGGTTGCTGAATACCAATATTTACTCAGATCATCACAAGTACAGACAAGCATGGGTTGCTGAAGACCAATATTTACTCGGATCATCACAAGTACAGACAAGCATGGATTGCTGAGTACCAATATTTACTCGGATCATCACAAGTACAGACAAGCATGGATTGCTGAGTACCAATATTTACTCGGATCATCACAAGTACAGACAAGCATGGGTTGCTGAGTACCAATATTTACTCGGATCATCACAAGTACAGACAAGCATGGGTTGCTGAATACCAATATTTACTCAGATCATCACAAGTACAGACAAGCATGGGTTGCTGAATACCAATATTTACTCGGATCATCACAAGTACAGACAAGCATGGATTGCTGAGTACCAATATTTACTCGGATCATCACAAGTACAGACAAGCATGGGTTGCTGAGTACCAATATTTACTCAGATCATCACAAGTACAGACAAGCATGTATTGCTGAGTACCAATATTTACTCAGATCATCACAAGTACAGACAAGCATGGGTTGCTGAGTACCAATATTTACTCAGATCATCACAAGTACAGACAAGCATGAGTTGCTGAAGACCAATATTTACTCAGATCATCACAAGTACAGACAAGCATGGGTTGCTGAGTACCAATATTTACTCAGATCATCACAAGTACAGACAAGCATGGGTTGCTGAAGACCAATATTTACTCAGATCATCACAAGTACAGACAAGCATGGGTTGCTGAGTACCAATATTTACTCAGATCATCACAAGTACAGACAAGCATGGGTTGCTGAAGACCAATATTTACTCGGATCATCACAAGTACAGACAAGCATGGGTTGCTGAATACCAATATTTACTCAGATCATCACAAGTACAGACAAGCATGGGTTGCTGAATACCAATATTTACTCGGATCATCACAAGTACAGACAAGCATGGGTTGCTGAGTACCAATATTTACTCAGATCATCACAAGTACAGACAAGCATGGGTTGCTGAGTACCAATATTTACTCAGATCATCACAAGTACAGACAAGCATGTATTGCTGAGTACCAATATTTACTCGGACCATCACAAGTACAGACAAGCATGGATTGCTGAGTACCAATATTTACTCGGATCATCACAAGTACAGACAAGCATGGGTTGCTGAGTACCAATATTTACTCAGATCATCACAAGTACAGACAAGCATGGGTTGCTGAGTACCAATATTTACTCAGATCATCACAAGTACAGACAAGCATGGGTTGCTGAGTACCAATATTTACTCAGATCATCACAAGTACAGACAAGCATGGGTTGCTGAGTACCAATATTTACTCAGATCATCACAAGTACAGACAAGCATGGGTTGCTGAAGACCAATTCTAACCCAGATCTTCACGAGTTTTCAATTTCAGAAGAAGCAATTTAACATGAGCCTAAGAGTTACCTGCCCTTGCAGGACATGAAGTTGATCTTGATCTTACATGATTGTTTATTCACCCAGGAGGAGTTCAATGACATAAAATATATCGCTGTCAAATATAAGTTAAAACTTTCACAACACAGACTGAGAAATTATTGTATGCAATTCTTTTGTCATATTTATTTGTACAGTGGCTACAGAGCCTACAACTCTTAACATTGACCAGTGGAGCTTGATGTTTCTTGTTCGTAGTCTGTTGTACAGAATCTGTTGTATTTGGTCTGTACAGCAAGGTACAGGTGGTTGAGTGGTCTAAGGCATCAACATAAGCACTGACTGCTGGTTTATATCCCAGATTCATCCTGATTCCTGATTATAGTCCGCAATATATGACTGACTTCACTTCTGATTCCCTGCCCTTCTTAAGCTGAAATTCTGTGATATTTTTTACCCATGAAGAACCGGGTTAGAATTGGTCTTCAGCAACCCATGCTTGTCTCAAGAGGCGACTAACATGATCTGGTGGTCAGGTTCGCTGAATTGGTTGACACGTCATCATATCCCAGTTGCATAGATCAATGGTCATGGTGTTGATCACTGGATTGTCTGGTCCAGACTCAAATATTTTACAAACCACCGCCATATAGCTGGAATATTGCTGAGTGTGGCGTTAAACAACAACCTAACCATGATATTTCTCCTTTGCAAACTTCGTGTCACATAGTATCTAATCTATCTCTGTAAGGTAAAAATATCAAAATGGATCCTTTTGTAAGATGGACTGAACATGACCCCTGTCATGCCAGCCTGTGCCGGATACAGCTGATTTTAAGTTTTATCATGTTTATATAGATGGTTATTGCACGACCTAACTAGTCAAACAAGAACTTTCCTTCAATCTAAGGGGCAGTGGAGTAGCCTGGTGGTTAAAGCGTTTGCTCGTCACTCTGAAGATCCGAGTTTGATTCCCCCACATGGGTACAATGTGTGAAGTCCATTTCTGGTGTCCCCTGCCATGACATTGCGGGAATATTGCTAAAAGTGGCGTAATAACATACTCACTCCTTCAGCCTCAGTACTGACTGGTTTTGCTCTCATTAATTAAATGTTTTGTTCTAGTGGTCTGTGCAGAATGTTGTCCTGATTCTCAAGACCTGGCTCTGCATCTGTCGCAGTCACAAGGAGGCTCACACACACCTTCAGGTAGCTGGAGAAGAGTCCTACACATGATGCTGTAATATATCGCTGGGTACAGTTTGTATAGTAACATCCTGGGGGACTGTTATTGCTGTCTGTGGCTGTGAGCAACTGCACACTGCATCTACCACGAGGCATATTATCTACTCATTACAGACCCTCTGAATATTACGAAAACATATCAACATATGTACATTCATTGTCTTCTAGTACTTACAACCTTGATCTTTGTGTTGTAAATGGACTGGGCAGACATTCATGGACTGTTAGAAATGTTGTTTGATTAGTGTCAAACAATGCTGTCATTAAGTTATTATTCCCCGTCACGAAGTAGGAGAGAGATATTGGTTTGAGCTCCGTCCGTCCGACATGATGGGGCCAGATTTTCTCAGAAACCGTTATTGATAGGGAAACCAAATTTGTTATGTCTCTTCAGGACATGAATGCCTTGATGGAGTCCGAAACAGAAACCATGTTACAATTTGTTACACTGTTATGGCCCTTGTCATGTGTTTCTTGACTTAGTGCATGATATCACCAATGGGGACAGATTGTTTTCAGAAACCGTTATTGATAGGAAACCAAATTTGGTATGTGTTTTCAGGACATGAATGCAACACTTAGCAAAGTCATAGATGTGTTGTGGGTACAATGAATAATATTATATGTCCCTCAGGACACCATGGATGTATTTTCTGCGTCCATTCTCTACATTTGTGTGTTGCGTTGTTAGACCATTTTAAAATCAAATCTGGTTGATGTAATGATGTTCCATGTCCATTATAGCCCAGATGAACAGTCAGGCAAAGACTGCCTCCCCTCCCGAGATGGCAGATAAACGTGGAAGCAGAGCCAGCAGGTCTAAGTCGGCATCTTCTGATTCAAGTGAGGATTGAGGACATATGTTTGTTTCTATTGCACTGTGTGTGACAACAGTATCCAAAAATATAGCTGTTCTGGCCAAACTTAGAGTTTGTAAATGAATAATAAAATGTTTCATTTACTTAAAAGCCTTTTGTAAGTTATTTTCATGTCCTTTTCAAGTTAGGATCATTGGGGAAACCTAGTGGGTTAAATCATTCAGTATAATGTTGGAAACCCAATTTTGCCGGTTCTCTGCCATGATATTTGGGAGTATTGCTGGAAGAATGGTAGAATCCATTTTGCCCACTAGCTGTCTTTGTGTTTCAGTCATTAGGTTTTTGAAAAGATTTCTTTCACAGTTTCATAGTCATGTTATGGTGCATTTTTAATTCCCTACATCTCCTCTGAAACCAGGAGAGTTACGAAGCTGATAATTGGCATGGGTTAACCAAGTAATGGTGACCTTTCATTTCAATGAGTTCATGTTGTTGCAGCTGTTACATGTTTTATATCTCTACATCTCCTGTTGTTTTTAAACACAGATGAAATGTTAGGGATATCTAGGAAGAGGTATGTCAGAAATATTTCTCAAGTTAAAGCTTCCTGTCTGGGACTTGTTGAAACGTTTCCTAATGTATAGAGATGATGTGGTTTTGCCACAGATGGCTTTCATCTGACATTGCCTAGAGATGGTGCTTTGATTCATCCCGTCCAAGTTCCTCAGAGTGACAAGGGTGAAGATAAATCAAGCTCACCTCAAACGTAAGTTACCTCAGAAGTTGAGGAAAGTGTACCTAGTTGACTCTAATGCAGATTACCGAGAATTCTGGATTTAAGCCCTGGGTGGAAAATCACAGTTATAGTGATGAAGTATTTTAGCCATATTTAAACCTATGTCTTAAATTCGAAAACGCTCAATATTTTGATAAATTTAAAAGAATCGTGTATCTTTTTTTAAACTCTTTTATCAGGAAACAGGTCTAAAATACAAAATTGAATGACCACATGGTCCAAAATGTTCTGTAAACGTGATAACCTCGCAGAGGCAGTACTAATGTTAAAAAAGGCAAGGTTCGCCATGCGTTGGAAAGGGACGTCACTCTAAACATCTAAGAATTAAATCCTAATTTAAGCCCATGGGCTTAAATACGGAAAAAAAATCCTGTATTTTAGCCCATGGGCTAAATTTCGCGTGGGCCTAAATATGGGAATTCCTGGTATGTGGAGCCACAGTGGTAATATCTGGTGAAGATATGTAGCTGAATTAACATTGCAACAGTTCTTGTGAAATGGAAAAAATTGATATAGTTGTATCCTATTAAGGCTGATGTTTTCGGACAGGCACAATACCTTTTTCGTATATTGCAGGGATGGAGGAGTTGCTGTTACTGCTGCTGCACCGCCTGTGGCTTCACTGTCTATAGCGACTCTGGCCTTACAGAGTCAGAGCACAGAGGAGACGACATTCAGGATACAGAGTAAGGAAAAGCACTACAACAGTCATGGTGTAACTGATCCCAGTTACTAGGGGTGGCTAAAATAATTGATAATCGGAAATATCATTGATGTGAAAAATGATTAATTATTAATTATTGATAAGAAAATTGTGCTGTCGATAATATTGTACAATAACTTTTGTGGTAGAAAAAAGTTTGAATGTTCTCACAATATGCAAATTTAGGACTTTATTCATGGTCTGCTTCAGAATCATGTTCAGGATGCTGTTTTGTTAATAATCCATTCAAAAACATGCCGCCACTCACCAGTGATGTGAAGTATTTTCATTTCTTTCCGATAAGTTACGTCTCCAATATGTATCCATAATCAGTCGATATTTAGGTAACGATTATAGATCTCTGAGATCTATATTGATAGCCACCCTACCAGTTACAACTGGTGTTTGTTAATGATTAGACTGGTTTTCTTTCCGAAATAGGGGCTATTGGTTTTTATCCCCCGCCGTGCGTTTAGCGCGAAGCAGGGGATATAGTATTAGGCTCCGTCCGTCCATACGTATGAATTGGAATATCCTAAGATCCGTTGACAAGATTCTTCTCATATTTAGTACCTAGGTTAATCACATCAAGAAAGGTTCCAGTCAGGTTTGGTGACCTTGACCTTCATTTCAAGGTCACAAGGGGACTTTAACGTTTTACTCTTGTCAGCGAGATATCTCAAGATATGTTCTCTAGATTTTCTTCATATTCAACACCAAGCTTTATCTAGAGAAGGGGCAGGGCCCAGGCGATTTTAGTGACCTTCACGTAATTTTCAAGGTCATGGTGACACTTTGAAGATTTCAGCACATTAACCTGCATGTTATGCTTGTCCCGAGATAACTCAAGGCCCATTCTCTGGATTTTCTTCATATTTGACATCAAGCCTAATCTAGGGTAGGAACAGGGCTCAGTCGATTTTGGTGACCTTCACTTAATTTTCAAGGTCATGGTGGCACTTTGAAGATTTCAGCATACTAGTATTAACCTGCATGTTATGCTTGTCAGCGAGATACCTCAAGAACCATTCACTGGACTTACTTCATATTTGACACCAAGCTTCATCTAGGAAAAGTGCAAGACCCAGTCGATTTTGGTGACCTTCACTTAATTCAAGGTCACTGCGACACTTTGAAGATTTCAGTATGTTAACCTGAATTCACTGGATTTTCTTCATAGACTTTCAAGACTTCCCTTGAATGTTTTTCAATAAGCAATTTCTTTAGTACCACTTTTGCATATTTCATACACTATGACATTCATTGTCAAGGTCAAATTCAGTCTTGAAAATATTTGTGTTTGAACAACTAAAGAGAAGATAACAAGAGAGGTTGACTGGTCTTGTTTTTGTTGATATTTACCTTCATCTTACACTTTCATTACTTTTTATGTTTGTTTGATAATTTGCGGCAGGGGATTATGTCACCTTAGTGACAATGCTTGTTTTTATATTAAAGCCTTTGGACTGGAATATGGCAGAAATATGTGAATGTGACTCTAGTCTGAACTTTTTGAAAATTTCATTCCAGTTTACGTGTACAAGCATTATGATGTGTATATTGTGGTTGTCCAAATACTTTCATTGGCAGGGGGGTGGTGGGGTAGCCTAGTGGTTAAAGCGTTCACTCGTCACACCGAAGACCTGGGTTTGAATCCCCACATGGGTACAATGTGTGAAACCCTGCCGTGATATTGCTCGAATATTGCTTAAAGCGGCGTAAAACCATGCTCACTCACTCACTCACTTCATTGGCAGGGATTTGGCACTGTAACAGTAAGAGCAGTGTTGCGCAGTGGAATTAACGTGCAGTCTGTCAAAAATGTAACTGAAAACTAATCAGCTAAATTTCAAACACTTACCTTTGGTCTAAACAAGGAAGTAAACATGATTACAAGTGAAGTAAACATGATTACAAGTGAAGTAAACATGATTACAAGTGAAGTAAACATGATTACAAGTGAGAAAACTATGGATGATTCATAATCAACCAAATGTGATTCTCTTAAAGGTCACATGCAACCAAAAAATCAAATATAATTAAAACACAATTATCACTTCTTCATGACATATAATATGCATTGCTGATTATGAAAAAACAAATAAACAAAATTATAAGCGTATAATCGCAAATCAAAAGTGCAATATTTTGTACTTGGGTTAACCTCCCTCGAAACGAAGCAGCCGGGATACCGAACCCAGTCAGAGCGGGTGGGTGTGCACTCAAGTGTAACGGCTGGTTCATTAGCAGATGCCGCCTTCACGGCTCATTGTGTGTGTATATATAGAGATGTTGGGTTTTGTAAATACATGCTCATTTTTTGTGTATAACATTTTGCAATCAACAGACATCATAACATGTCATGTGTTCAAGTATCACACCTGCCTGTCTGTGTAATTACATAATGTGACAGAGACCGAACTCGGGCCATAAATCAATGCGTTTTGTTTATGGTGTATAGCCTGATTGGTGTTAAGTTCAAATTGCATGTGGTCAGTGATCGCAGTTGTGTATTGAATATTGTCATTAGCAGACAGGCAGGCCGACACACAGGTGTCAATAAAACAAGACATTGAGTTTTGTCTGTGACAACGACATATCTCTATCACAGTTAGAAATTCTGTCAACGCTAAATAATGACATTGCTTTTAAGTATCGAACTGAGAAAGTGACTCGGTAAGAAGAACGTGTGGTGAAATAGACAAATGAAATTATATAAACAGTTTATTTACTGTCATAACATATAAAAGCTTCGCACTGTGAGATATCAACAAAACATTATGAAAATAGCTCACACCAAAGCCTTCACCGAAAGTATTCACCAGACAGCCCGCTTCCAAGTTGCGCGAACCTATTTCACTGCGCACATGCTATGAGCGCAGCCCAGCTGTTGAAACCCGTATTCCCCAGAAAAGTCTGGGGAAAAGTAGTGAAACGTTTGAACTCCGATTTCGCGCGTTTTTTTTCATCGCGTTATTTTTCAACTTTATAAGTTGAATTTGCATTTTTGAAGCTTTGTTTCGGTAAGTCCATACCGAAAGGTATCAGAATCTGCAAAGTTGTGTTTTACGTTGCATGTGACCTTTATCAAGATTCTAAGTGAAACTTCTGACTGAAGCTAATTGTCTTACCAGGAACTCTAATAAAGCCAATATTATTCCGGTTTAACGCAGTATGTTGGTCTAACTGCACGAATCTAATGCCTAGAAGCAAAACAAGAGAGAAGTTTACTCCAAATAGCGAATAAGCTTGGTCTATCGTTTTCCACTGTCGTAAATACTTTTAAACTACCTCGCATTTCACGTGCACACGTACCCATCTTCGGGTGTATTCACAAGACACAATAATGAGATTTTAACCAATTCCCAACACAAGATACAACTCACTTACTTACTGACTCCCTGCCTGTAGAGCCCGACCTGCGGATGTCAGAGGAAGGGGAGGAAGGGAGCGAGGTGAATGTGTTCAAGAAGACCCGATCTGGTGTGCGCAGGCGAGTGGATCAACAACTCCACCTATCAGAGGAGAGGTAGGAACTGGATTTTGTTATCATAGAAACTGAATGTACCGAACAAAAATATCTTCCAAGTTCAATTGGTGATCATACTTAATACAGGTTATGTCAAATGTTTTTCAAATAATTATAATAATGATTGCCCTGCATTTGAAATCTTGAATTTCCCAGATTATGACCCTTGTCAGCAATGTTCCAATGCTTGTAAGTTTCATTAAAGTGGTGGACAGTTATGACATGTGTCACGTACATCTTCACGGTAATCTGACATTGAGATGACATTGAAACTAACTCACTCTTGAAAATGTATAACAGTTGGAAAAATAATTGGCCGACCGTTCCTTTAACTCTCTTACACATACAAAATCATGTGAATGCTTGTGAAATTAGCTGCTAAGGTTCTACGTAATACTACACGTTATATAAGCCTTCCTTCAGGGTACCTTGACCTATCTGTCTGTATGCATGCTGCAGCCTCACTTGCCAGAACTAGGACCAAAATGATTTGTTTTTTAAAGGCACAATTGTTATCCCTTGCGACTTGCCTGAAATCGATAATTGAAACTTTGAGGCGAACAGCTTCCAAATTGAGAACAGTTGCCATGTTTTGAATATAAACAATTGCTCCGTACATCGAAAACTGTCGCATGCGGTGTCGGTGTTTGCCGAACTGGTTTCAATCATAGACATTAGCGTCATTTTATCTTGGACTGAGTTCTGTCTCCAAAACAGTTATAGAATATTCATAAAGAACGCTCCAAGGGACATAACACTATGGGGTTCGCTTGAAATAATGTTTGGCCAGTAGAGGGCATGAGAGTCACGTTGCAAAAAGAACTGATCCCATGCAACTTATGCTTATTGTCCAAAGCAATTACTGGATTGTCTGGTCATCAAATAGCAGGAATGTTGCTGGGTGTTGATTCGGCCCTCAACTACAAACATACAATGAACCTTTACATTTCATGGTGTAGTGAACATTTGAACCCTGCTAGGTAGCTGTATAGATGCTAACTGGCCTTCCCTTACATTATACAGTGAGGATTTCTTCAACATAGAAATGAGCGGGAAGAGGAAATCAGCACCACCTGGTGAGACCAAGTCTCTGACAGCTGAGAAGAGACCTCGTACAGGGGAGATAACTCATATTGATGAAGACGCAGAGACCCAGCCTGATCAGCCTGTCAGTGAGAAAAAGCCTGATCAGCCTGTCAGTGAGAAAAAGCCTGAACAGGTGAGCTTTCTGTTAGTGAAAATGTTAAAATGGACATGTGGTGAGATGAGAATGAAGACCAGGAGAAATAACAAAGGAAAATGAGTGATGTTTTATGCTGTCGCTAAAGATGTACCATCACAGTGTCGAGCATCATTGAACAATGTGAATACTTCTTTGAGTGACATATTGAGAAGTTGGAGAGTCAGATAAAGACAAACTTTATGGATGAACAACCTCTTTATTAGGTGATGTCACAATCTAAATGTGAATCCTGTTACATACTCAACATGAAGCAGAGGAGATCTTCAGTAGTCCCCGGTAGTCCATGGTAGTCCATGGTAGTCACAAGGTCCTCAGCAGTGCCTGGTAGTCATAAGGTCCTCAGTAGTCCATGGTAGTCACCAGGTCCTCAGTAGCGCCTGGTTGTCACAAGGTCCTCAGTAGTGCCTGGTAGTCATAAGGTCCTCAGTAGTCCATGATAGTCACCAGGTCCTCGGTAGTGCCTGGTAGTCACCAGGCCTCAGTAGTCCATGGTAGTCATAATGTCCTCAGTAGTGCCTGGTAGTCATAAGGTCGTCAGTAGCGCCTGGTAGTCTTAAGGTCCTGATTAGTCCATGGTAGTCATAAGGTCCTCAGAAGTGCCTGGTAGTCATAAGGTCCTCAGTAGTCCATGGTAGTCATAATGTCATCAGTAGTGCCTGGCAGTCACAGGGTCCTCAGTAGTTGATGGTAGTCACAAGGTCCTCAGTAGTGCCTGGTAGTCACAAGGTCCTCAGTAGTCCATGGTAGTCAAAGGTCCTCAGTAGTCCATGGTAGTCACGAGGTCTCCGGTAGTCCATGGTAGTCTTGAGGTCTTTGGTACAGATGGTATTCTTAAGAGCAGGCTGCAATAGAGATTAAGTAGATACAGTGAGCGACCTTGTAGATGCTATCAGCCATTGATTGTCTTGCCTAGATTATTTGAAGCTGTAGTATTTCTTTTTGTAGCTTCCACATTGAGTTCTATGAACAGCCTATTATCATGCGTATAGTACTTGAGACCTACAAATACCAGATGGGACAGTTTATGAACTCTTCATGAAACCTAAACACTTTCTAAATATGCCAGTAAATGGATACAATACATCATGATGTTGTATGTGTCGTGACTGCCGGTGTCATGGTGCATCCACATATCAACTTAAACTCTTGTCTTTTGTTGACTCAGGAAAAGGATGATGCTCCCGACCCGTTTAGTGAAAACACAGAGACTTATGAAGTGCCTAAGAATGTGGATGTAGAAATGGTGGAAGATAATGTGTCAAGCTCGCTACAGGAAGGAAGCTTATTACAGCTGCAGGGAACTCCTCAGGGTGGTGTTCCAGCATCCTTGAGGCAGGAGACTGAAGCTCAGGGGACACTTCTCCAGCAGGTGCAGACGAAAGGAGCTACACAAACTGATGAAACAGTGATGGTTCAACCAGGTGCAAGTAGTGGTCTTACAGCCTCTACGCAATCTCAAAGCAAAACTTGTGCTGCTCCTAATCCAAGACCCAACACCTCAAAAGATGATTTGTCTGCAAAAGAAGTGTCATTTACAAATTTGGAAAACACAAAGAGTTCCAGATCCAAGGATAACGAAAAGCAGATGGCTGGGAAAACAGCACAGGTAGACTCGACTTCAGGCTCTACGGCCGACCTTAAGGGAGGTAATCTCAGTGTGAGTGTTTTGAAGGACTCGGGTATCGGTGATCCTCTCAATATGACGTCTGTGATGGAGACATCACCTCATGCTGCCCACAGTGTTACTCTGCGAGGAAATCATCTGATCCTTACACCTTCCACGGATCCCAGTCTCAGCAGCTGGCCACAGAACAGACCACCACCACCAGGGTCGGTAACTGATGTTAATTTGAAAGCTTTTAATAATTTTTCCTTATCCTGACTCATGCTCTTTTGCTTGTCTTCTTCTTCTTGCGAACATAGTGGAACACTTGTATCTCCCTAATTGAAGTTCCCTTCAATAAAGAAATCACTAATTAGTACTCACCACGAGTTACCTCCCTTCCACAAGCGCGGGGGAACGAGGGCGCCACCTCTACCCATGTGCCTCACTCTCTCCTTCTTCGCCCAGTGAGCAGGATGTGAGAGCGCCTGTGTCTCCCTACACACTATATCCTTTGATTATTTTTAGTTAGTTACCTCTTATAGGCATCTATAGAGGTTTAGCTAGTATCCTTCAACAATTATGTATTGATATTTAGTTGTGTTTCTACTGTTTATTCACGGGACGCCGTGTTTATTCAGTGGATTACGTTGATGAAAATCTGTACTGTTTGCAGGTTACGTTTTTCTGCTGCTGATCCGCATTTAATATGCCCTAGCTGTACTGCGCCATGTTAATTTTCTTCACGTTGCAGTTGCTGTACTAATTTATCCAATTCTGCCTTTAATAAATATTTACCTTGCGTTTGAGACGCGCAGCAGATAGGTCACGTAAGCAGAGTCTAGCCATGACTGATACACCTGAAACCCTCGCCAGTCTACTGCTGTTGGTCGACCCCCCTCCCGTCTGGTGTTCCGCTAGAGTGGTGGAGAGGCGTGGGATGTAGTCCGCCGTCTCCAAGAAGTGTCCTGCTTCCCCAGACATCCCGTCGTCGCAGCCAAAGACTAGAGGGCTTCTACTTCATCTCAACGCAGATTCCGCACCCCCAGGGCAGCATCGACCTCTGAGGGGAAATCAATTAAGTCTACTAGGACTTTCTCAGCCGAGATTGTTCCCGTCGCAGTTTGGGCCTGTATGATGATCAGCTGATCATCATACCTGATGTACATCAAAAGAATGACCGATGTCGGCAACAGTGATGTCAGCGCAGATCAACATGCAGTCTGATGTACCAACGCTGATGTCCGATGATCTTCCTGAGGGTCCCGTTGCTACCAACGCAGATAGGGCAGCAACTACTTCATTGCAGATCGTCCCAGACGACCTGATGCGTCAGATTATGAAGATGATGTAGACCGCTACGGTCTGGAGAGGCAACCAGCCTCGAGCCTTCGCGAAGGCTCCAACGTAGACGTCACATCAGAGGGCCCCCCCGTCAGCGAAGCGACTACTACGAAGCCATCGTCGAGGAAGCCACCTTCGCGAAGGTCGTCACAGCCCACCTCCACGAAGGACCCAGATGCCCAGCCTTCGCGAAGGCCTTCGCGAAGGTCAAGTCGTCACTTCCCAGGACCGGACTCAGATGAAGCTTCGCGAAGGTCTTCGCGAAGGTCTTCGCGAAGGGCAAAGGGCACCAGTAACAGGCTCCGAGTCATCTTCGTCCAGAAGGTCATCCAGGGAAAAGCCTCCGCGAAGGGCAACCCAGCCTATAGCGAACACTTCGCTAAGGAAGTCCCAGGCCGCCTCCGCGAAGGAGCCAGAGCCTCTCCAGTTGCGAGGGACATCGCGGAGGAGGAGCGCTTCGCCGAGCCCACACCCTGTAGAACACAGAGGTCGTTCGCGAAGCAAGCGCTCATATATATTGATCGGGTTCTGACTCGATACCTTCGCGAAGGTCGCGAAGGCTAAGTGGCTCCAAGTCTACTTCACCCAGAAGATCTAGAAGGGATACTTCGAGTGCTTCGCGAAGTCTCCGGCGTTCGCCGAGGAAGTCTCCTCCAAGGTCTCCATATACTAGCCACTTGTCATTTATAGCCACTCGTCAGTCCGTTCAAGACATCGCATGAGTTGTCTATCAACTGTATGCCATATGCCGTCTACAAGCCTACGCGAAGACAATTGCACAGGCTATTTACAACACAGAACGTCGCTGTATTAATTAGTCAACGACGTTTCATAGATCTTCACAGGAATCAACTTTTCCGTATAGATTGCTAGATATGCAATCCCGGACTACGATACGATTATCTACATGCGTGACCATTACGCAGATCTGCAGACAATTCAATATCGAAATTGAACAGCAGCCTTGTTACAGCGAGTATAACTCATAATCGTCAACGTTTTCTGAGAAGAAATATGTACAACAAGTTCAGCTTTAATTCTACAATTATGACGATACATTCATGTATACAGTCTACAAGCTGACAACTTGCAAGGTTATTGTACCTTTATATCAGGAAGTCGGAATTATATTCAAGACTGAAGTTACTTTCACGACAGCCAGGAAAATAACCTACCCAGCATTAATATAACAGAGCGAGGTATTTCGCGCCGGAGGTTTCGCGCGTTTACCATTAACCCTCGAAACATGTGGTCACTCGGGTAACTTCGGGAAGCTACGGTGAAGACCGACGATTGTTCTAATAAAAACAACTGACACATTCGTATCGCCAGTCCCAGACCCACTAGCATTGGCAACAGACGCACTAAGCTTATCGTTGGAAGGACTCAATGCGTACGCTTTTCCGCCACCAGCGTTAATCTCACAAGTTTACTCAAATCAGTCAAACGCAGAGCCTCCATTTGAATTTGGTCGCGGCCTACTGACCAGCGAGAACGTGGTTTCCAACTCTTATTCAAGAAATCGGACAACCAATACTACAGCTTACAGAGTGCTCGAATCTGTTAATACATCCGCACACCAAACAAGTGCACGGAAAGCCAGAAATATTCCAACTTCACGTATGGATTGTATCAAGGCGTGTCTGAATAACACGTTATTCAGCCAGAGCGGCAAAGCAGTCTAGCTTGCCCTGCGTAACTCAACTTGCAACTTATACGATGACAATTGGCACAGTTTGTCAATTATGCTGCAAAGAAAGGATTTACAGCTAGATATGCTACTCATCCTCAAGTGGCTGACTACTTATGTTATATACGTCAGACTAAGATTTTATAAGGATCAACTTGTCCACCTATCTTGAAGCAATAGCTCTATCATAACTGAGAACGGGCGTCAAGTTAACCTAAACCCAGTTACTCGCCTTGCTACGAGCTTTCTGATTGGAGGATTAAAACGGAAGTTTCACGCTCCAACATGGGATCTGAATATAGTGCTCCAACACCTCACAAGTGAGGTTTATGAACACGCTTTGATGATATACTTGGACCCCATGATACAATGAATCTATCACGATGGCCAGTAAGAGCACTGTAAATATATCTCCACCGAGCCAAACAGGAGGGAAAAATGCAAGAGATTATTTCCTCTATCATCAAGCTACGCAGACTGAAGTCTCACGTACTACTATCTCCTTTTGGATCAGTACTGTCATACTACGTGCCTACAAGACTGCAGGACTCGACCCTCCATGAGCTTCTAATCCTCATGATATTAGAGCGCTAACATCTACAATTGCTCTACACATGTGCTATTGAAATAATGGAGGGTTATTTCTGGAGATCCGATATGGTGTTTGCCAACCACTATCTGAGAGATATCACCACCGAGGACGTCTCAGGTATCCACCAATTCGGTCCCATGGTCCTCCCACAACAGTTGACAGTTCCTCGGAGAAGATAAGTCAATCTTACAGATTTCTACTTATCATATAACAGTACTAAATAGCTACATGCTATATATATTTTGCTTAAGTTCTTTTATTATCTTAAGCTCAGTACTATGGTTATTATATCATACAATATATAAGTTAACAACTCTATGGAGTTTGTTATTATATATTTACCTTAAGTTAATCATATCTTAAGCTCAGTACTATGGTTACATTATAAATGTATTAGCTAACAAACTCTACAGAGTTTTTGGCTATTATATATGTAGCTTAAGTTAATTATATCTTAAGCACAGTACTATACTCATATCGTAAAAATATATTAGCTAACAAACTCTACGGAGTTTTTGCTATTATATATGTAGCTTAAGCTTATTCATATCTTAAGCTCAGTACTATGTTTATATCATATAAGTATATTAGCTAACAAACTCTAAAGAGTTTTTGCTATTATATATTTGGCTTAAGTTTCATCATATCTTAAGCATTATGGTTACATTATAACATGTATTAGCTAACAAACTCTACGGAGTTTTTGCTATTATATATGTAGCTTAAGTTTTCTTTCATATCTTAAGCTCAGTACTATGTTTATATCATATAAGTATATTAGCTAACAAACTCTAAAGGTTTTTTTTGCTATTATATATTTAGCTTGAGTTTCATCATATCTTAAGCATTATGGTTACATTATAAAATGTATAAGCTAACAAACTCTACGGAGTTTTGCTATTATATATATAGCTTAAGTTTAATCATATCTTAAGCTCAGTACTATGTTTATATCATAAAAGTATATTAGCTAATAAACTCTAAGGAGTTTTTTGCTATTATATATTTAGCTTAAGTTTAATCATATCTTAAGCTCAGTACTATGTTTATATCATAAAGTATTTTAGCTAACAAACTCTAAGGAGTTTATACTATCATATTAACAAGCTTAAGTCTATTAGTCTTAAGCATTGTATTAATGTTATATATACTTTATCATAATAAGTAAATTGTAATAACCTTTATATGGCAGCTGATAAGTTAGCAGCAGGAATTCATCAGTTCAGTGCCTTTATGAAGTTCCCATAGGGTTATTACAATCATCACAGTTCAAATCACTAATTATTAAAGTCCAAAGTATTATATATTCCCACCTCCTTTTCCGTAGGATACTACAAGCAAAAGAGCATGAGTCAGGATAAGGAAAAATATGTAATTTTTAGAGTAAAATTGATATTTTATACTTATCCTGACTCATGAGGTAAGCCCTCCCGTCCTCCCCACATAACACTTTGGATTTCCCTGAAAATTCAAATGTTGGGCTCAGTATATGAGGAGAGAGTGAGGCACATGGGTAGAGGTGGCGCCCTCGTTCTCGCGCTTGTGGAAGGGAGGTAACTCGTGGTGAGTACTAATTAGTGATTTCTTTATTGAAGGGAACTTCAATTAGGGAGATACAAGTGTTCCACTATGTTCGCAAGAAGAAGAAGACAAGCAAAAGAGCATGAGTCAGGATAAGTATAAAATATCAATTTTACTCTAAAAATTACATCAACTTGTGTGTTTAAGTGCTGATGAGTTCATCATTAATGTTGAATTGTTTTAATGTTAGAACTGACTTTGCACATCACACTATATTTACAGAACCCTTTGCCAACAACTCCATTATCATCAAGAAAAAAACCTGGAAGAGGGTTGAAAAGAGTCAGCGCTAAGAAGATTGTGAAAGATGACAGTACCTTGTCTTCAGACTTTAAGGCATCTGCCAGCAAGTCAAAACCTAAGAAGTTGCGCAGACCTGTCACCAGGATTCAAAAGTTGCCTGGCAGAAAAACTGCTCTTGTGGACAACCCAGAAGATGCTCCAGGTAAGAGCACTTTAAATCTTATGCCAATACAGCTAAGGTAGATGTGAAGCAGGTTCAGTGAAGGTAGGTGTAGAGCAGGTTCAGTGAAGGTAGGTGTAGAGCAGGTTCAGTGAAGGTAGGTGTAGAGCAGGTTCAGTGAAGGTAGGAGTAGAGCAGGTTCAGTGAAGGTAGGTGTAGAGCAGGTTCAGTGAAGGTAGGTCAGTGTAGAGCAGCAGTGAAGGTTCAGTGAAGGTAGAGCAGGTTCAGTGTAGAGCAGGTTCAGTGAAGGTTGAGTGTAGAGCAGGTTCAGTGAAGAGCAGGTGTAGAGCAGGTTCAGTGAAGGTCAGTGTAGAGCAGGTTCAGTGAGTTCAGTGGTAGAGCAGGTTCAGTGAAG
The DNA here is from genome assembly GCF_003918875.1 of Haliotis rubra. Taxonomy (NCBI): domain Eukaryota; kingdom Metazoa; phylum Mollusca; class Gastropoda; order Lepetellida; family Haliotidae; genus Haliotis; species Haliotis rubra. Next base: position 146,525 of record NW_025765115.1, on the reverse strand, counting down.
GTCGGTGTAGAGCAGGTTCAGTGAAGGTAGGTGTAGAGCAGGTTCAGTGAAGGTAGGTGTAGAGCAGGTTCAGTGAAGGTTGGAGTAGAGCAGGTTCAGTGAAGGTCAGTGTAGAGCAGGTTCAGTGAAGGTAGGTGTAGAGCAGGTTCAGTGAAGATCAGTGTAGAGCAGGTTCAGTGGAGGTATGTGTAGAGCAGGTTCAGTTAAGAGCAGGTTCAGTGAAGGTCGGTGTAGAGCAGGTTCAGTGAAGGTCAGTGTAGAGCAGGTTCAGTGAAGGTTGGTGTAGAGCAGGTTCAGTGAAGGTTGGTGTAGAGCAAGTTCAGTGAAGGTTAGTGTAGAGCAGGTTCAGTGAAGAGCAGGTTCAGTGAAGGTCGTGTAGAGCAGGTTCAGTGAAGGTGCGGTGTAGAGCAGGTTCAGTGAAGGTTGGTGTAGAGCAGGTTCAGTGAAGGTTGGTGTAGAGCAGGTTCAGTGAAGGTCAGTGTTCAGCAGTTCAGTGAAGGTTGGTGTAGAGCAGGTTCAGTGAAGGTTGGTGTAGAGCAGGTTCAGTGAAGGTTGGTGTAGAGCAGGTTCAGTGAAGGTTGGTGTAGAGCAGGTTCAGTGAAGGTAGGTGTAGAGCAGGTTCAGTGAAGGTTGGTGTAGAGCAGGTTCAGTGAAGGTAGGTGTAGAGCAGGTTCAGTGAAGGTTGGTGTAGAGCAGGTTCAGTGAAGGTTGGTGTAGAGCAGAGTGAAGGTTGGTGTAGAGCAGGTTCAGTGAAGGTTGGTGTAGAGCAGGTTCAGTGAAGGTTGGTGTAGAGCAGGTTCAGTGAAGGTTGGTGTAGAGCAGGTTCAGTGAAGGTTGGTGTAGAGCAGGTTCAGTGAAGGTTGGTGTAGAGCAGGTTCAGTGAAGGTTGGTGTAGAGCAGGTTCAGTGAAGGTAGGTGTAGAGCAGGTTCAGTGAAGGTAGGTGTAGAGCAGGTTCAGTGAAGGTTGGTGTAGAGCAGGTTCAGTGAAGGTAGGTGTAGAGCAGGTTCAGTGAAGGTTGGTGTAGAGCAGGTTCAGTGAAGATCGGTGTAGAGCAGGTTCAGTGAAGGTTGGTGTAGAGCAGGTTCAGTGAAGGTTGGTGTAGAGCATGTTCAGTGAAGGTTGGTGTAGAGCAGGTTCAGTGAAGGTAGGTGTAGAGCAGGTTCAGTGAAGGTTGGTGTAGAGCAGGTTCATTGAAAGTTGGTGTAGAGCAGGTTCAGTGAAGGTAGATGTAGAGCAGGTTCAGTGAAGGTTGGTGTAGAGCAGGTTCAGTGAAGGTCAGTGTAGAGCAGGTTCAGTGAAGGTAGAGCAGGTTCAGTGAAGGTCGGTGTAGAGCAGGTTTAGTGTATGTTGTGTTGCAGGCTTAATGAAGGTAGCTGCCCACAAGGTCTAGTAATGGTAACTTACAGGAGATTCAGTAAAGGTAGCACGGGAGGAATACTGAGGATTTTTTCAGGTGTCCATCAGTTTGCGAAAGGTCCATTCAGCTCAGTGAAGGTAGCTGTGTACCAGTTTTCCTGAATATACCCCCAGGCAAGTTTCGTTTATGGAACTATCCAGCAGCTGTGGAACCTTCCAGAAAATATATTTTGGTGTAGGTTAGTCATTGGTAGATTTACAGCATTATTGTCTCCAGTTTGAAAGAAGATATTTTGTTATAGACTGTGTCTTCTTTGTTGGCAGGAGACACTGGTGAGCCACGAGCAGCAGTCACCAGTCCAGGCACAGGTTTTGATGCTGATGTGAGTCACTCCCTTCCCAGTCAGAGGTCAACAGAAAGACATGTAGCATTCCAGAACATCCCTGGCAAGACACCAGTAGCAGCAGCAGCAACAGCAGCAGCCTCCTCTGCACCAGCTGCAGTAAGACTATCTCTACATCAAATGTTGATTGCAATCTGTCAGTAATCAGACTCAGTCAATAAAGATCTACACATTTCTGATGTTTTATATTTAGTCTGATTTTATTTTGCTCATTTTCATATGTTAGGTAACATTTCTCATCATCAGCTTTCCTCTTTGTTTCAGTCTTCAGATCTGTCTGACTCCCAGATGTCCGACCAGCTGACGGAGACGGTGATCATCACAAGGAAGAGGAAGACTGTTGAGATTGAGACAATCATTCGTATAGTCACCAACAGAGAGGGCAAGGTGGTGGGGCGGGTCAAGAAAGAGGTGGGTGAAGTTCAGGAATTAGCAGACTTGGGAAAGCTGATAGTTATGTTGTATCTTCACACAACCCCATCAGACTAGGATGAGTAAAGGCTGGAAGCATGTTTTGGATCACCTAGCTGAACGTCAAGTGAGCTTATATCATGGTCTGTTTGTCGGGCATACATTTTGCATTGTGTCCTCCATTTGGTAAGCAATATCTCCAAATAAACCTCTGGACCAATGATGCTGAAACTTCACATGCTTGTTCCCTCCACTGATGTCACTCAAGGTCACTGCATGATGTTTGTTCTGCTCCCTTAAAAGCGTTAGTACCAACCAATTTATGGACATTTCTTAGAAATTTATTTTCAAAATGGCATAACATTTGGTTTATTCATTGGAAATGTGTGGGCTCAAAAATTATTACAATATCAATAAATGTGTAACATGAAAATTGTTCTGCTGATTTTGTATTCAAGGTAGGAGGTATGAGTGAACCCTGCTTACATTCTGGATCGTTTGTAGTTGGAACCTATAACCCACTGACTGATATATATGCATCAGTCCACGCCATCAGGTACGGTGACAGCCAGCCAACAAAGTTGCCAAGCCTCACTCACTTTAGTTGCCTCTTTTGACCAGCAATATGCTTGAGACCTGTCTCTAGTGTGGAACCCAGCAGATGTAGCTAGTATTCCACATTGATATTCTTCTGTATGACAATTCATATGATTCAGTCACCTCTTTGTCTTTAATATTTTAGGAGGAGTGCGGTGAGCCCTCCTTTACTACAACGTTCCACAGTGAGGAGACTAATGTGTTACCCTTAGTATCCCCATCTCGGACTCCAGGTTCCCTCACTCCAGGTGACCTGGCAGATGTCAGTTCCGGCTTTTCCAGATCCAACAGCACAGGATCTAAAGGCAGCAGTCTTGAGAAAGGGATGACAAGTCTAGATCTGGCGCCCCTATCGAGGAGGGAAGACTCCTTGCAGAGACTGCTGACGTCTAGCTCCACCAGACTGTCATTACCTCACAGCACCTTCTCCAGCATCACCTCTCCTTCCATCTCCAGGAACGAAGATGCCCCTAAACTGACCGTTGCCAGAGAGTCCAACAGAACCCCTGTGTCGGACATTGTGGATGAAGGACGAGCAGTGAAGACTCCAGATGCGTCTGTGATTGAGAAAACAGACAGTCATATAGGTGCAGTTGTCAGCAGCGCCGGTAGTCGGCGTACGTCAGACTCTCTGTTCACGAGTCCTGAAGTCCACAGAGAAGATGCTGGTGAAGCAGGTCATCACGGAGAGCAGCGGAGGGAGGTCAGTAACCACCCAAGTTCACCACTGAAGAAACGGCCTGCTGATTCCAGCCAAGATTCATCAACAGAGATCACCTCAGCTCAGCGACCCCGGACACAGGAGAGTGGTGGGTTTTCTATACATGGGTCTGTTGGGCAGCGGAAGCAGGTACAGTCACCACTACATTTGCTACAGACGACAGACTCAGATATTCCACCTTCACAGAACCAGCAAGTTAGAAGGTCTGCTAGGGGTATGTATTGATTCTCACTCCGATCATAATTACACACTTAAATCCAATAAAATATGATATGCTTATCTGAGATATGGTACATATCTTGATAAATCACAATATGCTACTCTTAGTTGTGATGTAGTAGACACAGTTGGAATGTGATGATCATATTGTCATCTCCATAGACTTAACTGAAATATATGCAAATCTCAGTAGATGACAATCTCATAAGCTTAGTCACAATGATACAGGTCTTAATAGCTTGAAGTGCAATACATTTTATGTTCAAGAGAAATCTGAGACATTTAGTCCATCACATGAAATGAACTGTAGCCCTATCATATACCTGGGGTACTGCTGAATGTATTGTGGGACAATATTCTCTCACCTAAATGCTTTCATTTTCAGGAGAGAAGAGTAAAACTACGGAAAACAGCGGTTCTGGAGACAGTCATATAAGGTCAGTGAAGAAAATGCATATATAGCACCAAACAAAGGAAAATTAGCTTGAGTTTTTACTTCTGAAATATTTTGAAATTCATTTTACCATTTGGACAATATATGCATTTGTTTGAGGTAATGTGTCTCCTCTTCCAGTCCGCAGATTCCCTTCCAGACAACCACAGATGCTGAGCAAGAGCAGGCAGTGCCAGTTGAACATGCCAGTAGTGCACAGATTGGTATGTTCTATATAACTTTGTCTGCAGTGTGTGGTATGGGTACAATGTGTGAAGCCGATATCTGGTGTCCCCCGCCATGATATTGCTAAAAGCAACATAAAACCACTCACTCACTCTGTAGTGTGGTAGCACAGTCTGCACTGATGTTTTGAGGGAGTGTTACATTTTGTACATATGCATTTGACACAAAGCACAATCATAGATGCAGATTTTGTCAAGTGTATCACATGTCACAAATGAAATGTTTTGCCCTTTAAGATTTTGTGTGTGCTGTCATGTACAATATGCTAAAATTTAATCAAAGGAAATATTCTGCTCATTAACTGCACTAATATGTTCAACATCAGATCATGTGTTTGTCCATCTACGTCTTAAGATGCTGTCATATAATAAACATCAAAATATGATTCTGATTCTTTTTTCTAGTGATTTATGACAATGGCACTTTGTTGTTTCAGGATCCACAGTAATGGCCAAGTGGAAGGATGATTACTTCTACCCAGGGAAGATTTTGAAAACTGACACAACTGGAAGGTAAGTTGCACAATATTGTCCCCCTTCTGTTTCTAGTCTGTTATGACATTTATGCTCTGGACCCTGTTGCCACCATGCTTTCATCTCTCAAAACAAACAGAATTCGTCTTATCGACATATAATCAACCAATCAAAATGACACTTCTGATCACATGGTCATCTTAGATCTATGTTAAAGATGCTGCCCACATCTGAGTGAGTTTGTTGTGTGTATCATTTGATCAGATAACTGTGATGCGTATACTTTAAGATGGGGAAAGGTGGGACAAGATGTTTGTGGTTGTATTTGAGATGGCACACAATGTTTAGTACTGGTTTCAATCAGGACAGACGATTCAGCATGTCATAAGTTAACTGCATGACTCCAGATTTTACATCCGCTTTGATGACGGAGACCAGATGTATGTGAAGGCCAAAGACATTCTGCTGGTGAAGGTGATTCCGATTGGTCAGAGCGTGATGGTGATGTCGTCAGACGGCTACTTCGAGTACGGGATGGTGGTGGAGTATGTGCAGCAGGGCGATACAGTCAAGTATAAAGTGTCACGGGATGGAGGCGACATTCAGCAGTAAGGCCAACTTGACTTGTGTTACTGGCAAATTATTGCTGACAGGGATTAATATCATTACTGAAACTTATAATTATTAAACTTAACAACTATTGTATATTCAACATAAGATCATAATCTGTGCATCATTCATTTGGTGTTATTACATTAACAGTTTGATCCATTGTGGCCATCACGTCATGAACCAGTGGTACAAAACTATAGATAAGACCATTAAATGTGTTCATGACACAGCATATGTATTTCAGTGCACTGCTGGGATATTTCCTTTCGTTTTCTATGTGTTTTGTGATTAGACTTTGGCAACGGTTTCCCATTTATAGTCAGTTTTAGAGGTCTGTTTTGTACATGTTAGTCAGTTACAATCTCATCATGGACCCATGTTATTGTATTAGTTCATGGAGGCATGTCTTGTAATGTCACTATTACACCCTCTCTGATGTCTGTGACCTGGAATTGGTTGTTGTGTTAGTCAGTTACAATCTCATCATGGACCCATGTTATTGTATTAGTTAATGGAGGCATGTCTTGCAATGTCACTATTACACCCTCTCTGATGTCTGTGACCTGGAATTGGTTGTTGTGTTCAGGTGTTCGTGGAGTCCGATAATCCTGAGTGAGGGTCAGGCCAGCTGTCTGATGTCTGTGACCTGGTATTGGTTGTTGTGTTCAGGTGTTCGTGGAGTCGGATAATCCTGAGTGAGGGTCAGGCCAGCTGTCTGATGTCTGTGACCTGGTATTGTTTGTTGTGTTCAGGTGTTCGTGGAGTCGGATAATACTGAGTGAGGGTCAGGCCAGCTGTCTGATGTCTGTGACCTGGTATTGGTTGTTGTGTTCAGGTGTTCGTGGAGTCCGATAATCCTGAGTGAGTGTCAGGCCAGCTGTCTGATGTCTGTGACCTGGTATTGGTTGTTGTGTTCAGGTATTCGTGGAGTCCGATAATCCTGAGTGAGTGTCAGGCCAGCTGTCTGATGCCTGTGACCTGGTATTGGTTGTTGTGTTCAGGTGTTTGTGGAGTCGGATAATACTGAGTGAGGGTCAGGCCAGCTGTCTGATGTCTGTGACCTGGTATTGTTTGTTGTGTTCAGGTGTTCGTGGAGTCCGATAATCCTGAGTGAGTGTCAGGCCAGCTGTCTGATGACTGTGACCTGGTATTGGTTGTTGTGTTCAGGTGTTCGTGGAGTCAGATAATCCTGAGTGAGGGTCAGGCCAGCTGTCTGATGTCTGTGACCTGGTATTGGTTGTTGTGTTCAGGTGTTCGTGGAGTCGGATAATCCTGAGTGAGGGTCAGGCCAGCTGTCTGATGTCTGTGACCTGGTATTGGTTGTTGTGTTCAGGTGTTCGTGGAGTCGGATAATCCTGAGTGAGTGTCAGGCCAGCTGTCTGATGTCTGTGACCTGGTATTGTTTGTTGTGTTCAGGTGTTCGTGGAGTCCGATAATCCTGAGTGAGTGTCAATCCAGCTGTCTTGACGGCTCTGGTTGTTGTATTCAGGTGTTCGTGGAGTCAGATAATCCTGAGTGAGGGTCAGGCCAGCTGTCTGATGAGTGATGAGGAGATGAGGGTGCCGGCTGCCCCAGGGACAACCACGGATCCCAAACTGGGGGATGTGTCACTAGGTAAGATTCACCCATCCTTGATAATCAGAAGAGATCTCTCTACAATACTTAAATGCATATCTTTTACATGTGTATGCAGCATTCATTCAATTTATTATAGTTTTGTGTTGTTCAGTTATTTTTATAACTACCAGTTACTAAAATGCTGATCTGGCTACACTTAACACTGAGGACTGTTTTATATCACAGATAACCTGATTGTGGGGGAGCGACGGAGGCGGAAGAGAGGTGCACAGGAAGAGGCACAGGGGGAGACACCAGTTCAGAAGATGGAAAGTAAAGGCAGTCCGGCCCCAGATGTGGCCAGAAGATCCCTGAGGGGGAGATCTGCCGGCAAAAGTGCCCAAAAGGAGCAGAAGGTGCCACCTCCAGATCCTCCAGACCCTCCAAGTCATGGCAAGGAGAAAGACCCTCCCTCTCGGGGAAAGAAGCGAAAGCAGCAGGAGGGACCTATGGCCACCAGTACACCAACACCCAAAGCCAAGAAACCTGCAGACAGTGCAGGGCCAGGTAATGACGTTCTTGTGATCACAGTGCAGTTGTATAAAGTGATAAGGTGATTGTAACTCCCACATTGTAATATATACTTTCAACTGTTGTAGTCCTAAGGTGATTGTAACTCCCTCATCATGATATAGACATACAACTGTTGTAGCGCTAAGGTGATTGTAACTCCCACATCATGATATAGACTTGCAGCTGTTGTAGCGCTAAGGTGATTGTAACTCCCACATCTTAATATAGACTTACAACTGTTGTAGTGCTAAGTTGATTGTAACTCCCACATCTTAATATAGACTTACAACTGTTGTTGCGCTAAGGTGATTGTAACTCCCACATCTTAATATAGACTTACAACTGTTGTTGTTGCATCTTAATATAGACTTACAACTGTTGTAGTGCTAAGTTGATTGTAACTCCCACATCTTAATATAGACTTACAACTGTTGTTGCGCTAAGTTGATTGTAACTCCCACATCTTAATATAGACTTACAACTGTTGTAGTGCTAAGTTGATTGTAACTCCCACATCTTAATATAGACTTACAACTGTTGTAGCGCTAAGGTGATTGTAACTCCCACATCTTAATATAGACTTACAACTGTTGTAGTGCTAAGGTGATTGTAACTCCCACATCTTAATATAGACTTACAACTGTTGTAGCGCTAAGGTGATTGTAACTCCCACATCTTAATATAGACTTACAACTGTTGTAGTGCTAAGTTGATTGTAACTCCCACATCTTAATATAGACTTACAACTGTTGTAGTGCTAAGTTGATTGTAACTCCCACATCTTAATATAGACTTACAACTGTTGTAGTGCTAAGGTGATTGTAACTCCCACATCTTAATATAGACTTACAACTGTTGTTGGCTTAAGGTGATTGTAACTCCCACATCTTAATATAGACTTACAACTGTTGTAGCTTAAGGTGATTGTAACTCCCACATCTTAATATAGACTTTCAACTGTTGTAGCTAAGTTGATTGTAACTCCCACATCTTAATATAGACTTACAACTGTTGTAGTGCTAAGGTGATTGTAACTCCCACATCTTAATATAGACTTACAACTGTTGTTGCTGCTAAGGTGATTGTAACTCCCACATCTTAATATAGACTTACAACTGTTGTTGCTAAAGTGATTGTAACTCCCACATCTTAATATAGACTTACAACTGTTGTAGCTAAGTTGATTGTAACTCCCACATCTTATATAGACTTTCAACTGTTGTTGCTAAGGTGATTGTAACTCCCACATCTTAATATAGATTACAACTGTTGTAGCGCTTGATTGTAACTTACAACTGTTGTAGCTAAGGTGATTGTAACTCCCACATCTTAATATAGACTTACAACTGTTGTAGTGCTAAGGTGATTGTAACTCCCACATCTTAATATAGACTTACAACTGTTGTAGTGCTAAGGTGATTGTAACTCCCACATCTTAATATAGACTTACAACTGTTGTAGCTAAGGTGATTGTAACTCCCACATCTTAATATAGACTTACAACTGTTGTTGCTTAAGGTGATTGTAACTCCCACATCTTAATATAGACTTACAACTGTTGTTGTAGCTGCTAAGGTGATTGTAACTCCCACATCTTAATATAGACTTACAACTGTTGTAGTGCTAAGGTGATTGTAACTCCCACATCTTAATATAGACTTTCAACTGTTGTAGCTAAGGTGATTGTAACTCCCACATCTTAATATAGACTTACAACTGTTGTAGTGCTAAGGTGATTGTAACTCCCACATCTTAATATAGACTTTCAACTGTTGTAGTGCTAAGGTGATTGTAACTCCCACATCTTAATATAGACTTTCAACTGTTGTAGTGCTAAGGTGATTGTAACTCCCACATCTTAATATAGACTTACAACTGTTGTTGCGCTAAGGTGATTGTAACTCCCACATCTTAATATAGACTCACAACTGTTGTAGCGCTAAGGTGATTGTAACTCCGACATCATGATATAGACTTGCAGCTGTTGTAGCGCTCAGGTGATTGTAACTCCCACATCTTAATATAGACTTACAACTGTTGTAGCTCTAAGGTCATTGTAACTCCGACATCATGATATCGACTTTCAACTGTTGTAGCGCTAAGGTCATTGCAACTCCCACATCTTAATATAGACTTTCAACTGTTGTAGCGCTAAGGTGATTGTAACTCCCACATCTTAATATAGACTTTCAACTGTTGTAGCGCTAAGGTGATTGTAACTCCCACATCTTAATATAGACTTACAACTGTTGTAGTGCTAAGTTGATTGTAACTCCCACATCTTAATATAGACTTACAACTGTTGTAGCGCTAAGGTGATTGTAACTCCCTCATCATGATATAGACTTTCAACTGTTGTAGCGCTAAGGTGATTGTAACTCCCACATCTTAATATAGACTTACAACTGTTGTAGCTCTAAGGTGATTGTAACTCCCACATCTTAATATAGACTTACAACTGTTGTAGTGCTAAGTTGATTGTAACTCCCACATCTTAATATAGACTTTCAACTGTTGTAGCGCTAAGGTGATTGTAACTCCGACATCATGATATAGACTTTCAACTGTTGTAGTGCTAAGGTGATTGTAACTCCCACATCTTAATATAGACTTTCAACTGTTGTAGCGCTAAGGTGATTGTAACTCCCACATCTTAATATAGACTTTCAACTGTTGTAGCGCTAAGGTGATTGTAACTCCCACATCTTAATATAGACTTACAACTGTTGTAGTGCTAAGTTGATTGTAACTCCCACATCTTAATATAGACTTACAACTGTTGTTGCGCTAAGGTGATTGTAACTCCCACATCTTAATATAGACTCACAACTGTTGTAGCGATAAGGTGATTGTAACTCCGACATCATGATATAGACTTGCAGCTGTTGTAGCGCTCAGGTGATTGTAACTCCCACATCTTAATATAGACTTACAACTGTTGTAGCTCTAAGGTCATTTTAACTCCGACATCATGATATCGACTTTCAACTGTTGTAGCACTAAGGTCATTGTAACTCCCACATCATGATATAGACATACAAGTGTTGTAGCGCTAAGATTTGATTTGTACAACAGCCTGATATCAATTTATGTTCAGCTGTCTATGAGATGGTTTGATGAATGCAAGGTATAATCTGATGCACACAAAATCAGTGTTTTTATCCCCCGCAAAGCGTTTTGCTATGCAGTCCGTCCGTCAGTCCGTCCGTCCGTGCGTACACATTTCTCTTTTCCGGAGCAGAACTCTAAAACCGTTCAATATTTCTTCACCAAACTTGGCACATACATGGATCTGGTGGTGTACTGGTGCCTTTTGGTAGTTTTGGAATTCTGAATAAAATATTTTTGGCGTTTCCATGGCAACAAGTTCGACTTTGACTGAAATTAGTGGTAGTGCTTTTTCCGGAGCAGAACTCTAAAACCGTTCAATATTTCTTTACCAAACTTGGTCCATGGATAGATCTGGTGGTGTACTGGTGCCTTTTGGTAGTTTTGGAATTCTGAATAAAATATTTTTGGCGTTTCCATGGCAACAAGTTTGACTTAGACTGAAATTGGTGGTAGTGCTCTTTTCCGGACCATAACTCTAAAACTGTTCAATATTTCTTCACCAAACTTGGCACATAGATAGATCTGGTGGTGTACTGGTGCCTTTTGGTAGTTTTGGAATTGTGAATAAAATATTTTTGGCATTTCCATGGCAACAAGTTTGACTTAGCCTGAAATTGTAGTAGTGCTCTTTTCCGGAGCAGAACTCTAAAACCGTCCAATATTTCTTCACCAAACTTGGCACATACATGGATCTGGTGGTGTACTGGTGCCTTTTGGTAGTTTTGGAATTCTGAATAAAATATTTTTGGCGTTTCCATGGCAACAAGTTCGACTTTGACTGAAATTAGTGGTAGTGCTTTTTCCGGAGCAGAACTCTAAAACCGTTCAATATTTCTTTACCAAACTTGGTCCATGGATAGATCTGGTGGTGTACTGGTGCCTTTTGGTAGTTTTGGAATTCTGAATAAAATATTTTTGGCGTTTCCATGGCAACAAGTTTGACTTAGACTGAAATTGGTGGTAGTGCTCTTTTCCGGACCATAACTCTAAAACCGTTCAATATTTCTTCACCAAACTTGGCACATAGATAGATCTGGTGGTGTACTGGTGCCTTTTGGTAGTTTTGGAATTCTGAATAAAATATTTTTGGCGTTTCCATGGCAACAAGTTTGACTTAGCCTGAAATTGTAGTAGTGCTCTTTTCCGGAGCAGAACTCTAAAACCGTTCAATGTTTCTTCACCAAACTTGGCACATAGATTGGTCTGGTTGTGTACTGGTGCCTTTTGGTAGTTTTGGAATTCTGAATAAAATATTTTTGGCATTTCCATGGCAACAAGTTTGACTGAAATTGGTGATAGTTCTTCTCTCTGGAGCAGAACTTTAAAAACCTTTCAATACCCCCTTCCACTTTTCTATATACACACCTAAATATTTGACATGTGTATAATCATAACTCGTAGACATAATCATGAAGAATATTTTGCCATTGCGGGGGATATTGATGACTTTGTCTTCTTGTTTTTATGTGTTCTAGAACCATGATTGAAGTGTACAGGTTATGACAAATGATGCGCAGTGCTTCTGGTTTCCAACAAGAGGAAGTGTTGGAAACAAATCTGGTCTGAATACTTGTAAAGAAAACACTAAATATTGTAATTTGCACGTATCTTTCAGTGGGGATCGGGTGGTCAGGCTTGCTGGCTTGGTTGACACATGTCATCGGTTCCCAATTGCGTAGATCGATGCTCATGCTGTTGATCACTGGATTATCTGGTCCAGACTCGATTATTTACAACCGCCGTCATATAGCTGGAATATTGCTGAGTGCGGCGTAAACCTAAACTCACTCACTCGCTATCTTCCATTGATACTTTCAAAACATTGGGACCTACCAGGGTAGAATGAAATCAACTACTTGTTGTAAGAAGTGAGTAGGAACCTGATGCTAGGTTACAACCTGTGCCGGACCTGTGTGATTGGGTGGACTTGGTTGATAATAGGTGACCCTGATACTATGGGTCACTGCTCTCTGGATTCATCTTGTCATATAGCTGGGATGTGCCATTTGTGGTTGTAAACAGTGAAATATTCAGACTGTATAATGACGCATGCATGTCGTGTCCTGCAGGAATTAGACCAGGAATGTTTGGATGTGGATGTTTTCATGTTTGATAGTTCATGGGTTGATGTTGTAGTGACACCGACCACGTCAGGTATGGTAGGAGCTGTAGACTCGCCGTCAGAGAGCAGGGGTCGAGCCCGCAGAGTCCGAGTTGGTGAGTTGTATTTGTATCTTTTCTGTCTAAAACATTACTGATATGACTACATACAGTCTTGGCATGCAACAGAAGTTAAGAAGAATAATAGTAACAAAATCTTTGGCTTATCCACTGATCGTATGAAATATAATTTGACAAACAGCTCACATCGATTTTAAACTAGATCCTCCACTTAGTGACAAATTGAGACTTCTGGCCAAACAGTTATGTGTTAGCAAGGGTTATTTGTGTCTTAGTTTACAAGAATATGGTGGTGGACTTCAATTTTAATTACGAGCAGTTTAAACAAGGTTTAGGGAACTAAGGAATGTATCTCTTGTCTCACACTGAAGTTTGAGTACACCTCGATGTATGACTTCTCTACCAGGTCTCTTCGACAAAACCAAGATGGGCGGTCAGGCGTGTTCTCCCTACCTGTTCCAGGGCATGGTGTTCCTCCTCACTCACGTGGACAAGAGCGCAGAACAGAAACTGCAAGAGAAGAAACTCCTCCAAGACTCCAGCCTGGAAACTTCTACTGAAGAGAGTGGCACTGATGGTAGGTGTTGAACTGGGTGTCTGTAAGATTGTTGCTAATGCTGTTAGAAATATGGAATTGAAATTAAAAGTTCTTGTTAAAATCTAGTGCAAATTTCTGTTTTAGAAGAAGCAAGCATTGCTTTTGACAAGGAGAGTCTGAGAACAAACATCGAGGCGGCTGGTGGCATTGTCCTGGAGAAGTACAACCATGCACAGGTAATGGCAAGCTGCCCTTCTCAGGATGGAAAGAATACTGAAGTATGGTGGTTGGCATCCTCAATAATCTCCAGGGTATGCGTTACGATAACTCTCCACTATACCCTGGATGCATCCACGGCTTTGGGCGATGATTTTATTACCTCCCTTTGGCTGGCTTTTTATCCAATCAGGTGTCTACGCTGGGAAGTTAAGCGTACCAATCACAACTCACTTTCGCTTCTTAAATTATCTAACCATTTAAACTTGGCAACACAATTGATGCAGAGGTACTCTGAAAGAAGTAGAAGGAGTTCTGTCATATATTTTCTTAAAGTTTCAGATCTGTCAATTTGTCTTTATTATTTCCCTAAAAATCTGAGTGGCACTGCGAACGAACCTTCGTGACTGTGACCTCTATCCTTGTTGACACTGGCAAGCTCGGTTGTAACGGCGGCTTAGCTGATTGGCTACTGTGAGAATGTGGAGCCAGCCAAGGGAGGTAATAAAATCATGCCGTGGATGCATCCAGGGTATAGTGGAGAGTTATCATAATGTATACCCTGGAGATTATCAAGGATGGGTGGTTGGGTTCATGCATCATTTTTCTCCACCATCATGCACACTGTGATAGGACTAGAATACTGTTCTTTACCTCATTCAATCACAAGCTGAGATACCTGTATAGAACCACACAGAACAAATGCAAGGAATAGTGTGAATAGACACTTGTTCACTGTTCTGAACATCCAGTTAAAGTGCACACTCGGTATATAATTTTGAATCAGAATATTGTTATGAATAATATAAAATTATGAGTACGACAGGGTAGGAAGTCTTTTTCTTCAAGACATTCCACTGGTGCTCGTATCAGTTGTGAAAGGACACTAAAATGTGATTGGGCACCTGTCTTTACCACTGGGTAAAATCTTGAAAAATATATGTTTGAGGAATGGGTTCTGTGTATTTATCATTATGGAATGGAGATTGTGCACACTGAACTTTCGAGAATGTAATTGAACATTCTTGGCACAATGTGTTTTGTGTGTTTGAAGGTTGAAGCAGCATCCCAGGCCTACCTAGTGGCAAGCACGTTCCAGAGAACGGTCAAGTACTTTCAGTGTCTAGCAGCGGGCATTCCTTGTGTGTCCCATCAGTGGATCATACACTCCTGTACAGAGGTAGGCACCCCTTGTGTGTTCCATCAGTGGATCCTACACTCCTGTACAAAGGTAGGCATCTCTTGTGTCCCATCAGTGGATCATACACTCCTGTATGGAAGTAGGCACCCCTTGTGTGTCCCATTAGTGGATCATACACTCCTGTACAGAAGTAGGCATCTCTTGTGTCCCATCAGTGGATCATACACTCCTGTATTGAGGTAGGCTTTCCTTGTGTGTCCCATCAGTGGATCATACGCTCCTGTATTGAGGTAGGCTTTCCTTGTGTGTCCCATCAGTGGATCATACACTCCTGTACAGAGGTAGGCACCCCTTGTGTGTTCCATCAGTGGATCCTACACTCCTGTACAAAGGTAGGCATCTCTTGTGTCCCATCAGTGGATCATACACTCCTGTATGGAAGTAGGCACCCCTTGTGTGTCCCATTAGTGGATCATACACTCCTGTACAGAAGTAGGCATCTCTTGTGTCCCATCAGTGGATCATACACTCCTGTATTGAGGTAGGCTTTCCTTGTGTGTCCCATCAGTGGATCATACGCTCCTGTATTGAGGTAGGCTTTCCTTGTGTGTCCCATCAGTGGATCATACGCTCCTGTATTGAGGTAGGCTTTCCTTGTGTGTCCCATTAGTGGATCATACACTCCTGTACAGAAGTAGGCATCTCTTGTGTCCCATCAGTGGATCATACACTCCTGTATTGAGGTAGGCTTTCCTTGTGTGTCCCATCAGTGGATCATACGCTCCTGTATTGAGGTAGGCTTTCCTTGTGTGTCCCATCAGTGGATCATACACTCCTGTACAGAAGTAGGCATCTCTTGTGTCCCATCAGTGGATCATACACTCCTGTATTGAGGTAGGCTTTCCTTGTGTGTCCCATCAGTGGATCATACGCTCCTGTACAGAGGTAGGCTTTCCTTGTGTGTCCCATCAGTGGATCATACACTCCTGTACAGAGGTAGGCACCCCTTGTGTGTCCCATCAGTGGATCATACACTCCTGTACAGAGGTAGGCGTCTCTAAGAGGTGGGAGGAGAAATGTCTGTGAGTATGTCATGTCTTCGGTATGTGTTATGTTTCACCAGGGCAGGCTGCTGGATCACAAGGCATACATCCTGCCCGCTGGCATCAGTCTGGAGAGAAGGAAACTCATGGAATGGTGAGTGATGCGCTGCCTTTGTGTCCCTGTCACTCATTCTACATATGTTGTACTGGCCCATATATAGGAGTGTGTACTGTTTGGTAAAGACACAGTGTTGGGACCTGTGGTAAGGATGGGTATGGGAAAGACACTTTGTATCGGCCCTGTGGTAGGGATGGGTACCAGTATTGTCAAGAGAGTCTGTGAAGAGGCCCTTCCTTACAGAGGGTATTGTCCCGTACTCATTAAATGTTCAGCCTGATTCAATTCAGATCTCATATTCCAATGTGACAACTCTGTGCATGAGGATCTGACAAAGGAGGGCAACACGTTTGTACAGCAGCAGTAGCTTGTTATATAGGGATGGATCCTATGCAAACTTGTTTCAGCTGCCATCAGATTTCACCTACCCTCTGCAAACCTTGTTTTTCTGTGAAGACCCCAAGTATAGCATGATCTAGTACACCTTCTAATCATGCTAGACTATTCACAGCATGTTGGTATGCTTGAAATACTGTTTAACAGTTTTTACATGTTAATTAAATGGAAACAGACCTAGCAGTAACTACTGATACTGTTGGCTGCAGGAACCCTGGCGGCAGCTGTCTTGGAGGTCTTCAGGTGATGGTGGCATCCACTAATGTCAAGTTCCAGGATACTTGGCGGTCAATACTGACCATCTCCAGGTGTCACCTGGTCAACAGATTGCCCATCAAGAACAAAACAGGTGGGGATTGAGTTACTATAGTACTGTCGGAAATAGAAAACAACTGTATTTTCTCATTTATCTCTACAATTTATGTAGTTGATATGTGAAAGTGTGAAATATCTGTTAATCTTAGTTCGGCCTAACTACAGTCTCAGTGGTAGAGAGATAGGAAACGGAAAAAAGGGACTTTACTGAGGGGAAATTAGTGCAGAAATGAGCAATGCGGTTTTTTTCTAAGTCCAAAAAGACTTATTTGGAACAGACCATGGCTTTATGCAAATAAGTGTGCGACGATATTGTATTACAAAGGACACTTTTTAAATGCCCAATTTGAAATTAGACGTAGATTCATTTCTAATTGAAATTAGACGTAGATTGATTATAAACGATAGCTGACGTAAAAAATAATAACTTTTATGCCGAAACTATTAAGGATGTAGCTACCATGCAGTCTCACTGTCACTATAAAAAGAAACAGATAGGAGGGGTCGTCTCAAAAGCAAATACTGGGGTCGGGCTTGGGGATAGAGATATCAGCTAAGATAAGATAATCCTTTAGGCCAATTATACTGGGGAGGTACACGGCACGTCAAAACAATTTACAAATAATATCCAGTCCTGTCGATCTTCGGGTGTCATGCCACCTATATACAATGCGTTTCTATGGTTTTCGGGTATCATACTCTTTTACAAATCTCAACATAAACTATATGAAACTATATGAAAGAAAGACACGTTAGATGTTAATCAATAGATGAGACATAGTCAACACACATGAAAAAGCACAAAATATCTTTGAGATGACCCCTTGTGCCTGTTGGCAGCACGTGCATTTCATGCCAGGTGAGTCGACGGTCCGTCGTCATACCTGGCTGAGCGACCTACTTGCCATCTATAGTCTGATCTATTGCTTTCGGCAGCTATTCGGGGTTTTTTCAAAGTTTTGCCCGATTTTACGAGTAAACATGCTTTTCTGGATATCGTATTACGCATCCCACTGAACGCCCAGTTAGGCCGAAGTGGGTTATTTCGACATATGCTATTTGCAATTGTGTAAATTTTAGGGATACAGAGTAACAGCCTAAAAACAGGGTTTTTTTATTTCCGACAGTACTTAGCATTGTTGAACTTGAGTGAAATGACACAACTAATCTCAACAGTTTTTTCCGGAATGAAATATCAGTGAATCTGTTGAATATTAAGTGTTTATACACATAGGCGGATCTAGAGTGGGTGCACGCAATCCCTCCATCCCCCGTTTGTCCTGAAAGTTTATTAAATGACCATTGGAACTACCATGAAAACAGGTGAAAATGAACTGTGCATCCCACTTTTTCAAAACGCTCTATCCGCTCCTTATACAGGTTATGATTGTTTCCCTTTCACTCTGATTTTTCAACTTTCTGAATAATGAAAGGTTCATAGAGTGTTTTTTGAAAGAGTTACCTCCCCTATATCATGGAAAACACTGCCTTATCTCATAACATTTGAGTTTTATCCAGCCTATAACATTTGATTTTATCCAGCCTATTAGCGTCTTTATAATAAATACCAAGTACCAGTGTCATCATTTGTCACTTGTTGAATTGATTACCTTCCCAAATAACATAAGTTGATATTGTATCTCAGCCAGTAATGACATACATGCTCCAGGATTGATACAAACTTGGAAAGTGCTTGAAATTAACAAAACTGCTGAAAGTCCATAAAATTAAATGCTGGGATTTCATTTGTATGGAACCCTTCGTTTATTAACTTCATGATAAGTATTGCTATTATTTTTCCATTTTATTTTGTCACTTAAGATACTGTGTCCCATTTTTTGCAACTCATGTTTCTTATTTGCCATCTATTGTCAGAATTAGTTTGATAAATGATGTGTCACTAGGACTTTGTTCCTGACCAAGATAGGCAGCATTGTTGCTTGACCTCAATGATTTGTTGCATATAAGGCAATGGGTAAATGTGTTTTAATTGTGCATTGTGGGTGAACATGAAGGAAACAAATTAGGCATTCTATTTCTGCTGAAGGAAGGAAACTGACGTCCTTAGGGTGGAGAGGAGTATCTGTTGTCTTCTTGCTATAGAGAATTTGAAGCTCTTAAACTGATTGAATTAAATTTTTTGAAATTTAGAGTTTCTTTTCAAATTAGAGGTGATTAAGTGGATTTGAATGGGATGAATAAAAAATCCATGAATCAAGGATTTTGCCTTTAAAAAGTGTTGAAATCTTGACTTGCAATTGACTGTAAGAATGTGTTCTTTCTTCTTAGGTAAATAAAGTAGTATCTTCGTACAGTAACTTACTGCACCCACACATGCCAATGAATACAAACGTTAGGGATCAGTCCATATCTTCCTTATACTGTAATGTGTCCGTCTCCAGCTATGCTGTAATGTGTCCATCTCTAGCCACACTGTAGTGTGTCCGTCTCTAGCCACACTGTAATGTGTCTGTCTCTAGCCACACTGTAATGTGTCTGTCTCTAGCCATGCTGTAGTGTGTCCGTCTCTAGCCACACTGTAATGTGTCTGTCTCTAGCCACACTGTAATGTGTCTGTCTCTAGCCATGCTGTAGTGTGTCCGTCTCTAGCCACACTGTAATGTGTCTGTCTCTAGCCACTGTACTGTAATGTGTCTGTCTCTAGCCATGCTGTAGTGTGTCCGTCTCTAGCCACACTGTAATGTGTCTGTCTCTAGCCATGCTGTAATGTGTCTGTCTCTAGCCACACTGTAATGTGTCTGTCTCTAGCCATGCTGTAATGTGTCTCTAGCCATCTAGCCATGCCATGCTGTAATGTGTCCGTCTCTAGCCATGCTGTAATGTGTCTGTCTTTAGCCACACTGTAATGTGTCCGTTTCTAGCCATGCTGTAATGTGTCTGTCTCTAGCCACACTGTAATGTGTCCGTCTCTAGCCATGCTGTAATGTGTGTGTCTCTAGCCACACTGTAAAGTGTCCGTTTCTAGCCATGCTGTAATGTGTCTGTTTAGCCATGCTGTAATGTGTCTGTCTCTAGCCATGCTGTAATGTGTTGGTCTGTAGCCACGCTGTAATGTGTCCACCTCTAGCCACACTGTAATGTGTCCATCTCTAGCCACACTGCAATGTGTCCATCTCTAGCCATGCTGTAATGTGTCAATCTCTAGCCATGCTGTAATGTGTCTGTCTCCAGCCATGCTGTAATGTGTCCGTCTCCAGCCATGCTGTAATGTGTCCATCTGTTTCAGAAGATTCGGTGAATGTTATTGTCACTGATTCAGACTGCCCATCGTCAGTACTCCACCAAGCCAAGCAGCTCAAAATACCCCTGGTCTCCACGGAGTGGGTGATTCAGTGCCTTATAAACGGTCACTTGTTGGGCTACACGACACACCCCCAGTATAAACATGACTACCAGGAGGGCTGACCCACCTGGTGTCACACCGTCTCCAGGACGTGGTTGAATGTGACATCTCAGTGTTGATAGAGAATGGATTGACCATTCTGACCACAGACTGTTACCATGCAGAACATGCAATCTGTAAATGATAATATCATGGGATAATAATATATTTTGATACAGAGGATGAATGATTGATAGTAATATGAAATATTAATGTTAGATTAACAGGGTTGAAACATAACTAGTTATGCATTTAAATAAACTACTTTCAGAAATGAAAGCAATGAATTGAATGCGCAGTGCACGACACCATGAAGTACCCTACTAATGACCAATACAATACGTGGGTATGTTTGGGTATGGATGTTGATATCCAAAGATGACAGCCACAGAGTTTAAAGCCCAGCTGCGGATTGTTGCCTGGAACTAACATATATTCATAGCAATAGAATAAAGCTATGCACACTGCTGACTTGATCTACACATACTTCTGTAGCCAGTTCTGCTTCCAGTGTCTACTACTTTCACATCCGTGTTTGTGAGCCCATATTGGAGCTGCAAAAAGGCCCTCATCAAGCACATCTCGTTCATGCCATAAGCTAAGATAAACTGCAATGCAGAAGGGGGGTTTGAGGGTTGGAATGCATGTTTCATTTTCCATGTTATATTCACAAAATTTGAGAGATGGAAGTTGTATAGTACCCAGATTCATTTCAAATTGATCTCATGATTTTCGTTTTACTTTATGGACAGGAGTCTACATGTAATGGTCATTTGTGTTTAGTGAGTGAGCGAGTTTAGTTACATGTCACTTAATTAGCAATATTACGGCGAGGGACACCAGAAATGGGCTTCACACATTGTACCCATGTGGGGAATCGAACCTGGGTCTTTGGCATGACGAGCGAACGCTTTAATCACTAGGCTACCCCACCGGCCCTTTTTGTGTTTAGAGAACAACAAGCCAGGTACAACAGATTATGGATTACATCCCAGGTGTATGAATGGTGTAAACCCTGAACCTCATTGTTATCTTGTTTTTGAGGATATGAAGGAAAATGTGTGACACAACAACCCCAGAGAAACTGTCCTGGTTCAGGTGACTTTATGCCATGACATAGTGATGTCATGAACAACAAAGGACATATTCTATCAGGACATTTTGGATCTTCCGTTCTGATTCATCCACCAGTTGTATCAAATCTATGTCAGATCATGATCTTGCTTATGACTGCATTATTGCAAAGAAAATATTCAGAATCACTTCTTTGACAAACTTAACTGTTTTTCAATTTCAAACTG
This sequence comes from Haliotis rubra, assembly GCF_003918875.1. Lineage (NCBI taxonomy): Eukaryota > Metazoa > Mollusca > Gastropoda > Lepetellida > Haliotidae > Haliotis > Haliotis rubra. The sequence goes on along the minus strand of NW_025765115.1, from coordinate 125,159 downwards.
TATTCTTACTTCTTTGAGTTTGCTGAGTAAAAAGTTGTGGTACATACATTATTTATAAGTGTGGTGATATGTTTCATTCAGAAAACCTGAAAACAAATACATGTAAAGTGTACTGGAACATTCTTTGACATAAACACGACTGGCCATTTGGTGCCTCACTTTCACGTACTGTGATGTCCTGCCTTCTATGTGATAATGCCTAGACTCTATAGACCCTCATTAAGGCATCATAGTTGTGTGTATGTCACAGAACTAAACTGCAAAAGGCAGCTTCAGTTTTATGTATTGGGGAGGCACTTTTGGCCCAGTCGACTTAGGTGCAAGATACAACTGTGCAATCTTGAAGCCACCCTAGTCCTTTATTTTATTTGGGATGTCATTTTGAGGGATACTCACAGGTAGGGCTGGGGCGATACACTATGTCACGATACGATACATATCGCGATATTTTACCTGCTATACGATACGTGTCACTATACATACACCTTCAAAGAATGACACGGTATCAAGATTTAATATGATATATTTCATGGTATTTGTGTTTAACAATAACACTGTTGTAATAACCAACATATTTGCGTATTTTTCTCTAAAGAAGTACTGTAACATGTTTAAGATAATACTGTTTTGAAAAAAAAATGTGTATCATTTTGTATCGATACACCAGCCCATGATACGATAGCTGTATCAAACTTAAATGTATCGCGATGCATCGGTGACTCTTCTCAGCCCTACTCACAGGATATCTGTCGTTTGATATTTTTGTGTCTCACTGAAATGATTCAAGTGTTATGGTGAAACTAATGGTTTGCAATGCAAGCTGTACTTTACTGATCCTTGAAAGTGCCCTCTCAACCCGGGACTCCTTTCACGAAGCATCCTTTACTAAGGTTAACCTTAACTCCCATTCTTGAACATTGCACTAAGGTTACCTTAGTGACTTACAATCACCTTAGTGCTTTGTGAAAGCCCAGATGCATGAAGAATGTTCATTTTAAACAAAGACTATACTTTTGTTTGGTCTTGGTGGAATGGAGATAACCAGGGTTGGAAATAACTTTAAAATTGCTAGTGTACTCCGGTACAGTGGCACATGTGAAATCACTTGCCCTGATAATTTTTCCACTATACCGGCTGTTTTCTTGTTGAATTTTTTAAATAAACAACATAATTAATATTGGAAAGTCAAATGGACGCCGGTACAGTGTGATATACGAATTTGCTTGCCCGACAGAAAAAAACACTGGACTCGGACGTCGGGCAATGGGTTATTTCCAGCCCTGGATAACCCTAGTGTGTAGTCAATTTAGAGGCTGCAAACAAGGATTTGACACCTATTCATGTTATGTTTTGAAATGAAATTTAAAGGATAATTAAAGTTTGTAAACATGCTAGGGTTATCTCCTAACGTTGTTCTAAACAATGAAGCAAGAAATGTTTTATTTTTAGTGATTTTGCTTACATTTTAGAACCGCTGTTCAAGGCACCTGTGTATGTTAACTGTTCATGCATGTGATTTACAAAAAGCTTGAATGCATTTGGTGTCTTCATGAAGTAAAGAAAAAAGGGCACATCTGTCTTGGTCTGAAGGTACTTGGGACACTATGTTTATATTAGGTAGTGTGTTTAGTAAGGTGGGCAGGAAAATGTAACTAATTTATTCTGGCCCTCATCTTGTTACATTTGCATGCTTAATATAAGCAGCAGAGACTTACAGCCATAACACAAAGTGCTTGTATCACACCTCGGAAACACTTCAAACAACATATGTCGCAATGGTGTTCAAAAGAAAGGGTGTTTTTATTCTCACAGTACTATTATGGGCATCTCTAAAGCCACTTGTGTCTAAGAGCATTATCACTTGAGACATAACTGCCATAGTCAACTGACATAATGTAACTGGCTATAACTGCCATGATATATCTGGAATTCTGCTCAAAGCAGCATTAAACCAACTCACTCAAGTGTCATATTCATTGAAAATGCCCATCCATACTTGTGTCAGTAAATGTGTACAGATTAATAGTTACTTGTCTTCTTGGGCTGAGTGAGACGAGGTTTCCTATTGGCACACTGTCAGGATATTGCTGGAATGGTTCTGAAAGTAGGTTGTAAAACCCATCTCTCTCATCTGAGTGACGTACTGTCAGACATACATTTCATCATATTGTGTAAGCTGCAATAAATGTCCATTGGTATTCCATTGTTTTTTAATGTTTTATTTCATTGGCTTACTTCACTGCATATTGTTATTGTGATAATCCTTTTGTAAATAAATGTTGAAATTTGTACCTTTTATGCTGTTTGTCATAGTATTTCATATGCCCTAAGGAATCTCACTTCATATATTTGTCATAATATTCTTTCTCAGTTAGTTACTGGACGTAAATCTTGCATTCTTACGAGGTTGTGATTACATGTAACTGAGGGACCTATAATAATGTTCTCTTTGAAAGCATCGGTCATTTCACCCAAACTCCAAGATATACACAAAGAACTAAGTTAAGCTCTCCCAGACACATCTCACGATAGCATAAGCCCGGATCTTAACCCTTTGCATCATATCTGAGACATAATTGGTAGTCGTGCAACAAAGCGATCCTCCTGTACAGAACCTGGCCCAATTGGAAGCTGCTTTACATGAGGAATGGCGTAGACTGCCCCTTCAGAGGATCAGGAGGCTGACTGGAAGTATGAGGAGGAGAGAGTGCTGCCTGTCATACAGTCACATGGAGGTTACACTCGGTATTGACCTTGAATCGTGTAAGATACACAAAATGACATTTTGAATGTTCATATTCACCAATAAATTCAACAATAAACATTCCAGGGCCATACTTATACAGACATGGTATTGTTTGAAAATCAGTGGGGTCTTTTAAACAAGCAATTACCATCATAAAATCAACATGGTTTCCAATCATTTTGTCTTTTTTTATCAGTCAAAGGACTCATAACAAGCCTACTCGCCCGGAGAGCGGCAGGTCGCGGGTTCGATTCCCGACCGCATAATACCAAAAGATGGTACTTGTTGGTCCCACCTGGCGATCAGCATTAATGGGTACAACAAGGACTGGTCAGCTCGGAGTCAGTATAATGTGTCTGAGTGGGGTATTCATGCTTAACTGCAGCATGGTATCTCAGTGAGCTAGCACTATAGAACCAGCTTATGTCTGGGCTAGTACCAGCAGCTACACATAAACATGCATGCACATCGTCATATGAGCGAAATATTGTCAAGCACGACGTAAAACCCATTTCACCTCACTTACTCGCTCTAATATACATGGAGCACTGTTTAAAGGGGCATAAATCACCAGACTCGCACACAATAAATGTAAGTGTGCCAGTTCATAAAGGCTTAAGAAAAATATACACTGAATAATTTTAAGGGGCAATCACAAAAACAGATTTCACCAAAAAGATGTGTATATCTTCAAAACTTTGCTATCTGCTGAATAGTCAATGCATATGTGTCCACTTCATTTTTATTTAAGTGACATTTGACGTTAAATTGGCAATATTTCAGCAATATTATGATGTGAGAAAATCCTGTTGTCGATGAGCAGTATATCAACCTGATTATCACATATTTTATTTTAAACTAGTCAGAAAGCATGTACAATATTCTCCTATTAAGAACACAACATAACAAATTATAAGAAAGGGCCAGAGTTTGCTGGCAACCAAGGTTATGCCACCATAATGGGGATTTATTCTTAAATACATTCTCATCTCAAACCAAAATCCTCCACACACCACTGAGATGAATGCAGATGGTTGCTAGTTTAGATAAGTATTAATCAAGGCTTATACTAAGAAGACAATCAGAAAACAAATTAAGCTTTATTAGGAATCAGTTAGAAAACAAAATATACTTGCAAAACACATCTTCAGTATATGAGCATTTAAAATAATGAAACATGTTTAAAACATTTCCACGAAAACACTTAAGAACACTATTTTTAAACCTTATGAAAATGTTATTAATTAGCTGGGATGGTTTACAGCCAACAGCAATGTTCATGACTTACTTTTTTATATGATCAGATTCAGTTTGAACGTCCTCGTTCATTGAGTAAAGCAATCATGCAATAAATGCAGGGGAAAACTGTCGATTGTAAAGAAAAGCCACGAGTTACGTCCCTTGATTGAGAGGCACACGGTCTGCAGACGAATACTTGTAAGTAATATCTACAACAACGAGTGGACATAATCGCTGATAACAATCACAACATACAGCTTGAGACATTATTTAAGGAAAGGTGACTATGTTTAACGTATTTCTCGCATACCTTGTCGTTGCCAGGCACAATTTACACGTACTAATTCTACTGTCCGGTTTTCGGTAGCCGCTATCATTTGATTGTTTGGGTTATAGTCCGTTTGGCACACAATCGGAAACTCGAAAACAACTAAACATAGAATACTCAATGAAACACTGATCATAATCATTACATCAGACCAACACTGTGATATTTTTGCAGAATTTATGATCTAAAAATGATAAAGTTGTTTAACAAACTATCATTAAAATTTTGACACAGTTCACTATTTGTTACGAGGGAGGACTGCAAAGGGAGGAACAACCAGGTGTAAGTGAAGCACGTGCACAAGTGCCGACAAAGTCATTGATTCATTAACCTGTGTAGCTAAGATACATTGCGTTCACTGTATCTTAGCTATAACCTGTGCTGTGCCGTCTCCATTCTTTCTCGCACACATAAAGTACTGTCGGAAATGCTAGAAAAATTTTTTTAGCCTTATACTTTGATAAAGGTGATAAATGCACTATGTTGTCAATATATCAACTCGCCTATAGTATACCTAATTTTTATTTCAATCGCTTTAACATTCCAATGCATTTAAAGGTAAGTTTACAGGAGAGAATATGGTACCAAAACAACAATTTAGGATTTTTTCAGAGTTCAACAACAGAAATCTGAAATAGTCTTTACATTTATGCTAATAACACAGGTGGTGTAAAAATATGAATCAACGTTTGTGTTACTTTACTTAATTATCGTTTCTTTATTGAAGAAATATTAATATAAATGTTAAGTCTTGATAAATAAGTTTCCCGTCATGCATGCACATCCTTATCACAGCGTCCACTATGGCCAAATATATTTACAGTCAATTGTTGCAAAGGTTTATAAGTTTTTTGTGCTTGAAAAAGACAGAGGTAAACCTTTCATTAGGTTAGAAAGGGTTTATTACAGAACTTGTAGAGCTTTTGGTATGTGTTACCAACAAGTTTACAATAGTGTAAACAAATCAGACAAGACAGGGACCGTCTCAAAAGCAAAACCGGGACGTAAAACCATCCTTGACAACTTTGACAAGGGAGTACTTAGACGGGTGGTCTACAAACTTTATGAGAAGAAGAATATATATATTCTAAAGAAGCTACACCAGTGACTTCATTAAATCTTTGGCCAATGTTCACAACTAGATTAAACTGACCGAATTACATCCATATTTTTGCAATGAAATATACTGTTGACATGCAAAATATTTATTAAAATGTTGCACATTTCTACAATCAATCGATAAGATAACACAAGTGATAAGATTCTTTCCAATGTACAGTAATTCGTATGTTTATTTCAAAACAAACACACATACACACATACACAAATGATCCCTTACAAGACAGACAGACAGACAAAATAGTTTATTTATGTGTCACGTGAATGTACATGTCAAAAATGGCAACGGTGAAAAGACATAGAAAAATACAGACACCAGGCCAGATGGCCAATGAGACACACTAGACAATATGTGCATAAAATGTATAAAATATAAGATTAAAACATTAAGGAGTATCACACATATGAAAGACCTAAGGAAAAAACAACTTTAGTGGGATGATAGCTTATGCCGATACACGGCTAACTAAAGCGGCCAATGGATTAACAATAATTTCTGTTTGTAAGAGGAATGTAACTTGTTCAGTCTTTGATAACTGAGCAAAATTTGGGTGTAAGATACTAGATTTTCTAAACAAATCATACCGAAGATCAGAATAATAAGGACAGCTAACTAAGAAATGTACTTCGTCTTCGACAGCCTGACTACTACAGTGACGACAAAGCCTGTCTGCAAGTGGCGTCGCAGGACGAGAACCAATACGTATACTATACGTACACATATTCAACATTTTGAAGAAAACATCTATTGAGATGACCCCTTCCCCTCTTCTTCCCCCAGAAGCATGTGCTCAGGTGTCAATTTCACCTGTCGATACCGTGCATGCTGATGACATAACACAGGCAGTTAATGTTTGTATCAAATAATGTCCCACTACCCGTTATTTTTCTAAGTTTTTGGTATTTTCATCAGTAAGAACACATTATAGGGCATGTCTCAAAAATTATTCCCTTGGTCTACATTAGGTAGATGTTTCTTAAAGTGATATTTGTTATTTAAGTAACTGTAATACCTCTGAATTTTAAATATAAGTCAAAAAGCATTTTCCTAGCATTTCCGACAGTACATTAGCTGTTCCTCTCTTTGCACCCCTCCCTCGTAACAAAGAGTGAACTGTCTCAAAATTTTAATGATAGTTTGTTAAACAACTTTTTTATTATTAGGACATAAATTCTGCATAAAAATCACAGAGTGGTCTGATGTAATGTTTATGATCAGTGTTTCATTGAGTATTCTATGTTTAGTTGTTTTCGAGTTAGGTTGCAATTCATCGGTCCGATTTTTAGCAAAACAGACTATAGCTGCTGAAATTTTCAGTCATAACAGTGATAACATAATTAGCAATTTATGGGTTCAAATGGAGAGCAAGAATCAATTCCTTCTCCGGATTATTTTAGTTGTATTTTATGCTGAAATATGAATTTATTCATTTAGGAAAACACTTTATATCTTAGTTTTCCATTTTGCCTCTATTTGAATACTGTTGTCATATTTTAGGCACTTTTTCCAAGGAACAGTCACAAATACTTGAAAACCTTGTTCTGAATGCACTATGAACTCTATCTGGGGGCCCGTTCAAAGTACTAGTTACAACAAGATATACAAAGAAAGAAATGTAGGACATTAAGTGAAAGTAGATACATCCAAACAACAACTTTTTATTTAATGATCAGTAATCTTGTAACTGGCTATCTTTGTGATTTTGTACCACCTTGTGTTTCAGAAGCCAAGTAGTCATAAGTTGCGAACTATCAAATTCAAAACAGGAAATTATTCTAAATCTTTTCTCCTAGACACAGTAAAACGTTGGAAGTCTTTACCCTATGCATGTACTGAAGGGAATACTTTGGGTGATTTCGCATGAAAGTTAAAACATTTATGTAAATTGTGTTTCTTTGTTTTATCGTAACTTTGGATCATGATTCTGTCAGATTATTCACTCCCGTCTAAGATATGGCTGTAGAGATCTTCATGCCCACAGATTTCATCTGTGATAAATGTACTTACTCCTGAGGCTACAAGAACATAGATTCTTTTCATTGTGGCAATTTATGACATTGATATAAGAAGTAACATGTACTCCTATTATTTATGGAGGATTTTATCATAATTCAGTCTTATTTGAAAATGATTTAGTTCTTACCCTTTTGTTGATAGTATCTTTCCGTTTTCATAAGGAAAACATCTTTCATTTAAGTGGGCACTAGGATCCAACAGTTTGAAACAAGTTATTCAAACACACACAGTTGTTCCATGGAGTAGAACCATCTAATAGTTAATGAACACATCTGTTGCAGAGTCAGAATTTCATACTGTGCACTTCATATGTATATGTTTGAAATGTACTCGATGACTATTAACACTCATTCTAATTCAACTTAGTATGTAACATGAATTCTGATTGGTCAATGCTATAAATTTCAGACCGTATAATCAGCATATATGGTCACAATTTGAAAACGATTCACCAAAACTTTTGAATGTATCACTACACTATAGGAGTAACGCTATTTTTCAGGGCATTACCATTTGCAGAAGGCCTATAGCTGGTCATCAATTAACTCTCCTATTATAGCAAAATGGATGCAACTTGTGTTAAAAATGCCCAAACAGTATCATAAATTTAATTGTAAGTTTACTTCAAACAACTTGCAATGGGCTGTTGACCCAACACTGTTAGATCATGGAACAAGATTTGTGATGTCATTATGGAGTATGACGTCACATATTGTGACGTCATTTGACAACAGAACTGTTAATGGCCCATCGTTAAAGAATCAGAAGGCCATTATTATTTGCAGCGACCCGCTCATTTCTGATAACTAAAGGGCGGTTTCATGATAATTCCATCCATTTTAGCTATAACAGTATGATTTATTCATCATTGTCAGAATTAGTCAGTGTGCACATAAACAAAAGAGTTGAAGTTAAAAAAGGGAACTACTTTTTCTGGCGATGGTGTAAGATCAAGGAGTGATATGATTAACCTTTGACCTAGAGGAACTTTGACCTGGTTTAAATAATGAATTAATTCATGAAAAAACAGCGTAAACGAGTCGAATTAGAATGGGTATAACTGTAGAGTGCTTACGCGTTGCCGATATAACTAAATTTGCTGCAATAAAACCACTGGTATATGTCCCCAATTTATCAAACACAGTACAGTTATCCCCTAAATATAATTCCAGTTGTAATCCCTCATACTGGGATGAGAATTTTTCACCCAGCGCTGGAGATAAAACCATTGAAACACTTTTCACCAAGAGGACTTTGAATAGAAAACATGCTTGTGTACAATCGCCTTGAAAGAATGAAAATGGACCCCTGCTAAATCTTGATTTGGTACTTTGGGTAACACCCAAGGAAATAATGATAAATTTTGAGGTTCATGTACTTATTTCATATTTACAGTCAGCTCTCGTTAATCCGACACTCATTAATCCGACAATCAGATTAATCCGACAAAGAATTAGGGGACCATTTTAAACAGTGAAAATTACCCTCGTTAATTCGACATTCGCGCATTCTGGCTCCAACATACCAATCTAGCAACTGATTATTGTAAATACATTGTAAAATCATTCGTTAATATGACAATCAACACAGCCGGTTGGATAATCAGACCGTAAGCAAACAATCACACCTGAGCGGTAATTAGCTTGTGCCATACTGGCTGCTTGACACTGACGTCGGTGAACATCACTCTATGTTAATTAGAAACACAAGATAATTAATTGAGATGATTTAATCAAGAAATAACAATAGAGCGAGCTGTATAAAATGTTTACAACCGACCTGAGTTTTCATCACGACAAGGTGTCTGTCACGAGTACACCACCTGCAAAGTGAGCCCGAGTAGAAGTTACGCCATTGATCAAGAAATAAATCTGCTTGATTTTCTATCCCTGTTGACTGTACATGTACTTTGAAACATGATACCTTAGCAGCTTCTTGAACTTGTGAGCTTAACAGAACCTTCAGTTGACTATTTTCGCTTTGTAACAGGGCACAGTCGGGAGATAGATTCCACGATAAGACTTGGCAGTTTACCTGAAAGTGGAGATTCCCATGACCTGTGTTCCACCTCGCTGTCATGGAGAGCCTTACTGAGGAGATATGGCTAAAGGTTAATGTTGTCCGCAAAGTAGCAGTGTCGCAGCTAGCCCAAACTGATGGAGAATCATTTGGGTGTCCGGATACAGAAGTATGTACTTTATCATATGTAAATACATTCATAAGTGAGTGAATGTTTTTTCATGCAACAAACAAAATCACACATGCAAAGAATCCTCTACTTTGGATTTTGGGGTGGCATATGTCTTTGATGCCATATAGCTGGAATATTGCTGAGTGAGGCGTAAAACTAAACTCACTAACACTTTGATGCCATGATTTCCACTACCTACTGGCAAACAAAGATAAGTTGGACCGGCGCCAGAGAATGCGTTTACAAGAAGTAGGCGGTGCATGGCAATGAGCAAACCCATTTGGTTTGTGAAAGGTAGAGCAGATGTAGGCTTGTGCATGTGCATTGCATTACGATAAGATTGATTCTTCGTGTAGCTGCACACGCCTTGCTTCTCCCATCACACTACACTTGATCGCGGACAACCTGGGGCCCTTTCGCTAACAATGACAAGCTCCAGTGGGTGGGACTCATACAGGCTAATACAGGTCAGTTGTCAGGCCGGTGCTCAACTTATCCTTGTTTGCCAGTAATAAGAAGAGCTGTTAGTTATGAGGATCTGCTTGCAACAGTGGACAACCTGGTAGACTGCACATCCTTGACAGCATGGACTGTTCTCATGATATAAACCTTTGGATTGCATGTCCTGAACCAGGTTATTCACAGGTGTTTGTACAGATATATCACTGGAATACCGTGGCATAAAACAACATTCACTCGGTCACATACTCAGTACACATACAGCCGTCCAGACATAGGAAGTTTGTTCATCTTAGAACACCAGGCAATATCAGGGACTGTTGCTCAGTACAATGAAGGTGTTTAGTAGCTGAGGGAATAATGAATGCATGGCATCAACTTATGTACTGCTGACATGCATGACTGATGTATCCATTTGTATCTGCGTACCAGTTCATAAACACTTCCATTAATCTCATCTATGTTTTATTATTGAAAATTAGATATCCCATCTAGTTTTAAAAGCATAAATAGATGTAGACTGGGAATAACAAACTCGTACACCTTGTGAACAATGGATTCAGTCTTTATTTCAGATTTGAGCAGTTTATCAGAAACAATATTTTGTCAAGCTTATCATGTTTTATTTATTTGAACCTGAAGTGTTCACATATCCTAACATTTTTCTAATATCTGTATGTCTTACAGACCGAGGACAAGCCAGTGTTCATGAAAGTTGGAGAGAGAAAAAATGTGTATGATTCAAACCCACCAGGAGGAGATAACACACACCAATCCCGTCAATTTTCAAAATTCTTTCCAAACGAATCGTTATCTGCAGTCCTGGTGCTTTCTAATGATGTGGTGATCCGCTTTTCGAGGTCATTTGTTGATTTGGGTGATGCTTCAATTTCATCCGACAAGATTTGTGTGGTTGCGAATGTTTCTGTAAGGGATGAACCATCAGAAAGAAGGAACACTTCTGACTTAAATACAGCCGTCACTCTTAAAGCAGGAAAACATTGCCTGGAAACAATTCCCCAGAGTTTAGGTTCATCATGCACATCTGGCACCAGGATTCATGTTCCATATGTTCCATCCACATTTAAAGAGGATGAAGTCAATGAAATAGTGGATGCCTCAAAGAGGGCAGGTATGGACTTTTGTGAATCAGTTTCTACGGCATTTTCCAATACAGCAGCTTATTTGTCAACATCTTCCAAGACAAATGTAGTAAAGCCAGCTGAGTTAGAAATCAGGAGTCGAATATCATCTGTTGGCGAAAATACCTTGACATCAGCACCCTGGCAATACACTTGGGATGCAGATCCTCAAGAATACTCTGAAACTGATGACTGTGAAGATGTTAAAGATACCAGCTTGAAACCTGTAACAGTTAACAGGGTATCTCAAGCACACACATGGTACCAATTTAAAAGGAGGAGAAATATCTTTAAGATGAAACAAGTCCGTAGAAAACACATTTGTTCCGATTGCGAACTTGTCTTCCCTTTGCAGAGACTTTATTTGAGGCATAAAGAGGAAGAGAGGACAAACAAACTTAAATGTGAGCTATGTCAGAAGATGTGTGTGTCTCAGTGTCTGCTGAAACAACATTATCAGGGACATTGTAAGGAACAGGGGAACAATGTATTGTGTCTTCTTTGTCAGTTATGTTTTTCTTCCAGGATGGTATTCTTGAGACACAAATGTCAAAGAAGGTATATGTGTAGAATCTGTTGTGAAGATTTTACCAGTCGGACAATAATGAACAGACACATGGAAGTGGCTCATGAAGAAGTTTGCAAATGTTATACATGTGGCAAGGTTTTTTCTTGTAAGACGAATCTTCACAGACATCTGAAGGGTTGTGCTAGGTTGGTTCAAGCACTAAAGGTAGCAGATGGTGTTTACCAGTGTCAGGTTTGTGGCAGGACATATCAGAGTATATCTTTGTTTGTGAATCACAGAAAAATAATGACTTCAGGCAACTCAGTAAAGTGTAGGGTATGTGCACAGACATTCTCTAGTCACTGTCAACTTTTGCAGCATGTTGGTGAACGTGGAGTAAACATCAGGGACAGGACTTGCCGACACCAGACACAGCTGCAAAGACCTCAGCATAGTTTACCAGACATTGCTTTCAAATGTGAGTCATGTGATCTGCAGTTTCACAGCAAATGTGGCCTTGGAACACACACCACACTGAGAAATTGTTCCAAAGGGGATGGGAAAGATCTAAGGAAAAAAATTGAACCATATTTTTGTAAAAATTGCAACAAGGTATATTCAACAAAAACAAGCATATTCCGTCATAAAGTGTCCAAGAAGGGGTGTAGGTATTACAGCTGCAGCACTTGTTTCAAGCATTTTTCAAGCAAAAAGATGCTTGAGAGTCACAGGATGACCCACTTGGAACAGACCCAGGATGGAGGGTACCATTGCTCTGTCTGTGACAAGACCTACAGCAGGAGGACAAGCTACCTGAAACACAAGAGACGTGCCCAGTGTGATCTGACACATTTCCTTAAGTGCCAACTTTGTTTTAAAGTGTTTGCTAGTGTTAAGTCACTAAATACACATCACAAAGTTTCTCATCCAAATGGAGTGAATTTTTGTTGTCACATTTGTGAAAGGTATTTTTCTTCATCAAAAGCACTTGTGAAGCATGAAGCACTGAGGAGGTGTACCAAGCCGAGAGTTCTAGGGGCAAGTGTTGAGGGGACACAGTCTATGCAGTGTGAGACTTGTGGGAAGATCTACTCAAACCAGTCCAACCTCAACAGACACAGGTTGAAGCACACTGGAGAACGGCCATATTCCTGTTCTCAGTGTGGACTGAAGTTTGCTGACAAGTCCATTCTGAAGAACCATGTGCAGAACATTCATGTTGGCACTCGACCGTTCTTGTGCCAAGTTTGTGGGAAGCGGTTTAAGACTCGGACACATGTTGAACGACACACCAGGGGCCACACTGACTTTAGACTGCCTTGCACACTGTGCAACAAACGGTACAAGCATGCCCAGGACTTGCACAAACATCAGAAGAAGGTGCATGATTCTTCCATGCAAAGTCCTACATGATGTGGATGAAGTAGTCTATGCATAAGCCACAAAACTGATGCACATCACACTTTACTGAACATTTCCTTATTTAATAAATTGTGGAAGGTCATCTTACAACATCTTTAGAAATATTTCAGATGCAATTGCATATGTCAATTTTTAATCAGAGAAATTTGTTCATAGCACTCTAACCTATACAATAGATAATCTTATTGTTCGTAAGGCTCCAGTGGCCTAAACGGTATTGAGCATGTCACATAATATGTTAGGGTTACAATATTAGCAATGGAAAATATTTTACGAATAGGAAGATGTAATACATTGCAGCATTGATTATTGACCTTGTGGAAATACATTTCGTGTGTACCTTTCTGACGCCATCCTTGATAATCTCCAGGGCATACGTTCCGATAAATCTCCAATATACCCTGGATGCATCTACGGCTCGAGTCGATGATTTTATTGCCTCCCTTGGCTGGCTATTTACCCAATCAGGTGTCAACGCTGGGAAGTTGAGTGTACCAATCACAACTCACTTTCGCTTTTTAATTATCTAACCGATTAAACTTGGCAACACAATAATATATTGTTGCAGAGGTACTCTGAAAGAGGTAGAAGGAGTTCTTGCATATTTATTTTAAGATTTCAGACCAGTCCATTCGTCTATGTTTCCCCCAAACTTTCGTGGCTACGACTGCTATTTTTGTTGACAATGGCAAGCTCGGTTGTAACAGCGGCTTATCTGACTGGCTACAGTGAGAATGTGGAGCCAGCAAAGGGAGGTAATAAAATCATCACCTCAAACCATAGATGCATCCAGGGTATAGTGGAGAGTTATCGGAACGAACGTATACCCTGGATATTATCAAGGATGTTCTGATGCTAGCATGTTGCTATTTTCATTAATAAAGTACTGTAAAATTGGACATTGATATCAGGAAGTGAAAATTGAATTTTCGGTTGAAAGATGTTCTGTTTTGGCATAAAAGGCAAAAGTAGTGCTTTATTGAATATGATATGGATGTGTCATATAATGTAAGTTTAAAAATTCGTCTTTATTTAAGCAGTATGCATGAATGTACTGGTATCAGTCACCAGTGGATCCAATACGGTTCATGTTCATTGATGCTTGTGAAATATGAAATCATTGATCCATTGGTCTTCTTTGAACTTCCATTCTGACATTGTCATCCAGTCGCCGCTGTTGCCACTCCTTGAAAAGCACCCTGTACCTGAAGAAGAAGAAAAGAAATAACCTTTGAAGTTGAGTTAATAATAACCATGATAGGTTCCTACACCATTACTGCATACAAAATCATTGTAGTCTTAGATTGGTCTGTAGAATCTAGACAAAATACATCATGTTTGAATGAAATATATACTGACTGCGTGCCGTTGATGCTTATAAGACAGGACCCATTCTGACGTTTCCTGTAGGCCTGTTCCAGCCTCTTCTCATCTTCCTCACTGTAGGACAGCCAGTGACCTGCTTCATCCTTCCACAGCCACATCCACTGAGTTTGAGGAGGGTAAGCTGCCCAAAACAGACACTACCATGCATTGATCCATTATTGTTTAATGGGTTTAGTAATTAAACCACATTCTATAAATATTCTGCAATATGACTATAGTAACCACTTCCAACATTTTCTTCTTTAATGCTTTGCGAACATCATAGATGATGAAAGGATAATTTAACATAAACTTTATATGGTTTGAAACCTTTGAAGGTGTAAAACTTACACTGAAAGTTTGCTAATGATCACCAATGAACTGTAATCCGTCAATTTGTGAATCTGTTGAAACTATCACTACTATATTGCGTAAATACATCAGATCCAAGCGATACGATCACACCCAGGGTATGTCGTCTCAGGTTCCAAAAGATTGTCTCCATAGATGCCAAGGGAAGATTAAAGAATATTGCAGATTTTTTTGTACATTGCCCAAAGGACAAGGTGTCAGAGGTCCTAGTAACATTTATTCTACTACTTGGCGAGTGTACTACTTGGACTGCCACACAGTCCCTATGCCTTTACATCCACAACCCACCCTCTTCAAAATATGAAGTGACACACAAGTCTGTCGTTCAACAAAGCTTTCAATCAAATAATGTGACATAACACTGGATGCCAATGGTTTCGCATGTTGTGTGTAATGTGTGCATTGCATGACCCCTCTCACAGGTGGTACCATAGTAGCAAAAGGTAATTGTCTTACTTAATTTGTTGCGGCCCCTTGATTGAGTTATGAGACTGTTGTGACCAAAGAAAAAGAATGCCCATCTTTGCTAAAACAAGGCATACCCAATTGTTATGTACCGTTAGTTCAGTCTATATTTGTTGGATGTATTTTGATATCATCAAAACTTGATCTGTAGAAACCTTTGAGTTGTATTTCAAGAGTTGGGCATAGAGTTTATTCCGAAACCTACATAGGGCTTTGTGGTTGGAAGTCCTACCTTTCATATTGTGATGCTTCCTCAGGATTTGGTAATGTTACAGAGATAGCTGTCTCTGTGTCATTTTTCTTTCATATCACTGTATGTCCCAGATGCGATCACCATGAGCTAGATGTAGTCCTTGTGACCAATACTATAACCCCCTTTGCTACTACTGCCGCCAGTAGAAAATATGTCTGCCCGGTCAGGAGCACGTCCACGGTTCGGTGTGATCACGTTATGCTAAAAGACGTTAAAGGATGGTAACGTGTTTCCTTGGCTCTTTACTCAGAGGACACGTGGATGCAATTCGCTATAAATGGGTGAATTAATATAAATTTCTAGTCAAACTCCAATTCACCCCACCTAAAACTCAAAGACTGCCTAATTCATATGTTTATAATTCAATAATTATCAATTGTTCTACCTGGGTCTTTTGACGCCTCGGTACCTGGAGTGTCATCTCTTGTGTTCTCCATCACAATATCTACCGGATCTCTGCAACAGTAGTCCAAGCTAAAATATTTGTTTTCAATTATATAGGTATTGGTATTTGACAAAGGTGAAGACCTAAATTATGAACTTTTATGAGGAGAAAAGTTTACCTCAAGGTCAGGTCCATTTTCCCATCATATCCATATTTGTATTCATTGATATGGTGAGTCAGTTTCCAGCGTACCTGTCAGTGTGTAAAGAACATCCAATGCTAAAACAGTCGACAAATCAATTGTTGCATCCTAAGGACGATCGTGCACTGATCTACTCGAAGAAATGTTATAAAAGTAGACTCCTAGAGTCACCTGCTTGAAACAGCCTAGTTTGTGTGGAATAACCTGCGTACAAACTGTCCTGAGCTGTGATGGCTTATAACGTATTACGTTACTGGACGTTTCCCTTGTTTGCAAACATGTCAGAACAGACTGCTCCATTGAAAGCATTTTGGTGCGTTCTTCATATTGTTTTTGCACAATTAATTAGATGTGCTAAAACAGGTGCGACAATGACTTGCATGGTAATATAAATTCTTACGTCAAACTGACTGGACTGTTTGCTGTCCACAGGGATTCGATGATAGCATGAGGATCCATACAACCAATGAACTCAAAGGATAACTAAGCAAATCAAAGAAGTACACTCTTCAAAAAAAGAAACGCATTGGCCAAAAATAAGGAAATGTATTAAACGTGTGTGTGGACACAAGGAGCCGACACCGCCTTTGTAGGTATTGCATAAGTCGTCAGATTTTACTTAGGGAATTCTTTGCCATTCCTCCTGCAAGGCTTTGGCAAGTTCGGCAAGTGTCTGAGGACGATGGTGATGTTTATGGACACGTCAATCAAGTTCATCCCATAGATGCTCGATCGGGTTCAAATCAGGTGATTTGGAAGGCCAGGGAAGGACATTGACATTTGCATTGGCGAGATAGGCAACTGTTGTACGAGCTGTGTGGGGTCGAGCATTGTTGTGATGAAACCGATCCCTCTGTCGGTTAAAAAGTGGGATGAGGTGAGGTCACGTGATTTGGTTGATCTAGAAATTTGCTGTAAAATTTCCTTGAACGACCACTAGCTCTGATCGACACGTGTAGGACATGGCACCCCCCATGATGCTTTTTCCTTCAAATTTATCCACTTTTAGAACGCAGTTCGATGTAAAACGTTCTTGTTGACCTCGATACACACGTCTCCCATCTTGTTGCAGGAGCAAGTGCGATTTATATGCGTTCCCCAGATTCCATGCCTGTACCCAGTTGCACTATTGTACACGTCATTGTGGGTGTAGTCGTATAAGACAGGACCAACTTTTGGTTGATATACACGAATTCCCACTTCTGTCAGACGATTTCTCATGGTTTGGTTGGAAATTCTTCAAAGACCAGGCACCTGTCCTGCAGTGTCCGTTTCTATAGCAAATCGGTGATGACGGTGAAAGACATGGCCGCGCGGATGAATCGGTTCTGAACAAGAGTAATCACTCTTGGTCCTCCACTTTTGGGATGATCTTGTGGTGAATTGAAGCAGGTATCAATCGATGTCGTAATCCAGATATGGTGCTGTAGTGGACCTTGAGATGACTTCAAACGGCAGACTGGCACTCTCCTGCTTCCAAACGTCCATTGGCGATATTTCGGGCAGTAGCTTTCAATCTTGGTATTTTTTTTCGTTTACGTTGGAAATTTGGAAATGAAATGAATTTGGCCTTTCATAGTTGATTTCTCTTCTTATGTTTCTGACACTTTGCATGTGTTGAACGTGGAAAACTTTTTCTGCAGGCACTTTTCATGCATCGTTTTCATTTTGTATGACAAACGTTTACAAACACATTTTGAGATGCTTTTTGCGCGCAATACACAGCCAGGGCTTGATTAACGCAATTCAAACATAGGCATTTTCTCAACGACGATTGCAGTCAAAATGTATCGAAATGAACTGCGGAAAACGCTGATGCGTTTCATTTTTTTAAGTGTGTATTTAACGTTTTTAGGATTTTTCTCAAAGAAAGTAAATTATCACAGATGTTTATTTTGATATGTTCACTCATAACAAATGAGCGAGTGAGTAAGCGGGAATGATTTCTTCCCGCTTCACGATTGTGGACACCACAAAAGGACTTAACACATTGTACCCATGTGGGGTCTTTAGCGGACGCTTTAACTATTAGTTACCCCACCGTCCCCGTCAAGAATGAAACAGGTGAAAATATAAATGGAATAATTTGAATGGCCTGTGGAAGGTGTGATGAATTGTCTTATGGGGGCTGCCTTTGGCAAAGGGTCTATGCTGGTCGTATGGGACTGTGCTGCATACTGGGCTTAAAGTGAGTGGTTACCTAATAGAGTGCAGATGATGATGTTTCTGATTACATGTACCTTCACCATCCCGTTGTCCTTCACCCTGATGACAACACCAACACCCCCAGGACCGCCATCTTGATCTCCATGCTCATCCTGCCAATCTGAGCCTAGAGATAAAACAATTTAATGACGTGTTATCTTGGAAGAAAGGTTTTCGTACCAAAAACATTGAGGAGTAAACAGTCGGACCACATGACACTTGAAGCATACAAATTCACCTTTTTTTTTATTGCCTTAAATCATTTTTAGTAGATAAAATTTGCATACAAATGATATTTGTACCTCTCTGAACTTCGCAGCCAATGTCAATCAAAGATTCAGTTATCCTCGGCCGACATTCCACGCTTTTCACATCAAATGCTCCATCCCTTCCATATCTGTACTTATTGTGAGTGCCATTGTCCCAGTGCACCCAAATCCAATCTGAAGCATACAGTAACCAGATCTGAAACAGACATCTACAAAGGACGCTGAAAACTAATACAAGCGGTGGTTTACTAAACAATCTTACAAAGGTATCTTGGGTCGTTTGTGTGGTTGATGACTGTCCCAGCTCCATCAGTGTCTTGGTTGCCCCATTTCCAGTCGGGCCCCCTCACAACCCTGGTTCCAAGGCAAGCCAGTACGGGATCGTCATGTTCAATGACGTTGTCGAAATCTGCAGGGCCATGGCCTTCACACTCAACCCCTGGCTTTCCTTTAAGCTTGTCCTTTACAGTATTGATTACTTCTTCCTGTGGAATAGAAGTTATGAGGATATAAGCATGCTTAGGATAATATTTAGAGCAGTGATATACTGATATGTGAAGAATAACATTTATATTGCATTGATTAAACAGTTCTATCTCATTAGAAGATGTGCGGGACTGTTCAAAGCGTTCGCTCGTCACCCGAAGGCTCAGTTTCGATTCCCCACATGGGTACAAAGGTATAAATGCTATTTCTAGTGTCCCGTGGCGTGATATAGCTGGAATGTTGCTGGTCGTAACGCTCAGGTCGACTTGTGGCAAATTCTGAAGATGTTGAACACGTCTGACTCAACACAGCCAGGTTCTTCATAATTTTAAGACGGACAATATCACATGCTATGTTAGCTGAAAACTTCGGGTTACCGAAAAATCAAAGACGTACATGCACAATTTTTCATAGGATCCTTTCATGTTTCATATTCGTTAGCATGAATAAACTGGTAATTATTTCATTCTTCAACTGGACACAGTGAAACACTTTCAAAGGCATGACATCCATTGAGTATCTGTCCCACACAGTGTAAAAATACAGCATTTTCAAGATTATGCGTCTCTCGATCCATCACATGTGATATGTGACTTACCTTATCTTCGGGATCCAAATCCCTAGCAAAGATGTTCAAAATCTCATTGATGTCTGTCTCGTTCCCTGAGCCGCTGCATCCAATGTTGTTCTGCATACACACAAATATCTTCCCGATGGTTATCTACGAAAGGAAACATGTATAAGTTACACTCGACGTTCGTAAAACCAGATCTTTCTGCACATCACCATTGTGTATAATCAAGGGACATGTCGTCGGCTCAAAATACGAAATAACTGAAACAGCCTACAAAAAGACCATTGCACCTAGAACATTTATTCATAATAGAAACTACCTGCGATGTCTGATTAGGTTAGTAAAATATGTAATCATCTAAATGGAAATGCACTTAGGGACTTCTGGTATCTTTTGAAATGCTTTCTGATTCTATTCGCATTTAAAATGATCTCTGTTGAATATACACCTGAACCATCTGGTATTTGCACAAGTGTGTGATGTCTGCCCCAGAAAGATATATACCGCCTGCCAGTTTCGCAAGTGACTTGATGAAGTCCTACAATGCAAAACATAAATATATATTAACAAGTGTATTTTCAGTCTCCTTCATAAGCCTATTTGTCCACGCATGTACACATATATTTTTTTATGTACTTACATCAGCACTGAAATTTACTCTATAATCATTCGATGTTTTATGGTGACAATTGTGTGATCATCGTGACTGTGTTTTTTTCTCAAAGAGGAGCTTTTTTGTCAGTTTCAATACTGTTGCATTCATGCCAAGGTTTGGTCATCATACTTCCTGTTACTTCTTACCAGATGACACAATTGACATACTACAAAAAGAGACAAGCTCAAAAGAACGCTGGAGACGTTCACTCTAAAATATGGAGGTATTAATGTTCCAATTATAAAAAAGTACTATTAAAGCGCAAAAGCTGATGTGGATGAAAAGATTATTGAATAATGATACATTATGGAAGAATAATACTTCAATATACATTCCAAACATGTCAAGGCTATGAACAGCTGATGTAGAAAATATTATTAAAATATACTACCGAAAATCACATAAAAGTTTTGGGTAGATGTATTGAAGGCATGGTCTGAATTTATAAACATTGGCCACGAAAAGGCATCTGAGGGAAAGGATATATTAAACCAATCAATATGGTGTAATTATAACATCTTAATATACAGTATAGAAGGAAACCCTGTTTGTTTCAAGAAATGGGAGGAAAAAGGAATAATATTTCTGAGTCACATTATAAATCAAAATGGTATCATTCACTCCCTTGATTATATTAAAAGCAGTTACAATGTTGACAATAATTTCCTTGAAAACCTTAGCATTAAGAATGCAGTACTTCAATAACAAAAATATGTCTGTTAAGACGTTGCAAAATAACAAGTATATGCAATTTTACCATTTAATATAAGTTTGATAACAAATGAAAAGAAAAGTAAATATTATTACCAAATACTATGTGACTTCACCTTTGTTAAAACAACAGGATAACTTAACTGGGGAGAAATACTAGGAGAACAATTTTCCCAAAAGGAATGGGAGAATATATATTTAATGCCCAAATATTTTCAAAATAAGATTACTCAGAATATTTTAACAACTACTACTTACTTACGTAAGATTGGAATTAAAGCGTCACCATTATGCATACTTTGTAAACAGACACAAGAATCTGTACGGCATCTACTGTTTGAGTGTAGTTTTGTAAAGGGAGTGTGGACGGAACTGTCCTCATGTCTGGAGATATTGGGCAAGGAGGAATTGAATTAAAACTAGAAAATATATTATTTGGTTTTAAGAGAAAAAATAACAACCCTCTAAACATTATCTGCCTAATATTAAAGAAGAATATTTACACTATGAGTAGAAAAGATGTTAAATCTAACTTTCATAAGATAAAACATGAGATCAAACGATACTACAAATCATGTACATTTATTGCCTTGCACATGCTGACCAAGCTAAATGTTTTACATTTTGGTCATCTCTTCACACCCTCCTAGCACAATAATATGCAACATGCAAAGTTTACCCAGATTCATTGTGGCCTCACATGGAATAATTATATGACGTTGTATTATTATTAATCATATGTCATTACTCGCATAATGATTACTGTACACTTCCAGGATGACTGCGACTTGAAAGCTGGTTTTTATGTATGTATGTATCATATGTATGTATGTATCTATGCATTCGATACAAATTACCTGTTACATGTAAGCTTACTTAGACCTACAGTGGTTTCACATGGAATGATCATATGATAATGTACTATTACAAATCAGATATTGTCATTACTCGGAGAATAATTATTGTACACTTCAATGATGACTGCGACTTGAAAGCTGGTTTGTATGTATATAGGTATGGATTTGATATAAATGACCTGTTATATGTAAGTCTACCTAGACGTACTATGGTCCCACATTATATAATGATGTATTACTATTATTCACATATTATCATTACTGAGATAATGACTACTGAACATTTTCATGATTGCGGCGACTTGGAAGCCGGTTTGTATGTATACATGCATGTATTCAATACAAAGTGCCTGATGTATGTGATATGTATCTCTGGGAAATAAAAGCTTAAAAATAATACTTCCTGTCACTTCTTACCAAGTTGGCATTGCCCGCAGGAATCCATGCTATCGGTCTTGGAAGAGTGGACCTGTATTCCGATGGCCGAAATTCTTTCATCATTTGGATGACTTGCAATTTCACCTGCAATGGAGATTCTGTAAATGAAAATCAACGAGAAACTGATAAATCAAGGAAAATGGCGTGTGAAGATCACATGTGAAAGAACATGAATAGTGTTTATTTGTATTTGTTTTCATGGTGCCTTTCCACCTCATCCTATTGCTACTGTTACTTCTAATGATTTCAAAATGAGTATGACGATACGTAAATTGGTAAGGCATGAAGTAAATCTTCATCTCAGACAGGACCGATCTTCAGTAGGTCCAGATGACATTAGGTAGTAGGTCCAGATGACATTAGGTAGTAGGTCCAGATGACATTAGGTAGTAGGTCCAGATGACATTAGGTAGTAGGTCTAGATGACATTAGGTAGTAGGTGCAGATGACATTAGGTAGTAGGTCTAGCTTTGCTGTACTGACGTACGTTGTCGTCGATAGTTTCCACATCGATTCCGACATTTGCATCATTGGACGCCTTCCCATCGGTAATGATGATGATGCGGGGTGGGATGCTATGAACGCCGGAGATACTTAGGGTGGACCCTGAAGGAAATGCAAAGATAAAGAACATTGTAATGTCAGTCAAAGTGAGTCAGATGGGTTTTACTCAACACCAAATGTGTATCCGTTCAATGTTGGAGAAGAGCTGAAGGGCCAAAGATGACGCATATGCTGCTGACATGATGAGTCTGGAAATCGAAACCACATCATTGAACAAAGTTCTTACCTCGGTCATTCAGCTCCTGAAGACATTCTTTGAGTGCTTCGAAAAGCGGTGATCTACCACCAAACGGAATATTTTCTGAAAAATAAGTAACTGTTGTTTTTTACGTCTCCAACATTGTACACAAAGATAACGATAAACACACAGAAGCCTCAGTTTGTATAAAAACACCTTAATGTAAAACAGGAGGTCTGGCATATCTTCATTGGGAAAGCACTGCACCAACATCCCTATTCATGAAGTTCTTATCCCTCATGAAAGTAATATGTTTTGAGGCGTTAATGAAACCTCTAATTTCGGGAATAGACCATAAACTCAATGTTTATTCTGTTATAATGCCAATCCCAATCAGTCAGTGAGCAACATGTATTAAATTACATTTGTGGCGTCATTCCATTGTCGAGCAGCTCCATTACTCTTAAGGAATGGAGAGTTACTCGGACATTACCCTCTACTGAATGAAGACATTCCTCTACCTACCGATGGCAGTTATCACACTCCCGTAGTCATTGCTGAGGTGATGTACAACCCGCGGAGTTCCCCCAAAGGCTACCACAGCAACATTCTCCTCTATCTCATACTCAGATGTGATGTCTTCAAGTCCTGCAACAGCGAGGTATTCCCTAATATTTCAACCTGTCATTTTAGGTGAACCATTCTAAGATTACAATGGTTTTCTATTGGTGAAAATGTCGACGCGAATGTTGCAAAAGAATGGTGCACAAGCCACTTCCACCTCTGTGTGTATTAACAGGGTATGTGTAACACAAACCTTTAGGTATCGAGGAGAATGGGAATGGACAAACAGTTGACCAGACTTTGGATGTATATATGCCTACGCGAAACATTAAGCGTCTATTTCATTACTCAGTTGCAGGTGAAACAGGCTTGTAAACTGCCTTATATAGAGTGTTCGACGTGTTCATCACCCAAAACAATGCCATCGTCAAAATGAGGGTAACTACTTCTTAACTGGTAATGCACTTGTAACAATTATTACCGTCAATGAAACTACAAGCGATCTTCTTCATTTCCTCAAATCCATCTGGTCCCATACTTGAGGATGCATCGAGACACAGGATGGTATTCATGCTTTTTGCCGTCGGTGGCGCTGGATTCACTGGATGTATACCAGAATGATATAGTTATTTTAACACGGACAAGTGAAGATTGTCTACAATGTCAAAAATTTTTTTGAACTTCTCTACACATATGTGAGACTGGTCGATGCAAGGACCCCTACCTTTCATCCAATTGCTGTTTTTTGTTTTCCTTCCTTCGTAGTTAAAGCTTTGCTGAGATGCTTTGGTATTTCCTGCTGTTGTTGTGGCAGATGGTTGATCTTCACCAAGGGACGGTCTTCGTTCGACAACTTTTATATTTTTTAGGTCTGACAACCCCGGCGCTCCACCAAATCCACCCGTCGATGACAGTCTTGAAAAAACGTATATTTTGCTGATAATATTACAGCCTGTTTTGTTAAATCACGGTTGCTTATGAAGTATTGATGTTTAACAATACGTACCCAAGACTTGAAGGTTGTGTGACTCCTGCTTTGTCCCCTGTGTGGTTAGGGTCTAGGGCATGTTTTGGTACCATTGTAACTTCTGCGGAACCCTCTGTGTTGTCTATATTTGGGCACGTGCCCGTTATTCCTGTCATTTGATTGACTTGTCGAAACTTAGCAACTGACGTTGGTGCTCCAGTAACGGCTACTGGGGTGGTGACCGGAAGTGTCTCCTGTGTTAACCCTTTACCTTCTGCTGCTCCTGCGCATTTCTCAGCTGCCCCGTCACTAGAGGATATCGGACCAGCAACATGATTCTGATTTCCTGGGTCACGTTCTTCATATTGTCTGAATACGGGCCCAGTGGAAAGTGACGGTGAATTAAACGTTCTTCCAATTCTCTGCTCCTCAAACATACATCGGAGTGACTCGATCTGTTTCTCCATCTGTGAAAAACGCATTTCTGTTTCACTTTCTGAAAAACAAAATTATTAGAAGAACAAAAAGCTCACAAAACATAGAATTGAAAAAGGAAAATATTTTGAACATTTAATGCCCAAACACATGGAAAGAGTACTACTTATAATTAAAATTAATTACCTCCTGGTATCTGCATGCAATAGTCTCTTGACACAGTGTCGTCAGTACAGAACTGAAGGTTCAGTTTCACATCATCAGTTTCAGGGAGGCTTTCGGAAAGTTGGTTTTTCAAAACGCTGGCCAGTTTTGGTCCGAGGTGTCTCATTTCTTCTTGCCCGCTCCGATGAAGGAAGGTGAAGGTCAGTGGGTTGATTTTGATGCAGGTGAGCTTGGTTGTATATGCATTGTAAAATGTGCGACATAGTTTGCGGAGAGTGCTGAAATTGTTTTCACAAAGACATTGGACGATCGTCTCGAGTAAGTTCTGATCGCTGTGGACGGTTTCATAAGACGATCGGAGACAGGATCTGGGGTCAACACTGTCCCATGTCAGACGGATCAATTCTTGGTGGTCTGAAATAATACATTCTTAATGAGCCACAGAGTGAATACGTATTGCGCATACTGCAATGTGTGTGCCATATGCGTGCGTGCGTGCGTGTGTGTGTGTGTGGTTGAGAGAGAGAGAGAGAGAGAGAGAGAGAGAGAGAGAGAGAGAGAGAGAGAGAGAGAGAGAGAGAGAGAGAGAGAGAAATATCTATGTTTAAGTATGTATGCATGCGTTTGAACAGGTATGCATGCAAGTAATATGATATGAAAGAACACATGTTTAAATTTAAATATAATTGTATTGTTTGGCGAACCCAATATACGTGGTTTGTTGTAGATTTGAAACGCATACCCTCAGGTTTTCCCGTTGAACAAATCTGATGCAGTGCATGGTGATTGGGTGTGATGTCGACTACCTCCGTACTCTGTTCCAGTGTTACATGCCTGGCATCGTCAACGTCACGAAATACTAAAGTCTTGGTACCATCCCATGTATTTGTCCTCTTTCTGGAAGTCTCTCTCTCTTGAAGCAACCTGTCCATGGTGTGGTCATTCAATCCTCGCCACTCTTGTTGTCACGACTGGTGTTTGTTTCAAGCGGCTATTGAAATACATGCATCTGGATAAATAACAAACTGCAGACAGTTTCTTTTGAAAAGGTCAAACATGTGCTTCTGATACTTCTACTATAACCACTACGACTGCTACTACTTCTACAACTCCTCCTCCTCCTGCTGCTGCTACTACAACTACTGCCGCTGCTACTTTTTCTACTACAACTGCGACTATTATCATTACTACTACTATATCTACTACTTCCACTACTATTACAACTGTAGATCGATGATCATGCAGTTGATCACTGGATTGTCTGGTTCAGTTCGATTGTTTACAGACCGCCACCAAATAGACGGAATATTGCTGAGTCCAGCGTTAAACAACAACTAAACCAAAAGTACTAAAACTGCGACTGCTACTACTTCTCCAATCCTCCTCCTCCTGCTGCTGCTACTACAACTACTGCCGCTACTACTTTTTCTACTACAACTGCGACTATTATCATTACTACTACTATATCTACTACTACCACTACTATTACAACTGTTGATCGATGATCATGCAGTTGATCACTGGATTGTCTGGTTCAGTTCGATTGTTTACAGACCGCCAGCACATAGACGGAATATTGCTGAGTCCAGCGTTAAACAACAACTAAACCAAAAGTACTAAAACTGCGACTACTACTACTACTACTACTGCTGCTGCTGTTGTTGTTTTTACTAGTGCTGCTACTACAATTATCATATGGGCTGACGTTAATCATTTCAATGCATGTTACCACATGATTCACATCATCTTTATCGGGATTCACCGCCATTTGTTGATATGACGTGTAATTGGATTTTGCATTAAATATATTTTTACCCAAGACAATCTGTCTATATAAATATACACACGTCTTTCCCTACGTCTTTGCCACAGTCACTGATGCTCACGGTTAAACGCCGGGTCAACGGAGTGATAAAGGGTAAAAGCATTTGGCACACAACGCCCATTATGTATTTGGCATAGAAAACTGACGCACAGTGATGCTAGTTCAAGAAGTACTATTGACAATACCTAAGGGAACTATACTGACATGCGGGTTAATCGTTGATGAATTGACACACACGATCAACATATTGTAAACATAATCAACAAGAAAAGACATGTAACTATATAATAGCATTTATTCATGTCTAAGACACTGAACATCTCTTTAAAGGTCACATGCAACGTAAAACACAACTCTGCAGATTCTGATACCTTTCGGTATGGACTTACCGAAACAAATCGTCAAAAATGCAAATTCAACTTATAAAGTTAAAAAATAACGCGATGAAAAAAACCGCGCGAAATCGGAGTTCAAACGTTTCACTAATTTTCCCCCCGACTTTTCGGGGGAAAACTGGTTTCAACAGCTGGGCTGCGCTCATAGCACGCGCGCAGTGAAATAGGTTCGTGCAACTTGGAAGCGGGTTGTCCGGTGAATACTAGGTGAAGGCTTTGGTGTGAGCTATTTTTCTAATGTTTTGTTGATATCTCACAGGCGCGAGCTATTTATATGTTATGACAGTAAATTAACTGTTTATATAACTTCTTTTGTCTATTTCACCACACGTTCTTCTTACCGAGTCACTTTCTCAGTTCGATACTTAAAAGCAATGTCATTATTTAGCGTTAGCGACAGAATTTCTAACTGTGATATAGATATGTCTTTGTCACAGACTTAACTCAATGCCTTGTTTTATTGACACCTGTATGTCTGCCTGCCTGTCTGCTAATGACAATATTCAATACACAGCTGCTATCACTGACCACATGCAATTTGAACTTAACACCTATCAGGCTATACACCATAAACAAAATGCATTGATTTATGGCCCGAGTTCGGTCTCTGTCACATTATGTAATTACACAGACAGGCAGGTGTGATAGTTGAACACGTGACATGTTATGATGTCTGTTGATTGTAAAATGTTATACACAAAAAATGAGCATGTATTTACAAAACCCAACATCTCTATATATACACACACAATGAGCCGTGAGGGAATCTGCAAATGAACCAGCCGTTACACTTGAGTGCACACCCACCCGCTCTGACTGGGTTCGGTATCTCGGCTGCTTCGTTTCTTGGGAAGTAAACCCAAGTACACAATATTGCACCTTTGATTTGCGATTGTACGCTTATAATTTTGTTTATATCTTTTTTCATAACCAGCAATGTATATTATATGTCATGAATAAGTGATAATTGTGTTTTAATTATGTTTGATTTTTTGGTTGCATGTGACCTTAAAGCCATGTCAAATTTTAACTGGGCACGGTGAAGTCAACAGTAACGGAGCAAGGGCCATGTTTTCATGTATTTACAACAGTAACAGAGCTCTAGGTACGACACACTACAACAGACATGTTTTCATGTATTTACAACAGTAACAGAGCTCTAGGTACGACACACTACAACAGACATGTTTTCATGTATTTACAACAGTAACAGAGCTCTAGGTACGACACACTACAAGGGCCATGTTTTCATGTATTTACAACAGTAACAGAGTTCTAGGTACGACACACTACAACAGACATGTTTTCATGTATTTACAACAGTAACAGAGCTGTAGGTACGACACACTACAAGGGCCATGTTTTCATGCATTTACAACAGTAACAGAGTTCTAGGTACGACACACTACAAGGGCCATGTTTTCATGTATTTACAACAGTAAGAGAGCTCTAGGTACGACACACTACAAGGGCCATGTTTTCATGTATTTACAACAGTAACAGAGCTCTAGGTACGACACACTACAACAGACATGTTTTCATGTATTTACAACAGTAAGAGAGTTCTAGGTACGACACACTACAAGGGCCATGTTTTCATGTATTTACAACAGTAAGAGAGCTCTAGGTACGACACACTACAACAGACATGTTTTCATGTATTTACAACAGTAAGAGAGTTCTAGGTACGACACACTACAAGGGCCATGTTTTCGTGTATTTACAACAGTAACAGAGCTCTAGGTACGACACACTACAAGGGCCATGTTTTCATGTATTTACAACAGTAACAGAGTTCTAGGTACGACACACTACAAGGGCCATGTAACAGAGCTCTTCACACACTGTATGTTTTACAACAGTAACAGAGCTCTAGGTACGACACACTACAACAGACATGTTTTCATGTATTTACAACAGTAACAGAGCTCTAGGTACGACACACTACAACAGACATGTTTTCATGTATTTACAACAGTAACAGAGCTGTAGGTACGACACACTACAAGGGCCATGTTTTCATGTATTTACAACAGTAACAGAGTTCTAGGTACGACACACTACAAGGGCCATGTTTTCATGTATTTACAACAGTAAGAGAGCTCTAGGTACGACACACTACAAGGGCCATGTTTTCATGTATTTACAACAGTAACAGAGCTCTAGGTATACAAGGGCCATGTTTTCACAACAGTAAGAGAGCTCTAGGTACGACACACTACAAGGGCCATGTTTTCATGTATTTACAACAGTAAGAGAGCTCTAGGTACGACACACTACAAGGGCCATGTTTTCATGTATTTACAACAGTAAGAGAGCTCTAGGTACGACACACTACAACAGACATGTTTTCATGTATTTACAACAGTAAGAGAGTTCTAGGTACGACACACTACAACAGACATGTTTTCATGTATTTACAACAGTAACAGAGCTCTAGGTACGACACACTACAAGGGCCATGTTTTCATGTATTTACAACAGTAAGAGAGCTCTAGGTACGACACACTACAAGGGCCATGTTTTCATGTATTTACAACAGTAAGAGAGCTCTAGGTACGACACACTACAAGGGCCATGTTTTCGTGTATTTACAACAGTAACAGAGCTCTAGGTACGACACACTACAAGGGCCATGTTTTCATGTATTTACAACAGTAACAGAGTTCTAGGTACGACACACTACAAGGGCCATGTTTTCATGTATTTACAACAGTAAGAGAGCTCTAGGTACGACACACTACAAGGGCCATGTTTTCATGTATTTACAACAGTAACAGAGTTCTAGGTACGACACACTACAAGGGCCATGTTTTCATGTATTTACAACAGTAAGAGAGCTCTAGGTACGACACACTACAAGGGCCATGTTTTCATGTATTTACAACAGTAACAGAGTTCTAGGTACGACACACTACAACAGACATGTTTCCATACGTACGTGCTGCAAGTTCGTCAAAAGTTACAAACCTGTTTGTGACCATCAACAACCACTGCACCCACTTTCGTTTTGAAAGAAATCAAATGACCCCATTTTGTATGACATGGATCTAAATATAGAACGGACGTACGCGGATACGTCAATGTACTTCCTGCAGCAGCGTTATGCAACACAATATCGCAATCTGCACACATGTCACAACGACCAGTTGATAATTGTTCTCGTGCATTTTCGATTGCGTTGCACACTACTGATCTCATATTGCATACATGTTCAAACATGTCCTACTAGGTGCTGAGTGTGGCAAAGGTATTTTCGATTTAACGTGCTTTCGGTGGTACGCTAAACCAAGCTGAACGCGCGAGGGGAGTACCTTGACAGTCCAAATCTGCAAATATGGGATCAAGGCGAGTTTGAACATTTTGTCGCATTTCTCCCATGCAGTCATAAACACGTGCAGGGCGACATGAAGATGAATACACCCTGCTTCATAGATATTTGATGGAATGATCTTGCCATGTACGTGTGTATGTCATTACGATGTAGGATATGATCCACTTTAATCCAGCATATCAGTACCTTAGAGCATGTTTCTGAAGCCGTTCTCACAAAGCTCTCACCTCTTCAGATCGGCAAAGAATGGAATTCAATTTGAAAAGCCAGGTCACTACACATCACATTATTTGACAGACCGACTAAAAAGGAGAAGCTCAAAATGGCGTAAAACATAAAATACACTAGTTATGCTAGAGGTAGGAACCAAAATGTAAACACACACGCTGACATTCGCCTTCATTTCATCCTCTTATTTTCTCAGTCACTGGGTGATGAACCTCGCCCTAAACTCTAACAAAATGTAAATGACTGAAATAGTTAGGTGTTTTGTACCCTGTCTGAATGAAGAGTTAAGTCGTTTTACTGTAATATATCCGACAGACAAAGATATATGTGACTAAACTTTTAGGAATGACAAGTCTTTATGGATGAACTTCTTTTTGTTGTACAATAGCAACGGTTCGGTATAGATAATTACAGCGTTTTCAAGCATGAATACCTCTCAAACAGTTCATTACTAAACTTTGTGATGATTTGATAACATTTATAACGGTAACACAATTATTATGTATGCACATCCATGCCCAAACATTAACGCTAACACGATTTTCTTTAAAAAAGAATATTGCTTTCTAAAGTACTGTCGGAAATAGAAAAAAAACTGTTTTTAGGCTGTTACTCTGTATCCCTAAAATTTACACAATTGCAAATAGCATATGTCGAAATAACCCACTTCGGCCTAACTGGGCGTTCAGTGGGATGTGTAATACGATATCCAGAAAAGCATGTTTACTCGTAAAATCGGGCAAAACTTAGAAAAAACTACGAATAGCTGCTGAACACAATAGATCAGACTATAGATGGCAATTAGGTGGCTCAGCCAGGTATTTCGACGGACCGTCGAATCACCTGGCATGAAATGCACGTGCTGCCTACAGGCACAAGGGGTCATCTCAAAGATATTTTGAGCTTTTTCATGTGTGTTGACTATGTCTCATCTATTGGTTAACATCTTACTTGTCTTTCTTTCATAAAGTTTATGTTGAGATATGTAAAAGAGTATGATACCCGAAAACCGTAGAAACGCATCGTAGTATATAGGTGGCATGACCACCCGAAGATCGACAGGACTGGCTATTATTTGTAAATTGTTATGACGTGCCTTGTACCTCCCCAGTATAATTGCCCTAAAGGATTATCTTATCTTAGCTGATATCTCTATCCCCAAAGCCGACCCCAGGTTTTGCTTTTGAGGCGACCCCTCCTATCTGTTTCTTTTTATAGTGACAGTGAGACTGCATGGTAGCTACATCCTTAATAGTTTCGGCATAAAAGTTATTATTTTTTACCCCAGCTATCGTTTATAATGAAGCTACGTCTAATTCAAATTGGGCATTTAAAAAGTGTCCTTTGTAATACAATATCGTCGCTCACTAATTTGCATAAAGCCATGGTCTGTTCCAAATAAATCGCTTTGGACTTAGAAAAAACCGCATTGCTCATTTCTGCACTAATTTCCCCTCAGTAAAGTCCCTTTTCTCCGTTTCCTATCTCTCTACCACTGAGACTGTAGTTAGGCCGAACTTAGTATAACAGATATTTCACACTTTCACATATCAATTACATAAATTGTAGAGATAAATGAGAAAATACAGTTTATTTCTATTTCCGACAGTACTTTAACAACATAACGTAATTGTTATTGGAGCACACGAAGCAGAAGTGTGTGACCGAAACACAATGCATTCAGCATATATCATTAGTTGGCGGTTTTGCTTCCCAACAGGTTTAGCTCAAGGAGTCTATCTCAAGCTGATGCAGAAGAAACCGAGTGCTGCGTCAGAATCTTAAAAGATCTGCAGATTCGTATCATGATTTCAGCGAACATATTCTACGAACAGTCGAGAAGCTATGACAATTATTACACCTATAGGACGATACTATCCAGTGTTCCTACATGATTGGCTGCAGCTCAGCTATCACGTTACATTCCTCTAGGTACTGGTCGTTACACAGCTGTAGCCAAGACAATCATAGCTTTCATTATGACAACATCGAGCGCCTACAAACTAGGAAGCACGTACATTCTTGATGAATGGAATGAGAAACGGAAGCTGGCCAATGAAGCAGGCGAAGAAAGAAGCTACCCTTGCTGATTACCAGAGATTCACAGACACATGCATTGAAAAACGTAAAGATATAATGTTTGATTGCAACACCCGATGCTTCAAGTTACCAAAAACATCACAAATACCCAAACCCTACTTTGAAGTGGTATAAAACGACAAAAAGAAATTATTGAAAAAATTAAGTCAGAGATGGAGAAAGAAATGCAAGAGAAGCAACACGAAGACACAGCTACAAAACCAAACCGAAAAAGAAATTTCGTCATGGCTAACTGAAGTGTGTATAACGCTTCATTCTTGTCTGGTTTAGGTTTACGCCACGTTTAGGATTTTCCAGCAATATTACAGCGGATGACACCATAAATGGGCTTTACACATTGCACTCATGTGGGGAACAAAACCCGGGTCTTCGGCGTGACGAGCAAACGCTTTAACCTCCAGGCTACTCCACCTCCTCTACCTAGAAGCTGACTTAGTCCTTTAGTATGAAAGTCCTGGACCTGGTGACTTAAACTGGTCTGCATTGCAATATCGGAAGCGATAAAGTTCTGTGAAGGACTGGAGGAATTTCTCGAGTCGGTTCCAGGTACAAACAACGAACATTTTTCCCACTTGGCAAGCGTCCGTGAATTTGTGGATAAATGTAAGGGAAATTCACAGAAACAAACATTAATGTCAGACTTTTTCCAGAAGTGAGTTCATCTTTTTTGTATTAATAAGATTCAAGATGGCGGCATGTACAAGTATATCTATCGATTGCCGATAGATTTTGTTCATGGATTTTAAGAGGTAAATGTATTTTGTATTTTATTGTGCTAGTAATAAAAACTAGTATTGAAATGTGTTCTCATTTGTATAATGTTTGTTTCCATTATCCATTATTATCCATTATCTATGATGTGCTGAATAAAGGAATTGTTCAATATTGAATCATCTTTTTTTTTCTACCCTCATAGACATACCTATGTCTCGAATACATCGATAAGCCGAATCTTTTTACTTGGTCCCCAGCGATTCGACTCATCGGGATTTGACTGTATCACCATGTTTGCTTTTACAGTCACGTGAACAAGAATTGTGATCTGAACTATCGTACCTGTATTGTCAGGATATATGTCTTTATTTCTTTGTAATTGATTTCATTACTTCTTTGTATATCTAACTAGAACTGTTTCAGCCTTACACTTATGATTGTGATTAATATGTAATGGCGTGGTTGTATTGGAAATCGTATTGCCCGTAAAATCTAGTTTATCAGGGTTGAAAACAATATTTCTACCTTTAATATCGGGGGGGATCGTCTCAAGGGGGGCGGTTTTATTCTTTTTTATTACCATCTTGTCACGTTAGGTGTAGATGCTAATACAGTTATCAAGCAAGCGATTATAGTAATATAGAAGTTGAATATCCATAGAACTGTCTCTGCTTCCACTCCGCTTAATATTTGTGCCATAGATAATATCATGTCGGGTTGTTCTCTATTCGCCTAAATCGCCTCCATGCTTAAAATAACATTTCATGGTCTGTTGACAGTTGATTACGCAATGGTAAACTAGTGTCACCTCTATGATCTAAAAGTGGACTCTTCTAGTTGAAGTAGTTGAAGGACAAAAAGATTTACTTGTAATTTTCTGATCACAATGAAATGATAATTTATTTATCATATATCACCTCACACAATCACATCATATCATTTTCTGATCACGATGAAATGATAATTAATTTATCATATATCACATCACACAATCACATCATATCATTTTCTGATCACAATGAATTGATCATTTATTTATCATATATCACATTAATAAAAGTTCTTTTGGGGGGATGTCCAAAATGAACTCTGTCCTCTGCAGGTTAGCCATTGTGACTATCAGTACTTGGTGAACACATCATTTTATAAGGTTAAGTTGGTTTATAGCCTATTAGTAGCAGAGAACTTAGTATTTTACAGTGAGAAATTAACTATATCTCATCATTGTCTTTACAATTAAGGGTATGCATTAATCCCTTTCATTTTATTATAACCCAGTTGTAACTTCTAAGTGGATGCACTATCTCTACTCAACTACATGTCCTCATAACAACAGTCGATCAAGATTAGTATGGCCCTGACCAGTGAGTCAGGCTCATTGTGAGAGTATATGGGTGCATTTTCTAATCCCAGTTAGCCTACATTGTTTTTGTATGCGATATTGGTTGAAAGCGAATTAAGATGTAGGCGAATAGAGACTTAACCATCATGTCATAACACGTAACCAACCATGACATAAGGGATTTTATGGGTTAAAAATCTCATTTTGATTTCTCATTATATCATAAAATTGAATGGTAAAACAGGAATACATGAATGCGATTCACTGGTTTAAAGTCATGTTTTATAGAGATGCATTGCTTAAAAAATGGGTACAACTTCCTATTTAGAGTGTTTATGTAATAAGAATATTTTAGATGTAATTTTGGATTGATTGAACATATACTTTATATGATAAAATGTTTTGAAATAATTATTTTAGAACACGGTGTTAGGCGAGGTGAAGTGAAAGTGGGTTTATCGTCGTGCTTGAGAATATTTTGCTATTTTGCTCATATGACGACGTGCATGCGTGTGTATGTGTATGTGCGGCTGCTTGTACTAGCCCAGACTGAAGCTGGTTTTATAGTGCTAGCCCACTGAGCTAGCATGCCGCAGTGAAGCATGAATACCCCACTCAGACACATTATACTGACTCCGAGCCGACCAGTCGTGGTTGTACCCATGAAGGCAGGGACCAACAAGTACCGTATTTTAACGTCTTGGACGTCTTTTGACGCGGTCGGGGATCGAACCCGCGACCGTCCGCTCTCCAGGCGGAAGCTCCAATCACTACACCACGGAGGCCGTCCAGTGTTAGGAGTCAGCGAGAGAATAAGATACTATTTTACAATCCACACACACGGCGATTTTTAAGGAAGTAAGTTGACGTCATATGTCTTTCTTTATGACAACACAATTGTATCCTAAGGTCTACGGTCTCCTGCAAATACATCTATAGAATATCATTACAATATCAACAACAAATTAATTGCTTTGACAAATTAATGTATTCTATTCCAATGTACAACCAATACTTTCAAGAGTTTTATCAGATGGCCGAATAGGGGTTAAGGTCCGTTCTCCCGGTGCGTCTTGCAGTAACAACCTGTAGTATCTACATGTAGGATCTATATACTGGCAGTAATTGCCAAACGTGTGTTAAATAAAAAGAAAATTTAAAGGAAAAAGTCAAATGGAAGATGAAGACCCTCTCACTCTTAGGAATGTTCTGAGAATGGATTCGAATTATTTCCTTTTTTTGTTGGAAATAATTCAAGACAAAGGGATTGAACTCTTGCCTTTCTGTTTCGACGTTTCTGATTGGTCAAATACAAACGATCCGTCTTACGAAATAGGGAAGTTTCTATTTCTCTCATCTCGCTTTCAAATGGTTGAGAACTTGTCAAAGTTGATACGACTATGGTGTTCTAACATTGCAACTCGTGTCGATTCTACAAGTAGTTACTACAAGCCGTACCGTGAGAACACAGGCCCTCGTGTCTTTGCGAGGATTGATTCTTAAAAAAATATTGTTTTTGAGATGACCCCCGACTCCAAATGCTTCACAGTACAATACATTAGGACATAATGTATTATACTGTGAAGCATTTCGAGTCGGGGGTCATCTCAATTTTTTTATATTTTTTATAAAATCTTAATCCTCGCAAAGACACGAGGGCCTGTCGTGAGAAAGGACTTTTAAGTGAAATGATCTATATTTAAACTGACAAAAAATTAAGAAGGAAAGTCAGTATATTAATAGATGTCATCTTGGTTGTTTCTGTGTGTCTCTTCGATAATTCCAGGTCGGATTCAATAGAAATCAACATCAAATGAGTTCTACACAGTACAATATTTCCTATACGCTGTTAGTTTCATCAAAGGGTGAAATGTTTGGATCAGTATATATATAACATGTGTGTTACAACGCGTTACGGATACAGCTAGCACTGCGAGGAAGGAAGGTCAGCGCTGTTCATCTGTTATTCTATCCCACCAGGACAGGTTCCGTTTGCTGGGGGCAGCTTTTAATGTAGCTAAAACGATGGACCTCACACATAGGATTTATTTACTTGTATTTAATAAAAATGTTTGCATCGTATCAAGTAACAACATGTTCTAAAACACGCATGATCAGCCAGCAGATTCCAGTGTACACATTAAAAACAATAATAAGAATATTCGTTCTAGAAGTTATCAATTATCTGTTGTTGTTCATCAGCTGCTTGTCATAACATACTAATAAAGTATTTGTATACTTCTCATCACTTGCTTCAAGTTCCTAGCAGTTACCTATAAGCTTGATAACAGTGAAAGAATTGACATCGAAACGGCGCTCTATGCAACAAACAAGTATCCTGAGAGTTAGCTGATTTGTTCAGAATATTTACAAGACTTAAGGGAACACTGGCATAAAAACCTAGGCGTTTACAGAGAAAAATGTTCTTTTGGATAGAGTCAGCAGCAGACGTCCTGTACCGTCTTGAATACGATTCACATTAGCCAGTCGATTCAGATATACTCAGAAAGCAAATTATACTACAGGTAAAATTAGATCAACAATTATACGTATATGAAAGAGAGATAGTATCCTTCGACATTCAAGTTGGAGTGTAATGTTCATCACTGTCGAGGGGAAAGGAACGCATCTCACACATCGTTCAGCGGTATTTAAAAAAGAACATCGTATATCAAGGAAAATGAATGTTTGATTCGTATAAGCAGCGCTATACAATGTCCTCGTCACGTGGAACGGTAATCCAATATGCGTATAGGGTAACTCAACAGGGACTGTGACGTCGACTAGAGAACAACACCTGTCACCCGCCTTCAATGTGCAGCTTCTCTCTTTAATCTGCAATGCAAGATAACAGCTTTGTTACTACTGTGATTGAACACACACACACACACACACACACACACACACACACACACACACACACACACACACACACGCGTCAAAACATTGATTACACAACAGTCTCGTTTCCTGCTGACAAGGTTCCGTCCTATTACGCAACTTAGTACAATAACCAGTCCAGAATTTTGAGACCAATTCATTCAAATGGATACATATATAATAATCAGTATTATTTGATACATCTAAGAACTTGTATATTGCAACACTACGCTCCTTCTGATCCTTGCAAACATGTCGTGCAGCGTTCTCTGTCTGGAAATCTCAAAAAGAGTCTCTGCCGCTAGAAAGGTTTGGCGGTCTGGTACAGACTTGATATTATATCAATCACATTGTGCGTTACAAAGTTTAAAATTAAATTAACTTGTAAAATGTATGATAACAATTTGAGATTTCTTATATTGCTGTAATTGTGACACATAATCTGATATGGTTTCTCAGCAGGCATCAGACATTGTTTCAATGTGGAAATGTGGTTGATATACCATGTTTGATGATGTGTTGAACTGTGAAATTGTTTTCAACACTGATTCATTATTGGCCTTTCAGGTATTGAAAATATGTAGAACTTTGACATTGGGTCAACAGTGGCCTTTCAATATTTGACAACATTTCGAAAGTTGACAGTATTTTCAACATGGACACATCAACTTTGATAAAATAAGCCATTGTTTTCAATATTTATTCAACACCGGTTTATTGATACTGGAAATATGATAAATAAGAAACGTGTTTCAATAATGTCTCAACACTGGTCTATGGGTGTCTAAAGCTGATACTATTTCAATACTACAACTGAATAAAAAAAAAAAAATCCATAAAACATAACATTCAGCGATACTTTCAAAAATAAATTTTACTGATTTTAAATATTCATATATACTCACGTCCAAAAGAAACAGGACCCTATTATTTTCGCTCTAAAGAAACTGTGACTTTTTAAACATTGCAAAAAACTATGTTCCGAGTTTTCCCGTGATCATAGAGACTAGAAATTATATAGGGGAAACGCAACAGTTCCAAAGCATGGTTCACAGACACGGTTCTTGTAAAATCGGTTTTCTCGCAGCTGTACGAACCGCACGTGCAATTTTTGGTATAAAATGCCCCCAAATAACCCTCTGTCATCAGTGTCATTGGAAAACCACAGCAAGAATGCCGACACTGACAGCAGAACAGCGTGAACGAGCCATCGGTACCATCAAAATTGGGGCTTCTCGTGGTCACGTTGCGAGAACCTTCGGTTGCCCTACCACACTACTAGACAGATCAATCGCCAGCAGAGATTACAGTACAGGGCACGTCACGTACGACGCTGGCAGAGACGTGACTGGCAAAGGGTACTCGTTCCGGAGGAGAGCAGGTTTTCTCTGTTCAATAATGACGGAAGGACACGAGTTTACCGGAGACTGGGCGAACGAATGGCTCCTTGTTGCATTCAGGAGACGGAGCCTTTCGGCGGAGGGGGTGTAATGATCTGGGGATTAATTTTTCGAGACCGGACCACTAGACGTGTTGTCTTTGACGAGGCACTGACTTGTCAACGCTACATCAACCACGTTTTGAGGCCGGTAGTTCTCCCGTTCCTGCAGCAACAGCAGTGAGGGACTCTCTTCCATCATGACAACGCCTGGCCACATGTTGCTTGAGTTGTACAGGACGTTCTTAATCGCAACAACTTCACGTTCTACCCTGGCCCCCAAGGCCTCCTGATATGTCACCGATCGATAACCTCTGGGACCACCTCGATCGCCGTATCAGACAAGAATAACCACCTCCACAACCACGTCGGCAGTTGATCCAAGCGCTGAGGGAGGAGTGGCAGAAAATACCCAACAACGTCATCAGACGGCTGACGTCATTAATGCGCAGATATGTGTTTGCATGCATCCAGGCCCAAGGAGGACACATCCGTTATTGACAAAGCTTTTTGACCACTCTGAATGTCTATGAAAGTGTAAAGTCTTTATCTTTTGGCTATTTAAATGTCAGATTTCACCCCTTCTGTAAATAGCACTTCAATACATCATTTAATGTTCAATAAATCTTGATTAAATTTCGTGATGTGCTTCTCAATAAATTTCTGTTCATTTTACAATAGGTTTTAGTGACATGGGACTGAAATTCTGCACACAGTCAGTACTTTGTCATGTATCAAGATTCTGTTGGACGGGAGTATATATATGGTTTAACGATAAGGATTAAAATATATATGTGAAATAGATTTTTGCAATAACAGAATTTAATATTGACATCAAATACAAGATATGTATTTACTGACACAGCCAGGCCTACTTCTCAACCTGAACATTCCCGGTTCGTATTTGTGCATTGTGACCTCGGGTAAATCTACCATAGAACCCCCGAGGCATGCCAAATAAACACATGTGTTCTGTGTGAGCGCTATTCTCCTTTAATAAAGGAAGCCACCTGCAGTACGATGTGAGTGGCGAAAAGGAGGATCGAGCAGGAGTAGCGGTAAGATACATTATGTATTGTTTAGGGATACCTCCATCGTTTACATTGAACATAACTAGATAGTGTATTTTGTTTACATACACATCAGGCTATAGTTAGGGCCTGGTTGTCGAGCTGGACATCTGTTGTTGGGTTGACTAGATGTATTTGCCACCTTGAATGTCTGTAGTAATTGTATTGTTTAATCTCAGTTAATTCATCATCATAGTTATGTATCTTCCTCTCTTCAGTTAATTCGAACGAGAGAAGTCTGTGGTGATTCAAGGGAGATAATGTAATCTTGGCGTTAACAATGTTTCTTCCTCTTTTCAGTTAATTTGACCCTCCGAGAGAGGTCTGTGGCGATTCAAGGGAGATAATGCAACCTTTGCGTTGATGCGGGTACCATTTTAAAGCCTTGCGTTAGAAGTGACATTAGTTACGCAAATCAGCTACACAGGTGGGATAATGTTTAGATTGCGTCACTATACGATTCCATATTTCAGGATATACTTAGGTGTCCGTTTAAACTTACATACTGCAATTGCGCAAGCAAGCAATATTCAACCGACACTCAACAAAAACTCGACATTGACGTCGATACTGATTTGATACAGCATCGGCATTTCAACTTTCAAATTCAATCAAAACTGAAAGTCAATTCAACGTTGAAACACCCTTTTTTATATTGTTTTAAAGTTGATATTTCATAATCATCACAATTTTCAAATCTAACAAAAACAATCATTTCAACATTGTTGTGCTGTCTCGGTCAGATTTATGAAAATGCTAATCTAAATGACTACTAAACCAATAAGTGTCCATTACACACTTAGATGGAACTCATTAACTAATATCTATTTTCAATAATTATATCACTTCCTCGATGTACAATTAGATGACTGTCATCTCTTACCAATTGGACATTTTCGCACCTTCCTTGTGCATCTGTCTGTCAGTGATTTCTCCACAAAGTTCTGGAATAATACCAGGAATCTGAAACAAACAGACATAGGCTCACCGCGATGCTATACTTATCAGGTCCAGATGAAAGATAATCATTAGTAAGTGTTAAACAATCAAAAGTACATAGATTGAAAACCACATTATCCAAAATAGTGGTTATGGTGTGTAATCGATATACATGTATAATCAATCATAGTGCGTCAGCACAATATTGGCATCTTGTGATATTAGAAGCAAGAGGAGAAAAGGTTATTAGACTGAACAAAAACAATGATGATAACTGAAGGCAATAAACTGGAAACCTAGCTCATATAAACAATAAATGATTTAAGCGTAACTACCTACCTTTTACCATCCTTTTCAATACTGCAGTGTCCACTCTTTTGATTTTCATATGCTCGACTGAGTAGGAGATTGTTTTCATCTGAATACGTCGTCCAAACACCATCTCCATCTAGCCATTGCCAGACACTGTTTTCCTTGTGTCTGTCACTTGGCTTTTTATGCTTCGGTACTCCGTCTGCATTGAATACTAAAGTTACCATGTGATTCACATTTGTACACGCAAATGTATTATTCTCAACATTTTACGTAACGTCAGTAGTATGAAAACCTTGTTATCCGGGCATTCTGCAAGTCCATGTATCACAGTTACCTCCTCCGATTTTTCCTGTGACCCGGAAGTATGATTAACCTGTGACCCGGAAGTATGATTAACCTGTGACCGTATCTTGAGATGAGTTTCACACTGTACAACGTGGGATAACTCTTTAAACATCTATGAAAAATGTGAACGTTTTCACAAACCTGTTGGTGCAGTGCGTTGTTTGTCATGCTGGACCCTCTTTTGGTTTGTTGTTCGTTCCATCAAACAAGAAACAGGATCTCTGCCAAATCAAATGACAAGTGTAGGAATGTAGACTGACACAAATCAGTGCAATCTGGAAAATATGACTGTTCGTTTGTGGATATTTAACCAGAAATACTACTCACCGAACACAAACATCAAACTTGCCACCTTCTCCATATCTATATACACCAATGTTTCCAGTTTTCCATTTCACCTGAACACAGAGAGACAAACGTTTTACCTTGTGCAACAGTAAAAACGATAGTATTTACTGTAAACGTATTATATTTCGCGCAGGTTTTTTATTTTCGCGCTTTTCGCGCAAAACATTTTAGCGCGAAATTTATACACCGCGAATAAACCTGTCATTCATTCAGACTAGCCACACTCGCCCCTGAGTTGTTACCATAACACATCAAGTTTGAAGACAGAAATCTACGGGAATCTTAAAATGACGACTGATAGTAGCATAAAGAATCATACTTAACTGTCGCTATAATGGATTTCCCAAAACAT
Organism: Haliotis rubra; assembly: GCF_003918875.1. Classification (NCBI taxonomy): domain Eukaryota; kingdom Metazoa; phylum Mollusca; class Gastropoda; order Lepetellida; family Haliotidae; genus Haliotis; species Haliotis rubra. The sequence goes on along the minus strand of NW_025765115.1, from coordinate 82,253 downwards.
AATTAAATAATGAGCCAAATCCCATCGCCGAATTAGCGAAAACAGCAATGTGTATTGTGGCCGCCATGGAAATTAGTCACATGACAGATGGTTTGATACAAAACAGATTACCATGAAACGACTCGGAAAGAAATAATACAGCAGTATTTTATTTATTCATTAAGATTTTATTTACCAGTCATGAAGCGAATAGTCACTTAACACTCAATCATCTCATTCACAACAACCCGGCTTGTTTGAAATCACAAAGAGCTTCATATACAGTAGAAGTTAATTCGTCAGATCGTCAGAATTCGGAACATAAGACTGATGTGTTTTTCATCTCTTCCGTGAGTAAACGGATTACTGTGTACTAGTATATCGCACAGATAGGGATTTCCGGTGAGTAAGCAATAAACGCCGCCTGACAGGTTAAGCCACTCTGTTTGTTTTCACTGCTATTAGTGGCGGCCAAAGAGACAGCTGGCAGTTCCGGCAATTACTGATTGCGCGAATAATTGACCGCGCGATGTAGTCTAAACTGTCAATTCCGCGAAAATTGCACCACGCGAAAATAAGTACGTTTACAGTACTTCATGTTAAAGAAAGGCCAAGTAGGCTTATCATTGTATATTTGGTTTCCAGCCACCCATGCTTGTGACACGAGATGGCTACGAGATGGATCAGCTCACTGACGTGGATCAGCGCATGCCTTTGTAACAGAACCCATTAGTGCCTTTAATGTCATCCACTGGTCTGTCAGATCGAGATTCGATTATTTACCACCATAATATTGCTGTTTGGTGTAACAAGAATAAATGAGAAGAAAGACTGGCGCTTTGCAAGAATTATTTCACACATCTACTCAAATATACCCAGAGGCAAAAGTTATTATGACATCGTATGTTTTCTTTGGCAATCATGTGAATTAATTTTTGGATTTGCAACAGAGAACGTGTGTAGTTGAATGACCGAAGAAAAAGCATGCAAGCAGTTGTTCCAATTGCACGAACTTTTTAAGAAGCATGACATATTCGAGACAAATGGACAGCAATGTTTACTTTAGCCAGACAACCGGACGCGTATCATTTGCACCCAGTGCAGTCTTAAGAAGTGGAGAAGTCTGAACAGCACCTCTTTTTATCGTTCTGGAATAAGTTTGACATGCCACACAAAATGACAGATGGAGAGCTATATGTGCGCTTCGGTCTGGTACCTCAACATCCATAGAAACACCATATGGCACTTAAGGCGACGTTTTCACCAAACAATAGCCCGTCCCCTTAGTGGCCGCCAACCAGTAGCGACCCCACGTCAAGACAATGAACACGTCTGGTTTGAAATGGAGCGACGTTTACGACGTCATCCGAATCCTCAAACAACCCAGCAGGAACTCCCCCCAAACCCTTCCTCGAATATGGAATGACTGTACCCTGGACTCTCTTCTGCGTTATACGGCCTCAATGAGGTGAAGGAGCCAGGTCTATATCGATGTACAAGGTGAACACACTCTCTACTGCCAGTCTGAACTCCTCTTGTGTTGTGGCTCATGTGCATATGCCAGGTAAGCTGTTCTTATGGACTGTGGATCGTTACCATACCTTGACCCTTGAAATATTTGTTTCAATGTAATAACATTTCATTCGCGCCAGAAAAAGTTTAACACTGATTCTGTGTCTTGGTTGTGTGACAATAACATTTGCCTTTGAGTATATATAGATTGTCTTAAGAGGCTATAGAATGTTGATATTGCTGGTGATACAGGAAATCTCACCATCACTGTGTCAGACTGTCGTCTAATCACAGTCCCGCTGCAGCTAGGCCCGCCATCGTCATCAGTCTGTTGCCAGTCTGCGCCTGGTCGAAAGTCGAACATGGAACAATCATTTCTTGCCATCAATACTATCAAGGGAGGACTTTCAAGTGGAATTAACACCATGTACATTCTCAAAACCTACCGTGATATTCTTGAATTATTTTCAAATTCAGAAAAGGAAAAGTTCAGTTATGCCACTTTGGGACAAACCTGAGGAAAACCTTTCCCCATTGATCAAGAAACATTAAGAAATATAACTAAAACTTCCGGTACATCGATAATCTGATATCGTTCCCTTCAACTTTCAAATAGTTAACTTCCCCGTTATGTCGAGCATCTGACCTACGGCTCCAGCATTTGGAGGTACAATGGAGCATGCTCCATTTACCAATATTTCGAAGAGCGTAATACGAGTCTTGGTCAGAAGTTCCTCTCATTCATGGTTAAGGCCTCAGCAAAGCATTCAAATATTTTCTGGTAGGCATTTGGAGGACATGTGCAAATTTGACGAATCCTTAGCAAAAGTAATGTCCGATGCGATTCCCTTGCTTGTTCTTATGAACAACTGACTAGCCTTTGAATGTATTTATGATGGATGTGGATGTGGATGTGGATACGGATGTGGGAGACGTCTGTCGTTTTTGTCAGACCTATAGTTTCTCAGTGAATAAATACCAGTGAGCTCCCCATTTAATACAAAAATCCAGATCGAGATCGATATATGCAGTCGAAATCCGTTATTGTATCATGGACAAAAACACGCTAAAACTGTACCTCTTTCAACAAGCATTCCGATCTGAATCCGGCCGTCTCTTCTTGGGGATCTTGGTTGGTCGTCTACAACCTTCAGGTCAAAATATCCGCCAAGACCATACCTATACCTGTTACACTCGCCATGATCCCAGGCAACCCAAACGGACTCTACAAAAGAAGAGTAAGTCAACTCTCCATCTGCCTTCAGGTACAGGAAGATAAACTCATGTCTTTAACACACAGAAGAGGATAAAATGATCTTAATGGTAATGCCCGCTTGATGGTGGCCTGCATATTAGGAAAGGAGGAGACACATTAACGTATAAATAACTCCTTTTTGTATAGGGAAGTTGGCGGAAGAGGTGGAATATTGTCCTAATTTCTAAGGATAAGTTGTGTTTACTTTCTAGGGAACATTTTGTAAATTCTTTGTATCTTTAAATTTCACTTTCTCACTTCCTTCTGCTCCATGGTTGGTGATAGTACCAGGACCCCCCATGTCCTGGTCATCCCACTTCCAGTCCACACCCCTCATGACTCGTGATCCAAGGATGGGTAGACCCTCGGACTCGTAGACGTTGTCAAACACATCAGTGGCCTTGCGCTCACTCCTCCGCGCGCCGACGTCCAGACTACTTGTGGACCCATGCTAAATAAACAGTTCAATATTGTATCTGCATCCAATCAAGGATGGGAAATAAACATTAATACAATAAGGACGTTTTTCAATGAACTGGCAGATATAACGAATGTTTTTTGGTTCCTTGTCACTTGCCGTATATTTCACTCGAAGTGCATATATCTATATAACTAACGAAAGTTAGTGGCCCATTTCAATTCGATATAACCTCATGTTTAGTGAACAGGAGCCCATTTCACAAAGCGATCGTAAAGCTACGACTGTCGTAAGTCTATGTTAAAGTATGGGAGTTACGATCACTTTGAGGAACAGGGACCTCTACAATATCTTGAACAACTCTACACTGTGTAAATGATAATCAGTATGTGGTCCGTAAGTCTATGTTAAAGTATGGGAGTTACGATCACTTTGAGGAACAGGGACCTCTACAATATCTTGAACAACTCTACACTGTGTAAACGATAATCAGTATGTGGTCCGTAAGTCTATGTTAAAGTATGGGAGTTACGATCACTTTGAGGAACAGGGACCTCTACAATATCTTGAACAACTCTACACTGTGTAAATGATAATCAGTATGTGGTCCGTAAGTCTATGTTAAAGTATGGGAGTTACGATCACTTTGAGGAACAGGGACCTCTACAATATCTTGAACAACTCTACACTGTGTAAATGATAATCAGTATGTGGTCCGTAAGTCTATGTTAAAGTATGGGAGTTACGATCACTTTGAGGAACAGGGACCTCTACAATATCTTGAACAACTCTACACTGTGAAATGATAATCAGTATGTGGTCCGTAAAGTCTATGTTAAAGTATGGGAGTTACGATCACTTTGAGGAACAGGGACCTCTAAATATCTTGAACAACTCTACACTGTGTAAACGATAATCAGTATGTGGTCCGTAAGTCTATGTTAAAGTATGGGAGTTACGATCACTTTGAGGAACAGGGACCTCTACAATATCTTGAACAACTCTACACTGTGTAAATGATAATCAGTATGTGGTCCGTAAGTCTATGTTAAAGTATGGGAGTTACGATCACTTTGAGGAACAGGGACCTCTACAATATCTTGAACAACTCTACACTGTGTAAATGATAATCAGTATGTGGTCCGTAAGTCTATGTTAAAGTATGGGAGTTACGATCACTTTGAGGAACAGGGACCTCTACAATGTCTACAATATCTTGAACAACTCTACACTGTGTAAAATGAAATGATAAGTCTATGTTAAAGTATGTGGTCAGTATGTGGTCCGAAAGTCTATGTTAAAAGTATGGGAGTTCACTTTGAGGAACAGGGACCTCTACAATATCTTGAACAACTCTACACTGTGTGGTCCGAAATGATAATCGGTATGTGGTCCGAAAGGTTCAACTAATTTCGATTTCAAATTTAAGAAGCAATGTAGTCTTGTGCCCTTGCTGCCACAAAATAATGGGCGTAATCAATCACTATACAGTACAACGAGGAGCACATACCTTGTCCATATCTTTGGTATCTGATATTCTCTCTGTCCTTCGTGCTCCTCCAAATGACGACACAGGCACAGGCTCACTGTTCCCTGGATCTCTCTGTCATGGACATGCAATAAGGAAAGTATTCAAAGACCATAACCTTGTTTCGAATAGACAAATGCCCTGACATATATTTCCATATTTAATAATTATGCAAACGCATGTGGCTTGTAGCTTAAATTAAAAGAAGATCGAGCGGTCCAGTTGGAATGAGCTATGGGAAGCGTGCTATCAATGTGCAAATATACATTAACAATCGTCTTGCAGCAGTACAGTCTCAATGTATTGTAACCGTGAACGTCCGGGTAAGAATTGATCTTCAGTAACCTATGCCGGTCGTAAGAGGCGACGAACGGGATTGGGTGGTCAGGCTCGCTGGCTTAGTTGACATTATTATGTCATCGTATCCCAGTTGCGTAGATCGATGCTCATGGTGTTGATCACTGGATTGTTTGGTTCAGATGATTTACGCCGCCATATAGCTGGAATATTGCTGAGTGCGGCGTAAAACTAAACTCACTCACTAGGTGTGTTGTACTGCTGGACACACATACCTTCTCAGCTGCTATGGCGTGCAATGTTTCCCCAGCTCGCTGTGCTCGCCCCAAAGATGACAAGGATGGCGAGCTGTTCCCCACATCGTTCTGCGGTGGACATTTATAATACAATGAAAATCACTACATCTAAGGAAAATTCTTTATAAGAGTATTCAGTAGACGTTACATATTTCCATATTTACTCCTTGTCTATTTACCTGGGGCGGTGGGGTAGTCTGGTGGTTAAAGCCTCCGCTCGTCACGCCAAAGACCCGAGTTCGAATCCCCACATGGGTACCATTTCTGGTGTCCCCCGACGTGATATTGCTGGAATATTGCTAAAAGCGGCGTAAAACCAAACTCACTCACTCTGTTTACCTGGTTGTCTTGGTGTGGAGGAGGGCTTGGGGTGTCCTTGTTCTCTACGCCCCTTCCATCCGAATGTATGGCTGTGTCCTGTTGCGATGCCTGTCAAGTTACAACACACTGTATACACATACCAAACCATATACATGTAATCATTATTGTACCTATAGGCAGAGCCCGAAATAGTTCCTAGATTTTGCTAGACAGTCGGGCTAGCTATGCTTGAAAGTTACAAGCCCACAAAATAATTCACGAGCCCGAAATTTGAATGCAGAAACTAAACAAGAGATATCAAAAAGATAAAATACCATCAAAAACAAATAAGATAACACATGTCTGAATTTCTAAAATAGTTTGTTCACGCTGAGATAACGTTAATATGTCATCATTAAGCTGATAATATGATGAATCAGGCCATAATCATGTACGATTTAAAAGTGTATCATAACCTAACATTCGGAAAGAGTGATATATTTACAAAATGACACCATGAAAATTGACTGTGGCGATTTACTGTCCCGACTGGACTTTTACTGGCCACGGGCTAGCTCGCCAGTGGCTATTTCGCACACTGTCTGTAGGGCAGGGCATGCTCTACCATTTCGCACACTGTCTGTAGGGCAGGGCATGCTCTACCATTTCGCACACTGTCTGTAGGGCAGGGCATGCTCTACCATTTCGCACACTGTCTGTAGGGCAGGGCATGCTCTACCATTTCGCACACTGTCTGTAGGGCAGGGCATGCTCTACCATTTCGCACACTGTCTGTAGGGCAGGGCATGCTCTACCATTTTCGAATGCCCGGTGTCATTGATATTTTCTGTGATTCATACAAACAGTAAAATCAGTGTCGTCGAATAATGGCGACTAATCGATTCTTTGGCTTGATGTTGTATATTTACGTCCGATCCAGAATGGAAGTCAACAACGTATTCACTGACATTATGCTTAGTTGGTACACTTTGTTGGAATAGATAACAACCTTGTACCTAAAGTGTCAAAATCAAACCTTTCTTCTTCAGTAACCCACGCTTGTCGTAAGAGGCGACGAACGGGATCGCATGGTCAGACTCGATGGCTTGGTTGGCACGTCATCGTATCCCATTTGCGTAGACCGATGCTCATGATGTTGATCACTGGATTGTCTGGTCCAGACGCGATTATTTATAGACCGCCGCCATATAGCTGGAATATTGCTTAGTGCGGCTTTAAACAACCAACCAACCAACCAACCAACCAACCAACTATCAAACCTTTAGTCAAATCACAAGGGCAAAGTATAGGTCGGTTAAACGTATGGGAGAAGCAAAGCGTTCTCAGATCAGCAGAACACAATGTTCTTATGTCAAGATTAATGACGTATTCACCATACAACAATACCCAGACCACATACCGCAGTGGTATCTGGCGTCCTCCCTGTAGGTTGTACTCTTCCTAACGACGACACTGGTGGCGCACTGCTCCCTGGATCTCTCTGGACATGTAATTACAGGAACAATCCAACATCCGACATACTGACAATTGTATTCTGGATTCAGATATAATCACATAGGTCTTGATAAATATTTCCACATAGAATACTTGTTCAACTATACACACAGAACTTAGTTAAGCACCCCTGACATATCTCACGATTGAATGAGACCCGATCTTAACCCTTTGGAACATATCTGGGACATGATTGGTCGTCGTGTGCAACAAAGGGGTCCTCCTGTACGGAACCTGGCCCAATTGGAAGCTGCTTTACACGAGGAATGGCATAGACTGCCCCTTCAGAGGACCAGGAGGCTGACGGGGGTACAAGTGGGAGAGCGCTGCCTGTCATACGGTCACATGGAGGTTACACTCGGTATTGACCTTGAATCGTGTAAGACACGCAAAATGACATTTTGAATTTCACATTCACCAATAAATTAAACATTAAACATTCCAGGACCATACTTGTGCAGACGTGGTTTTCTATGAAAATCAGCGTTCTTTATAAAATCAGCAATTACCATCATAAAATCGTTTTTTAATTAGTCACAGTATCATACGGGTCAGAAAAACTCATTTTTTTCCATCGTGGTCACCACGAGAAGTTTTATGTACGTGTTGAAACCTATAATTGCGAAAATACAGGGGGTGCTTAATTTGTTTCTTTGTAGATATATATGTCAAAAAAAGCACAGTTGGGTCTTCGCCAGTACAAAGTTTGGGAGGCAAAATATTCTTGAATGATGTGGCACTGCTGGGGATACATACTATCTCTGCTGCAATGATTTCCGATATCTCCCAGCTTCCCGTTCTAGATGTCCTGGTAAATATCATGAAACAATGGGACGGTTGGGTAGCCTAGTGGTTAAAGAGTTCGCTCGTCAATCCGAAGGCTCGGGTTCGATTCCCCACACGGGTACAATGTGTGAAGCCCGTTTTAGGTGTCCTCCGCAGTAATATTGCTGGAATATTGCTACAAGCGGCGTAAAACCAAACTCACTCACTCATTAAACAATGCTATTTTACCTGATGACCCTGATGGCGACAGAGGCTCTTGATTTCCTTTCCGTTCAAAAGATTACCGTTTGACCAACTGACCAAGTCTTGTAGAAATGTCTGCCAAGTAAAAATACCACACTTATAACACATATTTTCATCTGTGAGACAATCAGCGAGCATTATGCAATTTTCCACGATGTACTGTTGAAGGACAAAGTCTATAACACTTATTACCGAGTTTGCATCTCCTACAGGGATCCACACCATCGCGTCGATCACCTTGCATGGCGTCTCTTTCGGTCTTAAAATCCTCAGTGTCGACATAAACCGGTTCTTGTCCTAAAAGTAAGGAATTGTTTTAACACATACCTATATGTATAATTGAGACATAGACTCATATAGAGCGTCATCTTAAAGTCGCCATACTGTAGTAAGATAGAGTCATCAGTAACCATAAGTAACAGGCGACTAACGATATCCGGTGATCAGGCTCGCTGACTTGGGTGACACATGTCATCGTTTCCTAACTGCGGATACCCATGCTGTCGATCGCCGGATTGTCTGGTCCAAACTCGAATATTTACAGATCGCCGCCATATAGCTGGAATATTGCTGAATGTGGCGTAAAACTAATCTCTCTCTCACTCACTCACTCACTCACTCATGCAACAAACAGACAAATAAGTTACCAGCAGTAATTCATTGTTGTGTACTAAGGAGTGTACCTGCTGGGATAACCATGTGGTTTTTGTGTCCGTATCAGAAGGAGTTCTTTCTCCTGTCACAAGACCATCTGTCATCACGATGATCCGCGAGAGTTGAGATGTCTCCGAACCGCTGCCACCTTGCCCTTGTAAACAAAAACAACAACATGGTCTGAAATACTAATGTATGTCAATAATGTCTTCACACATATAATCTGATACTGACACAAGGCACGATGTTTTTGATACGATGACACATACCGAGAGCTAGTGCTGCAACACTGACCAATAGTCCTTGAAGTAGAGGAGACGATCCACCAAGCTGAATGTCCTCTGAAACAGGGCATGTTATACATGATGCCGAGTTAAGTATTGTTAACAATGGTGATTCGTTACACTTCTCCCAAGACTTAAACACTGTCTGCATGATTGGTGAGAAAGAATTCACAAAGGCTTCCTGCGCAGAGAATCAGAGCTGTTTGTATAATCTGCATGAGTCTGATTTGTATTGCACTTGCATCCGTACATCAACGTGAATACTTTCCACTGCTCAACTTGACTTATGATGTAAATGAGTTACACATAATTGTACATCCTTCAGTTTCAACATGTTTCTTAGAAGTGGCCAGGACGCCTCACCTATTGCATCTCTCACACTGCCATAGTCGTTCGAGATGGGATGAAGAGTCGAGGCCCCGCCTCCAAATGCCACAACTGCAATATTTTCCTCCTGTTCCAGATCCTCCGCAGATTCTTCTATGTCTGGTTTGATGAAACATTACTCACATTATGCAATACATTAAACTCGTGTGTTTGTTTCTACAGTCAGCAGAATGGCAGATGTATGGTGGGTGTATGATTGAATGATAATTGATTTGTATAGCGCCTGGTTTCCAGATTGGACTGCTCAAAGGCGCTTGTTGAAGTGAGCGGAAAAAAGATATGTTTTCAGATGAGATAGAAAAGAGTTTTTTGTTTCACAATTTCTGATTTCCAGTGGTAGGGCATTCCACAGTTTTGGAGCTGCAAAAAAGACCCACTTCGCCCATCTTTGTTTTAATTTTAGGAACATGAAGTAGTTTATCATCGGCTGATCTTAAAGCTCTTATGGGTTTGTAGTGATGTAGCATGTCCTTAATATAAGTTGGGGAGTTGTCATCATTTAGTGCCCAATATGTGATAGAAAGAGTCTTGAAAGTGATGCGGTGCTCTACGGGTAGCCAGTGGAGTAATTTATAATCTGCATGAGATCACCGAGTCTGAGCCAGACAAGTGTTTGTATCATTTGCAACAAACTCCCCCGATACGGAACATGTTAAACGGAGCACAGGTTACTTGGAACTTTAACACTGACTCCCGGCTTTGCACGACTGACACAAATATTTCTGAATAGATACTCATCACCTTCAACAGTAACAATACGTTTCTTACCATCAATGAACGCTTCTAGGAGGCGTTTCATGTCCTCTAGCCCCTCTTCTCCAATACTGGATGATGTGTCAAGACACAAGACGGTATTCATGACGCCCCTCGCTTTTGGATACGGAGAACCGTCTGTCAAAAGAACAAACAAAATACGTTGGCACTGTGGTTGACAGTATGGTCACTGCATCAATTTACAATACATATTCACTGTGCAATGAAACATTCTTACATATACATGTTTTCTTAAATCTTATATTACCTTCCTCCAAAGTCTTTTCCACACATCCCCAGACTTTGCCCACTTCATAATGTTTGACTAGGGCTGATTTGATTTCAGCTAGTACTTCCATCATCTTCCCTCCTTCTCCTAGGACTGGTTTGTCACCAGCAGATCCAGACCTTCTAACAAAGCAGAGTATATATGTACCTTTGATAGTAAAATATTGCATTACTATGATTGATGTTAGTAAATAGTAAAATTTCAAGCAAAGTATGTTGGAATTATTAGTATGTATCCATATAGGTTTTATGCATCGAACGTAATGATTATATTTTGGTATACAACACCTTCTAATTTCATTGGGATCCTTTGGTACATCAAGTTCCCGTCTATCAGGCTTTCCTTGGATTTGTTCCTCTGTTAGGCAGCTATCTGACGGGTCAGTGATTTCTGGATCGTGTTGGGGAGTTCCGCGTTTAGTGATTCCTTCCTCAACACCGACAAAGGGTTGAACTGTATTTGACTGATTTTCAGAACTTTCTTTCTTCACAGGAAAATAGATGACGCCATCAGATGTAGGTGTTTTGACCTCATCAGTTGGGTACGCTGCAGACGATTCCAACTCTACATGTGATTGTGGTTTTGTTGTGATGGTTTCTTTCTTGATGTCAGGCTCTTTCGTCAATCCCTTTATCAGAGATGAGGTCTCTACAGAGGAATGCTCGCTTGGTTTCGTCTTGTCACTGACGGACACAAGCTGACCCACGGTTACCTGTGGTGCATCCTTCTCGGAGTCGCCTCTGATGCGCTGAGTGATCATGGACAGAGCCTCTCGGATTTCATAGGTCTGTTCTCTCTGCTCCCTGGCGTGTGCCTCAATTATCCTTCTCTGCTCCGTCATCTCATGTTCCAGGGAAACGAAACGATTACCAATAGATTCCTGATTTTCCTCGCCTTCGATGTCTTGTAGTATTGTATCTGTAGATCTGTGAATGAGAATAATACTAATTCTCTAACATACATATCCTACCCCTTGATCTGGTATTGCTAGAAAAATCCCAAATTGGAGACAATTAGTCACGAAGCAATTTACCATTCTTGTAGTCACTCTATTGCTGTACAATGCATCGTTCCAACAACATATTGTCCATTGGATCGATAAGTTGTAATTGATATGTTACCTTTCGATTGCTTATAGATCTATTGTTATGTTTACACATATTTGCATTAAAATACAGCAAATAGCCAGTTTCAGAGCGGTAAATACACGAAACCCCAGTTAAGTAGATGTTAACAGGAACAGGGCCCTTCCCTCGGATACATGTCATAGGTTAATGTCTAAGGACCTTACACTGCTCTGCCCATACTCTGCTGATATGGGATGTACATGGAATCTGTTGGGAATGCGTGGTCTGCTTGGAGGAAACACTCCCGCTTCAAGTCAGCACAGGGCGGAAGGGATGAGTTAAAAATCTTCATCCTCAGCTGCACCGGAGGCAGGGTGTTGCAGCAGGAGGACATCATTTCCTTGAATATTGCCTGCAAGACAGCTGAATTCCGAGCCATTGACCCCATCGATTCTCTGTCGTTGTGTTGCAGTATGAATTGGAGAGGAGTATATTTGACCGCAACAAGCTTAGCATCGAAACTCTTGAAAAGGTCAGATAGAAACTGTTGCAGCATGGATGTGTTTCGGACAAGTGATTTTGCCACCTCGTGTTGAAGGTCCAACTCTTCCTGGGAACCCCTGGTGAGAGTCATCGAGGACAGTACGTATGTAGCATCTGGAACGTGCTCCCAATGGACACAGATCAATGTTTCTGTCTCTGAAAGTAACATAACAATAGAAACGTGCGTTAAATTAAATAGGATAGCGTAGGATTAGTTTCTGAGACCAACAAATACAGGAAACAGTTCTTGAGAGCATTCCGAACATCCATCAGCTAACATCAATTGATATGAATAATGAAGATGTGATGAACACGTAGATCCTTCTATCCTTCCTTACCCTCAACCTTCTCGTCCTTATCCAACATCTCAAACATGTCCTGGTTACACGCTATATCAACGACTACTGGGCTGTCGGTGTGAGATAAGGCAACTCCATTCCGTATTTCTCTAAAATGAAGTTCTGTCATCATAGCTCCCTTGTTTCAACAACAACTATCTGAAATAGGATGACACGACACATCATAACGGCACAATACTGCAGGGGGTGAAGCTTTAGGGAAGTACGATGTAGGAATAATAATAATAATAATAATAATAATAATTGTATGGCGCTGTGAAAAGGTTTCACCCTTTTAATAAGGATCATTAAAACTTAATTATGTCCTGGACAAACGACTGACGAAATCCCTCTTATCCCATCTGATCTGTTTCCGTGTTTATTCAAAATTTTGAAGCGGTGATTTAAAAGAGTGACCGTTTTGAACTGCAGCTGCGGTTCCAGAAGTGCGTGCGTGCGTGCGTGTGTGTGTGTGCGTGTTCCGATTTGGATTGTGTCATCGGTACCCGATGTCACTGATCGCTGCCAATGCCTGCAGTGGTGTATCTGAATGATTTCTGACTGGGGCGACTACAACATTAACCGGTTGTAAGTAAGTAAGTTCCGTCTGCGTCGGTAAATGTATTACACCAACAACAGTACTTGTGGAGTTAGCTCCCTTGTGTCACAAAACGACAAGAAAATGCGGACGAAAATCAGACAGTGTATCACACTACATTCTCCACCAAGTATGTTCATCAGATGAGGTGTGGACATAACTGTAAAATGTCCCCCAACAGTTATATCTCAGCACGTCGAGCCTGGTGAGGCTGTAAGTATTATATTTAATATTGAGATACTCGAATAACTACAAATGCGACATACACTTACTTGTTTGTGCCTTGTTTTACTTTCGTTCCCTTGTGTAGTTTCCACCGTTATAAATAGAATTTCATCACGTGTCACTGATGCTCAAATAAACACACAGAACATATTTTCCGGTTACGCGCTTCGGATATCTGATATCTTAAAAACAAAATAACTATTGAACAAGCCGATCATTGTGTATGTATATGCACCCACAAAAGACTTTACCCACACACATATATACGCACACATATACTTTGTGGTGTGTGTGTGTGTGTGTGTGTGTGTGTGTGTGTGTGTGTGTGTGTGTGTGTGTGTGTTGGTGGTTAAAGCGCTTGCTCGTCTCACCAAAGACCCGGGTTCTACTCCCCACATGGTTACAAGGTGTCAAACCCATATCTGGTGTCCCCCGCCGTGATATGTGTGTGTGTGTGTGTGTTTGTTTGTTTGTTTGTTTGTTTGTTTGTCCTTTCTTGACACATTATGTTCCTTGATTCTGAATGTAGTTCCTTCCTATTTCTATGTTCCAATTTATATAATATAACAGGAAGTAAATCAATAAATACGTTAATTTAATACTCGTAAAAAGCTACTGCACACCACAAAAATATACAATTAAACAAAGAACCTACATGATGCATAAGTTCCATGAAGCACATGTATTGAATACGTGCATGCATGCATGCCTATTATGACATGCCGGAGTTTCCTTGATCAAGGTAACGATATACTCTAAAATGCTGTGTTTGATACCTGGGACACTTGGTGGTACGCGAACATGGGCGCTACACCTACAGGAACAGAGTTACATATTAACACACTATCACTGTATCAGCTGTGATTGTACTTCCTGCGAGACGTGCATTCTCGAGAAACCCAACCAAGGACTTTCCACTAGTGCTAAATATAGATCCAAGCTGTCAACCACAGTTTTGGGCCGTGTTGCGCGACCTTCCTGGTACAAAGAAGTCATGATAATACTGACACTGTCCTTGCATAATTCAGTGGTCTAGAGATAAATAATAAGGAATGTTATGTAGAAATCCATTATCGTCGTTACAAAATGAATTTTCGCTTAAAAAATGCCTTTAGTTTTACATATATGTCCAAACTGTTTCAGCTAATCTACACAAGTTATATGTCCATGGTATAACATATTGATTCTCTTCTGTGTGTTATGGTAACGTATCACAAATTTCAACTGTCTCATGCATATACTTACAAGAAATTCACCTGCCTGTTGAGGAGCACGTATTGTAACAACCCACAGGTCAAGCTGACCAACTGAACCTTTATCAAATACTTGAACACTTTATACCCTATATATAGATCCACATCACATAGACAAAACATCAAACTGGGGATATCCATCATGCCCGTCATCTGGATACCTTCACACAACCATAACGGGTAAGATACATTGCAAAAACTGGTGTGTGAACATGTACGACTAAATGAGATAATATATCCACACTTTTAGTAAATGTACTAACTGCTTCTGGGATTACAAACCGTTATGATTGTTCATTGTGTGACAAAGAGCGTCTGCTTTCGGTTTACACCACAGTTGGTAGTGACGACTGAAACCATGGCAGGGGAGTCATCAGTAAATCTTAGTGGCATGGCAAAGGCCATAGGACGCGAGATCCAGTGTCACTAATATTAAGACCATATCTAAAGGGATGCAGGTCAGTGAACAGCCACTGACGTTGTTGTCCGGTATACCACTGACAGAGTCACATTAATCATGCTTTATCTACCTCCGGTGCAGAAGAGTACGATGTCCATTGTACTGGCTTTCACGGGCTACACATACAATCTGTACAGCAATATCTATTACAACCCAACCCAACCCAACCCACCCACCCATAAATTTCTTGGAATCTTTAAGATAATTTCAATCATGACAAGGAACGAGCTTGTAGTACTTATGAAATGTAACAGACAAAACGTTGTGAAAAATGTTGTTAATGCAAACAAGTGTACCAAAATCGTTTGTGTTCGATTATGAGAAATCATGATCGATTGCTTGGTCGTTTAATCATTATTTAATTTCAATTAATCGGACCACCACTAATTTATAACATAAACTACTTGTCCAATAACGAACAGCTAGGTTACGTTTGTCTCTTCAGATTTTTCCAGACACACCTATTACAATTTCAAACAGATTTTGTAGTGCAAATTTTATAACCTTTTTTATCTTTATAATCCTGTTAGTTTATTCATGTGCTTTTCTTCTATTACGTATAAATAAATCACCCAGACAAACTTAAACTTTCATCCCTGAGGTATGCTCGTGAGAACCATGACAAGTATGGACGCGCAAAGGTTATTGAGCTACAATAATTGTCTTTAGAATAGCCAAAAGCCAATGTTAAGCTAAAAATCTGGCATTAAAAAAATGTGACATACCCTCGTATAATGCTTCTGTTGTTTCAGATAAACGCTAGACCCTATCAGTATTCATGAAGAGTGCACTTACAGACAGACAGTGAGGGTAGTCTAGCAAAAGTAAGATTCAGCATGGCCGAGGAGGACATCGAAATAACGGGACGGCGCAACAAAGTGATGGTAGGAAAGTCGAATGTATGGGTGGACAACCAAACTGGCGCTGAGGTCAAAGGTTTGTTTAAATATTTGTTCAACACAGGTTTATGTCATCATCATTCGTATGCGATTGAAGATAAGACGAAAAACTTTGACATTTCGTTGGAGTAGCACATGAACATAACGTAGCCAGTGTCATAATGTCTCCCTACACAGTGGTATAATGAGGGGGTGGGACATATTATCATCATCTCAGAAATGACATCTCATTTGTACATATTCCACCACATTAATGATATGGGATTTACAAAATACGATCGCATATCTTTCAAGGCTACAGGTTTTGTATACATATGTACGGTTCTGGCATACATATTTATGATATGTCCTGGTTCTGGTATACATATTTATGATATGTCCTGGTTCTGGTATACATATTTATGACATGTCCTGGCTCTGGTATACATATTTATGATATGTCCTGCTTCTGGTATACATATTTATGATATGTCCTGGTTCTGGTATTTATGATGTGTCCTGGCTTTGGTATGTATATTTATGATATGTCCTGGTTCTGGTAATCATAGTTATGATAAGTCCTGGTTCTTGTATACATATTTATGATATGTCCTGGTTCTGTTATTTATGATGTGTCCTGGCTTTGGTATGTATATTTATGATATGTCCTGGTTCTGGTAATCATATTTATGATAAGTCCTGGTTCTTGTATACATATTTATGATATGTCCTGGCTCTGGTATACATATTTATGATATGTCCTGGTTCTGGTATATATATTTAAGATATGTCCTGGTACTGGTATACATATTTAAGATATGTCCTGGTACTGGTATACATATTTAAGATATGTCCTGGTTCTGGTATATATATTTATGATATGTCCTGGTACTTCTATATATGTTTATGATATGTCCTGGTTCTGGTATATATATTTATGATATGTCCTGGTACTGGTATATATATTTAAGATATGTCCTGGTACTGGTATACATATTTAAGATATGTCCTGGTTCTGGTATATATATTTATGATATGTCCTGGCTCTTGCATACATATTTATGATATGTCCTGGTACTGGTATACATATTTAAGATATGTCCTGGCTCTGGTATACATATTTATGATATGTCCTGGTTCTGGTATATATATTTAAGATATGTCCTGGTACTTCTATATATGTTTATGATATGTCCTGGTTCTGGTATATATATTTATGATATGTCCTGGTACTGGTATACATATTTAAGATATGTCCTGGTACTGGTATACATATTTAAGATATGTCCTGGTTCTGGTATATATATTTATGATATGTCCTGGCTCTGGCATACATATTTATGATATGTCCTGGTACTGGTATACATATTTAAGATATGTCCTGGCTCTGGCATACATATTTATGATATGTCCTGGTACTGGTATACATATTTAAGATATGTCCTGGCTCTGGTATATATATTTATGATATGTCCTGGTTCTGGCATACATATTTATGATATGTCCTGGCTCTGGTATGCATATTTATGATATGTCCCGGTTCGGGTATACATATTTATGATATGTCCTGGTTCTGGTATACATATTTAAGATATGTCCTGGTTCTGGTATATATATTTATGATATGTCCTGGTTCTGGTATATATATTTATAATATGTCCTGGTTGTGGTATACATAGTTATGATATGTCCTGCTTCTGGTATACATATTTATGATATGTCCTGCTTCTGGTATACATATTAATGATAAGTCCTGGTTCTGGTGTACATATTTATGATATGTCCTGCTTCTGGTATACATATGTATGATATGTCCTGGTTCTGGTGTACATATTTATGATATATCCTGGTTCTGGCATACATATTTATGATATGTCCTGGTTCTGGTATACATATTTATGATATGTCCTGGTTCTGATATACATATTTATGACGTGTCCTGGTTCTGGTATATATATTTATATGTCCTGGTTCTGGTATATATATAAGATATCAGGTTTTATACATCCAAAAATTAGAGCTATTATTACTTCGTTATATACCTCAGATTTTCATACACAGTATGTTTATCTCCATTCTATCTTAACCGTGTTATTAAGATTTTAAAAACGAACTATTTACCGTTGCGACGGTGCCGCTGCGCTAATCGATTCAGGGGTATATGACGTGTTTATATACCTCTGAATGACTTTAATGATCCAGTCACAACCCAGTATTTACTGAAGTCATGGTAGAATTTAGATTTGTCTAGATATTTACAATTGTTCTTGTTCGGATATATACTGTAGGTACTTAGGAAATATGTACGATTTGTAGTTGTCAACGTATTATAGTACACAAGATTTGCTCATATCGTGGTTTAATGTTTGAAAGACCCTTCCATGACTAAGTAGTTATGATATGTACTGAATGCACTGGTACATGAATATATTGACATCAGTTGGAGTTTGTCCTGCACAGTGGATCATCCACCATTTTCTACACAACCCAACTTGAGGCGGAGAATCGAAGTCGGCGGAGAGGAAAATGAAGTGATGCGTGGCGACGACAGTACCTACGTTAGAATTAGACGAAACACAGGTATGTTATGGGAACGAACATTCCATTGATTATCACACCAATATGAAACTCAGGTGAATATTGTTGCGTCAACAATAGTTTAATGTGTGTGTGTGTGTGTGTGTTATTGAGGTAACACGTGACGTATGCTCCTTAATATGAGCCCTTCCCGTGAGAGAAGCGCGTGAGGCATTTTCATTGTCACCTAAATCCACTATGGACACACATTTTCACCTGAGCTTCATGTTGTTGTGATGTTCTTACACACACGCATGCGCACACGCATACCGCAATTGATAGACACACATATAAATGCATACATGAGATATATGATAATGATAATAGTAATAATGATGATGATGATGATGATGATGATGTGATGATGATGATGATGATGATGATGATGATGATGATGATGATTGTACTGATAATGGGGATTGTGGTGGTGCTACTGCTGCACCGAGTGTTGAGGAAAAGAGTAATCCAGCTGAGCACGTCGCTTGAATGAAGTCGGCGGGCCTGAAAATGAAACAGAAGGCCTTCAGGACCAGTCACTTTCCACTCGTAACCGTTAGTGTGTGATTTTGCATTACAATGTAAATATGGACTGAACTTGGCTGCCAGACACCTTTTCAGTATCTTAAGCGACCCGGTCCTCTGCCAAGACTTTCAGACCCCTTCTGACACTCTGGATCACGCAGGTAGACCACATTCCCTACAAAGTACTTAGTGGGTTCAACTCGGCAGCACTTCCACGGAGAAGGCCCATTGGCCGGCAGGGCTGCGAGTCGATGGGGCATGGATCCTGAGCTGATGATGAACTTTACCAGCCTGACTGGGCCCGAATCACCGCGCCCTATTTAATCCGTAAAACAAAACAATTCATGGAAAACACTCTGTTTATGTGGCGATGTTTTCATACAGCGTATCGTCCTTGCCATTTGTTGTACAACACAACCGCCAATTTTAAGATTATGAGAAAATATGTGGCGTATTGTGAGAACAAATGGCTGTATACAGTTTATCATAATCTGAATTTGCAGACCATCTCAACAGTTTACTCGTCAATGAAATGACTTTTTTTTAGTTATTATACCTATAACATATGCTTCTGTGTCCCTTGCACTTGGTATTTCAGTCTCTTTGTATTGACCAATATTGTGGTCTTTGATCGTCCATAATATTTCAGATAGGATTTCGCCTGGTGACGTCAGTCATCATGGCGTGAAGGTACACGTGACTGAGGAAGGCTCAAGGGGCACGACGATGAGGGACCATGGGGCCATGACGATGAGGAACCTAGAAGGACCACAGGACACAGAAGAACCAGAGGATTTGGTCAAAGTTAAAGAAGATAATGTACCTAACATTCATTTTCGCAAGGAGGTGGAAGGTAAACTCGTTCAGATTGGACACTGCTGTACCATCGTAGACATCCGAATTGATGATCAAGCTATGGACAGACTGGAAAGGGGCGGGGAACTTGTAGGTACTGTACACATAACATTGGTTATATGCATCGTATTTGACACTGGTAGACGAATTAGTTCTGTCTACCCTTCGGTGATGAGCGAATGTTTGAACCACTAGGCTACTGCACTGGTGATAATTGATATACCGTGTTAACAAAATTCAGTAGTAAGGTGAGGTAACATGAGGCTTAATGACCTGTCCCATATGTAACGGCAGCCATACCGACAGATTTGATCCCCGTCTAAATCTTCTAAATACATTTGTAATTCATTTTATGAAATTCCCTTTCCCATGTCTCAATTGTATGTGCATCATGTCGATTTTTATGAGACCTTTGTGAAATTTGTTCTACATACGTTAAAAAGGTTTCAAAACGTCTTTGATGAATAAGTAGCGTATATCATAGTACAGTAGAGGATGGTATAAATGAATGTTAAAGCATCGTTTCAGGAAAGCTCAGCGATGGGAAAAGTATCTCATTCAATTGGGATTTCGAGGGTTCCGAAATGAGGATCAAGAGAAACATTCACTTTAAAGTTTCGGAGGCTATTGACAATTTTACGAGCTTTTACTTGCGAGTTTTAAGGAGGACGATTTTCGTTATTCGCGAAAATTGTTACAGGACATCTTTGAGAAGTACAAAGTTTACATGAAACGGATATTCTTCGGCTCTATCGTGATTGAGGTCGCCCATGCTAGCCAACAGTCAGTACAGGACATGGAGAGCAGGCCAGGCCAACTTATCAACATGTTTAAAGACTTTGTGTTCCTGATTACTAAGCGTAAGGTGGAAGTAGAGGTGTCCTTTGAGAGCGTTCCAACATCTGAGCCAATACCACGGCCCAGATACGGCCAACCGTCGACAACAGAAGCACCAAGGTAGGTATCAATCCAAATCTGTTTCCAGGAATTTCTCATGCTTCCATTTCGTTGTCAATTCAAGGCACAATTATATGCTGGCCACTGCTGAGAAACAGCTGGACTTATGTGTTGCATGCAACGTAAAGTATTGTTCACTGTCTGAGTCTTTTGACAGTGTATATTAGATAATAAGTTCACTGATCGATATCATTCAGGCATTTCTGGTATCATAAAATTATTCAACCTCAATACTTGTATTTCCCCACTATAACTATGACAATGATAACAAACAAAACAATAACAATGTGCCTCAATCAACGTTTGAAAAATATATTTTTTCGCGTGTTTTTGCACGCGAACAGTTTAACGTGTGGCCTCTGTGTGAATCAGATGCTGCCAATCAATACTCTCGATCTATTGAATATATTATCCAAGTGATTCGTGGTGGTGTGTGGGTTTGTGAATAGAGCGCAAATCACAAATCAGTTGAGGTTAAGCAACGTTGGTGACCATGTTTGGCAACTTGACTCCTGGGAGTTTCTAGGACTTCTGTCCTGCCCCACAAGCAAGGGCCTATGTGGTCACACCTTAGGCAAGTGAGTTTGTTCCAAATTGCTTCTGTAGTCTGTTCACCCAGAAGCAAATGGGTACCCGATGGTATAAGTCATATGACTATTAACCTTCTAGCGCCTCACGGGCAGCTTGGGTTATCCGGGGTAATATCATCCATCACGTTGTATGTGCTTAGAGCATGTCCGTGCGACGGGGAGTCCAGCGCTATACAAGTGGCCTTACTATAATTATGTGTCAAGATTTTCGTCTCATCATTTAACATGGAGCATCATGTGTGTTTAAGGTCACTGAAAATAGTATACACCTGACTTTTTATATGTTTGAGGTGACTGAAATAGTGCTCACCTGACTTTTTATATGTTTAAAGTCACTAAACATAGTATACACCTGACTTTTTATATGCAAATTCAATCGTAAATCACCCCAACGATTACAGTATTTATCCATTGGCTGTAACCGGCCGAGAAACCTCCAAGCGTTATGGTAATGGTCAAACCACTCGAACCTGTTATGAAGAAACATAGTCGAGTGATATTCGTCAGAACCGAACCATTATATGTTTGACATAACCATGATATATTATACACACTCACAACCACAAAAAAAACCTCACCCAGACACATTCCCATATCCACACCCACCCCAACACCCACGGGCTTTCATAATCGCCCATAGTTAAGTCAGTTGTGTAAAGTGCACGTTAAGAATGACCTTCCTTCCTTGAATTCATTAAACAGAGGCAGCTGCAACAACGATAGAATGATAGAATCGTTCAGATACATATGCACGTTGGTCCACACGAACAGGGATGTAGTAAGAGATCAAGTGAAATCTAATGCTATCTTTCTCCTACAGAACACAAGCACAAGAGGACGACGAGCTGTACTGTTTGTCAGGTACATGTGCACTTACGCGACCTCTGTATATATGTGTTATATGAGTTGTGGAAGCGATAATATGTCCATGACTTTGGATAGATTTGTAATACTAGTTTGATGCCAAAACTAATATAGTGACGGCTCTACGCTTCGCTTATACACTCAACATTCCGTCTTTTTTAAAAATATCCACACTGAAATGAGATTTTTATACACTGAAGCATCACAATAGGCGGAAGGGGTGGGGGATAAGGTGGGGGTGGGGTGAAGGGGTTCGAACCCTACTGAGCCCCCTAATGCACAACATTAACTTCAATGTGGTCTTTAGTCATTTTCAAGTGTGTGTGTGTGTGTGTGTGTGTGTGTGTGTTTGGTTTCTCTGTATGTACGAGAATATAATTATCATTAAATTGAGTGTGTGGTTTCCTTTACTATTCTGGACCAATGCCGGTTTCATGTTTCTAGCCAAAAACTCGATAAAAAATATTTACATCTAGCATATGCAAAGTGTTAATTGGGGACGTTAGGAACCTTTCATTCTTACATAGGCTATATATGTTGGTGCACAACTCAAATTGTTCATTCTGAATTAGAATACAATGTGAATGGTTTCCTTCCAGATGAGGATAAGCACGGAACATTGAATGCGAAGGAGGCAGATCAATCTGTACAAGCGACTCAGATCAAGTCAATTTTAGGTACAGTAAAAAGAATACAAAAGCAGGTCCATGAGGTTTGTAAAGAAGGAGCTCCTTCCCCCGCTAAGGTTGATACAGCGCTGTCTTGTAATCCAACGTCAGGAGACTCGGACAAGTGTTTACCTCCTGTTCTGGACATTTCTGGTCCTGTCAGCGTTCAGCCTGGCAACACGGCGGCCATAGCAGCATACGCTCAAGAGGAACGCCATGGAAACGTTTTTGTACAAACGTGAGTTGTTCTATAGTTTTTAAGACATGGATCAAATGGGGTTATATTTACCCGACACCTCATTTAAAACAATCTGCATTAAACTTAACTAATTCATTCAAGGATAATATCAAAATTATTGCTTCATATTTCATTTACAAACTGTTAAGGCAAATCGTGAATGTCTCTTCTCCACAGTTCGTCATGCTATATAGATGTATGTTGTTGTGGTGCCTACTGTAAGACATGTATCACAAGTAATCACAACACTATGGAGTAACACTTTTTAAAATGTAGTAGACAAAGAACTGAATCCTCCAAAGCATCGATGGCACACACTGGAGCTCAACAAGAAGGTACTTTATCAGTTCCTGGATGTGAAGTTCATCCAGGAGCAACACGCCATCAATCGGACCTTGACACTCATCCTACAGGAGGTTCCAATCCTCATCTCTCAACAGAAACTAAACAAGAATCTGCAACACAGTAAGGAAGACGTTCTGTAAAGATATCAAATATCATAAAAGAATCTATTTATTTTCAATACGTTGTGGTTTTCGAATTGTAAAGCACGAGGTCAGATGGTATTCTAGTAAAGGAAGCTTCATCGATTAACAGATAACAGTCACAATGTTCTTTTTTAGAAACGTTTTACTAATTGGCGGTATTTTTTGTGAATCTGTTCTTTCGACAGCTCTGTCACGTCTACAGGTGGTGCAAAGCCAAAAGTTAAAGGTGAGCGATAGCTGGTACATTCGGTAATAGTCTTCTGTGATAGATATCTGTACGCGCGAATGTGTGTGATGAATAAACAAGATTAAGAGGAGTTTTGTTGAAACCTGAATATGGATTCCCGAAGATAACATGAATTAAAACAAAACACTATTGAAATCCAATTTGTTCATGTTTTGATATCCATGTCGTTGTTT
The DNA here is from genome assembly GCF_003918875.1 of Haliotis rubra. NCBI lineage: Eukaryota > Metazoa > Mollusca > Gastropoda > Lepetellida > Haliotidae > Haliotis > Haliotis rubra. The sequence continues at coordinate 58,216 of NW_025765115.1, read as the reverse complement.
TCAGGGGCGTCAACAGACAAACTGATGGCATTAGCAAGATCAGCGCTAAGAAACTACTCTGAAGTAGACTTAAAGAAGATAGAGAAGTCAGCACAGTCAGCCCTTGAAGATGGTAAGTGGTGGATACACAATAACGGTGGGCGATAGATGGCCCTTTGAGACGCTTCAGAATGCAAACATCAGCCCCATCTTCATCTACACGTTACGATATGGCAGCCCAAATCATCAACCGTGATATACTTACGAGATAGAGAGGGGGGAAATGTTGTTATGATAATTAATTTAAGCTGTGAGTATGACAATTGTAACGAACTGGAACAGCCCTGCTTGGATGTAAATGGGTTGATCACGGTGTATATAATATGCTATTTTGGCAGTTGGGCAACTTAGAGGTGAATACTTTAAGATTGTCTGTGATAAAGTTGATGCGACCTGTGTCAACAGATTTGTCCCCTCGAGCTCAGTCTCTGGACACCATCCTCTGTCTTGACTGCTCCCAGAGTATGGCTGGTGAAGCCTTCTGTCAGATGAAGGACATCGCAGAAAAATTCATCGATGGTGAGTTCCCAGTCTGCCGCTGAGTACCAACATTTTTTTTACTTAATATTACCCCATGCTGCATTTCAATGCCCGAACCGAAACGTAAACAAACAAACAAACAAACTAGAAAACCATTTTCACAGTCCTCCTTAATGACTATCAGCTGTTCCATTCCAAATATTACATGCGTGTGTTGATGTGTCATAATTAAATAGTGTGATACAAGATGTTCAATTTAGACACCACTGGCTGGGTTTCACAGATCTCTTCTATTTCTAGTTAATGTGGGTAAATCGGTGACGACTTAGTAATTTGACTATAATTGAATGATGCCAGATCATCGATACATCTGAAACTTCAAGGTCAAAATCCCATTCATTGTTGTGGCGTCAGACAGCTAACACGTTCTTGTGCCTGCACATGTAAGTGAATGTATGTTCATATTATGCTCACAACTATTCTCTTTTACCAGTAATGTGTTATGGGACAATCAACATCTGTTATTCTCTAGCCTAGAACCCAGTAACTCATATAATACGTATTCATTTACCGTGAGGCGGTGGTGTAGCCCAATGGCTACTCGTCACGCCAAAGACCCCGGTTCGATCCCCAAAATGGATACAATGTGTGAAGACCATTTCTGGTGTCACCCGCCGGGGTGTTGCTGGAGTATTGCTAAAAATAAAATTAATTTACCGTGATACAGCAAGAACTTTATATGCGTGAAACAATATTCATTTATCAACACTCGGTATGACGTCACATCACCATCCTATGTCCAGGTGTTGAGATGGTCGCTGAGAATCATAATGTGGAAGAGAACGTGGCTGTGGTCACTGTGTCCGGCCGAGCAAGGGTGGTCCAGCAGCTTACTAACGACTACTCTAAAGTCAGAGATGCTCTTGGTCAGTATGAATCTTTGTCCTTAACTCAATTAAACATAACGTAGAACTTGAATAATTGGTTGATCAATTATTTGTTTTTGTCTTATTTCAGAGACATTAAGAAAACCAGAAGGAAGGTCACCACTTTTTGAGATGTTGATCGTCGCTTTGGCAGCAATCCAAGGGAAAGGTGATACATCATAAACTAATAACAACATTTTGCATCTGATGATGAGACTATATATATGCTGGTATTTTACTACGTATTTAGTATGCCAACCCTTCTCAAGGGAATGCAACATGAAACGTAATGCATATTAAATCATTGATGACGATGGTGCAAGTTAAGCGATGCTAACCCCTTTGAATTATCCTCCACTAGGTGGCGTGCTAAGGGTGCATAAACACCGAATCCGACCCAGGATTGTTGTCATCACAGATGGAAAGTTGACGGACGAAAAACAAGATAGCGGCCCCGATATACAGTCAGACAGCGTGAGTTACTCTCACAACTATTCCAATGCTGCTTTATCTGACCCAACAAATTATTGACTTTAATCTAGGAAATTGTGGGGTGGCTGCCACGTACCCAATAAAGAGTTATTATTGTGACGATCACTTGAATCAAAGACGAATATATACGTGAATATACGTCCTTGCTTGAATGAACAACGTGCCAAACTCCGGCTCAGCGGACTTAACATAACATCACTGCCACAGGCTAATTTGCATATCACGTGACCGGACTTTTCTCTTGTTTGTAATCAAACGCGCATATTCATAATAAGAAGAGACTGGACTCACGAAAGCTTTTCGGCGCTCTTTTCATAATGTTTTACATTGTTACATATATATTCTTCCACAACTGCGACAGTGAGGTCTATGACAGTACATATTTAGATATCAAACTGGCTGCATCGTTTGCTCTCCGTCGGCTTCGATGAGAGCACGTGGAACGGTACAACCTATGTAAACAAAGGATCGCTACGCAAATCGAAATAGTGTTACATGTTTTTGGATATTTTCTCAGTGAAACTAAACCATTCTATTAAAGATGTTTAGTTAGATGTGTAGACTCGTCAAAAATAAAAGAGTAAAAGAAATATGTACATTATATTGAATGGACATTGCAAGATGTGACGAATCGTCACATTTTTCTGGCCTGTGCCAGAGATACTATGCTGGCTGGCCGCATGGAACTCTGGGTAGGAGATTGACAACGTGCCAGACGATCTTCTCATGCTCATTTTCTTTTGACGCCATTTTATTCAAGGGCCCCTAACTCTCATTTGCACAAGGGAGGTAATCAGAACATAAGCGACGTTAAAGAAAGATTTGTCTCCCTTAGACTACCAAGGTATCTAATTTAGAAATCAATATGAAATGAGGTAAATATCTCTATGACGTTAGTGAATAGGAATGCCCAGTCTTCACTATTCTATGAAAGATATTCCATTTGATGAAAACGACAAAATAGCTGAAATTGTACAATTATATGAATGGACTGTTGAAGTCACACCTAACATTTACAACAATTATTTTACACAGTTCCAATTAAATGATTATGTAATGATACAACAGTAGTTATTAAAACGTGCTATAAAACGATAATGTGTCAGGTTTCTATATTCAGTCATGATAAGCGTTATACTCCTTACACGGTCTTGTGTACATACATTAACATCTTTTGTGTCTAAGCATATGTTGCATTTATTGGATGATTATATTGTGAATATATGGAATGTTTGGGATGTGTTTCAGGCTAAAGTTCCTATTATCCGTCTAATAACAGAACTAGGATCCAAGAAACACAAGACCAAACCCTCTCCCATTGTTTGGATGCCAGTCGGAGACGCTGACAGAGTAAGATTTGGTGCAGGGATGTGTCTTTATATATGTTTAAGCCTATTTACTTTTTTCATATTAACCGTAAAGGAACCACAATCGCTATGTGAAGGCTTAGGAACAAAATCTAATCGTGAGAGTGATCTTTTTTTAGGATTTGCTGAAGTCTCTAGCAAAACTTGGTAACGGGCAAGTAGCAGAGGAGAAGGACCTACAGAAGCTGATCCGTTACTATAAAATACAGGTACCGTTTATGTTATGGAAATATTGATATCAAGACAATAAAACACATTTTCTTGTCTGAAGATACATTCTACGAGACGTTGAAACCCATTTCAACATAATACTTGAAAATCACTCAATGTCTGCAGCGGCGGCCATGCCTGCCATGAATGAGTCCACCAAGGACACAATGAATGCATTGAATAAGTATATATATTGCTATGTGTAAAATGTGCATGATTGTTGCAGTAATAATATGATTCCATTACAGGACAGTATCGGCAAGATCTATGCTTGTGTCCGCAGCAACATTGACGACTATCCGGATGTCCAGCAGGCCATTAAGGATGTAGCGCAGGGCATTGCAGGGGAGGTCGATCCAAGTGACATTGTAAGCTATGAAGGCTCTACATTATCTCAAACCACCACAGAGAGAGAGAGAGAGAGAGAGAGAGAGACACATACACAAAACACACACACAGAGGACACACAGATCTCTAACTCTGCCTTTAGCGGTCAATCATGGATCATATAACAGAAATGTCCTAGACAAATCCTCAATACTGTAGTGGTAAATAGAAGGATAGGGTTTACAGCCGCAATATGATAACTGGTAGGTAGGTGTTGTCAGATGGGACTGTTCGAGCTGATTATGCAGAAGAAACAGATTTAACCCGAAAATCGTATTCTCTATTATCGGACCAAACAGATTCAATTGAGTTAAATAAGACAAGTAGCAGTGACAATTATGCTACTAGATCAGAAAGCATCGTCTGCCATACCGGTAGCACCCGCCACTATTCCAAACTAGCCGCTACAAATCCATGAAGACGTCTTTTATACGTGTTTTTAAATCGTTTGCGATATGGTATGTGTCACAGTTTGGACGACCCGTGAAGATTAGGGTGATTAGAATTGGTCTTCAGCAACCCATACTTGTCTCTATCCGTGAAGATCCGGGATGATAACTGATCTTCAGTAACCCATACTTGTCTCTATCCGTGAAGATCCGGGATGATAACTGGTCTTCAGTAACCCATACTTGTCTCTATCCATGAAGATCCGGGATGATAACTGGTCTTCAGCAACCCATACTTGTCTCTATCCGCGAAGATCCTTGATGATAACTGGTCTTCAGTAACCCATGCTTGTCTCTATCCGTGAAGATCCTTGATGATAACTGGTCTTCAGTAGCCAATGCCTGTCCTGTCCGTGAAGATCCGGGATGATAACTGGTCTTCAGTAACCCATGCTTGTCTCTATCCGTGAAGATCCGGGATGATAACTGATCTTCAGCAAACCATACTTGTCGTAAGAGGCGACTAACGGGATTGGGTGGTTAGGCTCGCTGACTTGGTCGACACGTCATCGTATCCCAAGTGTGAAGATTGATGCTCATGCTGGTGATCACTGGATTGTCTGGTCCAGACTCGATTATTTACAGACGGCCGTCATATAACTGGAATATTGCTGAGTGCGGCGTTAAACAATAAACTGTTTTGACAGGATGAGATCGTAGCCGCTGTGCGTGACAAGATCGCCAGTGAGGAGGGAGACACGAAGCCTGACGACTTTGACAACGTGTACGAGAACCCTGAGCTTGCACCACTTGGAAGCAGAGTAATCAGAACCAAAGACTGGCGGGGGGAGGATCAGCGCTCGCAGGATGTGGGCACCATCATCAACCACGATGAGAACGAAAGTAAGTTTTGGCAGGGTTGCTGTTGGTCACCTAAACACAAATATACTGAGATAAACAAATAGAGGAACACCGGAAATTTCAAGCGTTTCTTTAATAATTTCCAGTTTTAATCACCAGCTTTGAATAGCGCTGTGGGAGGAAATATGAGAATAAATAACGGAACACCATGAAGTTGTGTTCCCTTATTTGTTTCCCTCAGTATATATACTATCTGTCAATTTTCTCTAACAGTTTAATATAAAGATGAGTTCACTTTTAAGGATGCTCTGACGCCATTATTGAACTGGAGCCAGTATTCGCCATATTCTGATCGCAGCCACTACATTTAGCTCCCGCTCTTAAGCTTTTGTAAAACGCTGTAATTTTACCGCACACCGGAATGAAACCATGGCAACATGACAATATGACTTAACTCATGCCGATTCGTCTTATTTCTGGAATACTTTTTGATGATAAAGTGAATTATTGGTGTTCAGAAATGCAAGAATTAAAGAGTAGAGCAATTCTTACACAACATGTAGTCAAGTCCTACGTGGTATAGGTATGCTATACTGATGATAGGACGTGTATTTTGTGGTGGAATGCATGTGATCCTTATAGATAAGGAAACAATGGTGATCATGATCCTGTTCCATTGTTTCAGACTGGGTGTGGGTCCTCTGGGACAGTGGCGACACCAATCGGCAGCGCTACGATATAAATGGTGTCTTTGACGTCGTTCTAGATGACGGACGTCCTCGCGTCCCGGAGTCTGAACAGTTCCCCCAACTTGGGGTCAGAGTTAAACGAGGTCAACACATGTCTGTTACATACTGTCTGTTTTATACTGTCTGATTCATACTGTCTGATTCATAATGTCTGTTTTATACTGTCTGATTCATAATGTCTGTTTTAATACCGTCTGATTCTTTCTGCATGATTCATTGTAAATCGTATTGGACTGTTGCGAGGACATCTACTGCCTGAAGTAAACATTGTCAACTTAATACAAAATACTAAAAAGCATATCTGTCCCGGTAAATCAGTTTGCTCTCTTGGAGCATCGATAAATACATATCGAAAGGTTGCAAACCTACATGCCCCCGACACGTAATTGGGGTATACTTAGATTCCACGTGCAAACCAACAAACCATGTTATAAAAGTTCCTTCAAGTAGGAAATAAGAATGAGACCATGTGTTATCTCCCTCCCACTCTTCTCTCTCTCCCTCTCTCTCTCTCTCTCTCTCTCTCCCTCGCACTCTCTCTCACTCTCTCTCTCTCTCTCTTGCTCTTGGGCACTCTCTCTCCTAGTTACAAAAGCCCCACTAGATACGATATTAACGGTTTAGTCGATAAGTGAGTATGGACTATAGATTTGGTTGTGCTTGGATGCCAGGTCACTGCTGGGAGTCCAAGAACAATGACGGCGGAGAGGGTAACACTGGCGTCGTCATCAGAACAAGGGGTGATCAGGAAGTGAAGGTGAGAATTATTTTTGGCTTCATGTTTACTTTGCACCATGCATTCGAGGGACATTATCATTTTCATGCAGAGAGGGGACCAATGCAATGGCGGGGGTGGGGGTGGGGTGGGGTGGGGTTTGTGTGTTTTCAGGGGATTCGACCATCCCCTTTGAAAATGACTTAAGACCACATTGAAGATTTTTTTTTTTGCGTTGGCGGAGCCAATGGGGAAAGGGTGTTTCGAACCACCTGACCCCCCCTTTCAAAATTCCTGGATCCGCCTACACACACCTCACACCCTCTCCAATTACAAAAATTGAAGGGGGTGACAACCATTATTGGCATGTGTATATGATTGCGATGAAATAGACTTGAAGAAGTTGAAAGCAAAGTAAACAGTTCAGCTGCAACCACTGACAAGTAAATGCGTGTATACATTTTAATGGTTATAGTAACGGAGTACAAGACCTACGGACATAGTGCTTTCATTGTGTTAAAACAATCTCTTGTTATATATAAGTACTTTTTGAAAGAAAAATCTTTCCAATGAGTATATAAGCCGATTTCATAGGTCGACCAAAATCAAGATTAAAATCGAAGTGATCGCTTGTCTTTATCTTAATTTTCGCGCAAGAAAGAACCAAAACAAATAGGTTCAATAATAAAAATATAAACAGGATCCTTCAAATCTTACATATAGTTTCACCTTACCGACAGTTCTATTCATAACTCATTTATATAGGTGAAAAACGTTTTAATCACCGACCCTATGAACAAACTCATTTAACAATGTAAAGGAGAAGGTCTAGCTGTGGACACAACATTTTAGGCATTTGTATTTCACTTTGACATCAGGTACGGTGGAGTAACGGCAACATCAAAACCCACAAGTTTGGACTGGATGGAGTCTACGAGCTGGAGATATGGTAAGTACTAAAAGCTTAACATTGTTTTCCAAAATCGAGAAAACAATGTAACACTTGATTTTCACATATTCTATAGAAACAGAATGCTTTCTAATATTGATGAGGGCATGTTTTCAGCAATGAGAAATTTTTCGACTTCTGTAATTTCAGAACATAATTGTCTTGGACAACCGAGCCCTCTCTCCAGATAGACCTCGTGTAATCCCATATTAACACGAGCACGTGCTTTTTTCCAGACACATACATGCCAGCCTGTGTCAGTCCCTCATCTACTTATTCATCTGATAACACACAAGCGCACTCACTCACGCACGCACGCACGCACACACACTCTTCGAATGTTCACCAATACACCACAAGCGTGTATCACTATGGTATCTGTGTTTCAGCGAGCCGCTCGTCCACAAGAAACATACAGGTGGAGAGTTGAGGTTCCCTGGACGACCCCAAGATACAGGTATGTTTCATACGAGTATACATAGTGTCACCTTATTAAGTGAGTGAGTTTAGTTTTACGCCGCTTTTAGCAATATTCCAGCAATATCACCGCGGGGGACACCAGAAATGGGCTTCACACATTGTACCCATGTGGGGAATCGAACCCGGGTCTTCAGCGTGACGAGCGGACGCTTTTATCACTAGACTACCCCACCGCCCATGTCACCTTAGTAAAGTTGGATCCTAGGAAACATGACACAGGTATGTGTTTGTTTCACACTTGCCGGTATAGTGCTACATAACTGAAGACTAAACCCCAGGACACAGGTATGTGTTTGTTTCACACTTGCCGGTATGGTGCTACATAACTGAAGACTAGACCCCAGGACAGAGGTATGTGTTTGTTTCACACTTGCCGGTATGGTGCTACATAACTGAAGACTAGACCCCAGGACAGAGGTATGTGTTTGTTTCAAACTTGCCGGTATGGTGCTACATAACTGAAGACTAGACCCCAGGACACAGGTATGTGTTTGTTTCACACTTGCCGGTATGGTGCTACATAACTGAAGACTAGACCCCAGGACAGAGGTATGTGTTTGTTTCACACTTACACGCATGGTGCTACATAACTGAAGACTAGATGCCAGGACACATGTATGTGTTTGTTTCACACTTGCCGGTATGGTGCTACATAACTGAAGACTAGATGCCAGGACACAGGTATGTGTTTGTTTCACACTTGCCGGTATGGTGCTACATAACTGAAGACTAGACCCCAGGACAGAGGTATGTGTTTGTTTCACACTTGCCGGTATGGTGCTACATAACTGAAGACTAGACCCCAGGACAGAGGTATGTGTTTGTTTCACAATTGCATGCATGGTGCTACATAACTGAAGACTAAACCCCAGGACACATGTATGTGTCTATCGGTGTCTAAGTGCCCACACAGTGTCTCCTTACTGAAGGTTGAACCGAAGTACATATGTAAATGAGTGAGTGAGTTAGTGAGTGAGTGTAGTTTTACGCCGCATTCGACAATATTCTAACTATATGGCAACCGTCTGTAAATAATCGAATCTAGACCAGACAATCAAGTGATGAACAGCAAGAGCATCGATCTAGGCAACTGGAATACGATGATTTGTGTCAACCAAGTCAGCGAACCTGACCACCCGATCCCGTTAGTCGCCTCTTACGACAGGCATGGGTTGATGAGGATCAATTCTGACATATTAAGTATTCTATACGTGTATTCATATAGTGTCTCATTACTGAAAGTCAAACCAAAGGACGTGTGTAAGTACACGAAGGACACATGTAAGTATTCTACATGTACATTGTTACGTGTTGATTACCAACAGTTGTGCGAAATAGTTTCCAAATTGTGCTAGCCAGTAGGACTAGCTATGCCTGAAAGTTACTAGCCCACAAAATAATTCTCTGGCCCGAAATTTGAATGTACACATGGGTTTCATCATTTAGCTACTGAAATGGTGAATTTTTTTATCAGGCCACAATCAATTTAAAAGTGTATTTTAACTTAACAAATCGGAGAGAGTGATATATTTATAAAAATGACCCTATGAAAATTCATTAGCCAGTCGGGCCAGTGACTGTGAAGATTTACTGGCCCGACTGGATTTATACTAGCCACGGACCAGCAGGCCTATTTCGCACACTGATTACCAAGTTAGCGAGAAGTGAATCCGACATCAGTCAGTAGAAGAACTTGACGTGAACGTTACAAACAACTAAACAATGTGATATAATTAATACTTGTATTCTGCAATGAACTAAATTTATCAAAAATAATACAAATCACTATAAAGGTATTGAACTTGACAAAAGACGTCAAGACAGACCCATACATGGGAATGAATCTACCCAGCAGATAGAGATAGAGGTGACTGTTTCAGGGTCGGGAAGTCCAGGCCTGGAAGAGGAGGAGGACTCCCGTCCGACCGTGTGGAGATGGCATGACGGATATCAATGGAGGCTGTACCAGGACGACATGCAGGTTAAGATTCACCAAGAGTACAACCGGAAAAAGGACGGGACGTGTTTGGTGAAGAAACGGGATGGAAGGTGAATAGCTACTCTCGATCGAGCATAGACGCATGCTCTCATAGTCTCTGCTGATGTAACAATGTACAATGTACAATGACTGACGTCATTGGTGAAAACGTGTACTTTTACCATTTTCAGCTACCGGATATACTTCAAGTCGATGCAAGAAAAGTCTTTAGAAGAAAACATACGCCATGACGTACAAAGACTCCGTAAGCGTCTACTTTCATTATAGTAATAACTGCAACTGATTTATGTTTGAAATCCCTTAAGGTGTAACAGATATTTGAGCAAAGATTTAGTTTTCATATAAAACTTGATTGTGTTATAAATAATGAAAGCTTCCGCCTTTCCATTCTAATAATTGATACATGCAACGTAAGGTTACAAAATGCCAAATCTACAAAGGCGTTTCAGGTAAATATTGCATTGTCTTTGTGGTACATTCCAGATGTAGACTACGGGGAACTTGCAAATCTTAAAGCAGCGGAATCGCTCCAGGACTAACACAATCATCCCACACCTGGCACCAGGTCTGCGGAAAGGCCGAAACTGAAACTAAAGAAACACCGCAGTTTAGTTAATGTTTACCCGTCATTGAGTGAGAGAGTGAGTGAGTGAGTGAGTGAGTTTGGTTTTACGCTGATTTTAGCAAGATTCCAGCAATATCACCTCGTGTGTGTGTGTGTGTGTGTGTTTGTGTTTGGGAGAACACCAGAAATAGGCTTCACACATTGTACTCATGTGGGGATACGAACCTGGGTCTTCGGCGAACGCTTTAACCACTAAGCTAACCCACCGCCCTTACCCCTCATTGAGAGGGAGAGCTGGCTTCAGTAAGATTAATATGGGAGGAGTTATACAGATGTTTACTACGTGCACAGCGGCGAAACCCACGGCCAGGGGAAGGGTTCTGATAAAGAGAATACACAAAATGGCTGGACGAGATTCAACCCACGTTCATATTTTTCTGGTCTAGCAAACTGTCACGCCTAAGACAACCGGTAAATGTAATAGAATCAGATGAGAGGGCTACAGTGGTGAGCAACTACCGACGTAACAGCAGCAACAACAAAACTTTACAATATTTAAAAAATGAAAAATAAAACCCCAGAAAATGGCAAATGGCCTATAAGCTTGGCTCTCCATAGTAAACCAGCCTCCAGTGGTTGGAGTACAGCATAGTGTGTCTGAAAGGCCAGTACCCCATGTCTGTGGCAGTGGTCGATGAAAATGATGATGATGATGATGATGGTGGTGGTGGTTGTCCGTGGGGTTTTGTACACCAACGGCATAGATGTTTGCTGATGCTATCAAACTAGTTTGTCTGGTTTGGGACACATGACGTATCGGCTGTTATAGGTTCACACACAGGTGCTGTCTCCTCTCTTCTTCACATCCCATCTGGCAAGTCGAAATCAAAGTGGGAACTTGATCTGAGTGTTGTTGTTTTCATATTGATTTAACTGAGAGTAAGTATTGTTATCATAAACATTATTCAACCCCTTCTGTCAACCCAGAGAACCAATTAATGTAAAATAAATATCTGATCCTAAAGTTCTTGTATATGTATCAGCAATATATATATCATGCCATACAGACCACATTGGACCAAATGTGAGTAGACAACGTGTGTGTGGATGTCAATGAATTTGATGCCATGTGTTCATTTTGCCACTCATGAGAACAAATGTATGATCTATGTCCATTCACTCACACTGTAGATGAATGTCATCATGTGTTTGACTTTGTGTTTTCAGTTAACGAATTTTCAAACCGCTGTACCATTCGTTTTCTAAAGACTGACTGACTGACTGGCTGAGTTTAGTTTTACGCCGCTTTTAGCAATATTCCAGCAATATCACGGCGAGGGACACCAGAATTGGGCTTCGCACATCGTGCCCACGTGGGGAATCGTATCCGGGTCTTCGGCGTGACCAGCCAAGGCTTTAACCCCTAGGCTACTCCACCGCCCCGTTTCCAAAAGAAGTTATTTCAGCGTATTTTCATATCAACACCGAAGGAACTGTCCCATTCTGTCGCCACATGTTTTGTTCTGTACAGAACAATTTATGTCTATTTTGCATGCGTTCACTTATAATAATCTCCTCATTTTGGTTTGTTCATATCTTTCAGTTAATAAACTTCTGTTCTGTTCGGCCTTATTGTGTATGAACACCTAACAATAAGCTAACACTGTTAGACCGCCTCGGTGGTGCAGTGGTTAGAGCGTCCGCCCGGAGAGCGGAAGGTCGCGGGTTCGATCCCCGGCCGCGGCATAGCAAAAGACGTTAAAATATGGTACTTGTTGGCCCCTGTCTGGCACTAGGCATTAATGGGTACAACTGGTCGGCTCGGTGTCAGTATATAATGTGTCTGAGTTGGGTATTCATGCTTAACTGCGGCATGGTATCTCAGTGAGCTTGCACTATAAAACCAGCTTAAAGGTCACATGCAACGTAAAACACAACTTTGCAGATTCTGATACCTTTCGGTATGGACTTACCGAAACAAATCATCAAAAATGCAAATTCAACTTATAAAGTTGAAAAATAACGCGATGAAAAAAACCCGTGCGAAATCGTAGTTCAAACGATTCACTAATTTTCCCCCAGCGTTTGGGGGGAATTCAAGTGGTTCCAACAGCTGGGCTGCGCTCATAGCACGTGCGCAGTGAAATAGGTTCGCGCAACTTGGAAGCGGGTTGTCCGGTGAATACTCGGTGAAGGCTTTGGTGTGAGCTATTTTTCTAATGTTTTGTTGATATCTCACAGGCGCGAGCTTTTATATGTTATGACAGTAAATTTACTGTTTATATTATTTCATTTGTCTATTTCACCACACGTTCTTCTTACCGAGTCACTTTCTCAGTTCGATACTTGAAAGCAATGTCATTATTTAGCGTTGACAGAATTTCTAACTGTGATATAGATATGTCGTTGTCACAGACAAAACTCAATGCCTTGTTTTATTGACACATGTGTGTCTGCCTGCCTGTCTGCTAATGACAACATTCAATACACAACTGCGATCACTGACCACATGCAATTTGAACTTAACACCAATCAGGCTATACACCATAAACAAAGTGCATTGATTTATGGCCCGAGTTCGGTCTCTGTCACATTATGTAATTACGCAGACAGGCAGGTGTGATACTTGAACACATAACATGTTATGATGTCTGTTGATTGCAAAATGTTATACACAAAAAATGAGCATGTATTTAGAAAACCCAACATCTCTATATATACACACACACAATGAGCCGTGAGGGCATCTGCAAATGAACCAGCCGTTACACTTGAGTGCACACCCACCCGCTCTGACCTGGCCATTGTGTGTCATATAACATGGACGGGCGACAGTGTAAGCCATCTCTCATGTGACCTGGTTAATTGTGTGTCATATTACATGGACGTGCGACAGTGTAAGCCATCTCTCACGAGACCTGGTTAATTGTGTGTCATCTTACATCGACAGATGGCAGTGTAAGCCATCCCTCACGTGACCTGGTTAATTGTGTGTCATCTTACATCGACATGTTACAGTGTAAGCCATCTCTCACGTGACCTGGCCATTGTGTGTCATATTACATGGACGGGCGACAGTGTAAGCCATCTCTCACGTGACCTGGTTAATTGTGTGTCATATAACATGGACGGGCGATAGTGATAGTGACCTGTAATTGTGCCATCATCGACATGTGACACGTGACCTGTGTAAGCCATTAATTGTTGTGTCATATTACATCGACATGACAGTGTGCAGTGTCATCATCTCTCACGTGACCTGGTTAATTGTGTGTTCATATTACATGGACGGGTGACAGTGTAAGCCATCTCTCACGTGACCTGGTTATTGTGTGTCATATTACATGGACGGGCGACAGTGTAAGCCATCTCTCACGTGACCTGGTTAATTGTGTGTTACATTACATCGACATGTGACAGTGTAAGTCATCTCTCACGTGACCAGCTGGCCATTGTGTGTCATATTACATGGACGGGCGACAGTGTAAGCCATCTCTCACGTGACCTGGTTAATTGTGTGTCATATTAAATGGACGGGCGAAAGTGTTAGCCATCTCTCACGTGACCTGGTTAATTGTGTGTCACATTACATCAACATGTTACAGTGTAAGGCATCTCTCACGTGACCTGGCCATTGTGTGTCATATTACATGGACGGGCGACAGTGTAAGCCATCTCTCACGTGACCTGGTTAATTGTGTGTCATATTACATGGACGGGCGATAGTGTAAGCCATCTCTCACGTGACCTGGTTAATTGTGTGTCATATTACATGGACGGGCGACAGTGCAAGCCATCTCTCACGTGACCTGGCCCTTGTGTGTTTCACATTACGTCGACATGTGACAGTGTAAGCCATCCCTCAACGTGACCTGGTTAATTGTGTGTCATATTACATGGACGGGCGATAGTGTAAGCCATCTCTAACGAGAACTGGTTAATTGTGTGTCATCTTACATCGACAGATGGCAGTGTAAGCCATCTCTCACGTGACCTGGTTAATTGTGTGTTACATTACATCGACATGTGACAGTGTAAGTCATCTCTCACGTGACATGGCCATTGTGTGTCATATTACATGGACGGGCGACAGTGTAACATCGACATCTCACGAGACCTGGTTAATTGTGTGTCATATTACATGGACGGGCGATAGTGTAAGCCATCTCTCACGTGACCTGGTTAATTGTGTGTCACATTACATCGACATGTGACAGTGTAAGTCATCTCTCACGTGACCTGGCCATTGTGTGTCATATTACATGGACGGGCGACAGTGTAAGCCATCTTCATCTCTCTGGTTACATCTTACATCGACAGATGGCAGTGTAAGCCATCTCCTCACGTGACCTCTCACGGTGAATTGTGTGTCACATTACATCGACATGCGATAGTGTAAGCCATCTCTCACGTGACCTGGTTAATTGTGTGTCACATTACATCGACATGTGACAGTGTAATTGTGTGTCACATCTCTCATGTGACGTGACCTGGTTTAATTGTGTGTCACATTACATCGACATGTGACAGTGTAAGCCATCTCACGTGATATCAGTATCCAGCTATATGCGATATCCTAATGAGTATTTTATGATATTTAAAACAATTGTACCTAATGAACAATCGATTTGTGATATAAACATATACATATATGAATAATTTATTTGTAGCCAGTCGCCAACAAGGAACCATGCAACCGACGAAACATGGCGTAATAAACATTAAACTACCTAACTCCTTAGATAATTGATACACACGTGCTGAGCCCATGCATAAAATCTCTGGTCGATGAATTGTATGACCATGACAATTTATTATACCTACATTGCCCTTCTCAACATTGCCTCTGGCTAAGACTGAATATAACCCCAAACTCTCTTTGTCTGTCTCATTTCCATGGAGACGGATCGAATCATTTGTCAGAAGAGGAGCCAATTCCTGGCGTCTCCCGCGGTGATATGAGTGGAAAATTCCCGTCAGCAGCGCTAAACCCCTTCCCACTCCAGCAGTCGTTAACGGGAAGCCGCGCTTGATTGTAGTTACCTCCCTTGTAGCCAAGCCCCCTGTCGCGCTCGTGACGCACTTCCCACGGCAGAAATAGGCTCAAACTGCTCAATGGTTTAAGGGTTTGCCAGTGCGAAAATAAAACTGTGGGCGGTCTTTCCTAGAATGCGCACACTAAGCTAAACGGTTCCCGATATGTTGTATTTGACCTAGGCAGATGTGAGAGCTTGTCGGGAGGTGAAATAGTTTTCACATATTGATGGTGAACGGATCAGCCCAGACTCTTGAGGCCCTGGAAGTGCGTGTCGACGGTGGGTGATATAGACACACTCTTCGAAAGGGTAAACGCGGAAGGTATTGGCTGTAGTATCATATAATTAAAATATGTATCGAGAACAGAAAGACCACAAATAACGATATTGACGATAGATTAACACTGTTTTAATCACTGTAATGGACAACAATATACAACCATACAATATTGTATGAGTTTCTTGGAGAGGGAACTTGGGGAGGGGCTGAACAGAGAGGCAATGAAAATAATGTATTCGATAGTTTAGGAATATTTTATTATTGATATATACAATAATATAATCAAACAATGGTATGACTTAAAGGTGGCGGGAGCTTGGGTATGAAATGCGATGGGGAGGGTAAGCATTGCAGGTGTATAGAGGCCGTATACGAACGTGAATAGTAACACATACATACGTGAACATAATTAAATAGCGTCATTAAGAGATGTTGATAGTAGGTGCATTGAATGAGGTAAAATATTTTGCATGAGGTTTGATCGTAATAAAAATATTGATAAATGTGTATAAATATCACCTGGACGAAGCTGGGATTTACTCAGAGAAAACACACAAAAAAGAAAAAGAAAACAACATTATACAGACCAAGGAACGGATGAAATGTGAAAGACGAGTTTTCTATGTGAAAAATAAAAACATCCTTGTTTCTTTTCAAATGTAGTGAAAGAGGATTAACTTGGCATTATAACGAGCGTTCATCTTATAACGAATAATTAATTTGTTGTGATGAATTTCTCTTGTCAGAAGCAGTTTACGTCTCTGAAAAAGGTATTTTGTATTCTATTTGTTCAACACTGGTAGTACAATAACAATATTCTTAACGTCGTGTTATATATAAGGACATTCGTTAGTATACATTTTTATACATGGAACCTTTTTTATTGAGATAAATTTAAATGATAGAGGTATACCTATGTATAGGCATACTTACATGTTCTGTATGAACAGTGAGGATCGCATGTAGACCATAATTATTTATGAGTATATTTTATATATTATTAAATATACAGTACAATTGCATAATTAATGCGACAGAAGAACTATTTGCTCAGGAGCAGGAGGCCAGCATCGCTCAGGAACAGTACTACTGATATGGCGTGTGAATTGCATAACGACCCAGAATTGGGATACTTATAGTGTCACATTATCTGAAACATTTCATTCTCAAACCCATGTGTATAGTGTGTAAATATATGTGGGCTTCCAGCCAAACACCTCTACACATGCGATCCGCTTTCGCAGCAAAAGCCGATCCAACACCCAATCGATTTTCACGCACGCGCAGTGTGACCTAGATGGTTCAGCAGACATTGTCTCGACGGGTCTGGGTGTAGACTTTGCTCGATTCTCAAGACCCATATTGGGGTTCTGTGATTTCACATTACCTTCATTCATATGTCTTGACTAACTAAAGGACTTACACCGACATTTAAGGTGAGTTTGGATGCGTTTGATCAAGTAGTTTCCATGCTAACGAACAATTTTCTGGTGACCCCCGAACCAAAACAACCATCTGGTGACTTCCCATTTCGCCGAGACGTCTCCAAATCGATACAGATAGCGTTCAGTAAGGCATTATGTCCGATCCAGCCTATATTGTAGTTGTTTTAGCTACCAAGTGCCGAGATACCGGATGTTTGAAATGTGTGGAGTTGTATTTAGTGTGTGTGTCCCACGTTCTATTCCAGTGCAGACACGAGCGAGCGAACCCGCTGGTTTCGTTATCATAAGGGGCCCGGTTAGGGTTGGGAAATTCTAAGAGCATTAAATTCGCTGTAAGATGTGATTCAATATCAGGATATTTACCTAGAAATTTTGATTGAGTTATGATGGCATTTGAACATTACTAACATTATGCTTATCGTTTAAATTGCTTTGTCTTAACTGGAGGTTGTTTATGTTATGAATGATGAGCTACCATTCAGTAGGGTATGTGCAAGGTCTTTTCCGTGCGTTTACAAACTTACCATTGTCATATTGTTGTGCCCATATGAATAATTTTAGATTGACAGGTTTGACTTTTTTAGTATATGCACAGTGTTGTTGTGGTGTTATATCTTGTACATGTTTGCTCTAATACATGATACATGAAGTATCACAACAAATGATTGATTTTCACATCTTCAACCCACACCATGTAACATGCACATGTACACACATGATCTATTTCCCACGCAAGTCATCAATATTATAAGCCATGCAAACTATTGTTTTATTATATTTTTTATTATCAGGAATTGTAGTGATTTTGTTTAGAAACAATCATTAATATCATGAATACTAGGATACAGTTGACTCCTGGCTTTCACTTGTGCAGCTGAGTTTGTCATGTTTATTTGTATTGTGTGGACAATGCTGTTGTTTTTTTTCTAGTGCCAGGTAACATGAATATGGCAAACGTGAGTCTAAGCACCTCTTCATCATTTGTTGTCTGAAGCCTCTTTTGATCTTTCAAGTGTATTTTAGTGATGAGTGAAAATTGCCTTTATGACAACACAAGGTGTAATGTAATTTGAAAAAGCTTTAAGAAACACTGTACGCTGTGTTGTCTTGTGTGAAATTAGCTTCCTCCCAGGAGCTGCATTATCGTGTGTAACTGAGTATTCAGTGTGCAAAATAGTTTCCAAACTTGGTTAGCCAGACAGGCTAGCTATGCCTGAAAGTTTATTAGACCACAAAATAATTCACTAGCCCAAATTCTGAATGTAGAAACTAAGTAAGAGATTACATAAAGGTACAATACCATAAAAAACAAATAAGAAAACACATGTCTGAAATATTTTGTTTATGCTCAAATAAGTCATTACTTATACTTTGTAAATATCTCTTCATCCAATGATCCAATCGATCTCAAACTGTGCAAGTGGATGTTTTGTCAGACAACCTAATCACATTGTAAATCACCAATGTTATGCATTTGTATGAAAGAATCTGTCTATGTAACTGTCAACAAAATAAACAGCAGAACGCAGACTGCTTGCAGAGGGAGGGAGCCAATGACCTGTAACAGCGACAGTGGTGGGTCATAAGGGTCAATGCACTTGCAGTTCATGATAGTTACCTGTGCACTGCACAGTGATAGACCGTTTGGATCATTCACATTGACTACTTCTAGCTGTCATCATGAAAGCTTATTCAGATGATGCTAAATGTTTAACCCCCTTGATGCCGAGTTTTTTTTCAGGCTCACATTTTCATACTTTTTGAAAAGTGAACGCTGTCGCGAGAATTATGCCAAGGCGGGTCCTGGATCAACGTGACGGCTATAAAATTACACAGAAATGTAGAATATTAAATTTCCAATCCGCTGGTATAAATATAAGTGCAACTACCTCGGGCGGTTTGAGAAATAGACCTTGCTAAATGTTGTCCAAATTGTTGTTATCCGTTAAAAAACAGTAAATTTCTCAGGTTTTTATCTCGCACCAATAAAAGCACTGTGCTACGAATGTTTTATTTTGGCATCTTTACGGAAAGTGTGAGCGAAGAAAATACAGCCTGATATCTGAACGACATAAGTGTACATGAATTGGATTTATGTGCTTATGCATATCATTATGCTACCAACATTAAAAATGACTCGCAATAAATGTCAAAAATGGATTTTCTTCTATGACGCCAAACGACGACAGAGAGGTCATACACGTATAATGATAAGGGACATAACTCCGCTATGCTTAATACTAGGTCAATGTAACTCAGATCACATGGAGAGTATTTTTGTGGATACTGACGCTATATTTTCGTTATTTTTGTTCACGTGAACCAAACTATTCCAATTCAAAGTTCCCCAATAAGAGCGGATAATGCTTTGGTAGTTTCACAATTTATAAGAAAAGATGACAACGTACTACATGTGAAAGCGCGTAATAGCGATTTGCATGGCCCTATCCGATATATAAGTTAGTTCTCCGATTCCCATATTCTCCTGTTTGTGTAGATGTATTTTGACTAATTTTGCATCGTTATTACAAGAGTACTAGCCATATCTTCAAATGTAATGAAATTGCTGAAAATAATACAACATTTTAGTTGACGTCATTGCTTGTTTTGTGCATTTTGCGACGTCGGAAAAAGACGACATTGGTATGCTGATTGGTATATATCTCACCCAATTTCCATTAATTTTGTGAAAGGGTTTCGGCTTCTTTGTCAGGATTAACACTCTTTAGACAAAACATAAAATGACTGTTTTTTTCATTTAAATAGTGTCCTGAATATATCAACAATTAGACAGTTTGACTGTGTATCTTATCATGAGCAACACGCGCACCTGTTTGGCATCAATTTAACGTAAATGAAAAATAACATTTCACAACACCAATATTTTGTTTAGGATAAGAATTTTCTTTATTTATGATTATGTAGCTATTTCTCTTCATAAGTATGCAATGGAAGATGCAAAAAGATAGCTTTTATAGATGGATCTAGTAATGCACTATATATTAGAATATGGATGTAAGATTTGTCTAAATTAAGACATGACATGGTTTATATATTTTAAACAATTTTCGTGATAAATATAGTTAGAGTTTGATATCCTGTCATCACAATATTGTTAAATCGAATATGAATTGATTATATTATCGAAAACAATGATAGTGAATCATGAAACGCTTCCTCGACAAACGCCAAGATCTGGCCAATCAATATACATCATTGTTTTCTCTATAAAACGACACAGAAATGTGCAAAGAACAAGACAATTCCTTTAAATGTGTGTGCATATACATTTCATAACATACATAAATCATTTTCATTAAATATTATCAGCTTTACTTATAAGGTTTAATGAAATCGCCGTTCATTAACCTGTTCATGTCAAACTGCAATATTAGTTCAAATGCATTGAATATTGTACATCATAGGAACTAAAGTAATTGCAGTTATGGCTACGTTTGATCTTCTAACACTTGTGTAAAGGTTTAGAATATAATGTACTGCACTAAATGTGTCAATTTCTTATGTAAATATTATTCAAACAATCATAGATTGTTCAAAGAATAAAACACTGTAAGCCCTATATGCACGTATGATATGATATTGGACAAATGTAGATACTGAAGTGAGTTTCATGAAAAAGTGTCTGAACGTTACTCAAAATAAACATCATAATACTGAGAGGGTGATCGGAAGGATTGGGCGATTGTGTTTACTCTTGTTCAACCGACCTTCACCTCAAAGAAATTGCCTAATATGTACAACAATGTTGACGTATGACATCACTACCGATGACCTCTTTCTTACAAAATGGCGGCTTTGCTGACAAGGATACACAGGATTTTGCGAGGACCCTTCCATTGATTCAGTGATCGTTTGTACATAACTATGACATGTAAGTAATCAGAATGATTCTGACTATCTGTGTATTGTTATATGTTTTTATCGCTTTCACTGTAAGAAAGAGAAGAAGCCAGAAATGCTGATAATTACACTTTGTCGCTCTGCGGATTTTAAGGCCAGTCATGGCCACGCTGCACGGAAATTTTGACAATTTCTGATGAATTATCAAATCATTGCATTGTATCTATTTATAATTTCCTATTTCTTACTACTTATACTCTTTCCATGCATATTCCAAATGTATTGAGCCATTGCAAGCAATGAATAGACGGATGAATGTTGGAAAAATTTCAGAAAATGCTACGCAAATGTAAAAATCGAATTTGTCTTTGTTTACATTTGGAACCAGCAAGTCTTTGGAGCACGCCAGTTCGCTTTCACACCCAATATGTTTCGCCCTCATTTTATCTGGACAGTTGGTATTGGTGACAAAGACCAGTTGCAATTTGATTCTAAAATGTATGGGGAATTCAGTGATGCATTTTTCGGGCTGAATATGAAATATACCTGATGTAATAGGCGCCTCAATACCGCCTTCGCTAAACATGATTTTGTAAACACTATCCAATATGGCGGAAAGCGCCTTCACGGGCGCTCGTGTAAGTGTATTTTCGAAAACATCCCAACCGATTCTAGATTCATCGGCAACGCTTCAGAATTATCATTAGCGCATTTCATGTAAAAGTGATATCAGTGTTAATTAATATGTTATTTTTTAAATTCAATACTCCCAGGAATTATCCGATTTTCACATTTCAAAACATACAGCAAATAACGCTGTGAATCGCGATTTCGTACTTTGTCAAAAATGACGACATTTTTTATGAAGCCTATTTTGAAAGGTCATTTTCAGCACTTGAGCTTTGTCTAAAATAGTAGTGGATGGTATCAAGAAACAGGACATTTCCCGCAGAATTCGAAATTGTGAAGTGTATTTGTGTGCGTGGGATATTTTGATTGTTATTGGACTTGAAATTGAGGGTTGAAGGGGAAGGACATATATGTCCCTGTGGCATCCAGGGGGTTAATTAGAAATGTGTTGAATTTTTTTTAAAAAGAGAGCAAACGTAGCAAACCGATTTATAAGGTGTCGGATTACATGAAACTTACAACTTTTGCTCTTGGCATGAAAAAGAACATCGTGCTAAAAATTGTGAAAAATAAACCAACAACCAAGAAACAAAACCTTGTACAAAAAGGTAGGCATCCAAAGTTAGATTCTTTTGACATCAGGGTCATCAGAGATGTCATTCGCCAGCTATTTGCTAGAAATGAACACCTGTCCACAAGAAAGTTAAAACTCATCCTTGCAGAGGATCACGACATTAATGCTGCTAGGTTTATGCTAAGCAAACTACTGCTCAAATTTGGATACAAGTACAAGAAGGTAGCAAACCAGAAACTTGTAATGTGTGAGAGATCTGATATTGCGAAAAATAAGGTGTAACTATCTGAGAGAAATTAAGCAGGCAAGAGAGGATGGGTTCGAACCTATATATCTGATGAGACCTGGGTCAATGCAAACCATACTGCTGTCAGACAGAGGCTACCCATTGATCCCAGTGATAGTAGGAAAATACCAACAGGCAAAGGTGAACGGTTAATCGCTCTTCATGCTGGTTCCCACCGTGGATTCCTACCTGGGTGTGATCTGGTATTTCGGCCAAAGAGCACATATGGTAGGGACTATCATACAGAAATGAACTCAACGGTTTTACACAGTATGTTGAGGAACAATTGTTGCCAGCTCTGCCTTACAAAAAGTCTTGTTGTCATGGACAATGCTACTATCACAGTGTTCGAGATCCAAACAATAGGTGCCCAACCTCCAATACAAAGAAGTCAGATATGCAGCAATGGCTAACAAATAACAATATACAATTTTCAATTAAGGCCACTAAACCACAGTTGTACTCTTTGATTAAACCTAACAAACCTACACCCAGATATAACATTGACAACATGCTACGCCAACACAGCCATACGGTCTTGAGATTACCACCGTACCACTGTGATCTCAACCCAATCAAACTTATTTGGGGAGACCTTAAAAGTACAGTTGCCCGGAAAAATCAATCATTCAAGTTGAATGATGTCAAGCACATTGTCAACACTGCTATATGTGACATTGACATTGCACGCTGGCATGCATGTGTTGAACATGTCAAGAAGGTGGAGAAAGAGTACTGGCTCAAAGATGGCTTGAAGGAGCAAACAGTTAATCCAGTTGTCATTCGTCTGACCCTGATGATTCCTCTGTGGAAGAATGGAGTGAACTTGATGAAGTTTAATTCTATTATTATGTTTACAGATAATAATAGTATCCAGCCAGATATGCTCTCAGAGAAATATGACTTCTTTTAACAATGACAGCACTGACTAATTCCAACAACTTATAGTGTAACATGAAACACTCCATTTCACATAAAATTATCATGAAAATATAAATACTAACTATCTATATGCTTAAAGTTATTAGAAATGCATTGTTTAATTTGGAATGTGAACTACATCAAAACATAACACTTTTTGTCTTCATTCTATCTTTTCTTCAATGAGTGTGCATGATTGTGTGTGCTTGTGTCCCAGGAACGGGCTTTAACAGTTGTTGAGTTCTAACCATAGGTGGTCCGATTAATGATTTAGTGTAAATATACTTTCTGTGTTCTTTAAATGCATTTCCACTTAGGTACTGCATAAACAAAATATGACATTAACATTACAAATTTAAAGATTTTAACCTACAGAATAATTCTCACAAATGGGTTTTGTGGTTAATGTTGAACAACTCAGAGAAACAAACTCTGTAGGATGGTTAACAGTTGGCACCCACCTTACCCTATTGACGACCTGTGACACCTCTTCATACCTGTCACGTGCATAGCTGACCTTACATTGGACGAACGTTGACCTTTATGACCCACCACTGCCGCTGTTACAGGTCATTGGCTCCTCCCTCTGCAAGCAGTCTGCATTCTGCTGTTTATTTTGTTGACAGTTACATAGACAGATTCTTTCATACAAATGCATAACATTGGTGATTTACAATGTGATTAGGTTGTCTGACAAAACATCCACTTGCACAGTTTGAGATCGATTGGATCATTGGAAGAAGAGATATTTACAAAAAACGGGTCCACATGCATTTCATGCCAAACCATATGTACACTTCGCCCAGGAAATGAAAAGACACAAGTTGGGGCTAGTAGTACTAGTAGACACAAACATACATGACACAAACATACATGTATTTCACAATAGGAATCACATAGACTGCAATTAGGGCATTGATAGACTGTTATATTCATCTAAATCATGATATTTTGGTAAGCACTATACCGGACACAGTGTGGACTAGTAGTGGAAAATATATGCTTCATTATATGTTCCTGTATCATTAGAAATATAATGTATCACGAACTTATGTATGTAGAGAAGTATTCTTGGTGGATAATGTTTGTTTTCATTTTCCATCCAGACTATGAATGGACAACATACCCAAGTGTTCAGACCTTGAGTCCTTTGTAAAACGTTAACTGGAAATACTACTGCAGAAAATTGTTGATTCGATAAAAAAATGAAAGCCGCTCTCATTCAAATATTTGAAATTGCACTCCTTGGCCTTTCTTTGTTTTTGATACTTACATACAGCAAACACTGACACAGTGCCTAACATGCTTAGTCCTTGTAGGATTCCTGAGGCTGATACACAGCTCTTCAGACAATTTGGTAATAATTCCTCAAATTTGGTAGTTAAGAACATGCCCTTAGTTTGCAACCTAGCTACTTCTCTGTAAAGGTGGTAACCGAACCATTATTGAGATAAAGGCATTACATTCATAGTTTGGCTCTTTGATGTTGAGTGTAATTTTGAAGTATGTTTGAATTTAAGTCTAAGGATGTTTGTTTAAGAAAATGTAGGTGTTAATATAGTTTAAAAACATTTCCAAACTTTTAACATTTTGCCTTAGCTTCTTGTCACAGGAACCTAGTTTGAAACCCTAGCAAATCCTTCACCTGATTGTTATGTACTCAGGTGGGTGAACCTGACCTCTTGTATGTCACATGTTATACTTGATGGATTTGAAAACATGCAATTGTCAGTAAAAATCATCCTAGGTTTTGTACAGGCTGATTCTTAACAGACCTATATTTGAGCGATTTTATGTCATGTAAATGTTTGTATTTTACAGATTCTTTTAAACAATGGCGGAGGCATGTACTCAAACAGATCTGGCATCTGAGGAAGATAGTGTGGAAATGGCCAGGGTATGTAATTGATGTACAGTATATTGCTGTAGTTAAGCCGAAATTTTGAGGACCAAAAAAACCAGTCTGTACATGGGGGTCAGCTTATCTACGGGTAAACTTTTGTCAACAGTTTTTCATGGGGTAAGAAAATGACATCAATATGATAGTGATTGCTGTGAATAATGTGGACCAAAGCTGTAAATATCGGAGAATAAACTTGTATTATTACCCCCGCAACAACAAAGTTGTGGGGGTATAGAAACGCAAGGCCTGTAAGGTCCAGATTTTTGCTGTTTCCATGGAAACATGACTTAAGCTGCTTAATTATGAGGATGTCATCTTGTCAGGAGCAGATCTCCTAAACTATACATGCTAGCTTCATCAAACTTGGTACACATATCAAGCATGATCCATAGACGCGCATTTGATGGTTAGACCCAGATACAAATTTATTAGTTTTCCTTATCCTGACTCATGTATTATTGCTTGTCTCCTTCCTTTCCTAACGCTAGTGGAACACTTTGTATCTCCTTTTGAAGCCCCTTCCAAAAAAAAATCAGACGTGAAAATCACTACTCACCACGGGTTGTCTCCCCTCTGGTTTTGGCGGAAAACGGCACCACCGCATCTTCCCATGCTTCACTCTCCTTCTTACCCTAGTGGACGGTTGGGAGAGCCTTCGTGTCCACACGCACTATATCCTTTGATTAATTAGTTATTTCCCTATAAGTTACCTTTATAAGGTTTCAGGAGCATCCTTCTACAATATGGTTTGAAATTTATTCGTAATTTGACTGTTTATTCACGGTTTTTACGGATTGTTCAGTTGTTTACATTTCATGAAAACCTGTTTTTGTTGTAGGTTTAGGGTTATCTGCTGCAGACCCGCATTTACTGTGCCCCAGTTGCACAAAAATATGTACTTCCAGCCTCGCTGTAACTTATGTCAGCAATTAACACAAATTCAATTTAATAATTATTATTTCTCTGTACTTAGGCGCGCATAAGGATAAATCCAGACGACTTTTGCAAGTCATGGATAAACCGGCTGAGTCCCTCAAGAGCTGTCTATCAAGTTGGCAGACGACATACTCCATCCAGTGACTCCGCCGGAGGCGCCCTCTGAAGATGGGCGGATGATGTCTGCCATTACATCAAGAAAAGGTCTTCTACATCGGACAACTCCCTTAACCCATACTGGCGAAGAAGAGGCCATCTTCAACGCGAGAAGAAATCTTACACCCCTAAGACTTCAAGCAGCTCTCTACCGGGGGAGTTCTTCGCGAGATTACGAGGACCTTTTCGGCAAATCGGGCCCCGATGGAAGAGAGAGGACTTTATGATGAGCTGCTGTTGATCATCCCAGAGATACAGCATAAGAAAAGGAAGCAGGCCTCAGCAACGGTAACGCCAGCAGCCCCTATCTACGCAGTCCGAAAGTTACCTTCTACACTGACAGCAGAGATCCATGAGGCACAGCGATCCCTGACCATATCACAATTACTATCTCAGATAATTTACATCTCTACAATGGTCGCAGACATTCAACCCCGGGCCTTTTATGCAGCAATTCTCTCAACAGATGATGGAGATGATGGAGAAGCGCCACAAGCAGAAAGAGCCTCACATGATGGACAGCCAGGCGCTCTCATGCTCAAGTCATCAACCTGAGAGAGGATCCAGACCTGCATGAAAGACCCCACACTGATGATACATCTGAGAGGCCCACCAGAGAATCTAGCTCTAGGACTAAGAGCAGATCTACGCTTACATGACGCCAGCAAACCTGCTTGCGCGGGACGGCATGCTCTTCAGAACCAATGAGATCGCCATCAGATGATGAGGCTAATGAAGAACCTTCTCGCAGGGCTACCCACTTCGCAGAGAAAAGAAACCTACACACCACCTAGAAGGTCGAGAGAGCGTTTCGGGACTCCAGACCCTCAACAAAATCTCTCACCTCCTGCACGGAAGGTCATCTGAATTATCTTCAGGAGCCATTAACAACAAGATCGTCCACGCAGTCTTCCTGGAATACATTGCCAGGAAGGCAATCCCGACTTAAGATTGCAGATCGCCTCTTAGAACTACACGTAGTTCAACATGCTCATCCCCCACATAGATCGCCACGTAGATCGCCACGCAGATCCCCAACAAAGGATGGTCAACGATCTTATGCCAGTGGACATGATACAGAGGACAATGGCGTATCATATTTCTCGACTCCAGAGAGATAAAATATTGGATGGTTAATGGACTGGACCTAGCATCACCCACAGGCCCCCACTTCGCGGTCAGAAAATCGATAAACTAGGCCCCGGTTTAGTATCAACACCCCCTACTATATAATACATAAAGGTTCATCACAGAAATACGGTGACATGATCGAAAACCGGACAATTACGCTTATCACGCCAATTACTATATCGTGATTTTAAAGGTCTCACAAGTATCAAAAGCTTTTTCGTCCATATCTCCGGGATGTATGTAGGAGGCATATAGCAGTGCACTTCCTGTCTAATTCGACCAGCTTGGGACCGCACTAAAAAGTCCGAATTATACAGTAGTCCGGCAATACACAGATTTTAATGGAGTTATCTCCCTATTATCAGTAAAATTAAAATTATAAACTATTTTTCGCAATGTTATTGAAAACAACGATTCTCGGACACCTGCTTCGCAGCTGGTCCACAATAACATATTGTCAAAGAGCAAAATTCATGAAATAAATTGAATAAACTAATGAATGAAATCAAACAACATTCATAAAAGTTGTCAAACGCATATATAAAAATTACTATTTCCATCTGTTTGTGCCATCATGTAATGTAAGTCAAGTCACTTGACAAGTGACATCTCGCTCTCGCCAATCAATCTTCACTACCGACACGAAGTGTTCAATGCTAAAATATATATACATGAAGCATTTTTTGGCACAGGTCATAGCCTAGCACGATAAGTCGAATACGCTCCATCATTTACGTGATAGGTAGCAATTCCTTACTTAATATGTTCAGAATAGCATTATTTTACCCAGAACTTTTGTCTAAATCTAAAAGTTTTCGCATTTGCGACCGTATCCATTGCCGTAATATGATTAGCTGCCTTAGGTCATGTGTCTGATTTTGACCAATCACTTCACCCTGATAGCAGACTGTATTTAAAAGCGCCATTAGAAACCAATCTTTATCCACAAAATCGCTTCTTACAACTGATTGATATCACACTGTGTCCAAGCGGACTTCCTGCTCAGTCCTAATTATATAGCAATGTTTTTACATGTAACTACCTTATCGGGCCGACACTTTGGTCCAAATCCAAATAATGAGAGTCCGAGATACAGAACTTTTTATTATGACAACAAAGAAGGATTACGCCGGACCGCGGAGTTCAGTCCTGTTTATACAGCAACCGAGAAAGACAGAGTCCGAGCTTTGACAGAGTGCACTGTACGCGCTTTGCGTGGGGATGCATTTGATGGGTTTTACTAAATCGCCAAATCGACCTAAGTTGCAGCGGGAAGTGTACAAAACTAGGTCGCCAGCTAATCAAATTGGCCAACACAGCACTGAATGAATTTCGTTTCTTTAAAATTTATTTGTACTCGTTTCTTTTAAAAATTATTCTTTACCAAGATAAAACATCAGATAGTGACATCTTGATGATAGACGCTTGGGTTTCCTCTCTCATTTTCGCGACGCATTTGTTGGGTCATTTTATTAACTCAATCTGATTATGATTGACGATCTAGTTTTGTACAATTTCCCGCACAGCAACTCGGTCTTTGGCGCATTTAATAAAACCTATCATCAATGCATCCCCACGAAAGTTTATGTACAGTGCACTCTGTCAAACTCGGACTCTGTCTTTCTCGGATTGCTGTATAAACAGGACTGAACTCACGGGTCCCTCGACGTAATCCTTCTTGTTGTCATAATAAAAAGTTCTTGTATCTCGGACTCTCATTATTTCGGATTTCGACCAAAGTGTCAGCTCCGATAAGGTAGTTACATGTAAAAACATTGCTATATAATTCGGACTGAGCAGGAAGTCCGCTTTGGACACAGTGTGATATCAATCAGTTGTAAGAAGCTTATTTTATTGGATAAAGATTGGTTTCTAATGACGCTTTTCGCCACAGTCTGCTATCAGGGTCGCGGATTGGTCAAAATCAGACACATGACCTAAGGCAGCCAATCATATTACGTAACGGATACCGCCCTCGTAAAACTAAAACTTTAGATTTAGACAAAAGTTCTGGGTAAAATACGCTATTCTGAACATATTAAGTAAGGAATTGCTACCATCAATGAAATGAAGCTGAACGATTCTGGACTTATCGCGGCATAGGCTATGACCTCCAGCCAAAATGCTTCATGTATATATTTTCGCATTGAACATCGTGGTCCGAAATGAAGATTGATGCGCGAGAGTCAGATGTCACTTGTCAGTGACTTGACTTACATTACATGATCGCATCAAACAGATGGAAATAGTAATTTTATATGCACGCTTGACAACTTTTATGAATGTTGTTTGATTTCATTCATTAGTTTATTCAATTTATTTCATGAATTTTGCTTTCTTGATTAATGTTATTGTGGACCCGCCGTCAAGCTAGGTGTCCGAGAATCGCGATGTTTTCAATAACATTGCGAAAAATAGTTTATAAATTTTAATTCTGCTGATAATAGGGAGATAACTCCATTAAAAATCTGTGTACTTGGGACTACTGTATAATTCAGACTTTTAAGTCGGTCCCAAGTTGGTCCCTAATTAGACAGAGTGCACTGTATATGCCTCCTACATACATCGGAGATATGGACAAAAGCTTTGATACTTGTGAGACCCTTTAAAATAATGATATAGTAATTGACGCAGCGTAATTGTCCGGGTTTCTCATCATGTCACCGTGATTTCTGTGATGAACCTTTATGTATTATATAGTAGGGGGTGTTGATACTAAACCGCCTAGTTTATCGATTTTCTGACCCGCAGTGGGGCCTGTGGGTGATGCTAGGTCCAGTCCATTAGCCATCCAATATTTTATCTCTGAGTCCTAAAATATGATACCGCCATTGTCCTCTGTATCATGTCCACTGGCATAAGATCGCTGACCATCCTTGTTGGGATTCTGCGCGGGCGCATCTACGCGGCGATCTATGCGGGGATGAGCATGTTGAACTACGCAGTAGTTCTAAGAGGCGCATCTGCAATCTAGTCGATCGGGATTGCCTTCCTGGCAATGTATTCCAGGAAGACTGCCGTGGACGATCTTGTTGTTGACGCCCTGAAGATAATTCAGATGACCTTCACAGCAGGTGAGAGATTTTGTTGAGGGTCTGAGTCCCAAACGCCTCCCTCGACCTTCTAGGTGGTGTAGGTTTCTTTCTCTGCTAAGTGGGTACCCCAAGCAGAAGGTTCTTCATTAGCCTCATCATCTGATGACGATCTCATTGTTCTTGAAGAGCATGCCGCCCCAAGCGCCAAGTAGGTTTGCTGACGCCATGTAGCGTGATCTGCTCTTAGTCCTAGAGCTAGATTCTCTGGTGGGCCTCCCCTAGATGTATCATCAGTGTGGGGTCTTTCATGCAGGTCTGATCCTCTCTGGAGGTTGATGACTTGAGCATGAGAGCCGCCTGGCTGTCCATCATGCGAGGTTCTTTCCCTGCCGGGCTTCTCCATCATCTCCATCATCTGTTGAGAGAATTGCTGCATAAAGGCCCTCCCCGGGTTGAATGTCTGCACCATTGTAGAGATGTCGATCTGAGATGGTAGCGACATGGTCCAGGGATCGCTGTGCCTCATGGATCTCTGCTGTCAGTGTAGAAGGTAACTCGGACTGGCGTGATAGGGCTGCTGGACGCTACCGCTGCTGAGGCCTGCTTCCTTTTCTATGCTGTATCTCTGGGATGATCAACAGCAGCTCATCATAAAGTCCTCTCTTCCATCGGACGATTTCAGGCCGAAAAGGTCCTCAGAATCTGCTAAGAACTCCCCGTGAGAGCTGCTTGAAGTCTTAGGGGTGTAAGATTTCTTCTGCGCTGAAGATGGCCTCTTCTTCTTCGTGATGGGTTAAGGAGTTGTCCGGCTGTAGAAGACCTTTTTCTTCATGTAATGGCAGACATCATCCCACTTCCATCTTCAGAGGACGCTTCGCAGGTCACTGGATGGAATATGTCGCCTGCCAACGATAGACAGCTCTTGAGGGACTCAGCCGGTTTATCCATGACTTGCAAAAGTCGCCTGGATTTATCCTTAGCAGCACTAAGTACAGAGAAATAATAATTATTAAATTGAATTTGTGTTAATTGCTGACATAAGTTACAGCTGAGAGCTGGAAGTACATATTTTTGTGCAACTGGGGCACAGTAAATGCTGGTCTGCAGCAGATAACCTAAACCTACAACTAAAACAGGTTTTCATGAAATGTAAACAACTGAACAATCACGTAAAACCGTGGAATAAACAGTCAAATTACGTAATAAATTTCAAACCATATTGTAGAAGGATACTCCTGAAACCTTATAAAGGTAACTTATAGGGAAATAACTAATTAATCAAAGGATATAGTGCCGTATTGGAGACACAGGCGCCTCCCAACCGGCCCACTAGGGAAAGAAGGAGAGAGTGAAGCATGGGAAGACGGGTGGCTCGCTTTTCCCCGCCAAAACCAGAGGGAGACAACCCGTGGTGAGTAGTGATTTTACGCCTGATTTTTGGAAGGGAGCTTCAAAAAGGAGATACAAGTGTTCCACTAACGCTCGAAAGGAAGGAGACAAGCAATAATACATGAGTCAGGATAAGGAAAACTAATAAATTTGTATCTGGGTCTAACCATCAAATGGCATCGCCTATGGATCATGCTTGATATGTGTACCAAGTTTGATGAAGCTAGCATGTATAGTTTAGGAGATCTGCTCCTGACAAGATGACATCCTCATAGTCGCAGCTTAAGTCATGTTTCCATGGAAACAGCAAAAAATACGGACACACAGACGATATGCTTTTTATACCCCCACAACTTTGTTGTTATGGGGTAATAATGCAAGTTTATTCTCCGATATTTACAGCTTTGGTCCACATTATTCACAGCAATCACTATCATATTGATGTCATTTTCTTACCCCATGAAAAACTGTTGACAAAAGTTTACCCCGTGATAAGCTGACCCCCATGTACAGATTCTGGTTTTTTTTTGGTCCTCAAAATTTCGGGCTTAACTACAGCAATATACTGTACATCAATTACATACCCTGGCCATTTTCCACACTATCTTCCTCAGATGCCAGATCTGTTTGAGTACATGCCTCCGCCATTGTTTAAAGAATCTGTAAAATACAAACATTTACATGACATAAAATCGCCAAATATAGATCTGTTAAGAATCAGCCTGTACAAAAACCTCTGTTTTCATTTCAATCAGGATGATTTTTACTGACAATTGCATGTTTTCAACCATCAAGTATAACATGTGACATACAAGAGGTCAGGGTTCACCCACCTGAGTACATAACAATCAGGTGAAGGATTTGCTAGGGTTTCAAACTAGGTTCCTGTGACAAGAAGCTAAGGCAAAATGTTAAAAGTTTGGAAATGTTTTTAAACTATATTAACACCTACATTTTCTTAAACAAACATCCTTAGACTTAAATTCAAACATACTTCAAAATTACACTCAACATCAAAGAGCCAAACTATGAATGTAATGCCTTTATCTCAATAATGGTTCGGTTACCACCTTTACAGAGAAGTAGCTAGGTTGCAAACTAAGGGCATGTTCTTAACTACCAAATTTGAGAATTATTACTTCAAATTGTCTGAAGAGCTGTGTATCAGCCTCCAGGAATCCTACAAGGACTAAGCATGTTAGGCACTGTGTCAGTGTTTGCTGTATGTAAGTATCAAAACAAAGAAAGGCCAAGGAGTGCAATTTCAAATATTTGAATGAGAACGGCTTTCATTTTTTATCGAATCAACAATTTTCTGCAGTAGTATTTCCAGTTAACGCTTTTACAAGGACTCAAGGTCTGAACACTTGGGTATGTTGTCCATTCATAGTCTGGATGGAAAATGAAAACAAACATTATCCACCAAGAATACTTCTCTACATACATAAGTTCGTGATACATTATATTTCTAATGATACAGGAACATATAATGAAGCATATATTTTCCACTACTAGTCCACACTGTGTCCGGTATAGTGCTTACCAAAATATCATGATTTAGATGAATATAACAGTCTATCAATGCCCTAATTGCAGTCTATGTGATTCCTATTGTGAAATACATGTATGTTTGTGTCATGTATGTTTTGTGTCTACTAGTACTACTAGCCCCAACTTGTGTCTTTTCATTTCCTGGGCGGCGTGTGTACATATGGTTTGGCATGAAATGCATGTGGACCCGCTTTTTGTAAATATCTCTTCATCCAATGATCCAATCGATCTCAAACTGTGCAAGTGGATGTTTTGTCAGACAACCTAATCACATTGTAAATCACCGAATGTTATGCATTTGTATGAAAGAATCTGTCTATGTAACTGTCAACAAAATAAACAGCAGAATGCAGACTGCTTGCAGAGGGAGGGAGCCAATGACCTGTAACAGCGGCAGTGGTGGGTCATAAAGGTCAACGTTCGTCAATGTAGGTCAGCTATGCACGTGACAGGTATGAAGAGGTGTCACAGGTCGTCAATAGGTAAGGTGGGTGCCAACTGTTAACCATCCTACAGAGTTTGTTTCTCTGAGTTGTTCAACATTAACCACAAAACCCATTTGTGAGAATTATTCTGTAGGTTAAAATCTTTAAATTTGTAATGTTAATGTCATATTTTGTTTATGCAGTACCTAAGTGGAAATGCATTTAAAGAACACAGAAAGTATATTTACACTAAATCATTAATCGGACCACCTATGGTTAGAACTCAACAACTGTTAAAGCCCCGCTCCTCGACACAAGCACACACAATCATGCACACTCATTGAAGAAAAGATAGAATGAAGACAAAAGTGTTATGTTTTGATGTCGCTTCACATTCCAAATTAAACAATGCATTTCTAATAACTTTAAGCATATAGATAGTTAGTATTTATATTTTCATGATAATTTTATGTGAAAAGAGTGTTTCATGTTACACTATAAGTTGTTGGAATTAGTCAGTGCTGTCATTGTTAAAAGAAGTCATATTTCTCTGAGCATATCTGGCTGGATACTATTATTATCTGTAAACATAATAATAGAATTAAACTTCATCAAGTTCACTCCATTCTTCCACAGAGGAATCATCAGGGTCCAGACGAATGACAACTGGATTAACTGTTTGCTCCTTCAAGCCATCTTTGAGCCAGTACTCTTTCTCCACCTTCTTGACATGTTCAACACATGCATGCCAGCGTGCAATGTCAATGTCACATATAGCAGTGTTGACAATGTGCTTGACATCATTCAACTTGAATGATTGATTTTTCCGGGCAACTGTACTTTTAAGGTCTCCCCAAATAAGTTTGATTGGGTTGAGATCACAGTGGTACGGTGGTAATCTCAAGACCGTATGGCTGTGTTGGCGTAGCATGTTGTCAATGTTATATCTGGGTGTAGGTTTGTTAGGTTTAATCAAAGAGTACAACTGTGGTTTAGTGGCCTTAATTGAAAATTGTATATTGTTATTTGTTAGCCATTGCTGCATATCTGACTTCTTTGTATTGAGGTTGGGCACCTATTGTTTGGATCTCGAACACTGTGATAGGCAGCATTGTCCATGACAACAAGACTTTTGTAAGGCAGAGCTGGCAACAATTGTTCCTCAACATACTGTGTAAAACCGCTGAGTTCATTTCTGTATGATAGTCCCTACCATATGTGCTCTTTGACCGAAATACCAGATCACACCCAGGTAGGAATCCACGTGGGGAACCAGCATGAAGAACTCCATTAACCGCTCACCTTTGCCTGTTGGTATTTTCCTACTATCACTGGGATCAATGGGTAGCCTCTGTCTGACAGCAGTATGGTTTGCATTGACCCAGGTCTCATCCAGATATATAGGTTCGAACTCCATCCTCTCTTGCCTGCTTAATTTCTCTCAGATAGTTACACCTTATTTTCGCAATATCAGATCTCTCACACATTACAAGTTTCTGGTTTGCTACCTTCTTGTACTTGTATCCAAATTTGAGCAGTAGTTTGTTAACCCCTGGATGCCACAGGGACATATATGTCCTTCCCCTTCAACCCTCAATTTCAAGTCCAATAACAATCAAAATATCCCACGCACACAAATACACTTCACAATTTCAATTCATGGAAATGTCCTGTTTCTTGATACCATCCACTACTATTTTAGACAAAGCTCAAGTGCTGAAAATGACCTTTCAAAATAGGCTTCATAAAAAATGTCGCCATTTTTGACACAGTACGAAATCGCGATTCACAGCGTTATTTGCTGTATGTTTTGAAATGTGAAAATCGGATAATTACTGGGAGTATTGAATTTCAAAAATAACATATTAATGAACACTGATATCACTTTTACATGAAATCGCTAATGATAATTCTGAAACGCTGTCGATGAATCTAGAATCGGTTGGGATGTTTTCAAAAATACACTTACACGAACGCCGTGAGAGCTTTTCTCGCCATATTGATAGTGTTTACAAAATCACGCTTCGCGAAGGCCGGTATTGAGACGCTTCTATTACATCACGTGATATTTCATATTCAGCTTCAAAAATGCATCACTGAATTCCCATACATTTTAGAATCAAATTGCAACTGGTCTTTGTCACCAATACCAACTGTCCAGATAAAATGAGACGAAACATATTGGTGTGAAAACGAACGCTGTGCTCTCCAAAGACTGGCGCTTGGTTCTAAATGTAAACAAAGACAAATTCCGATTTTACACTGCGTAGCATTTTCTGAAATTTTCCAACATTCATCCGCCTATTCATTGCTTGCAATGGCTCAATACCTTTGGAATATGCATGGAAAGAGTATCGTGAGTAAGAAATAGGAAATTATAAATAGATACAATGCAATGATTTGATAATTCATAAGAAATTGTCAAAGTTTCCGCAGCTGTGACGCCATGACTGACGAAAAATCACGCAGAACGACAAGTGTAATTATCAGCATTTCTGGCTTCTTCTCTTACTTACAGTGAAAACGATAAAAACATATAACAATACACAGATAGTCAGAATCATTCTGATTACTTACATGTCATATTTATGTACAAACGATCACTGAATCAATGGAAGGGTCCTCGCGAAAATCCTGTGTATCCTTGTCAGCAAAGCCAGCCATTTTGTAAGAAATAGGTCATCGGTAGTGATGTCATACGCCAACATTGTTGTACATATTAGGCAATTTCTTTGAGGTGAAGGTCGGTTGAACAAGAGTAAACACAATCGCCAAATCCTTCCGATTACCCTGTCAGTATTATGATGTATATTTTGATGGATAGTTCAGATACTTTTTCATGAAACTGACTTCAGTATCTACATTTAGCCTTGTCCAATATCATATCATACGCATATAGGGTTTACGTGTTTTATTCTTTGAAAATTTTTGATTGTTTGAATAATATTTACATAAGAAATTGACACATTTAGTGCAGTACATTATATTCTAAACCTTTACACAAGTGTTAGAAGATCAAACGTGAGCCATAACTGCAATTACTTTAGTTCCTATGATGTACAATATTCAATGCATTTGAACTAATATTGCAGTTTCACATGAACAGGTTAATGAACGGGCGATTTGATTAAACCTTATAAGTAAAACTGATAATATTTAATGAAAATGATTTATGTATGTTATGAAATGTATATGCACACACATTTAAAGGAATTGTCTTGTTCTTTGCACATTTCTGTGTCGCTTTATAGAGAAAACAATGATGTATATTGATTGGCCAGGTGCGCCGCTTGTCGGAAACGCTTTATGATTCACTATCATTGTTTTCGATAATATAATCAATTCATATTCGATTTAAAAATATTGTGATGACAGGATATCAAACTCTAACTATATTTATACGAAAATTGTTTAAAAATATATAAACCATGTCATGTCTTAATTTAGACAAATCTTACATCCATATTCTAATATATAGTAATGCATTTAGATCCATATATAAAAAGCTATCTTTTGCATCTTCCATTGCATACTTATGAAGAGAAATAGCTACATAATCATAAATAAATAAAATTCTTATCCTAAACAAAATATTCGGGTGTTGTGAAATGTTATTTTTCATTTACGCTAAATTGATGCCAAACAGGTGCTGTTGCTCATGATAAGATACACAGTCAAACTGTCTAATTGTTGATATATTCAGGACACTATTTAAATGGAAAAACAGTCATTTTATGTTTTGTCTAAAGAGTGTTAATTCTGACAAAGAAGCCAAGACCTTTCACACAATTAATGGAAATTAGGTGAGATATATACTAATCAGCATACCAATGTCGCTCTTTTTCCGACGCCGCAAAATGCACAAAACAAGCAATGACGCCAACTAAAATGTTGTATTATTTTCAGCAATTTCATTACATTTGAAGATATGGCTAGTACTCTTGTAATAACGATGCAAAATTAGTCAAAATACATCTACACAAACAGGAGAATATGGGAATCTAAGAACTAACTTATATATCGGATAGGGCCATCCAAATCGCTATTACGCGGCTTTCACATGTAGTACGCTGTCATCTTTTCTTATAAATTGTGAAACTACCAAAGCGTGATCCGCCTTTTATTGGGGAACTTTGAATTGGAATAGTTTGGTTCACCGTGAACAAAAATAACGAAAAATATAGCGCCCCGTATCCACAACAAATACTCTCCATGTGATCTGAGTTACATTGACCTAGTATTAAGCATAACGGAGTTATGTCCCCTTATCATTATATCGCGGTATGACCTCTCTGTCGCCGCTTTGACGCCATAGAAGAAAATCCATTTTGACATTTATTGCGAAGTCATTTTAATGTTGAGCGATAATGATATGCATAAGCACATAAATCCAATTCATATACACTTATGTCGCTCAGATATCAGGCTGTATTTTCTTCGCCACACTTTCCGTGAAGATGCCAAAATAAAATATTCAGTAGCACAGTGCTTTTATTGGTGCGCGAGATAAAAGCTGAGAAATTTACTGTTTTTAACGATAACAAAAATTTGACAACATTTAGCAAGGTCTATTTCTCAAACCGCCGAGGTAGTTGCACTTATATTTATACCAACGGATTGGAAATTTAATATTCTACATTTCTGTGTAATTTTATAGCCGTACGTTGATCCAGGACCACGCGAGCGCAATTCTCGCACAACGTTCACTTTTCAAAAAGTATGAAAATGTGCGCCTGAAAAAAAACTCGGCATCAAGGGGGTTAAACATTTAGCATCATCTGAATAAGCTTTCATGATGACAGCTAGAAGTAGTCAATGTGAATGATCCAAACGGTCTATCACTGTGCAGTGCACAGGTAACTATCATGAACTGCAAGTGCATTGACCCTTATGACCCACCACTGTCGCTGTTACAGGTCATTGGCTCCTCTAGTGAATTATTTTGTGGTCTAATAAACTTTCAGGCATAGCTAGCCTGTCTGGCTAACCAAGTTTGAAAACTATTTTGCACACTGAATACCAGTTACACACGATAATGCAGCTCCTGGGAGGAAGCTAATTTCACACAAGACAACACAGCGTACAGTGTTTCTTAAAGCTTTTTCAAATTACATTACACCTTGTGTTGTCATAAAGGCAATTTTCACTCATCACTAAAATACACTTGAAAGATCAAAAGAGGCTTCAGACAACAAATGATGAAGAGGTGCTTAGACTCACGTTTGCCATATTCATGTTACCTGGCACTAGAAAAAAAACAACAGCATTGTCCACACAATACAAATAAACATGACAAACTCAGCTGCACAAGTGAAAGCCAGGAGTCAACTGTATCCTAGTATTCATGATATTAATTATTGTTTCTAAACAAAAATCACTACAATTCCTGATAATAAAAAATATAATAAAACAATAGTTTGCATGGCTTATAATATTGATGACTTGCGTGGGAAATAGATCATGTGTGTACATGTGCATGTTACATGGTGTGGGTTGAAGATGTGAAAATCAATCATTTGTTGTGATACTTCATGTATCATGTATTAGAGCAAACATGTACAAGATATAACACCACAACAACACTGTGCATATACTAAAAAAGTCAAACCTGTCAATCTAAAATTATTCATATGGGCACAACAATATGACAATGGTAAGTTTGTAAACGCACGGAAAAGACCTTGCACATACCCTACTGAATGGTAGCTCATCATTCATAACATAAACAACCTCCAGTTAAGACAAAGCAATTTAAACGATAAGCATAATGTTAGTAATGTTCAAATGCCATCATAACTCAATCAAAATTTCTAGGTAAATATCCTGATATTGAATCACACCTTACAGCGAATTTAATGCTCTTAGAATTTCCCAACCCTAACCGGGCCCCTTATGATAACGAAACCAGCGGGTTCGCTCGCTCATTGTCTGCACTGGAATAGAACGTGGGACACACACACTAAATACAACTCCACACATTTCAAACATCCGGTATCTCGGCACTTGGTAGCTAAAACAACTACAATATAGGCTGGATCGGACATAATGCCTTACTGAACGCCATCTGTATCGATTTGGAGACGTCTCGGCGAAATGGGAAGTCACCAGATGGTTGTTTTGGTTCGGGGTCACCAGAAAATTGTTCGTTAGCATGGAAACTACTTGATCAAACGCATCCAAACTCACCTTAAATGTCGGTGTAAGTCCTTTAGTTAGTCAAGACATATGAATGAAGGTAATGTGAAATCACAGAACCCCAATATGGGTCTTGAGAATCGAGCAAAGTCTACACCCAGACCCGTCGAGACAATGTCTGCTGAACCATCTAGGTCACACTGCGCGTGCGTGAAAATCGATTGGGTGTTGGATCGGCTTTGCTGCGAAAGCGGATCGCATGTGTAGAGGTGTTTGGCTGGAAGCCCACATATATTTACACACTATACACATGGGTTTGAGAATGAAATGTTTCAGATAATGTGACACTATAAGTATCCCAATTCTGGGTCGTTATGCACCACACGCCATATCAGTAGTACTGTTCCTGAGCGATGCTGGCCTCCTGCTCCTGAGCAAATAGTTCTTCTGTCGCATTAATTATGCAATTGTACTGTATATTTAATAATATATAAAATATACTCATAAATAATTATGGTCTACATGCGATCCTCACTGTTCATACAGAACATGTAAGTATGCCTATACATAGGTATACCTCTATCATTTAAATTTATCTCAATAAAAAAGGTTCCATGTATAAAAATGTATACTAACGAATGTCCTTATATATAACACGACGTTAAGAATATTGTTATTGTACTACCAGTGTTGAACAAATAGAATACAAAATACCTTTTTCAGAGACGTAAACTGCTTCTGACAAGAGAAATTCATCACAACAAATTAATTATTCGTTATAAGATGAACGCTCGTTATAATGCCAAGTTAATCCTCTTTCACTACATTTGAAAAGAAACAAGGATGTTTTTATTTTCACATAGAAAACTCGTCTTTCACATTTCATCCGTTCCTTGGTCTGTATAATGTTGTTTCCTTTTTCTTTTTGTGTGTTTTCTCTGAGTAAATCCCAGCTTCGTCCAGGTGATATTTATACACATTTATCAATATTTTTATTACGATCAAACCTCATGCAAAAATATTTTACCTCATTCAATGCACCTACTATCAACATCTCTTAATGACGCTATTTAATTATGTTCACGTATGTATGTGTTACTATTCACGTTCGTATACGGCCTCTATACACCTGCAATGCTTACCCTCCCCATCGCATTTCATACCCAAGCTCCCGCCACCTTTAAGTCATACCATTGTTTGATTATATTATTGTATATATCAATAATAAAATATTCCTAAACTATCGAATACATTATTTTCATTGCCTCTGTTCAGCCCCTCCCCAAGTTCCTCTCCAAGAAACTCATACAATATTGTATGGTTGTATATTGTTGTCCATTACAGTGATTAAAACAGTGTTAATCTATCGTCAATATCGTTATTTGTGGTCTTTCTGTTCTCGATACATATTTTAATTATATGATACTACAGCCAATACCTTCCGCGTTTACCCTTTCGAAGAGTGTGTCTATATCACCCACCGTCGACACGCACTTCCAGGGCCTCAAGAGTCTGGGCTGATCCGTTCACCATCAATAATATGTGAAAACTATTTCACCTCCCGACAAGCTCTCACATTTGCCTAGGGTCAAATACAACATATCGGGAACCGTTTAGCTTAGTGTGCGCATTCTAGGAAAGACCGCCCACAGTTTTATTTTCGCACTGGCAAACCCTTAAACCATTGAGCAGTTTGAGCCTATTTCTGCCGTGGGAAGTGCGTCACGAGCGCGACAGGGGGCTTGGCTACAAGGGAGGTAACTACAATCAAGCGCGGCTTCCCGTTAACGACTGCTGGAGTGGGAAGGGGTTTAGCGCTGCTGACGGGAATTTTCCACTCATATCACCGCGGGAGACGCCAGGAATTGGCTCCTCTTCTGACAAATGATTCGATCCGTCTCCATGGAAATGAGACAGACAAAGAGAGTTTGGGGTTATATTCAGTCTTAGCCAGAGGCAATGTTGAGAAGGGCAATGTAGGTATAATAAATTGTCATGGTCATACAATTCATCGACCAGAGATTTTATGCATGGGCTCAGCACGTGTGTATCAATTATCTAAGGAGTTAGGTAGTTTAATGTTTATTACGCCATGTTTCGTCGGTTGCATGGTTCCTTGTTGGCGACTGGCTACAAATAAATTATTCATATATGTATATGTTTATATCACAAATCGATTGTTCATTAGGTACAATTGTTTTTAAATATCATAAAATACTCATTAGGATATCGCATATAGCTGGATACTGATATCACGTGAGAGATGGCTTACACTGTCACATGTCGATGTAATGTGACACACAATTAACCAGTAGGTCACGTGAGAGATGACTTACACCATCACATGTCGATCACGTCACGTGAGAGATGACTTACACTGTCACATGTCGATGTAATGTGACACACAATTAACCAGGTCACGTGAGAGATGGCTTACACTGTCACATGTCGATGTAATGTGACACACAATTAACCAGGTCACGTGAGAGATGGCTTACACTATCGCACGTCAATGTAATATGACACACAATTCACCAGGTCACGTGAGAGATGGCTTACACTGTCGCCCGTCCATGTAATATGACACACAATGGCCAGGTCACGTGAGAGATGACTTACACTGTCACATGTCGATGTAATGTGACACACAATTAACCAGGTCACGTGAGAGATGGCTTACACTATCGCCCAACCATGTTATATGACACACAATTAACCAGGTCTCGTGAGAGATGAAGCTTACACTGTCGCCCGTCCATGTAATATGACACACAATGGCCATGTCACGTGAGAGATGACTTACACTGTCACATGTCGATGTAATGTAACACACAATTAACCAGGTCACGTGAGAGATGGCTTACACTGCCATCTGTCGATGTAAGATGACACACAATTAACCAGTTCTCGTTAGAGATGGCTTACA
The DNA here is from genome assembly GCF_003918875.1 of Haliotis rubra. Lineage (NCBI taxonomy): Eukaryota > Metazoa > Mollusca > Gastropoda > Lepetellida > Haliotidae > Haliotis > Haliotis rubra. Next base: position 14,988 of record NW_025765115.1, on the reverse strand, counting down.
CTATCGCCCGTCCATGTAATATGACACACAATTAACCAGGTCACGTGAGGGATGGCTTACACTGTCACATGTCGACGTAATGTGACACACAATGGCCAGGTCACGTGAGAGATGGCTTGCACTGTCGCCCGTCCATGTAATATGACACACAATTAACCAGGTCACGTGAGAGATGGCTTACACTATCGCCCGTCCATTTAATATGACACACAATTAACCAGGTCACGTGAGAGATGGCTTACACTGTCGCCCGTCCATGTAATATGACACACAATGGCCAGGTCACGTGAGAGATGCCTTACACTGTAACATGTTGATGTAATGTGACACACAATTAACCAGGTCACGTGAGAGATGGCTAACACTTTCGCCCGTCCATTTAATATGACACACAATTAACCAGGTCACGTGAGAGATGGCTTACACTGTCGCCCGTCCATGTAATATGACACACAATGGCCAGCTGGTCACGTGAGAGATGACTTACACTGTCACATGTCGATGTAATGTAACACACAATTAACCAGGTCACGTGAGAGATGACTTACATTGTCACATGTCGATGTAATTAGACACACAATTAACCAGGTCACGTGAGAGATGGCTTACACTATCGCCCGTCCATGTAATATGACACACAATTAACCAGGTCACGTGAGAGATGGCTTACACTGTCGCGGTCCATGTAATATGACACACAATGGCCATGTCACGGGAGAGATGGCTTACACTGTCACATGTCCATGTAATGTAACACACAATTAACCAGGTCACGTGAGAGATGGCTTACACTGTCACATGTCGATGTAATGTGACACACAATTAACCAGGTCACGTGAGAGATGGCTTACACTATCGCCCGTCCATGTTATATGACACACAATTAACCAGGTCACGTGAGAGATGGCTTACACTGTCGCCCGTCCATGTAATATGACACACAATGGCCAGGTCACGTGAGAGATGGCTTACACTGTAACATGTCGATGTAAGATGACACACAATTAACCAGGTCACGTGAGGGATGGCTTACACTGCCATCTGTCGATGTAAGATGACACACAATTAACCAGGTCTCGTGAGAGATGGCTTACACTGTCGCACGTCCATGTAATATGACACACAATTAACCAGGTCACATGAGAGATGGCTTACACTGTCGCCCGTCCATGTTATATGACACACAATGGCCAGGTCAGAGCGGGTGGGTGTGCACTCAAGTGTAACGGCTGGTTCATTTGCAGATGCCCTCACGGCTCATTGTGTGTGTGTATATATAGAGATGTTGGGTTTCTAAATACATGCTCATTTTTGTGTATAACATTTTGCAATCAACAGACATCATAACATGTTATGTGTTCAAGTATCACACCTGCCTGTCTGCGTAATTACATAATGTGACAGAGACCGAACTCGGGCCATAAATCAATGCACTTTGTTTATGGTGTATAGCCTGATTGGTGTTAAGTTCAAATTGCATGTGGTCAGTGATCGCAGTTGTGTATTGAATGTTGTCATTAGCAGACAGGCAGGCAGACACACATGTGTCAATAAAACAAGGCATTGAGTTTTGTCTGTGACAACGACATATCTATATCACAGTTAGAAATTCTGTCAACGCTAAATAATGACATTGCTTTCAAGTATCGAACTGAGAAAGTGACTCGGTAAGAAGAACGTGTGGTGAAATAGACAAATGAAATAATATAAACAGTAAATTTACTGTCATAACATATAAAAAGCTCGCGCCTGTGAGATATCAACAAAACATTAGAAAAATAGCTCACACCAAAGCCTTCACCTAGTATTCACCGGACAACCCGCTTCCAAGTTGCGCGAACCTATTTCACTGCGCACGTGCTATGAGCGCAGCCCAGCTGTTGGAACCACTTGAATTCCCCCCAAACGCTGGGGGAAAATTAGTGAATCGTTTGAACTACGATTTCGCACGGGTTTTTTTCATCGCGTTATTTTTCAACTTTATAAGTTGAATTTGCATTTTTGATGATTTGTTTCGGTAAGTCCATACCGAAAGGTATCAGAATCTGCAAAGTTGTGTTTTACGTTGCATGTGACCTTTAAGCTGGTTTTATAGTGCAAGCTCACTGAGATACCATGCCGCAGTTAAGCATGAATACCCAACTCAGACACATTATATACTGACACCGAGCCGACCAGTTGTACCCATTAATGCCTAGTACAGACAGGGGGCCAACAAGTACCATATTTTAACGTCTTTTGCTATGCCGCGGCCGGGGATCGAACTCCGCGACCTTCCGCTCTCCGGGCGGACGCTCTAACCACTGCACCACCGAGGCGGTCTAACAGTGTTAGCTTATTGTTAGGTGTTCATACACAATAAGGCCGAACAGAACAGAAGTTTATTAACTGAAAGATATGAACAAACCAAAATGAGGAGATTATTATAAGTGAACGCATGCAAAATAGACATAAATTGTTCTGTACAGAACAAAACATGTGGCGACAGAATGGGACAGTTCCTTCGGTGTTGATATGAAAATACGCTGAAATAACTTCTTTAGAAACGGGGCGGTGGAGTAGCCTAGGGTTAAAGCCTTGGCTGGTCACGCCGAAGACCCGGATACGATTCCCCACGTGGGCACGATGTGCGAAGCCCAATTCTGGTGTCCCCGCCGTGATATTGCTGGAATATTGCTAAAAGCGGCGTAAAACTAAACTCAGCCAGTCAGTCAGTCAGTCTCTTAGAAAACGAATGGTACAGCGGTTTGAAAATTCGTTAACTGAAAACACAAAGTCAAACACATGATGACATTCATCTACAGTGTGAGTGAATGGACATAGATCATACATTTGTTCTCATGAGTGGCAAAATGAACACATGGCATCAAATTCATTGACATCCACACACACGTTGTCTACTCACATTTGGTCCAATGTGGTCTGTATGGCATGATATATATATTGCTGATACATATACAAGAACTTTAGGATCAGATATTTATTTTACATTGATTGGTTCTCTGGAACAGAAGGGGTTGAATAATGTTTATGATAACAATACTTACTCTCAGTTAAATCAATATGAAAACAACAACACTCAGATCAAGTTCCCACTTTGATTTCGACTTGCCAGATGGGATGTGAAGAAGAGAGGAGACAGCACCTGTGTGTGAACCTATAACAGCCGATACGTCATGTGTCCCAAACCAGACAAACTAGTTTGATAGCATCAGCAAACATCTATGCCGTTGGTGTACAAAACCCCACGGCCAACCACCACCACCACCATCATCATCATCATCATCATCTTTTCATCGACTACTGCCACAGACATGGGGTACTGGCCTTTCAGACACACTATGCTGTACTCCAACCACTGGAGGCTGGTTTACTATGGAGAGCCAAGCTTATAGGCCATTTGCCATTTTCTGGGGTTTTATTTTTCATTTTTAAATATTGTAAAGTTTTGTTGTTGCTGCTGTTACGTCGGTAGTTGCTCACCACTGTAGCCCTCTCATCTGATTCTATTACATTTACCGGTTGTCTTAGGCGTGACAGTTTGCTAGACCAGAAAAATATGAACGTGGGTTGAATCTCGTCCAGCCATTTTATGTATTCTCTTTATCAGAACCCTTCCCTGGCCGTGGGTTTCGCTGCTGTGCACGTAGTAAACATCTGTATAACTCCTCCCATATTAATCTTACTGAAGCCAGCCTCCCTCTCAATGAGGGTAAGGGCGGTGGGTTAGCTTAGTGGTTAAAGCGTTCGCCGAAGACCCAGGTTCGTATCCCCACATGAGTACAATGTGTGAAGCCTATTTCTGGTGTTCTCCCACAAACACAAACACACACACACACACACACACACACACACACACACGAGGTGATATTGCTGGAATCTTGCTAAAATCAGCGTAAAACCAAACTCACTCACTCACTCACTCACTCTCTCACTCAATGACGGGTAAACATTAACTAAACTGCGGTGTTTCTTTAGTTTCAGTTTCGGCCTTTCCGCAGACCTGGTGCCAGGTGTGGGATGATTGTGTTAGTCCTGGAGCGATTCCGCTGCTTTAAGATTTGCAAGTTCCCGTAGTCTACATCTGAATGTACCACAAAGACAATGCAATATTTACCTGAAACGCCTTTGTAGATTTGGCATTTTGTAACCTTACGTTGCATGTATCAATTATTAGAATGGAAAGGCGGAAGCTTTCATTATTTATAACACAATCAAGTTTTATATGAAAACTAAATCTTTGCTCAAATATCTGTTACACCTTAAGGGATTTCAAACATAAATCAGTTGCAGTTATTACTATAATGAAAGTAGACGCTTACGGAGTCTTTGTACGTCATGGCGTATGTTTTCTTCTAAAGACTTTTCTTGCATCGACTTGAAGTATATCCGGTAGCTGAAAATGGTAAAAGTACATCGTTTTCACCAATGACGTCAGTCATTGTACATTGTACATTGTTACATCAGCAGAGACTATGAGAGCATGCGTCTATGCTCGATCGAGAGTAGCTATTCACCTTCCATCCCGTTTCTTCACCAAACACGTCCCGTCCTTTTTCCGGTTGTACTCTTGGTGAATCTTAACCTGCATGTCGTCCTGGTACAGCCTCCATTGATATCCGTCATGCCATCTCCACACGGTCGGACGGGAGTCCTCCTCCTCTTCCAGGCCTGGACTTCCTGACCCTGAAACAGTCACCTCTATCTCTATCTGCTGGGTAGATTCATTCCCATGTATGGGTCTGTCTTGACGTCTTTGTCAAGTTCAATACCTTTATAGTGATTTGTATTATTTTGATAAATTTAGTTCATTGCAGAATACAAGTATTAATTATATCACATTGTTTAGTTGTTTGAAACGTTCACGTCAAGTTCTTCTACTGACTGATGTCGGATTCACTTCTCGCTAACTTGGTAATCAGTGTGCGAAATAGGCCTGCTGGTCCGTGGCTAGTATAAATCCAGTCGGACCAGTAAATCTTCACAGTCACTGGCCCGACTGGCTAATGAATTTTCATAGGGTCATTTTTATAAATATATCACTCTCTCCGATTTGTTAAGTTAAAATACACTTTTAAATTGATTGTGGCCTGATAAAAAAATTCACCATTTCAGTAGCTAAATGATGAAACCCATGTGTACATTCAAATTTCGGGCCAGAGAATTATTTTGTGGGCTAGTAACTTTCAGGCATAGCTAGTCCTACTGGCTAGCACAATTTGGAAACTATTTCGCACAACTGTTGGTAATCAACACGTAACAATGTACATGTAGAATACTTACATGTGTCCTTCGTGTACTTACACACGTCCTTTCGTTTGACTTTCAGTAATGAGACACTATATGAATACACGTATAGAATACTTAATATGTCAGAATTGATCCTCATCAACCCATGCCTGTCGTAAGAGGCGACTAACGGGATCGGGTGGTCAGGTTCGCTGACTTGGTTGACACAAATCATCGTATTCCAGTTGCCTAGATCGATGCTCTTGCTGTTCATCACTTGATTGTCTGGTCTAGATTCGATTATTTACAGACGGTCGCCATATAGTTAGAATATTGTCGAATGCGGCGTAAAACTACACTCACTCACTAACTCACTCACTCATTTACATATGTACTTCGGTTCAACCTTCAGTAAGGAGACACTGTGTGGGCACTTAGACACCGATAGACACATACATGTGTCCTGGGGTTTAGTCTTCAGTTATGTAGCACCATGCATGCAATTGTGAAACAAACACATACCTCTGTCCTGGGGTCTAGTCTTCAGTTATGTAGCACCATACCGGCAAGTGTGAAACAAACACATACCTCTGTCCTGGGGTCTAGTCTTCAGTTATGTAGCACCATACCGGCAAGTGTGAAACAAACACATACCTGTGTCCTGGCATCTAGTCTTCAGTTATGTAGCACCATACCAGCAAGTGTGAAACAAACACATACCTGTGTCCTGGCATCTAGTCTTCAGTTATGTAGCACCATACCGGCAAGTGTGAAACAAACACATACATGTGTCCTGGCATCTAGTCTTCAGCTATGTAGCACCATGCGTGTAAGTGTGAAACGAACACATACCTCTGTCCTGGGGTCTAGTCTTCAGTTATGTAGCACCATACCGGCAAGTTTGAAACAAACACATACCTGTGTCCTGGTCTAGTCTTCAGTTATGTAGCACCATACCGGCAAGTGTGAAACAAACACATACCTCTGTCCTGGGGTCTAGTCTTCAGTTATGTAGCACCATACCGGCAAGTGTGAAACAAACACATACCTGTGTCCTGGGGTCTAGTCTTCAGTTATGTAGCACTATACCGGCAAGTGTGAAACAAACACATACCTGTGTCCTGGGGTGTTTCCTAGGATCCAATGTTTTACTTTACTAAGGTGACATGGGCGGTGGGGTAGTCTAGTGATAAAAGCGTCCGCTCGTCACGCTGAAGACCCGGGTTCGATTCCCCACATGGGTACAATGTGTGAAGCCCATTTCTGGTGTCCCCCGCGGTGATATTGCTGGAATATTGCTAAAAGCGGCGTAAAACTAAACTCACTCACTTAATAAGGTGACACTATGTATACTCGTATGAAACATACCTGTATCTTGGGGTCGTCCAGGGAACCTCAACTCTCCACCTGTATGTTTCTTGTGGACGAGCGGCTCGCTGAAACACAGATACCATAGTGATACACGCTTGTGGTGTATTGGTGAACATTCGAAGAGTGTGTGTGCGTGCGTGCGTGCGTGCGTGAGTGAGTGCGCTTGTGTGTTATCAGATGAATAAGTAGATGAGGGACTGACACAGGCTGGCATGCATGTGTCTGAAAAGCACGTGCTCGTGTTAATATGGGATTACACGAGGTCTATCTGGAGAGAGGGGCTCGGTTGTCCAAGACAATTATGTTCTGAAATTACAGAAGTCGAACAAATTTCTCATTGCTGAAAACATGCCCTCATCAATATTAGAAAGCATTCTGTTTCTATAGAATATGTGAAAATCAAGTGTTACATTGTTTTCTTGATTTTGGAAAACAATGTTGCTTTTAGTACTTACCATATCTCCAGCTCGTAGACTCCATCCAGTCCAAACTTGTGGGTTTTGATGTTGCCGTTACTCCACCGTACCTGATGTCAAAGTGAAATACAAATGCCTAAAATGTTGTGTCCACAGCTAGACCTTTCTCCTTTACATTGTTAAATGAGTTTGTTCATAGGGTCGGTGATTAAAAACGTTTTCACCTATATAAATGAGTTATGAATAGAACTGTCGGTAAGGTGAAACTATATGTAAGATTTGGAGGATCCTGTTTATATTTTTATTATTGAACCTATTTGTTTTGGTTCTTTCTTGCGCGAAAATTAAGATAAAGACATGCGATCACTTCGATTTTTAATCTTGATTTTGGTCGACCTATGCAATCGGCTTATATACTCATTGGAAAGATTTTTCTTTCAAAAGTACTTATATATAACAAGAGATTGTTTTAACACAATGAAAGCACTATGTCCGTAGGTCTTGTACTCCGTTACTATAACCATTAAAATGTATACACGCATTTACTTGTCAGTGGTTTGCAGCTGAACTGTTTACTTTGCTTTCAACTTCTTCAAGTCTATTTCATCGCAATCATATACACATGCCAATAATGGTTGTCACCCCTTCAATTTTTGTAATTGGAGAGGGTGTGAGGTGTGTGTAGGCGGATCCAGGAATTTTGAGAGGGGGGCGGTCAGGTGGTTCGAAACACCCCTTTCCCACATTGGCTCCGCCAACGCAAAAAAAATCTTCAATGTGGTCTTAAGTCATTTTCAAAGGGGATGGTCGAACCCCTGAAACACACAAACCCCAAACCCACCCCACCCCCACCCCCGCCATTGCATTGGTCCCTCTCTGCATGAAAATGATAATGTCCCTCGAATGCATGGTGCAAAGTAAACATGAAGCCAAAGATAATTCTCACCTTCACTTCCTGATCACCCCTTTGTTCTGATGACGACGCCAGTGTTACCCTCTCCCGCCTGTCATTGTTCTTGGACTCCCAGCAGTGACCTGGCATCCAAGCACAACCAAATCTATAGTCCATACTCACTTATCGACTAAACCGTTAATATCGTATCTAGTGGGGCTTTTGTAACTAGGAGAGAGAGTGCCCAAGAGCAAGAGAGAGAGAGAGAGAGTGAGAGAGAGAGCGAGAGAGAGAGAGAGGGAGAGAGAGAGAGGGAGAGGGAGATAACACATGGTCTCATTCTTATTTCCTACTTAAAGGAACTTTTATAACATGGTTTGTTGGTTTGCACGTGGAATCTAAGTATACCCCAATTACGTGTCGGGGGCATGTAGGTTTGCAACCTTTCGATATGTATTTATCGATGCTCCAAGAGAGCAAACTGATTTACCGGGACAGATATGCTTTTTAGTATTTTGTATTAAGTTGACAATGTTTACTTCAGGCAGTAGATGTCCTCGCAACAGTCCAATACGATTTACAATGAATCATGCAGAAAGAATCAGACGGTATTAAAACAGACATTATGAATCAGACAGTATAAAACAGACATTATGAATCAGACAGTATGAATCAGACAGTATAAAACAGACAGTATGTAACAGACATGTGTTGACCTCGTTTAACTCTGACCCCAAGTTGGGGGAACTGTTCAGACTCCGGGACGCGAGGACGTCCGTCATCTAGAACGACGTCAAAGACACCATTTAAATCGTAGCGCTGCCGATTGGTGTCGCCACTGTCCCAGAGGACCCACACTCCAGTCTGAAACAATGGAACAGGATCATGATCACCATTGTTTCCTTTATCTATAAGGATCACATGCATTCCACCACAAAATACACGTCCTATCATCAGTATAGCATATGTATACCACGTAGGACTTGACTACATGTTGTGTAAGAATTGCTCTACTCTTTAATTCTTGCATTTCTGAACACCAATAATTCACTTTATCATCAAAAAGTATTCCAGAAATAAGACGAATCGGCATGAGTTAAGTCATATTGTTATGTTGCCATGGTTTCATTCCGGTGTGCGGTAAAATTACAGCGTTTTACAAAAGCTTAAGAGCGGGAGCTAAATGTAGTGGCTGTGATCAGAATATGGCGAATACTGGCTCCAGTTCAATAATGGCGTCAGAGCATCCTTAAAAGTGAACTCATCTTTATATTAAACTGTTAGAGAAAAATTGACAGATCGTATATATACTGAGGGAACAAATAAGGGAACACAACTTCAGGGTGTTCCGTTATTTATTCTCATATTTCCTCCCACAGCGCTATTCAAAGCTGGTGATTAAAACTGGAAATTATTAAAGAAACGCTGGAAATTTCCGGTGTTCCTCTATTTGTTTCTCTCAGTATATTTGTGTTTAGGTGACCAACAGCATCCCTGCCAAAACTTACTTTCGTTCTCATCGTGGTTGATGATGGTGCCCACATCCTGCGAGCGCTGATCCTCCCCCGCCAGTCTTTGGTTCTGATTACTCTGCTACCAAGTGGGTGCAAGCTCAGGGTTCTCGTACACGTTGTCAAAGTCGTCAGGCTTCGTGTCTCCCTCCTCACTGGCGATCTTGTCACGCACAGCGGCTACGATCTCATCCTGTCAAACAGTTTATTGTATAACGCCGCACTCAGCAATATTCCAGTTATATGACGGCCGTCTGTAAATAATCGAGTCTGGACCAGACAATCCAGTGATCACCAGCATGAGCATCAATCTTCACACTTGGGATACGATGACGTGTCGACCAAGTCAGCGAGCCTAACCACCTCCTGCTACCTGTTAGTCGCATCTTACGACAAGTATGGTTTGCTGAAGATCAGTTATCATCCCGGATCTTCACGGACAGGACAGGCATTGGCTACTGAAGACCAGTTATCATCACGGATCTTCGCGGATAGAGACAAGTATGGGTTGCTGAAGACCAGTTATCATCCCGGATCTTCACGGATAGAGACAAGCATGGGCTACTGAAGACCAGTTATCATCCCGGATCTTCACGGATAGAGACAAGAAGTATGGGCATAAAGGGTTACTGAAGATCAGTTATCATCCCGGATCTTCACGGATAGAGACAAGTATGGGTTGCTGAAGACCAATTCTAATCACCCTAATCTTCACGGGTCGTCCAAACTGTGACACATACCATATCGCAAACGATTTAAAAACACGTATAAAAGACGTCTTCATGGATTTGTAGCGGCTAGTTTGGAATAGTGGCGGGTGCTACCGGTATGGCAGACGATGCTTTCTGATCTAGTAGCATAATTGTCACTGCTACTTGTCTTATTTAACTCAATTGAATCTGTTTGGTCCGATAATAGAGAATACGATTTTCGGGTTAAATCTGTTTCTTCTGCATAATCAGCTCGAACAGTCCCATCTGACAACACCTACCTACCAGTTATCATATTGCGGCTGTAAACCCTATCCTTCTATTTACCACTACAGTATTGAGGATTTTGTCTAGGACATTTCTGTTATATGATCCATGATTGACCGCTAAAGGCAGAGTTAGAGATCTGTGTGTCCCTCTGTGTGTGTGTCTTGTGTATGTGTCTCTCTCTCTGTGGTGGTTTGAGGTAATGTAGAGCCTTCATAGCTTACAATGTCACTTGATCGACCTCCCTGTAATGCCCTGCGCTACATCCTTAATGGCCTGCTGGACATCCGGATAGTCGTCAATGTTGCTGCGGACACAAGCATAGATCTTGCCGATACTGTCCTGTAATGGAATCATATTATTACTGCAACAATCATGCACATTTTACACATAGCAATATATATACTTATTCAATGCATTCATTGTGTCCTTGGTGGACTCATTCATGGCAGGCATGGCCGCCGCTGCAGACATTGAGTGATTTTCAAGTATTATGTTGAAATGGGTTTCAAAGTCTCGTAGAATGTATCTTCAGACAAGAAAATGTGTTTTTGTATTGTCTTGATATCAATATTTCCATAACATAAACGGTACCTGTATTTTATAGTAACGGATCAGCTTCTGTAGGTCCTTTTCTCCTCTGCTACTTGCCCGTTACCAAGTTTTGCTAGAGACTTCAGCAAATCCTAAAAAAGATCACTCTCACGATTAGATTTTGTTCCTAAGCCTTCACATAGCGATTGTGGTTCCTTTACGGTTAATATGAAAAAGTAAATAGGCTTAAACATATATAAAGACACATCCCTGCACCAAATCTTACTTCTGTCAAGGTCTCCGACTGGCATCCAAACAATGGGAGAGGGTTTGGTCTTGTGTTTCTTGATCCTAGTTCTGTTATTAGACGGATAATAGGAACTTTAGCCTGAAACACATCCCAAACATTCCATATATTCACAATATAATCATCCAATAAATGCAACATATGCTTCGACACAAAAGATGTTAATGTATGTACACAAGACCGTGTAAGGAGTATAACGCTTATCATGACTGAATATAGAAACCTGACACATTATCGTTTTATAGCACGTTTTAATAACTACTGTTGTATCATTACATAATCATTTAATTGAAACTGTGTAAAATAATTGTTGTAAATGTTAGGTGTGACTTCAACAGTCCATTCATATAATTTGTACAATTTCAGCTATTTTGTCCTTTTTCATCAAATGGAATATCTTTCATAGAATAGTGAAGACTGGGCATTCCTATTAACTAACGTCATAGAGATATTTACCTCATTTCATATTGATTTCTAAATTAGATACCTTGGTAGTCTAAGGGAGACAAAGATCTTTCTTTAACGTCGCTTATGTTCTGATTACCTCCCGCTTGTGCAAACAGAGAGTTAGGGGCCCTTGAATAAAATGGCGTCAAAAGAAGATGAGCATGAGAAGATCGTCTGGCACGTTGTCAATCTCCTACCCAGAGTTCCATGCGGCCAGCCAGCATAGTATCTCTCTGCATTGAGGTGAAAATTGTGACGATTCGTCATCTTGCAATGTCCATTCAATATAATGTACATATTTCTTTTACTCTTTATTTTTGACGAGTCTACACATCTAACTTTAAACATCTTTAATAGAATGGTTTAGTTTCACTGAGAAAATATCCAAAACATGTAACACTATTTCGATTTGCGTAGCGATCCTTTGTTTACATAGGTTGTTCCATGGTTCCACGTGCTCATCGAAGCTGACGGAGAGCAAACGATGCAGCCAGTTTGATATCTAAATATGTACTGTCATAGACCTCACTGTCGCAGTTGTGGAAGAATATATATGTAACAATGTAAAACATTATGAAAAGAGCGCCGAAAAGCTTTCGTGAGTCCAGTCTCTTCTTATTATGAATATAGTTACGCGTTTGATTACAAACAAGAGAAAAGTCCGGTCACGTGATATGCAAATTAGCCTGTGGCAGTGATGTTATGTTAAGTCCGCTGAGCCGGAGTTTGGCACGTTGTTCATTCAAGCAAGGGACGTATATTCACGTATATATTCGTCTTTGGTTCATTAAGTGATCGTCACAATAATAACTCTTTATTGGGTACGTGGCAGCCACCCACAATTTCCTAGATTAAAGTCAATAATTTGTTGGGTCAGATAAAGCAGCATTGGAATAGTTGTGAGAGTAACTCACGCTGTCTGACTGTATATCGGGGCCGCTATCTTGTTTTTCGTCCGTCAACTTTCCATCTGTGATGACAACAATCCTGGGTCGGATTCGGTGCCGTTTATGCACCCTTAGCACGCCACCCAGTGGAGGATAATTCAAAGGGGTTAGCATCAGCTTAACTTGCACCCATCGTCATCAATGATTTAATATGCATTACGTTTCATGTTGCATTCTCTTTGAAAAGGGTTGGCGTACTAAATACGCGTAGTAAAAATACCAGCATATATATAGTCTCATCATCAGATGCAAAATGTTGTTATTAGTTTATGATGTATCACCTTTCCCTTTGATTGCTGCCAAAGCGACGATCAACATCTCAAAAAGTGGTGACCTTCCTTCTGGTTTTCCTTAATGTCTCTGAAAAAGACAAAACAAATAATTGATCAACCAATTATTCAAGTTCTACGTTATGTTTAATTGAGTTAAGGACAAAGATTCATACTGACCAAGAGCATCTCTGACTTTAGAGTAGTCGTTAGTAAGCTGCTGGACCACCCTTGCTCGGCTGGACACAGTGACCACAGCCACGTTCTCTCCACATTATGATTCTCAGCGACCATCTCAACACCTGGACATAGGATGGTGATGCGACGTCATACCGAGTGTTGATAAATGAATATTGTTTCACGCATATAAAGTTCTTTACGCAAGGTATCACGGTAAATTAATTTTATTTTTAGCAATACTCCAGCAACACCCCGGCGGGTGACACCAGAAATGGTCTTCACACATTGTATCCATTTTGGGGATCGAACTGGGTCTTTGGCGACGAGTAGCCATTGGGCTACACCACCGCCTCACGGTAAAATGAATACGTATTATATGAGTTACCGGATTTTCTAGGCTAGAGAATAACAGATGTTGATTGTCCCATAACACACATTACTGGTAAAAGAGAATAGTTGTGAGTATAATATGAACATACATTCACTTTACATGTGCAGGCACAAGAACGTGTTAGCTGTCTGACGCCACAACAATGAATGGATTTTGACCTTGAAGTTTCAGATGTATCGATGATCTGGCATCATTCAATTATAGTCAAATTCACTAAGTCGTCACCGATTTACCCACATTAACTAGAAATAGAAGAGATCTTGTGAAACCCAGCCAGTGGGTGTCTAAATTGAACATCTTGTATCACACCATTTAATTATGACACATCAACACGCATGTAATATTTGGAATGGAACAGCTGATAGTCATTAAGGAGGACTGTGAAAATGGTTTCTAGTTTGTTTGTTTTGTTTGTTTGTTTGTTTACGTTTCGGTTCAAACATTGAATGCAGCATGGGGTAATATTAAGTAAAAAAATGTTGGTACTCAGCGGCAGACTGGGAACTCACCATCGATGAATTTTTCTCGTGATGTCCTTCATCTGACAGAAGGCTTCACCAGCCATACTCTGGGAGCAGCCAAGACAGAGGACCAGTGACCAGAGACTGAGCTCGAGGGGACAAATCTGTTGACACAGGTCGCATCAACTTTATCACAGACAATCTTAAAGTATTCACCTCTGTAAAGCTGCTCCAACTGCCAAAATAGCATATTATATATACACCGTGATCAACCCATTTACATCCAAGCAGGGCTGTTCCAGTTCGTTACAGCAATTGTCATACTCTTACAGCTTAAATTAATTATCATAACAACATTTCCCCCTCTATCCTGTGTAAGTATATCACGGTTGATGATTTGGCTGCCATGATCGTAACGTGTAGATGAAGATGGACTGATGTTTGCATTCTGAAGGCCCTCAAAGGGCCATCTTCATCGCCCACCGTTATTGTGTGTATCCACCACTTTACCATCTTCTGCAAGGGCTGACTGTGCTGACTTCTCTATCTTCTTTAAGTCTACTTCAGAGTAGTTTCTTAGCGCTGATCTTGCTAATGCCATCAGTTTGTCTGTTGACGCCCCCTGAAAACAACGACATGGATAACAAAACATGAACAAATTGGATTTCAATAGTGTTTTGTTTTAATTCATGTTATCTTCGGGAATCCATATTCAGGGTTTCCAAAGAAACTCCTCTTTAATCTTGTTTATAGCTCATTCACTCACACACATCTGCGCGTACAGATATCTATCTATCACAGAAGACTATTACCGAATGTACCAGCTATCGCTCACTCCTTTAACTTTTTGGCTTTGCACCACCTGTGGTAGACGTGACAGAGCTGTCGAAAGAACAGATTCACAAAAATACCGCCAATTAGTAAACGTTTCTAAAAGAATGTAACACAGGACTGTTATCTGTTAATCGATGAAGCTTCCTTTACTAGAATACCTACCATCTGACCTCGTGCTTTTACAATTCGAAAACCACAACGTATTGAAAATAAATAGACTTT